>NC_053390.1:454530502-455207067 GCF_905171765.1 Bufo bufo
AAAAAAACTGAAGTGTCTCCATGTGCATCCAAAGACAGAACATGTCCTATTATTGCCCGCAAATCCCATTCCGTGGCTCCATTCAAGTCAATAGGTCCGCAAAAAAAACTGAACACATACGGAATGTACTCCGTATGTCTTCCGTATCCGTTCCGTTTTTGCAGAACAATCTATTGAAAATGTTATGCCCAGCCCAATTTTTTCTATGTAATTACTGTATACTGTATATGCCATACGGAAAAACGGAACTGAACCGAAAACACTACTGAAACGTAAAACGGATCCGTTAAAAACAGCCGCCAAAACGCCATACAGTTGTGTGCATGAGCCCTAATTAAGATGCAGGAGAACATGTCCACATCATATGCCAGGGGAGTAGATAATATTAACAGATGAGAATATATTGTTGATATCAAGCCTCTAGGGCAGGGGTATTCAGGTACTTTTTGTAAAGGTCCACATACCTGGGTCTCCCACCAGTTGAAGGTCAGAGCTAGGGATGAGCGAATCGACAAAGTCGATTCGCATAAAACTTTGTTTCAATACTGTACAGAGCGAGCACTCCTTACAGTATTAGGCCCCCTGCACACGAACGTGTGCACCCCGTGGTCGTGCTGAGGCCTGCAAAATGCACAAACACAGTCCGTGGGGCCGTCGCAGAGGATCGCGGACCCATTCACTTGAATGGGTCCGCGATCCGGCTGTTCCGCAAAAAGATAGGACATGTTCTATCTTTTTGCGGAACGGAAGTACGGAACGAAACCCCACGGAAGCACTCCGTAGTGCTTCCGTAGCGTTCCGTTCCGTGCTTCTGTTCCGCACCTCCGGTTTTGCAGACCAATTCAAGTGAATGGGTCCGCATCCATGATGCGGAATGCCCACGGAACGGCGCCTGTGTATTGTGGATCCGCAAATGCGGTCCACAATATGGCAACGGGAAGCACACGTTCGTGTGCAGGAGGCCTTAGAATGTATTGGCTCAGATGAGCTGAATTTATGACTTCGGGTAATAACTTCAAAAATGTATTTCTACTGTTAAAAACCTTTTCCCAAACTTGGGTTCAGGTCCAAGGTACCAAAAACAGGTGTAAGGACCCTTAGAAATTAACCCTATTGTGTATCTGTATGGAGGAAACATTGTATTTAGATGTTGCATTTGTGCAGTAGTTTTACCAGTAGCACAAGTGAAACTCATTAAAACAGCAACACAGCCGCATCATCTAAATATAACCTAAAGTCCCCTTTACGATGCTCAACTCAGCAGATGAGAGGCAATCGCCTGCTCGTCGAGAGGAGAAAGCTGCATTTACATGCAGTATGTCGCATGTCGCAGTGCGACACCATTGACTATTATTATAGAAATTGTGATGCAACAACTGTCGCTGCGCAGCCCTAGCCTTAGTCGTTCCTCTGGCAGGCTGTGCGCCAGGAGTATAAACAGGAGAAGTTTTTCGCCAACATTTACGCCTGTTTCCAGGAGTCAACATCACTGCCCCTACCATGTCCTTGCCATGAAATGTTGCAAAACAGGGGCTTGTGTCGTTATTTTTATTATTTTTTTAAGCAAAATTTTTTTTTAATTTTACGCCTCCTGAAATCCTTTGAATATAGAATATACATAATGAACTTTAAAGCCGTAGGTGCAAAACACCACATTAGATATCTATAATGTGAAGTATAAATTCCTTACCGCAAAAAAATAAAAAGAACTGAAGAAAAATCTGGGCTTCACATAGAGCTTTACACTTGCAGCAGGAGAAATAGTTTCTGTTTCTTTTTCTCCATCCAGCTAACAATCATTACTAATCACTCTCACCAGTGTTAACTTCATCAGAGTTCTCCAGGACTACAAAAAGATGGCTTCTTTCTCCCAAAAACAGCCCCACACCTGTCCATGGTTTGTGTCTGGTATTGCAGCTCAGCTCCATTGATTTGAATAGGGATGAGCGGTAATACCACACATAACCTGTGGATGGGTGTAGTGCTGTTTCTGGAATAAAGCAGATATCTTTTTGTAGTCCTGGAGAACCCCTTTAACCATTGTTAACGTTTTTACTGCTGGATGACACTAATTTCTCAGTGATAATTTGATTTATGCACACTACGATATTTTTCATCCATTTGCATATAGCACACTGACCTATTGATCTCTATGGGGCCATACATACATCTGTATTTTTTATGGATTTGTGCGGCCATTACGCAAATTCTAGAACACTTCCTATTCTGATCCATACTGCCAGATAAGAATGGTCCTTTCTATTGGTGGGAGTGAGAAAATGCATAATGCACAAGAAAGGTATCCATATTTTGCTGATCCATTGTTTGCAATGCACAATAGGACATGGCCATGGGCACGATGCCTTAGGACTTATACACACAGTCAATGGGGGGGGGGGGATTTATGAAACCTGGTGTAACAGAAAACGGGCTTAGTAGCCTATAGGAACCAATCAGATTCCTCCTTTCATTTCCCAAAGGTGCTCTAAAAATGATAGGTGGAATCTAATTGGTTGCTATGGGCAACTAAGCCAGTTTTCCTTTACACCAGGTTTCATAAATCCCCGCCCCCACCCCCCCATATTGTTCGGTCAGTGATTTTGAGCCAAAACCAGGTGAGCTCTCACAGAACAGGTGCAGATCTTTCCCTTATGCTTTATCTCTGTGGAGGCTCCACCCCTGGTTTTGGCTCACAATCAGCTGCATTTGCTGTAGTACACCCGACAGAATAGGGAAGGTATATAGGGACTGCAGAGGATAGGTTTTTGGGCTAAGGAGTTAAAGAATGAGATACCTGTCTTGTGGGGGAATGTTCCTTTAAGACCCCACTGTGCTCCCTAAGGGCTCATAAACACGACCGTTGTTGTTTTGCAGTCCGTTTTTTCACGGATCCGTTGTTCTGTATCTGAGTTTTTTTTTTTTCTCTGATTTAAGTCCTCTTCTGTTGCGAATACAGAATGCATAGTACAATAGGGCTGGAGGGATTAAAAATTTTTTTTTAACTCACCTTAATCCACTTCGCACAGCCGGCATCTCTTCTGTCTTCATCTGTGAGGAATAGGACCTTTAATGACGTCACTGCGTCCATGGTGATGGATCATGTGAGGGACCATGTGATGAGCATAGCAGGATGGACCATGTGATGAGCGTGATGGTCACCATGTGATGACCATGTGATGAGCGTAGAAGGATGGACCATGTGATGAGCGTGGAAGGAGCACCATATGGCTTTTTGAGAGCGGATTTAGCTGGAATGGTAATTGGGAGCTATGATGCATATGAAGACCCCAACAATGGAAACCCCCAAAAAGTGACCCCATTCCAGAAACTACACCCCTCAAGGAATATTTCAAGGTGTGTAGTGAGCACTTTGATACATCGGGCGATTCACAGAATTAGGAAACGCTTGGCTGTGAAAAAGAAAAATTAAAAATTTTTCCAGAAAAAGTTGCTTTACCCCCCCATTTTTCACTTTCACAAGGGGTAACGACAAAATGCACCCCACATGTTGTTCCCCATTTCCCCCCCCGAATACGCCAACACCCCGTATGTGCTAAAAAAAATGAGGTATGGGTGAATGGCAAGGTTCAAAAGGGAAGTAGCACCATAGGGCTTTTGGAGGACAGATTTTGTAGGATTGGCTTTTGGGAGCTGTCACATATAAAGACACCCTGACAGGGGCGGACATTTCGCCGGTGCAGCCGGTTCAGCTGCACAGGGGCCCGGCGTGTGAGGGGGTCCATTCATACTAGTGAGCTCTTTTGGAAGCGCTCACTAGTATCATACTAGTAAGCGCATCCAGAAGCGCTCACTAGTATGCAAGAGATCGGTGCTTGCTGACGTACCCCTCCGGTGCTGGTCTCCTCCAGCCTGACTGCATACAGCGCGCACTATGACCTGACGCTGTACGCAGTCAGGTCACGTGTGCAGCGCCGGCTGTTGGAGACAGGACAGGGAGAGCAGGAGAGGTAAGTTTTAATTATTTATTTTAGTCTGATCTGAGGTCTGATATCATGGGGCCCTGGGGTCTGTCACATCATGGGGGGCCTGAAATGAGCATATGGGGGTGCCTGACTCTGGGGGTCTGACTCCTGACTGAGCAAGGGGGGGCCTGAATGAGCATATGGGGGGGGGGGGCTGAGCAGCTGACATATGGGGGGCTGAGCAACTGACATATGGGGGGGCTGAATAAATAAATAACTGATATTGGGGGGGCTGAGCAACTGACATATGGGGGGGCTGAATAAATAAATAACTGATATTGGGGGGGCGCTGAGCAACTGACATGTAGGGGGGGCTGGATAAATAAATAACTGATATTGGGGGGCTGAGCAACAGACATATGGGAGGGCTGAATAAATTTACAACTGATATTGGGGGGGTCCTCCTGAGTAACTGATATGGGGGGGGTCCTGGGCAACTGACATATGGGGGGCTAAATAAATAAACAACTGATATTGGGGGGTCCTCCTGAGTAACTGATATGGGGGGTCCTGGGCAGCTGACATATAGGGGGGGTCTAAGCAACTGATATGGGGGCGTGAATGGGCATCTGATAGGGAGGTCCTGAGCAACAGGTATGGGGGCCTATCTGAGCAAGTGACATATGGGGGGGCCTGCCTATTTTATATACTGTAATATGCAAAATAACTGTTTTATATACTGGCAGACATAGGGGGCCCTATGGAGGGGGAGGAGCACTATGGGGGGCCCTATCTTGTATACTGGCGCACATGGGGGGCACTATGGAGTGGGGGAGCAATATGGGGGCCTTATCTTATATACTGGAACACATGGGGGGCACTATGGAGAGGGAGGAGCACTATGGGGACCCTATCTTATATACTGGCACACATGGGAGGCACTATGGAGAAGGGGGGAAAGGAGCACTATGGGGCCATCTTCTGGGGCACTATCTTATATACTGGCAGACATGGGGGCACAATGGAGGAGAGGAGCACTTTGGGGGCCCTATCTTATATACTACCACACATGGGGGGCACTATAGAGAAGGGGGAGCACTATGGGGGAATCTACTGGGGACCCTATCTTATATACTGGCACACATGGGGGGGCACTATGGAGAAGGGAGGAGAGGAGCACTATTGGGGTCATTATATAGGGAAATTATACTGGCACACATTTTGGGGGCATTTTATTCTGGCACATTGTCAGGCACCATGGGGATAAGGCGCACTATTGGGGCACGATATAGGAGTATTTTATACTGGCGCAAATTATAGGGCACTATGGGGACATTGTCTAAACTGGGGGCACTAAAAGGTTTTTTGGGCACACAGTAAGGGGCATTGGCACACATTATGAGGGTACTATGGGGACATTGGCTCTACAGGGGGCACTAAGAGGAGGTATTTTTTATACTGCCACACAACAGTGTACTTTTATTTTTACTGTAACACATTATAAAGAGAATTATTACTACCGGGGGCATTATGGTGGGCTTTATTACAGTTGAGGGACTATGAGGAACTTGAATACTAGTATGAGCACTATGGGAGTATTATTACTTCTGGGACACAGTGGGCAAATTATTACTGTAGGGTCACTATTATTACTCTGTGCTGTCTGGTAGATAATTATTTCTATTGGTGGGACTTTGGGGAGCACTGTTACTAGGGGGGGGGGGCACCCTGGCATGGTATCAGCTTAACACAAATATTTTTGGGAAACATTATGTTTACACTATTAGTGTCAGGGACACTGTTTCCTGGGCACAGTTATTTTTTAGGACACTGTGTGCCAATAATTATTGAAGGGGAACCATATGTGTGCAACTTGTATAGGGAGCACAGCAGGCACAGTATTGGGGGTGGCAGGATGGGGTGTTCAGAAGGTGGGAGGATGATGGAAAAATAGGAAACTAAGATGTCTGTCTTTTAAACTCTGCAGAGAGAAGAGATGGCTGAAAAATCATCATGGCGGTCTGGTCTGAAAGGAGAAGATGAGGACAGAGAATATCTACATCAAAGGAGATGTCACTGGATGTACGAGGTATGTGGACCTGTATTAGGCTACTTTCACATCTGCGTTAGTGATTCTGGCAGGCTGTTCCAGCAGAGAACAGCCTGCTGGAATTCACTGGTTCCTGCACTGCTGGATGCAGACAGAATGCCCGCCGGCCCTATTGACTATAATGGGGTACGGCAAAAATACGGCCACAATCTGGCAAAAATGCAGAGAATCAGCGGGACCGCATGCTGCGGTTTGTGTCCGGCCGATTCCTTGCATTTTCAGCCGGATCAGGTGGCCGTAGTGTTGCAGGTGTGAAAGTAGCCTTACCCTGTATGTGTTTTGTATTGCTCTAAGTAATGTTAGGACGGAATAGGTTAGGTTGCGAATTTGGCTTGGGAGGGGGGGGGGGGGGCGCAGGCACATTCTTTGCACATTCTGTGTCCGCCCCTGCACCCTGAGGTACCCCGAGAGTGGAAACCCCCAAAAAGTTACTCCATTCTGGAAACTACACCCCTCAAGAAATATTTCAAGATTTGTAGTGAGAACTTTGTCCTCAAAGGTGATTCATGGAATTGGCTATGAAAATGAAAAATTACAATTATTTCCAGAAAAGTCTTTAGGCCCAAATTTTTCACTTTCATAAGGGGTAACTGGAGAAAATTCAGCTGCTAATTTATTGCCCATTTTCTCCTGATTACAGCAATACCGCATATGTGCTTGTATACTGCTATATGGGTGTACCACAGGGGTCAGAAGGAAAATAGCACCAAATGGCTTCTGGAAGGCAGATTTCACCGGAATAATTCACAAGCGCCATCTTCCAACTTAACACACCCTGAGGTACACCTAGAGTGGAAACCCCAAAAAAGTGACCCCAGTCCAGAAACTACACCCCTCAAGGAATATTTCAAGTTGTGCAGTGAGCACTTTGACCCATCGGGCGTTTCACAGATTTAGGAAACGCTTGGCTGTGAAAATGAAAAATGTAAATTTTTTCCAGAGAAAGTTGCTTTACACCCACATTTTTCACTTTCACAAGGGGTAACAGGACAAAATGCATGCAACATTTTGTTCCCCATTTCCCTCCCGAACACGCCAACACCCTATATGTGCTAAAAAAAATGATGTATGGGCACACAGCAGGCTTCAGAGTGGAAGGAGCACCATATGGCGTTAGGAGAGCGGATTTAGCTGGAATGGTAATTGGGAGTTATGTCGCATGTGAAGACACCCTGAGGTGGCCCTACAGTGGAAACCCCCAAATAGTGACCCCATTCTGGAAACTACACCCCTCAAGGAATATTTCAAGGTGTGTAGTGAGCACTTTGACCCTTCAGGCGTTTCACAGAATTAGGAAACGCTTGGCTGTGAAGAAGAAAAATTACAATTTTCTCAGGAAAAAATTTACACCCACATTTTTTATTTTCACAAGGGGTAACAGGACATAATGCACCCCACATCTTGTTCCCCATTTCCCCCCGAATACGCCAACACCCTATATGTGCTAAAAAAAATGATGGCAGGGCTCTAGAGTCAAACAGCTAAATATGGATTTAACTGACCTGAATTGGCAGACATGGATTTTAGGCGCTATGTCGCATTAAATAAATTCCTGAGGTCCCCAGAAATGAAAAACTGCAAGAAGTGACCGCATTTCGGAAAAAGCACCCCCGTACGAACATTTTATGGGGTGGAAAGGGTACTTTTAAGCAAACAGGTGTCTTACAGAAGGCAGAAATACTAGAGAAAGGATTTCAAAGCACACATTTGTAAAAATTAAAAATTAATAGCAGACCCCAATTTTTCACTTTCACAAAGGGTTAAAGGAGAAAATGCACCCCAGTATATGTTCCCCATTTTCTCCCCTTTTTGCAAACACCCCATATGTGCTTGTAGCCTGCTGTAAGGGCGCACAGCAGGGCTCCAGTGGCAAGGTGCAAAACATGTTTTTTGCAGGCATGAATAAACAGACATGGATTTTAGCTGCCATGTCACATTAAATAAATTTCCTGAGGTCCCCAGAAATGAAAAACCCCAAGAAGTGACCCCATTTTGGAAAGAGCACCCCCGTACGAACATTTTAAGGGTGGAAAGGGCACTTTTGACCTAACAGTTGTCTCAAAGAAAAGAATATGTATTGGTTGTTGGAAAGTGGATATGCAAGCGAGGTGGACTAAGGGCTCGCTCACATGAATATGTTAAGCACGTGCTGTGGACCGCAAATTGCGGTCCGCAATGCACGGGCACCGACCGTGGAGCAGGCGCATAGGGATCACAGACCCATTCACTTGAATGGGTTTGCGATCCTTTCGTTCCACAAAAAGATAAAGCAAGTTCTATCTTTTTGCAGTGCGGAAGCATGGAACGGAACCCCAGAAAGCACTCTGTAGTGCTTCCGTAGTGTTTAGTTCTTCCATTCCGCATCTCCGGATTTGTGGACCCATTGAAATGAATGGGTCCGCATCCGTGATGTGGAATGGCCATGAAACGGTGCTCGTGTATTGCGGATCCGCAAATGCAGTCCGCAATACGGAAACACTGTGTCATGGAGGAATCGGTTGTCTCCACCTTCTGACGCCATATTGCAGGAACCGTTAGGGTCAGTAGGGCCCAGGTTCGAGAGTATGAGCCCCCCTACCATCCAGGGCGGCTCATACAGTCAAGTGGTCAGGTATAGGATTTACGGATGCTTAGTTGTTACCAGCTCCATTTTCCCTGTTTCCAGGCCTAGTTGCTACCCGATTCTCCTCACATTGTACTGTGGGGGTTTTTCCCCACTCCACACCGTGACAGGTGGTCAGTACAAGGACATCCCTCTTGTCCTTGTACTTAACTGCCAGGATGTTCTCATGGCAGAGAGCCTTACTGTCGCCTTTTTTCGGAGTAGTTGCCCTACCAGGGATCTAGGGATCTCTGATTTTTGTCGCACTGTGCCGCAAGCCACAGTACCTCTGGCTTTTAGTGACATGAATAGGGATATGCTGGTATAATAGTTATCCACATAGAGGTGGTAACCCACTGCAGTGGGTGCAGTAAGTCCCACACGATCTTCCAAGTAAATCCTAGCACGGGGGGTGTATTCAGGGGGTTGTATCCGGGAATCTTTCCCCTCATAAACCCGGAACCTGTAGGTGTACCCGGAGGTACTCTCGCACAGCTTGTACATTTTAATTCCGTACCGTGCCCGCTTGCTGGGCAGGTTCTGGCGGAATTTAACCCTTCCTTTAAAATGTACAACGGACTCTTCTATGCTAATTTATTTTTCTGCGGTGAACACCTCTGTTAATTTGGAGTTGAGGTGCCCAGGAGGGGTCTTATTTTGAATAGACGGTCAAATTATGGATCATTTTGGGGGGGGGGGGGGGGGGGGGGGCACTGTGCGTTATTATAATGTAGGAATTTCAAAATTGATTCAAATCTTGAGCGGGACATGGCCATATTGTAAATTGGAGTGTTGTACAAGACATTTGAACTCCAATATTGTCTCATTTCGTTTTTTTTTACCAGGCCCATATGCAGCAACAGCCCCCAAAATGTCATAATGTCGGCTGCATTTACTGGGGTCCAACCTAGGGGTCCATCATATGAGGATGTCAGGTATTGATCTATAAACTGCTGGGCATATAAATTTGTTTGGGTCACCATCAAATTTATGAATTCGTCAGAGAAAAAGATTTTGTAAAAATCTATTTCTGTGAAGCCTGTGCAGTCAATCTGAATTCCAGAGTTTCCCACAAACTCTGGAATTTGGGGCTCATAATCCTCAGGCCGTGTGGTCCATAGGGGATCACTAGGGGGAGCTACTTCCATCTCTCCTGGGGCATCTCCTTGACGGTACCTCATCACCGGATGACGATGATGATGATGATGATGAAGGAGTAGAGGAATGTGGAATCCTCTTCTCCCTCACTTGCAGACTCAGGGACAGGGAATATGGGGAATATGGGGATCTGAAACTGCTGCAGATGAGCCAAAGATCACTACAGCTCTTCCAGATGTTGTTCTTCTTCTTCTTCTGAAAGTGAAAAGTAGTGAAAAGCACTGATTTGTGGTGGTACCACAAGTCCCAGCCGACAACCAGCAGCACAGTGGGGAACAAGTCTTCTCTGCAAGCAGTCACCAAGCTAGAATAGCTGCCTGCAGAGAGGAACCAACTGTTCTTTCAGCTGCATATCGCTGCCATTGGCTGGAGCGTTGTTCCAGCCAATCGCAGTGCTGGGAGGGGACATCAGTGTCTGATGTCCCCTCTCTGACCTCAGAGGTGACATGGGCTGAGAAAAGCTGCATATCTCCTGAAAAGTGCGACTTTTAATTGAAAGTCACACTTCATCACTCAAAACTGATGAAAAAAAGTACACCAGTCCTGGGCTGTCGTAGAAATTGGACTGCTTTTGCGATAAATTCAGTCACAAAAAGAGCACATCTACATAGGTTGGAAAAACGTCTGAATTGGTAAAAAAAATTATAATAGTTGAAAGAGGTGCAAAAGCTTCCAAAACCAGATGCAATTTCAGTAGTCAGTGTGACCAAAAAAATGTCTAAAACAGCATTTTTTAGACTAAAACATGCACAACCACTTTAGGCCTCCTGCACACGACCATAGGTGTCTCTTTGCCGTGTTGCGGACCGCATTTGCGGATCCACAATACACGTGCACCATTCCGTGTGCATTCCGCATCACGGATGCGGAGCCATTCCTTTCAATGGGTCCGCAAATCCGGAGATGCAGAACGGAAGCACGGAACAGAACCCTACGGAAGCACTCCAGAGGATAGGTCATCAGTATCTGATAGGTAGGTGTCTGACACCCAGGACACCTGCCAATCAGCTGTTTGAGAAGGCACGGGTGCTCACAGTAGCGCTGCAGCCTTCTCTCAGCTTTTCATAGGCCAGTGATGATATGTTCGTCGGTCACGTGACCTAGGAGCAGCTCAGCTCTATAAAAGTGAATGGGGCTGAGATGCGATACCAAGCACAGACGCTGTACAATGTATGGCACAGAGAAGGCCGCAGCACTCACCGGAGTGATCAGGGATCAGCAATCTTTGGCACTCCAGCTGCTGTGAAACTACAACACCAAGCATGCACACGTACTTAGCTGTTTTTGTAACTCCCTTAGAAGTGAAAGGAGGATTCTGGGATTTGTAGTTTCAAAACAGCTGGAGTGTCGGAGGTTGTTGATCCCTGCGTCCTATATAGATCCTCAGCTCAGCTGTATGAACTTGAAAAGGAGGGAGTCATCACATTGCCTTGAATGGGAAAGAGGAGCTGTAATTACGCTTGAAAAAACTCTACCATTTGTACAAGGTGTGGATAGTGTATGTGAACATAGGCTTAGGCCTCCTACACACCACCGAATCCGCTTTGTGGTCTGTAAATCGGGGATTTGCAACATATGGATGCTGTCCATGTGCATTCCGCAAATTTCGTAGGCAAAAACTAACAAGAATACGACAGATTCTATCCATTTCTCCATTTTTCAGGAACCTAAAGGGGTTATCAATATCGGAGCGTCGGGGTGGGGGGCAATGTACAGCTGACCGCTGCCGATCAGCTGTTTGAAGAGAATACAGCACTTCATTGTTTACCTGCTCCCATAGTCCTAACTTTTTTATTTTTCCATTCACATAGCCTTATTAGGGCTTATTTTTTTGCAGGACAAGTTGTACTTTCTAATGGCACCATTTAAGGTTGCATACCATGTAGTAGGAAGCGGAAAGAAAATCCAAATGGGGTAGAATTGGGAAAAAAACGCAATTCTGATAAAGTTTTTTTGTTTTTTTTTACACTGTACATTATACGGTAAAATTGACCTGTTATCTCAATTCTCAAGGTCTGTATGGTTACAACCATACCACACTTGTATAATCTTTCTTGCGTTTTAATACTGAAAAAAAATTCAAACCTTTGAGGGAAAAAATTTTTTAGAACCATATTCTGACCCCTATAACTTTTTGGTAGTTATGTATACGGAGCTGTATGAGGGCTCATTTTTTTGCGGGACGATCTGTTCTTTTCAGTGATACCAATTTGAAGTGTGTGCGACTTTTTGATCACTTTTTATTTAAAAAATGATTGGGTAGTTGAAGTGACAAAAAATGGCAAATTGGCTGTTTTTATTTTTTTTCCATTACGCCATTTGCCGTATGCCATTAATATTGTTATATTTAAATTTTATGGGCATTTTTCCACGCGGCGATGCCCATGATATTAGTTTTTTTTATTCACGCTTGACTCATCTCAGGGACAGGACTCATCTCAGGTTAATTTGCATATGTATCAAATCGTTGTTTTTTTTTTCACAATAAAAGCACACAGAGCTATGGGGACTGGGTATTGCGGATGTGCTAGCGGCCATCTAGCAGCCCATGTCCTCAGCTCTATACACAAAATCCCGGTGACAGGTTTCTTTTAAGTCTGGACATGCTGGAAGTTGTAGTTTTGAAACAGCTGTAGAGCCGCATATTGTCCATCCCTGTATTTTAACTACCGTATTTTCCGCTTTATAAGGCCTCATGCACACGGCTGTAGTGCAGCCGTTCCGTGCAACATCCGTGCAGCGGGCCAGACCCATTCAACTTGAATGGGTCCGTTGTCTGTCCGCACCACAAAAAAATATGACATGTCATATTTATTTGCGGTGTGGAACAACGGAAAGAAACACCACGGAAGCACTCCGTAGTGCTTCCGGTGTTCCATTCTGTGACTCCGTTCCGCCTCTCCGGAATTGCAGACCCATTAAAGTGAATGGGTCCGCATCGGTGATGCGGGGTGCATACGGCCGGTGGCCATGCATTGCCTAGCGGCCTAACGGCTGTGTGCATGTGGCCTAAGACTGACTTTTTTTCCACCAAAAATGGGGGAAAATGGCAGTGCGTCTTATAAAGCGAATGGTGCGCTGACACTGATACATCGCTGGCCACTATGACAGAGTGCGGCCTGAGATGTATTAGCGGTGAGGGAGGAGGGGCTGGAGGCCGGCAACTGATGTTGTGATTGTGGCGTTGCCCGGTGCAGTCACAGTACTCTATTACACCGGCCCCACGCACAGCAGTTTTATATACTGTATAAAGCGTAGTCATTTAATTCTTAACCAGTGGGTTAGCTTTGTTAAAGTAGTGCAATCCTCTGTAGTAGTACTCACTATCAAACTACCGTAGCAGGCTGGCCGGCAGCGTAACGTCACTCTGTCACGCGCCTGCTCCGCCTGCTTCATTATTAAAGGGTTTCTATCACTTCGTTTCACCTATTTAGCTTTCAGACACTAGCGATCCGCTAGTGTCTGCTTTATCTAACCATCCTAATATAAGAGCTTATTGTCCTGCCGTTTAGCTAAAAAAATAACTTATATAGATATGCAAATGAGCCTCTAGGTGCTATGGGGGCGTGATTAGCACCTAGAGGCTCCGTCTACCTTAACAAACTGCCGCCGCCCAGCGCGTCCCTCCAGCCCGCCCATCTCCTCCGGAATGCGATGCTCCTCGTATTCGGCGCATGCGCAGTGAATGTCTGATCGCTTCCCTGCTCAGACATCTCCACTGCGCCTGCGCCGATGACGTCATAGTGCTCCGAGGAACAGGCGCAGTGGAGATGTCTGAGCAGGGAAGCGATCAGACATTCACTGCGCATGCGCAGAACAGAAACGCGCACGGAGAGGATCGCTTCAGCTGGACATGGGCGGGCTGGAGGGACGCGCTGGGCGGCGGCAGTTTGTTAAGGTAGACGGAGCCTCTAGGTGCTAATCACGCCCCCATAGCACCTAGAGGCTCATTTGCATATCTATATAAGTTATTTTTTTAGCTAAACGGCAGGACAATAAGCTCTTATATTAGGATGGTTAGATAAAGCAGACACTAGCGGATCGCTAGTGTCTGAAAGCTAAATAGGTGAAACAAAGTGATAGAAACCCTTTAAAGTGACGGAGTGAGTGACATTACGATGCCGGCCGGCCTGCTACGGTAGTTTGATAGTGAGTACTACTACAGGCCATTATGCTACTTTAACAAAGCTAACCAAGAGGCTAAAGGGGTTCTGCAGTTTTTTTAAACTGATGATCTATCCTCTAGATAGATCATCAGCATCTGATCGGCGGGGTCCGACACCCGATCAGCTGTTTGAGAAGGCAGCAGTGGTGGCAGTAGAGCCGCGGCCTTCTTGCTGTTTACCGCAGGCCCAGTACCGACTAGTATCAATGGCCTGGGCGGGGCTAAGCTCTGTTCACTTCAATGGAGCTTAGCCACGCCCAAGTGTAACATCCCAGAGTATGTCACTAAACTCTGTATCCCTGCTACAATAAGGCCAGGTGTATATGTGTATTTCCATCTTGTGTGACTTAACTGTGCATTGCCATTACAGGGAGTGCAGAATTATTAGGCAAGTTGTATTTTTGAGGATTAATTTTATTATTGAACAACAACCATGTTCTCAATGAACCCAAAAAACTCATTAATATCAAAGCTGAATATTTTTGGAAGTAGTTTTTAGTTTGTTTTTAGTTTTAGCTATTTTAGGGGGATATCTGTGTGTGCAGGTGACTATTACTGTGCATAATTATTAGGCAACTTAACAAAAAACAAATATATACCCATTTCAATTATTTATTTTTACCAGTGAAACCAATATAACATCTCAACATTCACAAATATACATTTCTGACATTCAAAAACAAAACAAAAACAAATCAGTGACCAATATAGCCACCTTTCTTTGCAAGGACACTCAAAAGCCTGCCATCCATGGATTCTGTCAGTGTTTTGATCTGTTCACCATCAACATTGCGTGCAGCAGCAACCACAGCCTCCCAGACACTGTTCAGAGAGGTGTACTGTTTTCCCTCCTTGTAAATCTCACATTTGATGATGGACCACAGGTTCTCAATGGGGTTCAGATCAGGTGAACAAGGAGGCCATGTCATTAGATTTTCTTCTTTTATACCCTTTCTTGCCAGCCACGCTGTGGAGTACTTGGACGCGTGTGATGGAGCATTGTCCTGCTTGAAAATCATGTTTTTCTTGAAGGATGCAGACTTCTTCCTGTACCACTGCTTGAAGAAGGTGTCTTCCAGAAACTGGCAGTAGTACTGGGAGTTGAGCTTGACTCCATTCTCAACCCGAAAAGGCCCCACAAGCTCATCTTTGATGATACCAGCCCAAACCAGTACTCCACCTCCACCTTGCTGGCGTCTGAGTCGGACTGGAGCTCTCTGCCCTTTACCAATCCAGCCACAGGCCCATCCATCTGGCCCATCAAGACTCACTCTCATTTCATCAGTCCATAAAACCTTAGAAAAATCAGTCTTGAGATATTTCTTGGCCCAGTCTTGACGTTTCAGCTTGTGTGTCTTGTTCAGTGGTGGTCGTCTTTCAGCCTTTCTTACCTTGGCCATGTCTCTGAGTATTGCACACCTTGTGCTTTTGGGCACTCCAGTGATGTTGCAGCTCTGAAATATGGCCAAACTGGTGGCAAGTGGCATCTTGGCAGCTGCACGCTTGACTTTTCACAGTTCATGGGCAGTTATTTTGCGCCTTGGTTTTTCCACACGCTTCTTGCGACCCTGTTGACTATTTTGAATGAAACGCTTGATTGTTCGATGATCAAGCTTCAGAAGCTTTGCAATTTTAAGAGTGCTGTATCCCTCTGCAAGATATCTCACTATTTTTGACTTTTCTGAGCCTGTCAAGTCCTTCTTTTGACCCATTTTGCCAAAGGAAAGGAAGTTGCCTAATAATTCTGCACACCAAATATAGGGTGTTGATGTCATTAGACCACACCCCTTCTCATTACAGAGATGCACATCGCCTAATATGCTTAATTGGTAGTAGGCTTTCGAGCCTATACAGCTTGGAGTAGGACAACATGCATAAAGAGGATGATGTGGTCAAAATACTCATTTGCCTAATAATTCTGCACGCAGTGTATATGTATTTTTAGGCCTGTATTATATATTTGCTGTAATTTCTATGTACACCAGCAGGTGGCAGCAGTATGTAGCAGACCTTAGCCAGTTTAGTATCCCTAGGCTGGAATAGTTCATTCCAGGCTAGCTCCCCCCTTTCTGAGGAGGAGTGGAATGTTCCCACATCCTACCTCATGGGGAGGAAAGTTCTAGTGAGTGTGTACCAGCCCCCTCCTTGGGGAAGGCTGTGTTAGTAAGAGCTCCCAGAAACAGGGATCCCAACCTTGGATCCAGCCTCGGCTGAGGTTAAGGATCGCTCTTCCCAGCCTGGGTCATCTACCCAGCTGGTTGACAAGAAAGCAGCCATCTACAGAACTATAGATCTCCAGGAAGAAGACATCATACCCTGCGAGCAGTCCTGTGAGTACTTATCCAAAGACCAGGAGAAGCTAAATACCTCCTTCAGCTAGTCAGGCCCAAACCAAGCAGACTACAGACAGAGCAGAAGATAGATACCTGCCAGATCTACTAGGCATATGACAAGAAGCAGAATATATATATTAATTCCTGCCACATATTGCCAATACCTGCTGGGACCCAAGACTATTGCTGTAACCGTATGGATCAAAGCTGCTAATTAAGTAAAGACTAGTTGGATTATATCTCCTGTCTGGATCTCAATTATTCCTCAATTACTCCTACTGACCACACTCAATTTTATTGCAAGTGAGCCAGGATCCAGGAGTCCAGCCGTACCAAGGTAGGAGACACAGTTGACACTACCATATTTGCTATACAGAGACATTATCCCCCTCTGGCATTCCTCACCTGGTACATGAGCTATAACATCTTAAAAGGCCCTGCTACAGTACCTGCGCAAGCTGCAATTGGCGTCACGAACTACTACACATATAACCTGACCCACTGCATAGCTGACCCACTGACCCAGTGTCCTGCTCATTGCACAAGCCAGTGATAATAGTCGTGACGTCACTGGGACTGAGCGAGTAGATGGTAGATCATCAGTAAAAAAAAAACTGCAGAACCAGTTTAAGCTAATTACGCCACTATTGTGGAGTAAAAAAGTCACACATTATAGCGCATGCCATATGTGCCCCATTATTTGAGACTTCTTAGGCTTCTCAACATTTTTCCGAAGTGGCAAGAAAAGGGGTGGGGCTTCACGCTGCCCGCTACATTTACTATAACTTTCGCCATCTGCCCAGCTGTGCCCCCCTGCAGTTTTCCCGCTCAGTATGTAAATACTAAGCATCGTTACAGGGAGGAGGAAACGCCAGGGTTTTTCAGCAGGTGTCATCTTCTCCCTGGTTGTGGCGCGGTCCAATCGCAGCCAGGAAGAAGGTGAGCTGTTTTTTATTCCTGGCTGTGACACACTCTGCTGCTATTGGACCTCAACACAGCCAGGGAGAAGGAGACACCCACCGAGAAACCCGTGCGTCTCTTCCTCCCTGTACTGATGCTTAGTATGAACATACTGGGCGTGAAAACTACAGGGAGGCACAGTGGGGAAAGCGAGGGGTATTTGAAAAAAAGAACAATGATGGCGGCATCAGCGGAGCGTAACCCACAAGTAAAGGTACTTTTTAATTAAACAAAAAAAAAATACATGAAAGGTGTCTCTGCTGAGTAAAACAGTGCGGAGCAGGCACCATCTTTAAAAACTCGACCAGTGCCATACATTTATGGCGTTGGTCAGGAAGCGGTTAAGTGAAAATGCACAGTTACAGTCATAAGTACATGGATGAAGAGGAAGTAGAACTCATAGGAGCGCCAAGGCCCCTTCAGTGTGATGATCAACAGGGACCCTCACAAGTTTTAAGGCTGATCTATTTATAGCCGCCTCCCTCCTTCCCTCAGTACGTGCGATCCTCGTGCAGATGTGGGCTTTACGTGGAAGTACGCCGCATGTGCTGCTGGGTTCCGTCCTAGTCAGGCCACGATTCCCTGTCTTCCTACCTTACTATTCGGGTAAGTGGCTTTTCCTCCGGCTCCAGGTTCCGTCGGCATCAGGGCTCGTTCATTAGTATTGGTAATTTAGGTGCTGGGGGCGGTCATGGCTCTGTTCCCGGCGGCACTCTGGCCGCGGCGGCAGCTCTCCCTGGCTATTTGGATTAGCAGCTCGGGAGCCTGTCAGCACAGTCACTGTTACTCACCAGCGCGGTCTGTTCCCCTGCTCTCTTCAGGTGCTTGTACTCAGAGGTGCAGGATTTTCTGCTCCATTTTCTCTTCAAACACTTTTCATCGCCTTCTCTTTCAGGGGTACTTTTCCCCTGTCTTGCACCACACCCTTCCCTATGCTCTATCATCGTCACCTGTCGTAATCCCTGTGTCTGTTCACTTGCCACCTTCCATTGTCTTCCTCCCCACTGCACCCAGGGCATCATCTCATGTTATTTTTAAAAACCAGGGGAATATATACAGCCAGGTCCATAAATATTGGGACATCGACACAATTCTAACATTTTTGGCTCTATACAACACCACAATGGATTTGAAATGAAACGAACAAAATGTGCTTTACCTGCAGACTGTCAGCTTAAATTTGAGGGTATTTACAGTTTGCATATGTGCCTCCCTCTTGTTAAGGAACCAAAAGTAATGGGACATAATAATAATCATGAATCAAACTTTCACTTTTTAATACTTGGTTACAAATCCTTTGCAGTCAATTACAGCCTGAAGTCTGGAACGCATAGACATCACCAGACGCTGGGTTTCATCCCTGGTGATGCTCTGCCAGGCCTCTACTGCAACTGTCTTCAGTTCCTGCTTGTTCTTGGGGCATTTTCCCTTCAGTTTTGTCTTCAGCAAGTGAAATGCATGCTCTATCGGATTCAGGTCAGGGGATTGACTTGGCCATTATATAACATTCCACTTCTTTCCCTTAAAAAACTCTTTGGTTGCTTTTGCAGTATGCTTTGGGTCATTGTCCATCTGCACTGTGAAGCGCCGTCCAATGAGTTCTGAAGCATTTGGCTGAATATGAGCAGATAATATTGCCCGAAACACTTCAGAATTCATCCTGCAGCTTTTGTCAGCAGTCACATCATCAATAAATACAAGAGAACCAGTTCCACTGGCAGCCATACATGCCTGCGCCATGACACTACCACCACCATGCTTCACTGATGAGGTGGTATGCTTAGGATCATGAGCAGTTCCTTTCCTTCTCCATACTCTTCTCTTCCCATCACTCTGGTACAAGTTGACCTTGGTCTCATCTGTCCATAGGATGTTGTTCCAGAACTGTGAAGGCTTTTTTAGATGTCGTTTGGCAAACTCTAATATGGCCTTCTTGTTTTTGAGGCTCACCAATGGTTTACATCTTGTGGTGAACCCTCTATATTCACTCTGGTGAAGTCTTCTCTTGATTGTTGACTTTGACACACATACACCTACCTCCTGGAGAGTGTTCTTGATCTGGCCAACTGTTGTGAAGGGTGTTTTCTTCACCAGGGAAAGAATTCTTCGGTCATCCACCACAGTTGTTTTCTGTGGTCTTCCGGGTCTTTTGGTGTTACTGAGCTCACCGATGCTTTCCTTCTTTTTAAGAATGTTCCAAACAGTTGTTTTGGCCACTCCTAATGTTTTTGCTATCTCTCTGATGGGTTTGTTTTGTTTTTTCAGCCTAATGATGGCTTGCTTCACTGATAGTGACAGCTCTTTGGATCTCATCTTGAGAGTTGACAGCAACAGATTCCAAATGCAAATAGCACACTTGAAATGAACTCTGGACCTTTTATCTGCTCATTTTAATTGGGATAATGAGGGAATAACACACACCTGGCCATGGAACAGCTGAGAAGCCAATTGTCCCATTACTTTTGGTCCCTTAACAAGTGGGAGGCACATATGCAAACTGTTGTAATTCCTACACCGTTCACCTGATTTGGATGTAAATACCCTCAAATTAAAGCTGACAGTCTGCAGTTAAAGCACATCTTGTTCGTTTCATTTCAAATCCATTGTGGTGGTGTATAGAGCCAAAAATGTTAGAATTGTGTCAATGTCCCAATATTTATGGACTTGACTGTATATATTTTGAGGGATACTTTAAAAAAGAAATATATATATATATATAATAGCTATACTTCAAAAAAAAAAAAAAGAAGGGGGGTGTGCTTTTTCTGTCCCTCGCCTCGTGGTCACAGGCGCCACCTTGGGATCTCGCACACATCTTTCCGCACGATTTTGCCATTAGAGTTTCGCACGCATGGCCTCCGCCATCAGAGTCTTGCACGCATGGCTTCCGCCATCAGAGTCTCGCACGCATGGCCTCCGCCATCAGAGTCTCGCACGCATGGCCTCCGCCATCAGAGTCTCGCACGCATGGCCTCCGCCATCAGAGTCTCGCACGCATGGCCTCCGCCATCAGAGTCTCACACGCATGGCCTCCGCCATCAGAGTCTCGCACGCATAGCCTCCGCCATCAGAGTCTCGCACGCATGGCCTCCGCCATCAGTCTCGCACGCATGGCCTCCGCCATCAGAGTCTCGCACGCATGGCCTCCGCCATCAGAGTCTTGCACGCTTGGCTACGCCATTTGGGCCCAGCTTTCAGAAGTATTGCATGCTTGATCCTACACCCATGGCTCCGCCATCCTGAGTCTTGCACGCATGGCTCCGCCTTTTGGGGTTGGGTTGGTTCAAACCTCGCACGCTTGGCGTCTCCCTCCTCGTGCCACACATGCCTCAGCCATCCGTGGTCTTCCGTGGGGTCCAGCAGGTTTGCTTGCCTCCACGCTCCGCCCGCTTGGTTTGGTCATCTGTGCTCTACCAATACAATGTTTTTGGGAGACTCGCACACATGGTTTGGGCCACTAGAGTCTACTTTAGTTTGTTTTCCTTTTTCCAGATTGCTGGGTATTCTTTTTTCTTGTCATTACAAGTCAAGCATTTAAAGCCTACTGTTCGGACTTTCTCAGGTTCGCTCTCCTTTTCCAACTCACTCTCTCTAGTTTGTCTCTCTAGCTCCTCAGGGTCACCTTTTCCTCTTGCCGTCTCTGCTTTCATAGGACCACCTTTCCAGGAAATCCTTCCAGCGGCCTTTTTTCTGTTTCCTACTGCAGTTCTGCCTCCCAGGGGATATAAAAAAAAAAGAAGCTATTTTGCTTCTGGTAGGTATATAAAAAAGAAAATATGCATAACGGTACTTTCCTTCGCCTTCAGGTTCTCGGGTCATGGTAGCACGCTGTGTCCCTTAACAAAAAATAAAAAACTTTTCACATCGGGTTTCTGCTTCTCCTATTCTTTTTCCGGTTAGGTCCTTTTTCACTCTTTTTCAGGCTTTCCCTTTTCGGCCGACCCCACCAAGTTCGCCACCCGTGGCTTTGCGGGCGGGTTTACTGGGAGTTGCTCCTGCAGGCGGAGAAGTCATATTTTCAGGTAGGTTCACGGGTGGTCTCTCCTCCCCTCCTTTAGTCGGTTCTCTGCTCCGTTTTCCTCGTGTCCTAACGTTCTTGTCCTATTTGTTTTCATTTCCTTTGCAGTCGGCCTTGTCAGTCCCCTAAACTGCAGTGTCAGCTCATGCCAGAAATGCATCGTTTCGGCACTGGACGGTTCCCAAACTTATTACCGAATTCAATAGGACGGGCATCCGGTATTCTGCTTCCGCCCGAAAAGCGGAATTGTATAAGCTTCTCATGGCCGATTCAGCCACTCCGGTTAACAAGGAGGTCTCTCTATCTACCATTCAGCTGTCCCTCACGCAGTTGCATTCGGCGATTAATTCAATTTCCACCTCTGTGTCGGACCTGCAGACCAGACTCCTGGCCGTAGAAAACAGGGGGGACGCGGCCACTCAACCTGACCCCTTGGTTGCAGTTCCGTCCACCTCCCAGTCCCCCTCCCCAGGTACGTCTTTTTGCTCTCCGGATGTGGCCCCATCCCATTTCGTTCCTGAGAATATCAGGAAAGATATTCTGGCAGGGAAGGATGTAAACTTAGCCTCCATCTTAATTGCCACCCACGACACCTTCGAGAATATGACCATTGCCTGTGGGGATGTGTCTATTGTTTTAAAATCAAAAGATGCACGCCTTAATAAGAAGCTGCCCATCCCTGAATTTGTCCTGGCCTTCAGCCTGTTTAGGGACATTATCTGTTCAGCTCATCTGGAGAGGCGGGAGGAGTTGGACACTTATCTTTACCGGGTCACTGACTTGGGGCACAAATACAGGGGTCACGCTTTCTATAATTACCATCTCTCTTTTTCTGCTAAGGCCGCCGCGACCCTGGCCCAGTTCAATCGCACTACCAACTGGATATGGAGCTCTTTTGCCGACACTTTGCTGGGCTCCGGGCTCCAGTCTGTGGTGTTTGCCAGTCCATTTCCCACTCTTCCGATTGGTGCCCCAATTCAGTGGCTGGTACCCAGCCTCCTCAGTTCCCTAGTCTACCTGGTCATCAGCGGTCTACTCCCTCGATAGATAAATGGGGAAGGCCCGTGGTTTTTCTGGGTAAAACGCAGGTCTACAACAACTATAATACTGCCGGTTGTTTTTACAATGGTTGTAGGGCGCTCCATATTTGCTCTGTTTGTTTTAGAGCCCACCCCAAAACCACATGCCCGCAAAGGTCTTCCAAGTCATCCTGACTAAGCAGGGTGAAGGTGGACTTACTGTCTGCATTCCTCCAAGACCATCATGACCCCTGCTTTGTCAGTTTCCTTATTTCAGGATTAATAAGTGCTTTCCACACCGGCCTCATTACCCTACCACAATGTACCTGGGAAGGTCCGAACCTTCTTTCAGCCTCCAACGATCCGGCAGCAGTAGATGAGCTAATTCAGTCCGAACTTCATAAATGCTTTATTATCGGTCCATTCTCCACCCCTCCATTCGATATTTGGAGAGTCAGCCCCGTAGGTATTGTTAGCAAAAAATCTATGACCTGTCAGCGCCTCATAATTCTCTTATTCCAAGTCTTAACTCCCTAATCCCTTCAGAAGAATTCGCCATGCAGTATTCGTCAGTAGATGAAGCCATCCAACTTATCATCCAGGTGGGCAGGGGGGCCAAACTGGCCAAAGCGGATATAGCAGATGCTTTTAAATTGCTGCCGTTTCTGCCACAGCTGTGGAAATATTATGGTATTAAGTGGTCAGGTCTGTACTATTTTGCCAACTGTCTCACATTCGGCTCCAAGAACAGTCCGTGGCTTTTCGATCAATTGGCACAGGCTTTACATTGGATCCTTGTCAATCACAGCAGCACCCCCCTGGTCATCCATTACTTGGATGATTTCCTACTGATAGATTTCCCTGGTTCCAGCTCCAACATGCTGGACGCCCTTCTAAATATTTTTTCCAGCCTTAACGTGCCAGTAGCCCCTTCAAAATCAGAGGGCCCTGCTACAGTAATTACCTTCTTAGGTATTACTCTTGACACCGAACTCATGCAAGCTCGGCTCCCTGAAGAGAAATTGCAAAAAATCAAATTAGAAATCGCTAGGTTCAGGGGTTCCAGCTCCATTATCAAAGTTGAGCTCCAGTCACTGCTAGGTTCATTTAATTTTGCCTCAAATATCATGCAGCAAGGTCGCTCTTTTATTTCACGCCTCCTACAATTGCTTCCTTAAGCCCCTCAGTAGGACAGTCCGGTCACTCTGGATGCCGAAGCTTTGGCAGATCTGGCTATGTGGAATACCTTTCTTTCCTCCTGGAATGGTGTATCAATGGTCCTACCAACTTGGGGGCCTGGTTCGCCTACAGTTTTTTCGGACGCAGCAGCTTCCCAGGGGTTCGCGGCTATTTTTCAGAACCAGGGAGTTTTCAGCAATATCGGAACTCCTTAGGTCCTTTCCACTCCCGGAGATCTACCCGATAGTAACAGCGGCCCAAGTGTGGGGTAGATCCTGTTCCAATCAATCGGTTGCTTTCATCACCGATAACCAGGCGGTGGTGGACATTCTGGCGAAAGGCAGATCTGACTCCCGGCAAATTATGCCTTTTGTGCGTAAATTGGTTTTGCTTTCATTACATTACAACTTCCATTTTTGCTGCCATCACATCCAGGACTTCAAAACTCTGGCAGCAGATGCCCTATCACGGTTCAATTTTGCTACTTTTTTCCAGGTCATGCCAGAAGCAGAACCACACGGGTTAACCCCTCCAGTATATCAAGATCTGGTATTGGACTAGAAGGCCACGTCTCAACCGCCTACAAATTAGTCAGCAATCCCTTTCAGCCAACATGGCAAGGAACTATAAAACCGGATGGAACATCTTCAAGCAGTTTGCAAGGTCTCTCCCAGACTGTCGTATCATTCCAGATAACCACAAGCATATTACGGCTTTCCTGGCTTATTGTCATCGAGACCTCAAGCTGTCCTATAATTCTATCCGATTATACCCAGCCGGGGTACAACATTTCTCCCTGCTGGAGCAGCCTGGGCGCAGGTCAGTGTTTGCATCCCCAATCATCAAGGCCACGCTCAGGGGTATTCAGAAAGATTGTGCGGGGAGTGCCCCAAGGCGTCAGCCAGTCTCTGGAGATCTGTTCCGTTCCCTGTCTAAAGCCCTGGACAGCAACCCTTTTGGGCCATACTCTAGCTTTGTCATAAAAGCAGCAATGTATCTTAATTTTTATGGTTTCCTACGGCCAAGGGAATTTACTTGTGTTTCAGCTAAGGATAAAGGGCTCTCTATTGGCCAGTTCGTTTGGCTAGAGGACCATTTCTCCTTGTCATTAAAAATCACCAAAACTTCACAGGTAGGCCTGGCAGTCAAAATCAGGTATTTCCAGTCTCATAACGATTGGTGTCCGGTCAAAGTTCTGAAGGAGTTAATGGCCATGTTGAGGGACGGAAGTCCAGACGAGCCGCTGCTACCTTTTAAAGGCCGACCGCTTACCACCTCACAGTTCATCAAGCATATACGCATTCTCATATCCGGTATGGGCCTCGATCCATCCTCCGTGTCGGGCCATTCTTTCTGCTTCGGCAGCTTCAAAACAAGGGGTCCAGGCACATATCATCAGGAAAATGGGCAGTCATCCTTTTTTTTTTTTTATCAATTGTCTTTTTATTGACATTATTCCTGATACAAAGATATAACTAAAGTCATTTGAACAGCAAAGAAAAAATTTGCATACATCATATTTTGTGTATGTACAGGGAGTGCAGAATTATTAGGCAAGTTGTATTTTTGAGGATTAATTTTATTATTGAACAACAACCATGTTCTCAATGAACCCAAAAAACTCATTAATATCAAAGCTGAATATTTTTGGAAGTAGTTTTTAGTTTGTTTTTAGTTTTAGCTATTTTAGGGGGATATCTGTGTGTGCAGGTGACTATTACTGTGCATAATTATTAGGCAACTTAACAAAAAACAAATATATACCCATTTCAATTATTTATTTTTACCAGTGAAACCAATATAACATCTCAACATTCACAAATATACATTTCTGACATTCAAAAACAAAACAAAAACAAATCAGTGACCAACATAGCCACCTTTCTTTGCAAGGACACTCAAAAGCCTGCCATCCATGGATTCTGTCAGTGTTTTGATCTGTTCACCATCAACATTGCGTGCAGCAGCAACCACAGCCTCCCAGATACTGTTCAGAGAGGTGTACTGTATTCCCTCCTTGTAAATCTCACATTTGATGATGGACCACAGGTTCTCAATGGGGTTCAGATCAGGTGAACAAGGAGGCCATGTCATTAGATTTTCTTCTTTTATACCCTTTCTTGCCAGCCACGCTGTGGAGTACTTGGACGCGTGTGATGGAGCATTGTCCTGCATGAAAATCATGTTTTTCTTGAAGGATGCAGACTTCTTCCTGTACCACTGCTTGAAGAAGGTGTCTTCCAGAAACTGGCAGTAGGACTGGGAGTTGAGCTTGACTCCATCCTCAACCCGAAAAGGCCCCACAAGCTCATCTTTGATGATACCAGCCCAAACCAGTACTCCACCTCCACCTTGCTGGCGTCTGAGTCGGACTGGAGCTCTCTGCCCTTTACCAATCCAGCCACGGGCCCATCCATCTGGCCCATCAAGACTCACTCTCATTTCATCAGTCCATAAAACCTTAGAAAAATCAGTCTTGAGATATTTCTTGGCCCAGTCTTGACGTTTCAGCTTGTGTGTCTTGTTCAGTGGTGGTCGTCTTTCAGCCTTTCTTACCTTGGCCATGTCTCTGAGTATTGCACACCTTGTGCTTTTGGGCACTCCAGTGATGTTGCAGCTCTGAAATATGGCCAAACTGGTGGCAAGTGGCATCTTGGCAGCTGCACGCTTGACTTTTCTCAGTTCATGGGCAGTTATTTTGCGCCTTGGTTTTTCCACACGCATCTTGCGACCCTGTTGACTATTTTGAATGAAACGCTTGATTGTTCGATGATCACGCTTCAGAAGCTTTGCAATTTTAAGAGTGCTGCATCCCTCTGCAAGATATCTCACTATTTTTGACTTTTCTGAGCCTGTCAAGTCCTTCTTTTGACCCATTTTGCCAAAGGAAAGGAAGTTGCCTAATAATTATGCACACCTGATATAGGGTGTTGATGTCATTAGACCACACCCCTTCTCATTACAGAGATGCACATCACCTAATATGCTTAATTGGTAGTAGGCTTTCGAGCCTATACAGCTTGGAGTAAGACAACATGCATAAAGAGGATGATGTGGTCAAAATACTCATTTGCCTAATAATTCTGCACGCAGTGTATATCTCTACATTGAATAAGTCTGAGAAAGCACATACACAATGGTCATAGATGAGTAGTACTGTAATAAAAGCCTACAGGCTACTAAAGTAACAAAATTTCAATTTTTCGCTCTAACTATGCAGAGTTATACAAAATTTACTATAAGAAGGATTCGGACATACAAAGGGGAATGACAAGACTTGACACATTAGGGTTAGGATGGGTAGGGTAATGTGTAGATTCACTCAGTTTGAGACATCAAACACCATGTCCCATTGCTTCCAAACCCGGTCAAATTTATCCACTGAGGCAAGCAATGTAGCCGACATATGTTCGAGGCGTCTGACTTCTAATACACTATTTATGAGTTTAGCCCGTGATGGGCAATCTATCCTTTTCCAGAATCTTGCCAGCAAACGTCTAGCCGCAGTCAAGATGTATAACATTAACTTTAATAGGTGTTTCTTCAAAGGTATGTGTGGAATATTCAGCAAATATATGTAAGGGTCTAAGGGAAATCTTATTTCAAACAAGCTGTATAGAACGTCCTGTACCATAATCCAGAATGGGGTTTGAATCTGGCATTCCCAGAAGATATGAATATGTGATCCCTGCTCTGTGTTGCATCTCCAACAACGATCCGAAACAGCAGGGTTAAACTTATGTAATAACTGTGGGGTGTGGTACCAAAACATCATTATTTTGTAAGTGTTCTCTCTATGGATAGCACACGTTGACGTCATCGCAGCTCTCTGCCAAATTAACCTCCAATCATCTACTGAAATAGAACGGTGTAAGAGCGATTCCCACTTAGACATGTATGAATGACGGACAGATGCAGGAGAGGCCGGGGAGGAGAGGAGCACATATATTTCAGATATAAGACCCTTAGTAGACTCCGAGAGCTTACATGTCTTCTCAAAAGACGTGGGGACAGATACCTGTTTTGAGTGAAACAATGTAGTGAACAAATGCTGGATTTGCAAGCACTGATATCCAGAGTCATCCTGTTTTAATCGTTATATACCCAATCCTCAGTCTGAAATTTCAAAAGCCTTTCGCACTCTCATGCTGTAAGTTGTTTGTGATGTATAATAAATCTTTAAAGAACACTTCTTTACCTGTCTGGTCTGTTTTTTGCCCCCTTATAGGCTTACCCCGCACGTGGCTAAGGGCATACTTCAGCCATATCAGGTCCACGGATCTTTCGGGTTGTCCCCACGTTTTTCATCATCAGTAGTCCCAACCACAAGTTTTAAGGCTGATTTCAGCCTGTATTTGTGGGAGGGACGGAGATCTATTTATAGCCGCCTCCCTCCTTCCCTCAGTAAGTGCGATCCTCGTGCCCCACCCTCGGTTCCCTCCCTCTGGGTTTTTTTCTTTTTTCTTCAGGGTATGCCCCCTTATAGGCTTACCCCGCTCGTGGCTAAGGGCACAGTTCAGCCATGTCAGGTCCACGGATCTTTCGGGTTGTCCCCACGTTTTTCGTCATCAGTAGTCCCGACCACAAATCAGACATTCATGACTTAAATTCCACCTGGAATAGATACGTTGTGCAGGCAGCAAGATGATAAGTTGAGCGACAGAGCGATGTAGAAGAAGCGGGGAAAGGTTCCCTGCAGTCTTATGTAACACCACAGAATAAATCAGCAATAACTGAATACAGATGTTGTAGTAGATGTTACCTGCAGTCATATGTAAAACCACAGATAACAGTGATAATTCTGGGAGTGCAGATAATGTAATACATTTTACCTGCAGTCCTACGTAACACCACAGATAACAGTGATAATTCAGTTGGTACAAATTATGTAGAAGATGGAATCTGCATGTAACACCACAGATAAAACAGCAATAACTGAGTACAGATGTTGTAGTGGATGTTACCTGCAGTCCAATGTAACACCACCAATAACAGAGTATTAACTCTGAGTACACAATGTGATAGATGTTACCTGCAGTCCTATGTAACACAACAGATAACACAGTGATAACTCTGTGAGTAGAGATAATGTAGCGGATGAGGCTCCCTCCCCCACCCAGACACTAACTAAGGAAGAGGGGGGGGGGGGGTGATAGTGGAGTTCAGGAGGAGGGGTCAGTCACATGCACTCTGAAATAACCATGCACCTTGTGTCCTGTGGCTTAGCTCCTCTGATGTCCTGCAGAGCCCTCCAGTCACAGCCAGCTTAACCCCTTAAGGACACAGCCTTATTTCACCTTAAGGACCAGGCCATTTTTTGAAAATCTGACCAGTGTCACTTTAAGTGGTGATAACTTTAAAACGCTTTGACTTATCCAGGCCATTCTGAGATTGTTTTTTCGTCACATATTGTACTTCATGACACTGGTAAAATGATGTCCAAAAATTATTATTTTTTTGCATAAAAAATTTGGAAAAATGTGCAAATTTCAAAGTTTCAGTTTCTCTACTTCTGTAATACATAGTAATACCCCCAAAAATTGTGATGACTTTACATTCCCCATATGTCTACTTCATGTTTGAATTATTTTGGGAATGATATTTAATTTTTTGGGGATGTTACAAGGCTTAGAAGTTTAGAAGCAAAAATGACCCCATTCTATAAACTACACCCCTCAAGGTATTCAAAACTGATTTTACAAACTTCGTTAACCCTTTAGGTGTTGCACAAGAGTTATTGGCAAATGGGGATGAAATTTGAGAATTTCATTTTTTTGCCTAATTTTCCATTTTAACCCATTTTTTCCACTAACAAAGCAAGGGTTAACAGCCAAACAAGACTGTATCTTTATTGCCCCGACTCTGCCGTTTACAGAAACACCCCATATGTGGCCGTAAACTACTGTACAGCCACACAGCGGGGCGTAGTGTGAAAGGTGCGCCGTTTGGTTTTTGGAAGGCAGATTTTGCTGGACTGGTTTATTTACACCATGTCCCATTTGAAGCCCCCTGATGCACCCCTAGAGTAGAAACTCCATAAAAGTGACCCAATCTAAGAAACTACACCCCTTAAGGTATTTAAAACTGATTTTACAAACTTTGTTAACCCTTTAGGCGTTGCACAAGATTTAATGGAAAATAGAGATACAATTTCCAAATTTCACTTTTATGGCAGATTTTCCATTTTAATATTTTTTTCCAGTTACAAAGCAAGGGTTAACAGCCAAACAAAACTTATTATTTATGGCCCTGATTCTGTAGTTTATAGAAACACCCCATATGTGGTCGTAAACTGCTGTATGGGCAGACGGCATTGCGCAGAAAGAAAGGAATGTCATATGGTTTTTGTGGGCCAGATGTTGCTGGACAGTTTCTTTGACCCCATGTCCCATTTGAAGCACCCCTAGAGTAGAAACTCCAAAAAAGTGACCCCATTTTGGAAACTACGGGATAAGGTGGCAGTTTTGTTGGTACTAGTTTAGGGTACATATGATTTTTGGTTGCTCTATATTACACTTTTTGTGCGGCAAGGTAACAAGAAATAGTTTTTTTGGCACCTTTTTTTTTTGTTATTTACAACATTCATCTGACAGGTTAGATCATGTGGTAATTTTATAGAGCAGGTTGTCACGGACACGGCAGTACCTAATATGTATACAATTTTTTTTATTTATGTAAGTTTTACACAATGATTTCATTTTTAAAACAAAAAAAAAGTTTGTGTCTCCATAGTCTAAGAGGCATAGTTTTATCAGTTTTTGGGCGATTATCTTAAGTAGGGTCTCATTTTTTGCGGGATGAGATGACGGTTTGATTGGCACTATTTTGGGGTGCATATGACTTTTTGATTGCTTGCTATTACACTTTTTGTGACGTAAGATGACAAAAAATTGCTTTTTTTACACCGTTTTTTTTTTTTTTTTTTACGGTGGTCACCTGAGGGGTTAGGTCATGTGATATTTTTATAGAGCCGGTCGATATATATACCTTTTTTTTATTTATGTAAGTTTTACACAATGATTTCATTTTTGAAACAAAAAAAATCATGTTTTAGTGTTTCCATAGTCTAAGAGCCATAGTTTTTTCAGTTTTTGGGCGATTATCTTGGGTAGGGTATTATTTTTGCGGGATGAGATGACGGTTTGATTGTTACAATTTTGGCGTACATGCGACTTTTTTGATCACTTTTATTACCTTTTTTGAGAAGTAAGGTGGGCAAAATTTCAATTTAATCATAGTTTTTTATTTTTTATTTTTATGGTGTTCACCGTTCGGGTAAAATAACATGACCGTTTTATAGATCAGGTCGTTACGGACGCGGCGATACCAAACATGTGTAAGGAATTTAATTTTTTTCATTTTTTATCAGTGATAAATGTGTTTTGGGATTTTTTTAAACTTTTTTTTAACTTTTTTTTGACCCAGACCCACTTGGTTCTTGAAGATCCAGTGGGTATGATATCTGTATAATACAGTACAGTACAATATATAGTGCACTGTACTGTATTTTACTTACACTTTGTCTAAACAGATCTATGCCTTTAGCACAGATCTGTTCAGCACCATGGACAGCAGGATGCCTGAGAAGGCGTCCTGTTGCCATGGGAACCTTCCCTGTCTGCTCAGTAGTGGCCAGAACTGCGCAGACGGGGAAGGGTAAGGAGGGGGGCTGTCTGGGGGCTGTCTGGGGGCTCTCTCCCTCTCCATCGGGGGGCTGCAAAGGCACAGCAGCCCCCCGATGGGAGAGGGAGGGAGCTCCCTGAGCTGTTAACCTTTTCCATACCGCGGTCCGTACGGACCGCGGTATGGAAAGATTAAAACGGCTGACATCGCATCACAGATGTCAGCCGTTTATACCAGGGTGTCAGCAATGTGCTGACACCCTGGTATACCCACTAGCCACCAACGATTATTCAAGGGGAGGCGGGCGGGGGATTCGCGATCCCGCCTGCCGCACCGCCCGCCTCCCGCACCGCCCGCAACGCCCCCCCTGCACCTCCCACCGGGATAAAATCATTCAGGGGTGAAATATATATATTTTAGGAATACTAAAGTTTCTGATCGATCGCGGGGATCAGAAACTGCAGAAAGCGCAGCAAACCGCAGGTCTGAATTGACCTGCGGTTTGTTGTGATCGCCAACATGGGGGGGTCATGGGACCCTCCCGCGCATTTAGCCGAGGTGCCTGCTCAATGATTTGAGCAGGCACCTTGTTCCGATCACAGCTGGCCGGGCGGCAGTGATCGGAACAACACATGACGTACCGATACGTCATGTGTCCTTAAGGACTCGGGAAACATGCCGTACCGATACGCCATGTGTCCTTAAGGGGTTAAAGGGAACCTTTCACCTGGATTTTGGGTATAGAGCTGAGGACATGGGTTTCTAGATGGCTGCTAGCACATCCGCAATACCCAGTCCCCATAGCTCTGTGTGCTTTTATTGTGTAAAAAAAACTGATTTGATACGTATGCAAATTAACCTGAGAGGAGTCAGAGCTTGAAAATATAACTCTTCTCTGGTCACACAAGTAAGATATGACTCTTTTATGTTAATTTGCATAAAAGGCGGGAAGTACAAAAATGCATAATACTTATTGAATTAGTCTGCAAATGAAATTAAAAGTGTAATTTATATTTAGGGTAACACAATGAACAATTAGAAATGCTTAGTGAGGGTAGCATAGTAGAGGTGACAGGTTCCCTTTAAGTCTACTGTGTGCAGAGTTGACGGCATGACGTCCTGGAGGAGAAAGCTAGTGTAGCACTAGGGTGGCCAGACGTCCTGTTTTGGGCCGGACAGTCCTGTTTTTAGACTCCTGGTCCTCCGTCTGACACAAGCCCAGGGCGGACAGCCAAAAGTCCTCCTTTTTTGTGGTTATTGGTGACTCTCGGCGAGGTACACTTTAAATCACTCACTCAAGTCACTGTCACATGATCTGGATCGAGCTCTCAGCGCACTGACGTCACACGCACGCTACCTGCAGATTCGCGCCAGTCAATTCAGGCGCGGCGGGAAGTGGAAGAAAAACAGACTCTGAGGAGCGCTGCCTGATGCAAGCGCAGCTGCACTGAGCCAGTGAGGTACTGGTAGCTTACTGGCATCTGAAAGTGAAAGACTGTGCTGCTGTTGCTGTGGCCAGGCCAGGGAATGGATTGCTGAAACTGAAAGGGGGGAAAGTAAGTTATAAGAAAGTCTGTGAGGCTACTGGGCTGGCGCTGCTGATTTTGAAAGGGGTTACTACTGTGGGGGCTGAAAGGGGGGAATAAATAACTACTGTGAAGAGACGACTGAAAGGGGTTAATAAATACTGTCAATGGGTGACTGCTGAAAGGGGTTAACAACTACTGTGAAGGGCCTTTCCCCGGTTTTTTCCCCAGGTGGCGATAGGGGCGTGCCTTCACGAAGGCAGGGTGCATGGCTTCACGGAGATGGGTGTGGTTATCTGTTTGGGGAGTGGCCGATGAGGTCCGGCTTTCTTGGGTGAAGCCAGTGGCCACCCTATGTAGCACTGATTGGCTATTTCTAGAGCAGTATAAGCTTTTGAAAATGTAAAGGATGCTGTTTACACTGTATGCGCCACTAGAGGGAGCTTACTGCATGCGATTATGCATTGAACCTAGTAATGAGTTGTTATCTGCAATGCTAGGTGGATTTTGCTGTGTGATATTGTTATAATATCTTGTTAGCTGCATGGTATAGTTTAGTTTATTATTGATATTTTTATCCAAACCTTTATTATAAACCTGGCCAGTAGTAATCCATTTACAGTATAATTAGCATGCATATTTTTGCCTGTACTCCTGCTTGGGATTTCACAAAAGCAAGGACATTTGTTTGACAAGATCTTCCTTCCATAAAGTTATCCGCTAAGTGACCAGCCTGTTTTGCACTTTAATGACCAACATTTTTATTTTTTTTTCATATTCCAAGCGATATAATGTTTTATTTTTCTGTTTATGTAGTGGTATGATGGCTTGTTTTGTGTGGGACAAGTTGTAGCTTTTAATTAGACTATTCTGGGGTACATACATTTCATTCATTAATGCTCATATACTCTTTCTGGGGGGAATGGAAAAAAACAGCACTTCCAACTTTGAGTTGTTACATTTTACATTTTGCGACGATCACTTTGCAGCATAAATAATATAACTTTATTCCCTGGATCAGTATGATTACAGTGTTACCAAATATATATATAAATTTATGTTTCACTACTTTTGCACAATTAAAAACCCTTTTTCACACCGCCACTTTTCACCTTAAGGACCAGGCCATTTTTAGCAAATCTGACATGTCACTTTATGTGGTGATAACTTTAAAACGTTTTACTTATCCAGGCGATTCTGAGATTGTTTTCTCGTCACATATTGTACATCATGACAGTGGTAAAATTGAGTCAAAACATTTCATTTTTATTTATAAAAAAATACTGAATTTACAAAAAATTTGGAAAGATTTAGCAAATTTCAATTTCTCTACTTTTATAATAGATAGTAATACCTCCAAAAATAGTTATTACTTTACATTCCCCATATGTCTACTACATGTTTGGATCATTTTGTGAATGTTATTTTATTTTTTGGGGAGGTTAGAAGGCTTAGAAGTTTAGAAGCAAATCTTGACATTTTTCAGAAAATTTTGAAAACCCACTTTTTAACCCCTTCACGTCTGCAATCTGTATATATACGTGATAGCTGCACATGCCCCGTGCAGCTACCACGTATATAAACGTTCTGGCAGCTCTTTAATCCAAGCGCTGCAAAGCGCTTGGATTTAAGCTTCTGCCCCTGCCCTGCTGCTGTCACGGACAGCATACAGTCTAGTAATGCCGGCAAGGGGCCAATCAGAGTGGCCCCTTGCCGGCAATCGATCCGATTGGTTAGTCTGTGCAGACTAACCAATCGGATCGCGGCAGTGTTAAAGTGCTGGTTTCAGGCTCTGATCTGCGCTCTGCAGATCAAAGCCTGAAAGCAGATAGTGTAACTCATGCCCCCCGATCTGTGCCCCTCCAAGCCCTTAATGCCGATCTGTGCCCCCCCATCTGTGCTCTGCTGATCTGTGCCCCTCTCCTGCTCGGATGGCATGCGGTCCGCTCCCTCCCCGCCCCCTGCATTAATTTTCAAGCCGCCCCTCCTGCCCCAGCCTCCCTCGATATCCTCGATATTGTGGGCAGCCTCCCGCCCCCCCCCCCCTTTCCAGCTCCCTCCCCGCCCCCTGCATTAATTTTCAAGCCGCCCCTCCTGCCCCAGCCTCCCTCGATATCCTCGATATTGTGGGCAGCCTCCCGACCCCCCCCCTTTCCAGCGCTGCCCCCCCCCCGATCCCCCTGCTGTGTGCGATGGCGGCGGCTCAATTACTGAGCCGCCGCCATCAGCAGAGAGTGTCAGCTCTATGCTGACACTCTCCTGTAACCCCTATAGATGCCGCGGTTGCGGCATCCATGGGGTTAACAGAGGGAGGGAGCTCCCTCTCTCCACAATCGGGGCTGGAGCGCTGTGATTGCAGCACCCGATGGTTGCCATGGCAACCAGACGCTTTGCAAAAGCGTCCGGTTGCCATGGCAAAGGCGTCCAGTGCTGCCACCTACAGGCAATCTGGAAGTACTATACTTTGGAATGCAAGAGCATTGCAAAGTATAGTACAACTATCAGCCCCACTGGATCTTCAAGATCCAAGAGGGAACTAATAAAAAAAATAGTGAAAATAATAAAAGTAAAAATAAATAAATAAATAAAAATGTAAATTAGAAAAAAGAAATTGCCTTTTCCTATAAAAAAAATGAAAAAATAAAATAAAATACACATATTAGGTGTCGCCGCGTCCGTAACGACCATCTCTATAAATATATCACATGATAGACCCCGTCAGATAAACACCATAAAAATAAAATAAAAAAAACAGTGCCAAAAAAGATATTTTTGTCACCTTACATCACAAAAAGTGCAACAGCAAGCGATCAAAAAGGCTTATGACCCCCAAAATAGTACCAATCAAACCATCACCTCGTCCCGCAAAAAATGATAACCTATTTAAGACAATCGCCCAAAAAATAAAAAAAGCTATGGCTCTCAGACTATAGAGACACTAAAACATCATTTTTTGGGTTTCAAAAATGCTATTATTGTGTAAAACTTAAATAAATAAGAAAAAATATACATATTAGGTATTGCCACGTCCGTAACGATCTTCTCTATAAAACTATCACATGACCTAACTTTTCAGATGAACACTGTAAAAATAAATAAATGAAAACTGTTCCAAAACAGCCAATTTTTGGTCACCTTGCCCCATAAAGTGTAATAATGAATGATCAAAAAATCCTATGTACCCAAAAATGGTACCAATAAAAACCTCAACACTTTCTGCAAAAAACGAGCCCCTGCACAAGACGATCGGCACAAAAAATAAAAAACATATGGCGTTCAGAAAACCAATCCAGCAAAATCTGCCTTCCAAAAACCGTATGGCATTCCTTTCCTTCTGCGCCCTGCCGTGTGCCCGTACAGCAGTTTACGACCACATGTGGGGTGTTTCTGTAAACCGCGGAATCAGGGTAATAAATTATGAGTTTTGTTTGGCTGTTAACTCTCAATGTGTTAAAGAAAAAAAAATTATAAAAATGGAAAATCTGCCAAAAATGTGAAATTTTGAAATTTCATCTCCATTTTCCTTTAATTCTTGTGGAACGCCTAAAGGGTTAACAAAGTTTTTAAAATCAGTTTTGAGTAATTTGAGGGGTGTAGTTTCTACAATGGGGTCATTTATGGGGGTTTCCACTATGTAAGCCCCATAAAGTGACTTCAGACCTGAACTGGTCCTTAAAAGGTGGGTTTTGGAAATTTTCTTAAAAATTGTAAGAATTGCTTCTAAACTTCTAAGCCTTCTAACGTCCTAAAATAATAAAATGACATTTCCAAAATGATGCCAACATAAAGTAGACATATGGGGAATGTTAAGTAATAAATATTTTATTAGGTATGACTTTCTGTTTTAGAAGCAGAGAAATTGAAATTTGGAAAATTGTGAATTTTTCCAAATTTTTGGTAAATTTGGGATTTTTTCATAAATAAAGGTGAAATATATTGACTCAAATATATGACTGTCATGAAGTACAATGTGTTACGAGAAAACAATCTCAGAATGGCATGGATAAGTAAAAGTGTTCCAAAGCTATTACCACATAAAGTGACGCATGTCAGATTTGAAAATTTTGACCTGGACATTGGGGCATCAATGACCCTTGGTCATGAAAGGGTTAAGGACCTGTTCAGGTCTGAAGTCACTTTGTTAAGCTTACATAATAGAAACTCCCCAAAAATGACCCCATTTTAGAAACTACACCCTCAAGGTATTCAAACTTTGTTAACCCTTTAGGTGTTCCACAAGAATTAACTTTTTTTGCAGATTTTCCATTTTAATAAATTTTTTCCACTAAAAAAGCATGGGTTAACAGCCAAACAAAACTCAATATTTATTGTCCTGATTCTGTAGTTTACAGAAACACCCCATACGTGGTCATAAACTGCTGTACGGGCACACGGCAGGGTGCAGAAGGAAAGGAACGCCATATGGTTTTTGGAAGGCAGATTTTACTGGGATAATTTTAAGCTGCCATGTCACATTTGAAGACCCCCTGATGCACCCCTAGAGTAGAAACTCCCCAAAAAATACCCCATTTTGGAAGCTACGGGATTAGGTGGCAGTTTTGTTGGTATTATTTTAAGGTACATATGATTTTTGGTTGCTCTATGTTACACTTTTTGTAAGGCAAGGAAACAAAAAATAGCTGTTTTGGCACCATTTTTTTATTTTTTTGTTATTTACAATGTACATCTAACAGGTTAGATCATGTGGTATCTTTATAGAGCAGTTTGTTATGGACGCGACAATACCAAATATGACAACTTTTTTGGGTTGTTTGATTCAGTTCAATATAATAAAGCATTTAAAAAAAAATAATGTTTTTTAGGGTCTCCATATTCTGAAAGCCATAGTTTTTATTTTTTGGGTGACTGTCTTATGTAGGGGCTCATTTTTTTCGGTATGAGATGACGGTTTGATTGGTACTACTTTAGGGTCCATATGAATTTTTGCTATTACACTTTTTGTGATGTAAAATGAAAAAAAAAATGGCTTTTTTGAAACGCTTTTTTTTTTTTTTACAGTGTTCACCTGAGGGGTTAGGTCATGTGATATTTTTATACATCAGGTTCTTATGGACATATAAATTTTTATTAGTGTCTCCATATGAGACAAATCGCAATAAAAACACATACAGAACAGTAGATGGTGAAAAATGAACACACAGAATGACACGGAGCACAGCTAATATCTAAAATGGCAAATGGAAACATCCACAGTGGGTATATAGAATATAGCACTGATGTGCATATGGGCCAAAAATAGAGTATCAGAAATACATATAATCAGGCAAGGCTATGGAAACTGAATAAAGGTATCACATAAAATGACAAGAATGTGCATATAAAGTGCATAGTGCAAATATCAAAGTACATGGATAGCGAAAGCTGGATAAATCATAATACAGCCATAGACAAAAATACCTGTGTAGTGCTCCTAGCAACCCCGACGTACGTTTCACGCAAGGCTTACATTCTTGTCATTTTATGTGATACCTTTATTCAGTTTCCATAGCCTTGCCTGATTATATGTATTTCTGATACTCTATTTTTGGCCCATATGCACATCAGTGCTATATTCTATATACCCACTGTGGATGTTTCCATTTGCCATTTTAGATATTAGCTGTGCTCCGTGTCATTCTGTGTGTTCATTTTTCACCATCTACTGTTCTGTATGTGTTTTTATTGCGATTTGTCTCATATGGAGACACTAATAAAAATTTATATATTCATTATATTATTGAGTGCGAGCCCTATCTCTCTTTTTTTGGCGTTCTACCATACGTGCTGGCTCTGCACGGGTACTCACTTTTGTGAGTCATTTATTTTTGGTGTTTAGGTTCTTATGGACGCGGCGATACCTAATATGTATACTTTTTTTTATTTATTTAAGTTTTACACAATAACAGCATTTTTGAAACAAAAAAAATGATGTTTCAGTGTCTCCATATTCTGAGAGCCATAGTTTTTTGTTTTTTTTGGGCTATTGTCTTAGTTATGGTCTCATTTTTTGCGGGATAAGATGACGGTTTGATTGGTATGATTTTCAGGTGCTTATGACTTTTTAATCGCTTTTGTGATGTAAGGTGACAAAAAATGGCTTTGACACTGTTTTCATATTTTTTTTTTACTGTGTTCACCTGAGGGGTTAGGTCATCAGGTATTTTTATATAGCAGGATGTTACGGACGTGGCGATACCTAATATGTCTACTTTTTATTTTTTTTACATGTAACATAATAAAAGCATTTTTTGAAAAAAAAAATCATGTTTTAGTGTCTCCATATTTTTTTTTTATTTTTTTAACGATTGTCTTAGGCTGAGTTCACATGGGCGTTGCGGGAAAAGGTGCGGGTGCGTTGCGGGAACATGCTCGATTTTTCCGCGCAAGTGCAAAACATTGTAATGCGTTTTGTACGCGCGTGAGAAAAATCGGGATGTTTGATACCCAAATCCGAACTTCTTCACAGAAGTTCGGGCTTGGGATCGGTGTTCTGTAGATATTATTATTTTCCCTTATAACATGGTTATAAGGGAAAATAATAGCATTCTGAATACAGAATGCATAGTACAATAGGGCTGGAGGGGTTAAAAAAAAAAAAAAAAATTTAACTCACCTTAATCCACTTGCTCGCGCAGCCCGGCATCTCTTCTGTCTTTATCTTAGCTGTGTGCAGGAAAAGGACCTGTGGTGACGTCACTCCGGTCATCACATGGTCCGTCACATAATCTTTTACCATGGTGATGACCGGAGTGACGTCACCACAGGTCCTTTTCCTGCACACAGCTAAGATGAAGACAGAAGAGATGCCGGGCTGCGCGAGCAAGTGGATTAAGGTGAGTTAAATTATTTTTTATTTTTTTTAACCCCTCCAGCGCTATTGTACTATGCATTCTGTATTCAGAATGCTATTATTTTCCCTTATAACCATGTTATAAGGGAAAATAATAATGATCGGGTCTCCATCCCGATCGTCTCCTAGCAACCATGCGTGAAAATCACACCGCATCCGCACTTGCTTGCGGATGCTTGCGATTTTCACGCAGCCCCATTCACTTCTATGGGGCCTGCGTTGCGTGGAAAACACACAATATAGAGCATGCTGCGATTTTCACGCAACGCATAAGTGAAACTTAATTTTTTTGGGGTAAAACTTAATTTTTTTAACTTTTTTTTTTTGTTCCACTATTGGACTTCAACATTTCAGGGTCTGATCCCTGTTTCAATACAGTACAATACATTTGTATTGTGCTGTATTGAACTGCCAGTGTCTTGCATTGCAAGACGCTAACAGTTGCCTAGGAGACCCAGCCCTGGGGCTGGTTCTCCTGGGATTCCGTAGCTGGCAGTCCCGATGCCTGTTCAGGGCATCGGGGCTGCCATAGCAACCATTGGGTCCCCGTCACCGCAGCACGGGGACCCGATGGGGATGTACAAGCTCATTTTGGTATCTACTTTTCTTCACCAATTCACGGTGGCCAGTGTGCTCCCCCCCAGCCCCCCCCTCCCTTTATTATATTATCATTGGTGGCCAGTGTGCGCCCCCCCCCGGCCCCCCCTCCCTCCCTTTATTGTATTATCATTGGTAGCCAGTGTGCGCCCCCCCCCCGGCCCCCCCTCCCTCCCTTTATTGTATTATCATTGGTAGCCAGTGTGCGCCCCCCGGCCCCCCCTCTATTGTATTAATATCATTGGTGGCCAGTGTGCGGCCTCCCCTCCCCCCCCCCCCCCCTCCGATCATTGGTGGCAGCGGAGAGTTCCGATCGGAGTCCCAGTTTAATCGCTGGGGCTCCGATCGGTAACCATGGCAACCAGGACGCTACTGCAGTCCTGGTTGCCATGGTTACTTAGCAATATTAGAAGCATCATACTTACCTGCTGCGCTGTCTGTGACTGGCCGGGAGCTCCTCCTACTGGTAAGTGATAGGTCTGTGCGGCGCATTGCTTAATGATCTGTCACTTACCAGTAGGAGGAGCTCCCGGCCGGTCACAGACAGCGCAGCAGGTAAGTATGATGCTTCTAATATTGCTAAGTATTAGGGGGGGGGGAGAGGGGAGGCCGCCAATGATATTAATACAATAGAGGGGGGGCCAGGGGTGGCGCACACTGGCCACCAATGATAATACAATAGAGGGAGGGAGGGGGGCCGCACACTGTGCCACCAATGATATTAATACAATAGAGGGAGGGGGGGCCGAGGGGGGCCGCACACTGGCTACCAATGATAATACAATAAAGGGAGGGAGGGGGGACCGGGGGGGGCCGCACACTGTGCCACCAATGATATTAATACAATAGAGGGAGGGCCGCACTGGCCACCAATGAAATTAAAACTGGGGAGGGAGGGGGGTCTGCCCCCTGCTGCCTGGCAGCCCCTGATCTCTTACAGGGGGCTATGATACGCACAATTAACCCCTTCAGGTTTGGCACCTGAGGGGTTAATTGTGCGGATCACAGCCCCCTGTAAGAGATCGGGTGCTGCCAGGCAGCAGGGGGCAGTCATGTACACAGTTCTTAGTATATTCTAACTAGAAGCGTCCCCATCACTATGGGAACGCCTCTGTGTTAGAATATACTGTCGGATTTGAGTTTTCACGAAGTGAAAACTCAGCTCTGAAAAAGCTTTTATGCAGACGGATCTTCGGATCCGTCTGTATGAAAGTAGCCTACGGACACGGATGCCAATCTTGTGTGCATCCGTGTTTTTTTCACGGACCCATTGACTTGAATGGGTCCGTGAACCGTTGTCCGTCAAAAAAATAGGACAGGTCATATTTTTTTGACGGACAGGATACACGGATCACGGAGGCGGATGACAAACGGTGCATTTTCCGAGTTTTCTACGGACCCATTGAAAGTCAATGGGTCCGCAGAAAATCACGGAAAACGGAACAACGGCCACGGGTGCACACAACGTGTGCATGAGGCCTTATACTGGAATTCTGGGAGTCTGGTTCGGGAAGGAAGGCGCAGCCCTCAAGTCTTGGGAAGAACGCTTGGCCAAAGTCAATCAAAGAATCGGACTGTAGAGCCTCAGACACCTCACGATTGAAGGCAAAGCACTCGTCCTGCGAAATGAAGTTTTGCCTGTGCTCCAATACACCACACAGGCATGGCCCCCTCTTGCCACCGTTTCCAGGGCCATCACCAGGACAGTGTTTCGCTTCATCTGGGGTTCTAAGATGGACAGAGTGAAGCGAGGCATCATGTACAAAGAGTCCCGCAAGGGCGGAAACGGCATACCGGACCTGCCCACCTTACTGCGGATCGCCTTTGTTTGTGACAGCGTTCGCCGGACTGTGAGAACTGCCAACGGCTCTGCGGGCAAGGCTATGTCTCGATTTTTCCTCCTGCCCCTCTGGAGGGGTCTGGGCTGGGACAAGTGAGACAGCTCCATCCCTTACAACTGGCACGCTCCCTGGTTCTACGGGGACGTCGTCAGGTTTGTGAGGGAACATCAGCTGGAGGGCCTCAAACCCGACTTGTGGAAGCCAAAAACTATCCACAAACTCATCAGAGCAAAGGATGTGGTGGAGTCAATTCCAGGGATCCACGACGACACCGCAGAGACAGTTTGGACTAATGTGTCGTCAGACAGGTTAAACAACGGTCATAAGGACTTGTCATGGATGGCCATACAGGGAGGACTGCCAATTCGGTCATTCATGCACGCCCGCAACCTGTGCAAAACCCGGTACTGCCCCAGGTGCCCCTTTGTGGAGGAAACATCGTACCACCTGTTTTGGGAGTGCTGCTTTGCGCAGGGCCTGTTGGATGCCCTGGAACATGAACTCAAAGACTCTGTGCCCAGGAACAGCCTGCAATACACTTCGGTGCTGTATGGACTATTTCCTGGGACTCATACTGTTGGAGCCATCTAGGAGGTCTGGCGCCTTATGAACTGTTTTAAGGACGCTATTTGGTTTGCTAGAAACAGGCTCATTCTCAGGAGGGAGAACAAGTCCGTCCTGGGCTGCCACAGACTTATCCATAGTCTGCTGCGGGATTACAACATCTTGGACATCGACGACGAAGAAGAGGACTAAACCCCTCTCCTTCCCCCTCTCCCCCCATTTGTTTCTGTCTTCTCAATAAAGCTGAGGGCATGTGATTCCCCCTCCCTACCCCCTCCTTCCCACCTCCCCTTCCCTCATCACTGTCCAAATGCTTTGTTGGAAGGTTTTTGTGATTGAATAGATATGCTAGTGTAGCATTCATTGCGATGTACAGTGTAGGTTAGCCTGTGCGTTACATAACAATGCCATACTCGCAAAGACGACTGTAAGTAATTTATTAAGTGCTGACTCGTGGCCTGTGCTGCGTCACAGTACTAAACTATGTATGTATGACGATTGATTGTAATAAAGGTGTTTCATTCAAATCTGGGTGCAAGGCAGGAGATGTAGGCGCTGTGGCCGGCGAATGGTGCTGGTCAGTAAGCAGCCCAGTTGTAGAAAATAGATAAGCCTCTCTTTACTAAAGTGCAGAATGGGAATTGTAGTATAAACAGTGTTATCAAAACACAGTTTCAAATAATTCACAGTGCAAATCTTCCCCAATAGCAACTTTTGTGTGTGAGCAATGATGGGGGGTTGCAGTACTCCTGTCTATCTTTCCAAAATCTCTCTCTGCAGAATGTAAGGCTGTCAATAAAGTTCTTGCAAACTTGTCTGTAATTCCCAGGCTGAGGGGTACAGGATTTATCAGCCTTAGGCCTCATGCACACGGACGGTTTTTTTTGCGGTCCGCAAAACGGATTTCCGTTGTTCCGTAATCCGTGACCATTTTTTCGTCCGTGGGTCTTCCTTGATTTTTGGAGGATCCACGGACATGAAAAAAAAGTCGTTTTGGTGTCCGCCTGGCCGTGCGGAGCCAAACGGATCCGTCCTGAATTACAATGCAAGTCAATGGGGACGGATCCGTTTGACGTTGACACAATATGGTGCAATTGGAAACGGATCCGTCCCCATTGACTTTCAATGTAAAGTCAGTAGTCCCTATTATACCATCGGATCAGAGTTTTCTCCAATCCGATGGTATATTTTAACTTGAAGCGTCCCCATCACCATGGGAATGCCTCTATGTTAGAATATACCATCGAATTTGAGTTAGATCGTGAAAACTCATATCCGACAGTTATTCTAACACAGAGGTGTTCCCATAGTGATGGGGACGCTTCAAGTTAGAATATACTACGAACTGTGTACATGACTGCCCCCTGCTGCCTGGCAGCACCCGATCTCTTACAGGGGGCTGTGATCCGCACAATTAACCCCTCAGGTGCCGGACCTGAGGGGTTAATTGTGCGTATCATAGCCCCTTGTAAGAGATCAGGTGCTGCCAGGCAGGAGGGGGCACACCCCCCTCCCTCCCCAGTTTTAAATTCATTGGTGGCCAGTGCGGCCCCCCCTCCCTCCCCTGTATTACTGTACATTCATTGGTGGCCAGTGTGCCCCCCCTCCCTCCCTTCCCTGTATTTAACTCATTGGTGGCCAGTGCGGCCCCCCCTCCCTCCCTTGTATTACTGTACATTCATTGGTGGCAGTAGCGTCCTGGTTGCCATCGTTACCGATCGGAGCCCCAGCTATTAAACTGGGACTCCGATCGGAACTCTCCGCTGCCGCCAATGATGGGGGGAGGGATTTTAATTAGGAGAGGGGGAGGGAGGGGGGGCCCACTGGCCACCAATGAATGTACAGTAATACAGGGGAGGGAGGGGGGCCCACTGGCCACCAATGAATGTACAGTAATACAGGGGAGGGAGGGGGGCCGCACTGGCCACCAATGAGTTAAATACAGTGGAGGGTGGGAGGGGTGGGCACACTGGCCACCAATGAATGTACAGTAATACAGGGGAGGGAGGGGAGCCGCACTGGCCACCAATTAGTTAAATACAGGGGAGGGAGGAAGGGGGGGCACACTGGCCACCAATGAATTTAAAACTGGGGAGGGAGGGGGGTGTACCCCCTCCTGCCTGGCAGCACCTGATCTCTTACAGGGGGCTATGATACGCACAATTAACCCCTCAGGTCCGGCACCTGAGGGGTTAATTGTGTGGATCACAGCCCCCTGTAAGAGATCGGGTGCTGCCAGGCAGCAGGGGGCAGTCATGTACACAGTTCGTAGTATATTCTAACTTGAAGCGTCCCCATCACTATGGGAACGCCTCTGTGTAAGAATATACTGTCGGATCTGAGTTTTCACGAAGTGAAAACTCAGCTCTGAAAAAGCTTTTATGCAGACGGATCTGCGGATCTGTCTGTGTGAAAGTAGCCTACGGCCACGGATGCCAATCTTGTGTGCATCCCTGTTTTTTCACTGACCCATTAACTTTAATGGGTCCGTGAACCGTTGTCCTTCAAAAAAATAGGACAGGTCTTATTTTTTTGACGGACAGGAAACACGGATCACGGCCGCGGATAAACAACGGTGCATTTTCCGAGTTTTCAACGGACCCATTGAAAGTCAATGGGTCCGCACAAAATCACGGAAAACGGAACAACGGCCACGGATGCACACAACGGTCGTGTGCATGAGGCCTTAAACAGTGAATACATTACTGACTGACTCCAGTGCTCGGCCATGCAGATTCTGATCCTTCTAGTTCTTTCTCTCTCTGGAGTATGATAAAATAGAGATGGCAGACAGGGATTCTTTGGCCTAGTTTCTCCCACGAACAGCTCCTCTCATTATGTTAGCTAACACTAGACTCCACGTTAAACTAAGGGTAGACCTAGGTCAATCCCCTAGCTTCCTACAAGGACATTGTTAACCCTAACTTACCCATGCAAAACTATTTAACTACAATACAATGAGTCTGGTGAGTGTCAGGACTAGAGATGAGAGGACTCCCCTGCATAACGGAAAGGGGACAGATCCGTTTTGCAGCCCATAGACTTCTATTATGACGGAATGAATAACGGAATGCCTCTAGAATTGTGTTATGGTCCGTGGTAACGGAATCCATAACGCAATTCTGCTTTTACCACCAAACGAAGCGTGAACCAATTAAAAAATCTGAAATTCGCTCATCTCTAGTTAGGACGTGTCTAAGCAGTGCTGCTCCTTTCATTATCTGTGGGAGCGCCGGAGATAGCAGAGTGCTCTGAGTAGAGATAATGTAATAGATGGTACCTGCAGTCCTATGTAATGAGTACACTATATAAGTACACATAATGTAGTAGATGCTACTTGACACTAAACTGTCTAAAGGGTGACACTCTCCCCCACCCATACACTTACTGGGACAGAAGAGGGTGCTGTTGTCAGTGTGGTTGGGGGGTGGTGACAGTGGAGTCCAGGAGGGGGTACATCAGTGAGGGTGGATTAGTGCACTATGTATTCGCCTTGTGTCCCCTGAGACTGAGTTCCTCTGATGTGTTGCAGAAACTCATAGTCTGCTCTGGCCTGCGTGCTGACGGCATGATGTGGAGGAAAAAGCAAGCCTAGCGCTGTTTGACTGAGGCTAGGCCTACCAGTGTTAGGCTTATACCACTTTGGCAGCTCTCCCGGGCCAGTCCGCCCCCAGGCAGCAGGTTAGTGCATTGTCTGTGTGTGATTGCCATTGTCACACACATACAGAAGCAATTTAGTCCTGTCTAAGGCCGACCTAACTCCGACTCAGCTCTGCCTCTTACTCCCTCTCTCTGCTCGCTGTGAATGGGCAGCAGGCAAGTGGTCATATGACAGGCGGCCGGCCAGAGCATCCTTCGGTGCTCCAGTGGACCAGTCCGATGTTGCATAAGAATTAAACACAACGAAAAAAGGACAATATTAATAATATAGCATAATTTCATGTTTAAAGGGAACTTGACAGCAAAATACCAAGTGATCCATGCCTCCATTTCTCACTGCACTGTATCTTCCGGATTGTGGACCCATTCAAGTGATATGGTGAGCACACGACCAGTGCCCGTATATTGCAGACCCACTGTTTGCGGGCCTCAATACGGGCACGGACTTGCTACAGTCATGTGCATGAGGCCTAAATCAGATCTATTTCTCTGCAGCACAATGTGGTTTGGCTCTAGTCAACATCCATAGGGGACAACCTCTAGTTCAAATTAACCATTTTCTGGTCAAAGTCCTTAGGCGAACTGCAATTCCTCCTGGCACTGATATATTCACTCACAGGCACCCCCCTAAAGTGTGTTTAGGGTGAGCACAAAAGATAGTATTGCCCGCAGTCAGTTTCCTATATATACCAGTAATAACAATTGGTGAGCCATCTACACCTCTCAAGAGTGAAAATGAAAAGTATATCATAAATTAAATTCATTATAGTTGAAGAATTGAAGGAAAACTGGTAGAATCTGTGAACTTGAACTGTGTTAAAGGGACCGCGTGCAGATAAAAGTTGCAAGTGTATTGGCGTGCAGATTATCCTACTCAACCGCGTGTGCGCAAAGTGGATTAGTAAAGCAAGTATCCTATACTAAAGCGCCAACTGTTGTAACCCCCTGCATAACGTCAGGAGAGGCATGCTTTAGTAAGGTGTAGCCTTCCTTAGAAACCATAGCAGAGGGTATGGGCAATAGCTGACAGCTATCTTAATTCAACGTGACCACTGGGCCTCATCAGAGACTATTCAAGTTTACTGCAACCTTTCTATTGTTTGGCTGTTCAAGAAACTTGGCCTGTAAGGGGGCATAGCCATAGGGATCCTTACTAAAAGCATATTTTAGCCCGTGTGTGGGGTGCATGGCTTTCCACTCTAGGGTGGTAGACAGCATTCAATTAGTCATAAGCATAATTTAAAGAAAAGCGGTTTACTGGTCTTATGTATGACAGCAAACTCAAAGTTTATCCAGTCTTTTGACAGGCAACAGTCTTGAACGTTATAGTCTTACAAGAGGCAACAAGCATACAGTTTTAAAGTCTCTCAAGAAAGGCACAGTCTTAGAGGCAACACGCTAATTGAAGACTCTACTTAAGAGGCATCAGCTTACTCTTTTATGGCAGGCGTGCATTGCACCCAATCTCCCTGGGTGTCAATACTCAGGCTCCTCAGTATCTCTCCTCATCATACAGACACAATTACACTTTACACTAAGAAGAGGGCAGACTGGTCTTTTTGGTCTCAACCAGGCTTGTTCACAGGTCTTATGCTACTTGAGGTTGCGGGAGCTAGGAAATGCAAGTTGGCTACCCTTCCTCCAGGCTTTCCTTCTCCTCTGCAATGCTCAACTGCTCTGTGGCTTGATATATGCCTTAGGCCTCATGCACACGACCGTTGTGTGCATCCGCGTCCGTTCCGTCATTTTTCACAGTTTAACGGAGGTCCCATTAATTTCTATGGAGCTGTGAAAAAAACTGATAGTCCTCCGTTTTTTCTCCGCATCCGTGATTCCAGTCCGTCAAAAAAATATAACCTGTCCTATTCTTGTCAGTGGAAAACGGAGGACGGACCTATTCAAGTCAATGGGTCCATAAAAAAAAACTGATGCACAACTGGTATGTCATCCGTGTCCGTGTCCGTTTTTTTCTACAAGACCTTGGTGCAATAAAATTACACTTTTCATTAACCTTCCTTTTTTTTCCCCTGTCAGACAAAAAAAAAGGAAGACACAAGGAAACACAACTGAAGCAAAATCGGACACGGACCACTGAAGCCAAATCACTGACAGTGAAAAAACACTGTCGTGTGCATGAGGCCTTAAAGTGTTATACCATTTTTACTAGTGACAATCACTTCCACTTGCTAGCTGACTAAATCCAGGAGTATTTAAAGATTTCTTCCTGCCCTGGGCGTGTCACTTCACTGTCACAGACTACCTGTGATGTCAGGACACATCAATATACACTGCTCAAAAAAATAAAGGGAACACTTAAACAACACAATGTAACTCCAAGTCAATCACACTTCTGTGAAATCAAACTGTCCACTTATGAAGCAACACTGAGTGACAATCAATTTCACAAATGGGATAGACAACAGGTGGAAATTATAGGCAATTAGCAAGACACCCCCAATAAAGGAGTGGTTCTGCAGGTGGTGACCACAGACCACTTCTCAGTTCCTATGCTTCCTGGCTGATGTTTTGGTCACTTTTGAATGCTGGTGGTGCTACCACAAAGGCGGAGGTAGCGGTCCTGCTGCTCGGTTGTTGCCCTCCTACGGCCTCCTCCACGTCTCCTGATGTACTGGCCTGTCTCCTGGTAGGCCTGTCTCCTGGTAGCGGTACTCTAGTGGTAGCATGAGACGGAGTCTACAACCCACACAAGTGGCTCGGGTAGTGCAGCTTATCCAGGATGGCACATCAATGCGAGCTGTGGCAAGAAGGTTTGCTGTGTCTGTCAGCGTAGTGTCCAGAGCATGGAGGCGCTACCAGGAGACAGGCCAGTACATCAGGAGACGTGGAGGAGGCCGAAGGAGGGCAACAACCGAGCAGCAGGACCGCTACCTCCGCCTTTGTGCAAGGAAGAACAGGAGGAGCACTGCCAGAGCCCTGCAAAATGACCTCCAGCAGGCCACAAATGTGCATGTGTCTGCTCAAACGGTCAGAAACAGACTCCATAAGGGTGATATGAGGGCCCGACGTCCACAGGTGGGGGTTGTGCTTACAGCCCAACACCGTGCAGGACGTTTGGCATTTGCCAGAGAACACCAAGATTGGCAAATTCACCACTGGCGCCCTGTGCTCTTCATAGATGAAAGCAGGTTCACACTGAGCACATGTGACAGACGTGACAGAGTCTTGAGACGCCGTGGAGAACGTTCTGCTGCCTACAACATCCTCTAGCATGACTGGTTTGGCATTGGGTCAGTAATGGTGTGGGGTGGCATTTCTTTGGAGGGCCGCACAGCCCTCCATGTGCTCGCCAGAGGTAGCCTGACTGCCATTAGGTACCGAGATTAGATCCTTAGACCCCTTGTGAGACCATATGCTGGTGCGGTTGGCCCTGGGTTCCTCCTAATGCAAGACAATGCTAGACCTCATGTGGCTGGAGTGTGTCAGCTGTTCCTGCAAGACGAAGGCATTGATGCTATGGACTGGCCCGCCCGTTCCCCAGACCTGAATCCAATTGAGCACATCTGGGACATCATGTCTCGCTCTATCCACCAACGTCACGTTGCACCACAGACTGTCCAGGAGTTGGCAGATGCTTTAGTCCAGATCTGGGAGGAGATCCCTCAGGAGACCGTCCGCCACCTCATCAGGAGCATGCACAGGCGTTGTAGGGAGGTCATACAGGCACGTGGAGGCCACACACACTACTGAGCCTCATTTTGACTTGTTTTAAGGACATTACATCAAAGTTGGATCAGCCTGTAGTGTGTTTTTCCACTTTAATTTTGAGTGTGACTCCAAATCCAGACCTCCATGGGTTGAAAAATTTGATTTCCATTTTTTTATTTTTGTGTGATTTTGTTGTCAGCACATTCAACTATGTAAAGAACAAAGTATTTCAGAAGAATATTTAATTAATTCAGATCTAGGATGTGTTATTTTTGTGTTCCCTTTATTTTTTTGAGCAGTGTATTTCACTTTACCATGGCCATGGTATGCAGGGTTCTTTGCACTTAACCTTTCCTTGCTGGCATCTCTCAGTGGCTTTAAGGTACATAGGACATATCATACACTGTGCTGTTACATGACACACTTTAAAGAGTATTCTAGTTACTTTAGCCTTTATCCACTGGATAGGTGATAACGAAATGATTGGTGGGGATTCGACCATTGGGTTCCCACAATCACAAAGCTAGAACCAGCCCTGTGCCTCACATAAATCCACAGATCTCCCCATTAAAGGGGTTGTCCAAGTCATGAAAAAAAATAATATAGCACTGAAAATCTGATATATAACTGAGCTAAGCAAGTTTTATGCAAAAAAAAAATATATTTTTCCTCATTTCCCTGGTTCTTTTCTGGCCCTTTGTTTACATGCAATAAAAACAATTTCTGCCCCTCCCCCTGCTCTGCTAAGGGAGTGAATACAAGAGCTGCCCTGAGTGACATGTCTGCCTGCCGGGAGACTCTGCAGCATGTTGTATGTGTAGGACTACAAGTCCCAGCTGTATAATGACACTGCTAAGAGAGTGAATACAAGAGCTGCCCTGAGTGCTGGGAGAATCAACAGCAACTTGTAAGTGTAGGACTACATGTCCCACCTGTATAATGACACTGCTAATACACACAGGATCTTCCCTCTACCTTCTTGTGCAATGCTCTCTCTAGTCCTTCAGCTCCTGTGCCCAGAATTGTCTCTCGCTGCCTGCAGAGCTGTGCAGCTGAAGGGGTTAAGAATCCTAGCAGAGAGTAGACGGCAGTGAAGGGGGGCGTGGCCAGCACAGTGACGTCTCGTTTACAGGCTTGTAAACGACCTTTATCAGAGCAGGGAGAGAAGCTGACATCACAGGTCATGTGACCCTCAGTGAAATCTGAGAAACCAGCCACCGGAGATAAAGTGAGTGAATTAGAAAGCTTTTATATTTGCCCAGTTAGGAACATAGAAAGAACAAAAAAATAACTCGGATAACCCCTTTAATTGTTCTGGTAGAATTATATCAAGCTGGCAGCTCAAAGAGAGTGTCTTTTCTGCTGCAGCTCAGAAGGCGGTCCATGCTCTCCCTATCACAGCTCAGAATGCAGTTCAAAGATGAGAACAGCAGGTAGAGCTATACAGGTACATTTTATTGAATAACTCAGTGGTTGTACATTTTTAATTACATGCAATTACAAAATAATTCAGATCCAGGTGCTGGTTTGAAAATGGTAGAATATTTTTCGTGGGATAACCCCTGGAGCGGCAGGTTAAAAATATGTCTTGCTGCTCTATTCATTCTCTATGGTTTTGCCAGAAATATCTGAGTGCTGTAATAGGCTATCCTTGACAGTCCCATAGAAAATGAATAGAGTGGTAGGTTGAGCAAATGCCCCAGGATTGTGGTGGATATGAGACTGAAAGATTTGAAGCCATTACAAGATGGCGCTGGCATCCAGGACCACTCCCCACTTATCTATAGTTTACATTCCTAATTGCGCAGAAGTGAAAATGTATTTTTGCATAATGACCAATGGAACAATGCCACGAGCCTCAGGGGGGACGCCCCCTCTGATGTACATATATACTGCTTAAACTCCTCTAATAAACAAGAGAATTCTGCTTTGATCCATGGAGAGGTATCAGTGTGGTTTACTCCGTCGTGCATGACTTACTAACAACTTGCAATTTGGAGCAGACATTTGTTCATAAGAAAGAACAGCTTTTGTGCATCCAAAACAGGATGTGCGTGCAGAACAGTGGAGGCACCAATGGTTGGACCCACCAATTAGTTATCCTCTATCCAGTGGATCTAGAAAAATTTTAGTAATCAGAATGCCCCTTGTGCTTGTGTATAATGGTTTGTAATAAACATAAAAGTGCAAGGCTGGTGTGTCCTCAGCTAATACAGTCATATAACACAATATCACATTAGTGTTCCGCTTCTGTTACAATAATACAACCGCATGCATCTGTCATGAACGGATCCGGTTGTATTATGTCTTCTATAGCCATGACGGATTCGTCATGAACACTGTTAAGGGGGAATATTAATCACCAATATTTATGTAAATATCAATAATTAATATTCATAAATAGGAGGAGCCGTCTATTGAAGACTCCGCCTATTTATACCTTTATAATAATAAATACAATACTTTCACTATACTTTGCCTTACGCTAATCACTAAACTAGCTGCATGCGCCTTACTAACTACCGCTAGTAACTACCCGTTACACAATAGGTATAAATAACACACAGTATTTATTAACACCTACAGAACACAACACACGCAATACACTAGATAGAGTACTAAACTACACTACACAATCCCAAGTTCCACCCACAAACTAACTATTACAGTACACACACACACATACATTAGCAGCCCACCCAACCTGGCTCTAAACTATCCCTAGGGGAAATAAGAGTAGCAGGGCTTACTGGGACCTGCAAGGGTTAATGCAGGCCACAGATACACCAGGCTGAAGGCTTCTACAGGGGTATAGCAGGGCGGAGCAGGGGAACAGGGTTGGCAAGGTAGGGGTAAATGTGGTTGGCACTGCAAGGGCAGAGATGCAATGCCATGCCAGGGTATACACAGCCATCTCCAGGGGCATATCGGCCTCTCTTCCTTCAAGGAGCTGTTCCCATGTGTCTCTGTCAGTCGTCCAGTTGCAAGAACCCTTTCCCTTTGTCTTGGACTGATATATAAGTCACTCTCATTCCCCCCCCCCCTTCCCCCATCCAAGGTGTAGGGAAATGACATCATCGTGTAGGTGTGACAGAATGCATGCACTCTCTCCAGCAGATAACTGGCTGGCTGAGGCTCACAATCTGTACAGCCAAAGACACCATGGCATCACACAAACACACACCCATGTCATAAACAGTCCCTAAACAGAAGGTGGGGGAGCCCTGCTGGGGATGTTTAAAAGAGATCTATTGATCTTCTGAGGTGACCAGAAGCTGGACAATCTAGCCATCTGGTGCCATCACCCGCAGGTATGCAGGAGGAGGCGCGCCATGACTGGGGGACATAACTGGCCACATGCATATAAGACAATTGGGGCATATCTATATATATTATATATACCCAACTCTAATGTAAGTATATATAGACATGTGTGTAAATACAGGGGCATACAGACATATCCACATATACACACATAACACTACGACCTTCCCCCCTCTGGCCATACAGGGCCAATATATATATATATATATATATATATCCATATATATATACATATACCTGGGGGAGAGCCATGACAGATACACATATACAGATGTATGCACTGCATACACACATCCATATATATATATATATATATATATATCTACATGAGAGGAAATATATACACGGCCATACAGGAAATATATACTAACTATAAGGGGACACATATAAGGGGGCACATATATATATAAAAGGGACATATAAGGGGGCACATATTCGCCACAAGGGCCACATATTTCCCACAGGGGCCACAATGAGCCCCTGTGGGCCACCAGGGGCAGATGTGCGCAGATGCTGGGCACATCTGCGCACATCATCCTATGATGTGGCAGTCAATGCATGCATATATATCATACATGCACGCACATGTTTGCATGCATATATGGATACATAATCATACGTCTCAACCCTTCCTCAACAAACACCATTGAAAGTCAATGGGGGACAGATCCGTTTTCTATTGTGTCAAAGAAAACTGATCCGTCCCCATTGACTTACATTGTGTGTCAGGACGGATCCATCTTGCTCCGCACCACATAGCGGATAGAAAAACGCTGCGTTTTGGTGTCCGCCTCCAGAGCAGAATGGGGACTTAACAGAGGCAAACTGATGCTTTCTGATCGGAACCTTTTCCATTCAGAATGCATTAGGGCAAAACGGATCCGTTTTGAACCGCTTCTGAGAGCCCATGACGGATCTCAGAAAAGGAAAGCCAAAACACTAGTGTGAAAGTAGCCTTGGAATTGCCACAGTTACCCAAAGCAACAGGTTTAACTATGAAGGATTCATGTACTTACCCTGTGGGCAGACTATACAACTGCTATGGGACCAGGAGTGAGAGGAGACCCAGTACATGAAGGGGTTATCCGATTCTTTCTAACTGATGACCAATCCTCTGGAGAGGTCATCAGCATCTGATCTGTGAGCGTCTGACACCTGGGAACCCCGCTGATCAGCTGTTAGAGAAGAACTTGATGCTTCTCTGAGTGCTGTGGCCTTCTAGCTGCTTACCCTAGGCCAGTAAAGGAATCTAGGTTTATCGATCATGACACCACTACAAACAAAATAAATGGTGGCTGGCTTTCAATGGCAGGATAATGGGAATGGTCCCGGCAGAGACAGGGGTGTGTAATGAAGGTGTCACCTGTCTGGAAGGATGAACAATGAAGCTGTGGGAGCTTTCAGTCTTTCAGTCTAATGATGTCCCCCCCCCCCCCTCCTCAAAGTCTGCAAGCTGGGAAAAATTTATTCTAGTGTGTCATAGAGGTATGTGGCAAGACCTATTGTCTAATCAGACTAAACCTGTAATCATTTACATATCCGACATTTCTAGCTGGTGCGTTTTTTTTTTTTTTTCAGTGAGTGTATATGAGCATAGCAACAAGCACTCAATATAAGCCCTGTAGGAAGGCGCAAGGGTCCGTCATTGACAGAAGGTGCGTGTCACCGAGGTTCCTGGCCTCAGTGAGATAGGAACCGGTAATTTTGTGTGTCAGCGGCAGATAGTGCTCGCTGACACTGTTTTTACTTAGTGTGGCTATAAAGCCGATCCAGGCCGGTTCTTATTGGGAGCAGCCAAAGAGCAGGGTGGGTGCCTGTTCCCCACGTTCCAGGCCAGGTTTTGGGCTGGGATTTAAAAACCCAGCCAGCAGCTCAGCTGGGTGTGGAATGATCCTCCAGGTGATAGTGGAGCTGTGGAAGCTCTGTGTTTGGGAGCTGAGGAGTTCTGCCATGCTGCAAGGCTGAAAGCCGTATGAGAGCCGCCTGCTGGGAGTCAGGCGCCCTAAAGCCTGCTGTGGTCTGCCAGGTGACATGTTTTGTTATGTGGACTCTTGCTGTGTGAATTAACACCAGGACTCTTGCTGTGTGAATTAACCTCGCATTGCTGCAGGTTGGTCTCTCGCTGCTGCAGATTAGCCTCCATGAGGGCCTTCACAACAGCCTCCATTTTGTCACGTGACACAGGTTTGAATCTAGCCAGTTTGATAAATGACATATAGCCGTGTGCAAACCAAAAAATATTTCGGCGTTCACGCCAGCCTCACTGCGCTTGCCCGCATCCATCACCAATTGTAGGGATTTGCTCTGGTAGGCAGGGTAAGCGGACGCAATACAGAGGCAAGACCATGGTTGAAAAGCAAAAGTTCAGTGTTTATTCACACAAAATGGCAGAAAAGAAAAACAATACTTTGCAGGGTCCTGGTGTTAATTCACACAGCAAGAGTCCTTGTGTTAATTCACACAGCAAGAGTCCACATAACAAAACATGTCACCTGGCAGACCACAGCAGGCTTTAGGGCGCCTGACTCCCAGCAGGCGGCTCTCATGCGGCTCTCAGCCTTGCAGCATGGCGGAACTCCTCAGCTCCCAAACACAGAGCTTCCACAGCTCCACTATCACCTGGAGGATCATTCCACACCCAGCTGAGCTGCTGGCTGGGTTTTTAAATCCCAGCCCAAAACCTGGCCTGGAACGTGGGGAACAGCCACCCACCCTGCTCTTTGGCTGCCCCCAATAAGAACTGGCCTGTATCGGCTTTACAGCCACACTAAGCAAAAACAGTGCCAGCGAGCACTAGCTGCCACTGACACACAAAATTACCGGTTCCTATCTCACCGAGGCCAGGAACCTTGGTGACACATACCTTCCGTCAATGACGGACCCTTGCGCTTTCCTACAGCCCCCACAGGTAAAGAAGAATACTAAAACCAGGCCAACTTACTATTGTTTAGTGCCAGATAAGTCACTGATCATCAAGGTTTGCATGCACACACAAAGTATAATATATGAATTTTATATTTTCAGCTGGGAATGCTCCACTATTTCCATCGAAGGGTTCTGTTTTCAAAAAAACATGGAAAAAATATCTTAGATATAGTGATGAGTTAAATAAACTAGCCATTTCCTCACCTTGGCCTGATGGATCTGTCTTCAATAGACCTTCAATTTGAAATCACACTGAGTGGAAATGTTTTTGCAGAACATACATTATATTTTCTATATCATTTAAGTTTGTCATGTCAGTAAGGCATCTTGCACAGAAGTGCCATGTACACAGATACCTGGAGCTCCTTCAGTTCCGTACCATAGGTACTCCGTGTGCTGCCACATGGTGCCTCCCCTAAAAACAATGATTTGGTGTGGATTTTTTTATGAAATCTGTGACAGATACCTTTATGGAGCCTTCAACATAGATATTTTTACATTTAATAAATTACATTAAATTATACATTCCAGGCCTAATGTGTCCCTTGTGCTAGTTGTTCCAGGTGCTTTCAGTCTTAGTCTCTGGATTCTCTTCTGCTTTGGGCTTTGCTATTCTCATTTTTGATGACTTTGGGCTTCCTGCCCTCTCAGTCTTCATGTAAATAATAAGGATCCTGTTTTGTGAAGCTCTCAGGAGGATGTTCTGCACGATCTACTTAGTCGTTCCACCTGGTAGTCCTCGTGTTGTGACCAGCGCTTGACATAACTATTAATAGTCAGCAGGATTCTGTTCAGAGTATGCTCATAGTTCACATGTCTCGAAGGCATCATGATATATTCTTTATGATCTTTAAGCTTAGGGCAGTCACACTTGTTAGACACCCAGATGTATTCTCGGTGCACAAGAGGGAACTTGTTTTTGTATACATGTTTAATATGTATGTCATAGCGTGTCTCCTGACCTATTGTCTTCTGCCCTAAAATCTTGCCACGGATTACTGCAAAGTAAAAGATAAACCAAAATTTTAAAAAGTTACAGTAATTGTTTTTTTCCTGATTTTATGTAAAAATTATACAACTTTCTATATTCTTTTAAAGTTTTCAAGAACTCTACTTGCTGACATGCCAGAGAATGAAAGACTGTCTTGGGCCTGGCCATGTCCATATAAAAGTATATATCTTAAATTAGTTCTTAAACACCTAAGGGTGCCTTTACACGTGGCAGATTTTGTTGCAGAAATTTTCTGCAACTGAATAGAAGTGTCATTCATCTGGATGGGGCTTATTAAAACATTCCCATTAAGATGCATTGAAGCGAAGAGATTTTTAGTATCAGAAATATTGCAGCAAAATGTGCTGCATATATAGGTACCCTATAAAATACCTCTACCCTATAAAATACCTGTGTGAGCAGCACATGATCAGAACAGGTTTTCTACCATTGAATTTTCTATTCACAGGCAGCCTCTTTTATAAGAATGGCTAAGAAAAGGCAAAAAGTGTATGTCTATTGGTGCTGTGACTGTGCCAAGTCAGATTACAAGACAGATAAGACATTTGTGCTTCTACTCTTTTTGTAAGAAACATTTACTTAGGACAAGTTAACAAGGTCTGAAGGCAGAATGCATGTTGCATTCACTGATAAGCAGAGATCATTAAAATGGTGAAGAATTGAAACAGACATCATATTAGAAAACTTCTTTAGGGTGGGCTCACACATTTTTGTGCTCTTTTGTGTTTTTATTGGTGTTTTTTGCACATTTGTTTTTGGTGCATTTTTTGCATTTATTTCAGCGCTAGAAGTTAGCTGAATGTCCATGTGAAATATGAAACGCAGGTATTTCTTTGCTACTGGTGTTTTTGCTGTAGGTCTTTCTGGCTTCTTCCTATAGGGAAGGCAATATGAAAACAGCAAGAGCTACAGCATGCTGTAAGCAAAACTCCTGTAAAAAAAACAAAAGTAAAGAAAAACCTACATGTGAACCCAGCCTCAGGCGAGGCACAGATATGGTGGGATTGCTAGTGAATCCTGTACCACAAATCCTTGGCACATGAAAATGAGGTATTTAAAACATCCACACACTGCAGAAAAAATCCATTCAGAAATATAAGCGAGCTGTGGATTTTCATTATGTTGTGGAAAAGTCAGCTCAGCAATCCGGCAGGCTGTTCCTGTTCTGCAGTCCGGCCAACTGGATACAGCTGTTAATCACCCAAGCCTGGTATCCAGTAAGGATCCAGCCGCTCCCCGGTATATACAGCGGAATTTGTTACGGAATTGTTACGTGCAGCGATTTTTGTCTGGCTGATTCCTGGCACTTATGCCGGGGAGTGGCTGGATGCTCACTGTATGCCATTATGGTGAATAGGCTTGGGTGATGCCATATGCCATTATAGTCTATAGGGTCCGGCAGGCATCCGGCATTATCCAGCTATGCCGGATTCGGAGAACTGCCTGCTGGATTGCTGTGCTGCAAGTGTGAAAGTAGCCTTACAACGCATAGGATGAAATCTGTGGCCAAATCAGCACGTAACAAATGTGGATTTTGATGTGGATTTGCCATAGATTGCAACAAAATGTGCGGCAGGAATTATTTACGGCATCTGGACTTACCCTTGAACCCTCACTTGTTGTACAGAGTAAAGACACTTTCACACAAGCGGGACACTTGTCCATATCAGATTTATGGTAGATCAGGGTTCAGCAACCTTCGGCACTCCAGCTGTTGTGAAACTACAACTCCCAGCATGCACAACTGCTCAACTGTTCTCTGAACTTTCATAGAAGGTAATGGAGCATACTGGGAGTTGTAGTTTCACGACAGCTGGAGTGCTGAAGGTTGCTGAACCCTGTGATAGATCATGATCTTGTTGATCATCAGTTGAAATTTTACAACAAAGTAGTGACCAAATCTCATGCTTACCAAAATCACTCTGACAATAATGTTTCTTCCTCTGGGATCTGCCCTTGAACTGCATACACTGCTGGCAATCTCACCCAAGAAATAAAAAGCATTAAAAATCCATAACAATTATAATTTGAGGAAACTAAATATTCATTACCAGATATCTTCAAAAAGGTCCAATTTGCACGTGGATATTTCCAAGCAGAGATTAAATGAAAGGAGGAGCCTTTTAAGGTAGCCATAAACGAAAGCATATGAAATAATATGTTTGGAAGCATTCTAGATAACGTTCAGTATTAGATATTAGGCGATTAGGGCATGAATGTGGGGATATTTTGGTCTAGTTGAAATGGTAACTATGAAACATTTTTATAAATAAAACAGTGACACTTCACATGGAAGATAGGGGCATCCTATGCTGCAGCAGATTGCAGTGAAAATGTTACATGGAGAAGAAAAACATGGGATTTCCGTAAATGCACAAGGAAGGAAATGAACACTATTTTGGAGTGCAAAATTTGAGGGGTAGGTCTATTTTTTTGCTGTCAAATTTACCAGTCTTACTGATAAAAGCAGCATGTTTTGGACTTGTGTGAAAAAGTTTGTACGAGTTACAATAGTCAACAGGAAATGGAATTCTGTAAAAGGGAATTCCCATAAGATGCTCTCTGGAGAGATGGCATTCTTTCAGAAAGCACAGATGCTCAGGAAGTAAAAAAAAAAAGCAAAAATAAAATCTATGTACAAACTAGGGCTATAATATAATACATGAGTATAATATTGGATACTTGTAGTGCAATATAGAGATACCTATTTATCAATAACCCTGGGAAAAAAACTTTTTTAAATACCTTATTTGTGAATGCTGTTCTGGATCCTCATCGATTAAGGGCTTATTCACACGATCGTATGGTCGCAGTGCCGTGTTGCGGACTATAGTGAGTCTGCGATCCGCAAGATACTGCAAAAGATAGGACATATCCTATCTTTTGTGATGCAGAGGCACAGATCGGAAGCCCTTCTGTGGTCTTTCAGGTCCGTGCCTCCGCACCACAAAAGATAGGACATGTCCTATCTTTTGCCATATCTTGCGGATCGTGTACCCATTAAAGTCAAGGCCGCACTGCAGCACACATGGCTGGTGCCTGTGTATTGCAGATCCGCTGTTTGCAGTCCACAACACATGCACGGCAGCCATACGTTCGTCTGAATTGGCCCTAACAAGAACAGAAAGGGCTAAAACAAGCGTCTCTTTCTCTGTAGGAACCAGCACAACCGTGTATCCTAAGGGCAGGCTATTGCTTTCTATAAACCAGGGTTTCTCAACTCCGGTCCTCGGGACCCACCTACCAGTCAGGATTTGAGGATATCCCACAGAATAAATACCTGTGGTAAGTCCTAATGCACTGACAATAGCAATATCCCCTGCTCAATACTAAGGCTGGTTTCACACGGGCGTTGCGGGAAAATGTGTGGGTGCGTTGCGGGAACACCCGCGATTTTTCCACGCGAGTGCAAAACATTGTAATGCGTTTTGCACGCACGTGAGAAAAATCACGCATGTTTGGTACCCAAACCAGAACTTTTGTAAAGTTCGGTGTTCTGTAGATTGTATTATTTTCCCTTATAACATGGTTATAAGGGAAAATAATAGCATTCTGAATACAGAATGCATAGTAAAATAGCGCTGGAGGGGTTAAAAAAAAATTAACAATAATTTAACTCACCTTAATCCACTTGACCGCGGAGCCCGGCTTCTCCTTCTGTCTCCTTTCTTCAGGACCTGGGTAAAGGACCTGTGGTGACGTCACTCCGGTCATCACATGATCCATCACCATGGTAAAAGATCATGTGATGGATCATGTGATGACCGGAGTGACGTCACCACAGGTCCTTTACCCAGATCCTAAAGAAAGGAGACAGAAGGAGAAGCCGGGCTCCGCGGTCAAGTGGATTAAGGTGAGTTAAATTATTATTATTATTATTTTTTAACCCCTCCAGCACTATTTATCTATGCATTCTGCATTCTGTATTCAGAATGCTATTATTTTCCCTTATAACAATGTTATAAGGGGAAATAATAATGATCGGGTCTCCATCCCGATCGTCTCCTAGCAACCGTGCGTGAAAATCGCACCGCATCCGCATTTGCTTGCCGCCGTGCACTTTAATTATTTTTGTTTCTGATACCGGGATGACTATGGACCACTCCATCTAGCGGTTCACCTCCATGCTTATCCCTGTATACAGTTTTCTTGCACACACTAATTAGGATTTTATCAGCATTAACTAATAAATGTTATGTTTTAGGATTATTCTTTCAGAATTTTGCATATACCCCAGATGATCCAGAGCGCAGATATATATTGATCTGACCTCTATGCTTTACCTTTTGATTTTTGCTTCAAAAGCCAGGGTTTAGGCACGTGATCGCCGCACAAGTGAGGAACCCGTCTAGGGACGTCAGGGCAGTCAGGTGCCAGCCGCAAGGTGAGTTAGGGGTCACCACCTTTCCCTCTCCCTTGGGCAGGGCTTTCCCTTTTATCCTCCCTGTGCGTGACGTCGGTCATTACAGCAGTTTTGGAAGCCAAAATCAGAAGTGAATAAAAAAAAAAAGAGAAGTTCTTTTATACAATATACAATATAGGCACAATGGCTCACCTGCTCATCGTTTGGAAGGCATGGAGAAGCTTGGAACACAGCACCAAAGGCAAATCCAAAAAAGAGGAAAAAATTCCAGCTTCCCAATAAAAACAATGGTCTTTATTAAACAAGAGATAAAAACTCCCATAGAAAAAACCCTACGCGTTTCGGATTAAAACATTCAAATCCTTACTCATGACAAGTGTAAGTGTATACAACCCACATTAATATAGTGGACTGCCTCTAATCAGAAATGAGGAACAGCATGTCAGGTGTTGTCAATATCAAGATAAGATACAAAAAGTGCGGTGGAGTCCATATCATGGTGAGTAAAAAACTAAGAAAAACTAAGAAAAAACACAAGAAACAAAAGATACTCATTCCAAATCAAACATATTGCAAAGTTAAATCATGTTTCCTATTTAGGCCAGTAGGGGCGCAACTGCCGGGTTGAAACATCCAAAATGTTTCTCTGCTCTGCAGTTTCCTCTTGTGATCGCCCCCTCGAGCTGGTGCTGTAACCCTTTCTATTCCCTGTGCTGTAAGCATGGAAACATCTCATTTGTTTGTGAACCATTAAAAAATGTAAGGTTACCGCCGAAACGTTTCTGGTTTTGGAGTGTGGAATGTCCGAAATATGTTTGCGTATTCTGGTTTTTATTGCATTTGTGGTGCAACCCACATACTGCACAGAACATTCCCCGCATGTTATAAGACTGCATAGTCAGTGTTGCAATTAATATATTGCTTAATTTCATACTGTTTATGATTCTCCTTAGAAACAACTGTCTGGGTAACAATCATATAGTTGCAACATATGCATCTATTCTGGACACATTTAAAGCTTTCTTTGTGGCGTAACCAAACCGGTTTGGGGGCAGGGCGGTCTTGGAAAAGACTAGGGCTAATTTTTTGTTGCAGTATAGGGGCCCTGCGTGCTACACACTTTATATCTATGTCCGCAATTATACTCCAACCATCATAAAATTTTAGTACTGATAGATGCTTTCACTTACACTTGTCATGAGTAAGGATTCTAATGTCTTAATCTGAAACGCATAGATAAGTGTTTTTCTATGGGAGTTTTTATCGCTTGTTTAATAAAGACCATCATTTTTATTGGGAAGCTAGAATTTGTTCCTCTTTTTTTGGATTTCTCTCCTTTTATGTTACACTCCTGATTTTGGCTTCCAAAAGATCATTCAGAAACCTGACTGTGTGGCCGTACCCTTAAGAGACCCCTCTAACAAAGATAGTCCAAATCCGGCTATAAATTTACTTACTGTATGTAGTGAATTTAGTTAACTTCTGCTAATAGTGAAATAGTTACATACTGTACATACCGTAGTTTCACTGTGATTAAGAATAACTTAATTAAGAATCTGATGACTACTGCAATAGCTCTATATTATAAGGGAATTGTGGTGGCTCGATTCTCCCATCATGTAATTATTGAAATACAAGGGAGAAAAGGGAATATTTCCAATAATAATCTTACAATGGGGAAACGCTGTTCATAAAATTCTATAATATAATATCTAACATGACACCGAGCTCATGTTATCCCTATTACAGTCCACAGCTGTAGATGCATATTAGATGTAGTTCACACACAATTTATGTTGCTAATTTCTCCTATAGTAATGCATAGGGTGAAACCCACAGCAAGTGCACAGAAAAAATCCTCAAAAAATCTGCAGTGTTATGTGTGTCATCCCCCTACAGAGAATTGATGAATTTATGAAAGAAAATATATCTGTAAACTAACTGTACATCATAGTTTTCACAATGGTCCCAGATTAGGAGAAAAATGGCACAATTCTGCAATGAACAATAATCACCAATATATTGACTAGACATTCACTATTTTCCTGAAATTTGTCTCAGTTACTATTCTATTGATTCGGTCATCAAACTGACCCAAACTGAAAATGCCCCACTCACCCTGAAGATCTGTGTATGACACTCTGAGGTCTCCTTGGACAGTATCCAACCCCTTTCAAGCTCTTTAACGCCAAGACCACTTTAATATGTCATAGTAACATTGACATATGTGGCCAGGTAAATGGATGCAAGTTAGTGGTAACAAACAGCCTCTTTAAAAATACACTGTCGTATTTTTATGCTTTTTTAATAAAAAAAAAAGTCCAAAAATGATCCATTTGTGGTGGTAGATGCCTGCCGGAATTTATACACACATGGTGTTGCTGAAAGAAGCAATGTCTTTTTAACAAGCTGTCCAAAAATGACCTCTTATTGGCTTCAGATGCCTGGTGGTGTTTATATGCACACACAGTGGTATCGGAAGAAGCAATGGCTTGTTTATCACAAGCGGTCCAAAAATGATCTTTTCTTGGGGAGTAGCAACAAGTTCGGTGTTATTTTAAGAAAAATATATATCATCCTGAAACACTTAGAAGCAATAGCTTTTTCCAGAAGCCATCACAAAATTATTGCTTTTATGGAAGCAGTTTCAGGTTATACTGTGCAGGGTGGAGTTCCCAGCAGCAGCAGTACAGTATCGAACATGATGGACATGCAGACAGAAGCAGGGGCCTCACTGGGCCAGTACTAAATAGCCAATCTCCACTCTTAGCAATGGCTGATCTATTCACTGGCATTAGTCAGAGTTAGGCCTCTTGCACACGAACGTGTGCGCCCTGTGGCCGTGTTGCGGGCCGCAATGCACAAACATCAACCGTGGGGCAGCGGATTGCGGACCCATTCACTTTAATGGGTCCGCGATCCACCCATTCAAAAAGATAGGTCATGTTCTATCTTTTTGTGGAACGGACGTACGGGACGAAACCCCATAGAAGCACTCTGTAGTGCTATCGTAGGGTTCTGTTCTGTGCTTCTGTTCTGCACCATTCCGCATCTCCGGATTTGCGGACCCATTCAAGTGAATGGGTCCGCATCTATGATGCGGAATGCCCACGGAACGGCGCCCGTGTATGGCCGCCACGGAGTGGACACCTTTGTGTGAAAGAGGCCTTATGTGAAAATTCTTATGGATCCATGCCGGATTCATTTTTACAAATGTAATGTTTTCCACACTTATGGAAGACAATTTAGTCTGCTTCAGTGTCATGATGCTATCTTGTCTGGGGGTGGGGGTGGACCGGACAGTAATCCGATGGAAAACGGGGCAGTTCTTGCCACTCGTCCAATCAGCTGACCCAGAAGTCCATGGGGTTGTGGATCAGGGTATTTGCCAGAGAAAAGTCACATGCTCATTGCGTGATCTTTTACTGCTTTACGCTGCTCATACATCATGCAGGTGCAAGGTAGAGTTGAAACACTGCAGATCAACCAGGCAGACTGTTTTGTCACTGCAAGTCCAGGAGGGTGTTCTTAGCAACATACAAACGGTTGAAATGTGCACACATGGTCAACATCTTTTGCAAGCCATAACACATTTATAAAAAAAAAACACTGCACCACCATATTTATAATGTGCACGATGCAGAACAGCCACAATGTTTCTACCATTGTCAATGACTACATTTTTCAGTTATAGGTGATGGGAAGATATACAGCTGGAAATTTGTTGGTTGATGCACAACAGAAACTGATTTGATGTGTGTCATCTCTCCCAGGCTCATCAGTTGACAACATGGCAGCATTTCAACTTACACATATCAAAAGAGGACAAGAAGATGTTCATTGAGGAAGAAGATAAATGCCTGGTGTATGAACCAGACCTGCACAACCATGGAGGTGTCAGCAACACTTGGCCTCTTTGTGTCATTGCAAAACATTGAACCAGTGGGTCGTGTGAGACATATATTGCCCCTGGCTATAAATGCGGCTCCATGTGTCAATGGGGGTGTACACCTGCCCAAGTTCTCTTCCACATGGGAGTATAACGGGGGGATGGCTTTTTTTGAGAAATAATGGTGGCTATGTATCTTCAATCTAGGCTGGGTGCACGCCTCAGCTTTTTAAAAGCAGGGAAATCCACTAAATGGTATGGCAGCGACTGCACAGACACCACCCAAGCTTGCCTTAGGTGTGACAGCTTTTGATCGTACTCTAACAACAGCAGCAAAATCACTTGCATCTTACTGACCAAAGTAGAGGCAGATCTGCTCCTGACAGGTTTTTTTTATATTTTGGCCATATGTCGGCTCCACTCTTTATTGCTGTACCACCCTCATCCTCTGATGTCATCACCTTCTTATCACCCTGATCCGGTTCCAAGGTCCTTTCCAACACACTATCATCATCATAGTCATCGCTGTCATCATCCCTGCCAGTTTTCTCAGACTATGATGTGTCATAGGCATCCTGCACCCCTTATGATTCTCACTTCACTATTTGCCGAGAATGCTACTACTACCACCACTGCTAAAAGCATCACTACTACGAACACCAATACAACTACATTTTAGTCATCATGCTCTCCTCCTCCACCTGAATCTCCTTCACATAGCAGTCCAAGCTCTTACTGTTCTCATATGACTCATCAACAGAAACACTATCTGGAATATTTTTCTTTGCACCCGGGATGTTGTCTCTTAGGAGAAAAGAAGATGACCCAGCATATCGCTGTAATTGCGATATAACTATGATGCAGAAAAATGCATTAGACACACTAATCTATAATCAAATTTTTAAATAAACTTTGAAATACTAAAAAAAATGGTTCATTGTAGAGATTCCACTACAATATACCGTTGTAATGGTAACTGTGGTCTACACACATATACGTCAGGCACAATAGTCTGAGATCAACTGAATAAGCTTTGATATTTGTTATAAAGTCCACTACTATATACAATAATTGTGACGCAGACCAATACATCAGGCAGCACACTATCAGCACCAGGATTAATATTGTAAAAAGATTTGTTGCCATTTCTGAAGCATGAGGTCAAAATTAGGGTAATTCACATTATTAATATATTGAGTTATACACTCACCTAAAGAATTATTAGGAACACCATACTAATACGGTGTTGGACCCCCTTTTGCCTTCAGAACTGCCTTAATTCTACGAGGCATTGATTCAACAAGGTGCTGAAGGCATTCTTTAGAAATGTTGGCCCATATTGATAGGATAGCATCTTGCAGTTGATGGAGATTTGAGGGATGCACATCCAGGGCACGAAACTCCCGTTCCACCACATCCCAAAGATGCTCTATTGGGTGGAGATCTGGTGATTGTGGGGGCCATTTTAGTACAGTGAACTCATTGTCATGTTCAAGAAACCAATTTGAAATTATTTGAGCTTTGTGACATGGTGCATTATCCTGCTGGAAGTAGCCATCAGAGGATGGATACATGTTCTCATTCTGTTTACGCCAAATTCGGACTCTACCATTTGAATGTCTCAACAGAAATCGAGACTCATCAGACCAGGCAACATTTTTCCAGTCTTCAACAGTCCAATTTTGGTGAGCTCGTGCAAATTGTAGCCTCTTTTTCCTATTTGTAGTGGAGATGAGTGGTACCTGGTGGGGTCTTCTGCTGTTGTAGCCCATCCGCCTCAAGGTTGTGCGTGTTGTGGCTTCACAAATGCTTTGCTGCATACCTCGGTTGTAACGAGAGGTTATTTCAGTCAACGTTGCTCTTCTATCAGCTTGAATCAGTTGGCCCATTCTCCTCTGACCTCTTGCATCTACAAGGCATTTTTGCCCACAGGACTGCCACATACTGGATGTTTTTCCCTTTTCACACCATTCTTTGTAAACCCTAGAAATGGTTGTGCGTGAAAATCCCAGTAACTGAGCAGATTGTGAAATACTCAGACCGACCCGTCTGGCACCAACAACCATGCCACGCTCAAAATTGCTTAAATCACCTTTCTTTCCCATTCTGACATTCAGTTTGGAGTTCAGGAGATTGTCTTGACCAGGACCACACCCCTAAATGCATTGAAGCAACTGCCATGTGATTGGTTGACTAGATAATTGCATTAATGAGAAATAGAACAGGTGTTCCTTCTCTTTAGGTGAGTGTATAGCTTTATATTGACTAATATCATGGTTGCACAGCCTGAATATATGTGATTGTGAATTATGTGATGAAGATTTGGGGTGATTAACATTAATAATAAACTGCTACAGATCTCATTAAAATGGCTACCAGCATGCCTGAAACAGCGTAAATCTGTTTGATTTAGCTGTACTTTTAAGGCTACTTTCATACTGGCGGCAGCAGGGTCCGGCAGGCTGTTCCGGTAGGGGAACAGCCTGCCGGATCCGTGCTAATGCTAGCCCACCGTGCCGCTGGAAATCCGCTCTGGCACCATTTACTATAAAGGGGGCGGGTCGGAGGTCCAGCCCCAGCACATGCCGAGAGGCAGCCGGACAAAAACCGCAGCATGTTGTATTTTTTGTCCTGCCGCCTATTGGCATGTTTTCGGTCTTCCAGCGGCACGGGGGGCTAGCGTTAACATGGACACTCACCGGAAGAGCCTTCCAGACCCTGCTGCCACCAGTGTGAAAGTAACCTAAGATGTGTGTGACACTCAGATGTCTTTTAGGTAAAATAAATGCAGAAATTTTGAAAATTCTAAACGGTTCACAAACTTTCAAGCATAAATTCATTGACTTCTCTTCATTTTGAAAGAACTTCTCTGACACTAAAAAAGCTGGTTTCTGTGTTTTAAAGGAGCATTCAGTTTGTGGCAAGTTATAGTTATAGATATTAGATTTGTAATCGGGACCCGTACCCTACAGGGACCCCGCAATGAACAAAGTGGCAAGTTGAGCATGCGCACTGCCGCTTGCACCGTTCCATTCATCTATATGGGAAATTTCAGAGACAGTCAAGTACAGCGGATTTATGTCAATGAAGTAGTTTGGAGCTGAAACACAAAAGGGTGAATTATGAAACTTTCTAAAAGCAAAACTGTCTTTGTTGTCCATTCTACCCAGTCACAGTACAGCTTTCATTTTGTATTCTGCTTTATTTACTTAAACCAGAGCACTGTTTGAATTTTACATACTGAGGCACAAGGGAAATATCTAATGAATATGTGCTGTAAGGGAGCGCTCTCTCTCAGGGGTCAGCAATGATAGACTTCTCATCAAACAGGGGGTTTTCAAGCTCAAACAGCTTTATTTGTCACACAGCACATCACACGTCCAAGTTTGGCGTCACTCGACACAATGAAGTCGCAGCTTCACCTCAGAACGTGTTACATTAACACAAAACAATAAACCCTTGCCGGTAAGGCACTCACTACACAGAGGACTCCCTAACTCACCTCTAGCTCAGTGTTCACACTGCGGTATTTGGCTTCGGTCAGACAGCCTCCTAGCTGTGACCAGTGCAACCCACCAGTCCTCTTGGTGGAAGCAGAAAAATATATTGGGGGGATATGGTCCAGCAGTCCTCCTGACTCTGACCATGCGACACCTCTCTTCTTCAGGCATTGCTGGGTCCCCCCAAACTCAGGCTTCCTCAACCTTGTGGCCACCCAGCCCTCCTGGCTGGAACCACTTGGAGACTCTGCAGGCTTCCTTCTTAATTCCATCAAAACTCAGACTTCCTTACCCTTGTGGCCACCCACCCCTCCTGGCTGGAACCACCCAGAGCCTCTGCAGGCTTCCTTCTTAATTCCATCAAAACTGAGACTTCCTCAGCCTTGTGGCCACCCAGCCCTCCTAGCTGGAACCACTTGGAGCCTCTGCAGGCTTCCTTCTTAATTCCATTAAACCTCAGGCTTCCTCAGCCTTATGGCCACCCAGCCCTTCTGGCCGGAACCACCTGGAGCCTCTGCAGGCTTCCTTCTGTTGTGGAAATTTTAACTATGCGGACATTTTATCTTAGGATGTGTGTGTGTTTTTATAGATTGTCATCTGTCTCCCTGTGTTGGATTTGGCCAAAGAACGCTCTAGCAGAGGATACTTGGGTTGAATCGGGACCAGTGGTAAAACCGTCAGTATGAAAACCTTCTCATGGGCTTGGAGGCATAGAAACCTAGAAACATAGAATGTGTCGGCAGATAAGAACCATTTGGCCCATCTAGTCTGCCCAATATACTGAATACTATGGATAGCCCCCGGTCCTATCTTATATGAAGGATGGCCTTATGCCTATCCCATGCATGCTTAAACTCCTTCACTGTATTTGCAGCTACCACTTCTGCAGGAAGGCTATTCCATGCATCCACTACTCTCTCAGTAAAGTAATCCTTCCTGATATTACTTTTAAACCTTTTCCCCTCTAATTTTAAACTATGTCCTCTTGTAGCAGTTTTTCTTCTATTAAATATTCTCTCCTCTTTTACCTTGTTGATTCCCTTTATGTATTTGAAAGTTTCTATCATATCCCCTCTGTCTCGTCTTTCTTCTAAGCTATACATGTTAAGGTCCTTTACTCTTTCCTGTAAGTTTTATTCTGCAATCCATGTACCAGTTTAGTAGCTCTTCTATGAACTCTCTCCAAAGTATCAATATCCTTCTGGAGATATGGTCTCCAGTACTGCGCACAATACTCCAATTGAGGTCTTACTAGTGCTCTGTACAGCGGCATGAGCACCTCCCTCTTTCTACTGGTAATTCCTCTCCCTATACACCCAAGCATTCTGCTAGCATTTCCTGCTGCTCTATGACATTGTCTGCCTACCTTTAAGTCTTCTGAAATAATGACCCCTAAATCCCTTTCCTCAGATACTGAGGTTAGGACTGTATCACTGATTTTATATTCTGCTCTTGGGTTTTTCCGCCCCAGGTGCATTATCTTGCACTTATCAACATTAAATTTTAGTTGCCAGATTTTTGACAATTCCTCTAGTTTTCCTAAATCCTTTTCCATTTGGTGTATCCCTCCAGGAACATCAACCCTGTTACAAATCTTTGTGTCATCAGCAAAAAGACACACCTTACCATCGAGGCCTTCTGCAATTTCGCTGATAAAGATATTAAACAATATGGGTCCCAGAACAGATCCCTGAGGTACCCCACTGGTAACAAGACCTTGGTCTGAATATACTCCATTGACTACAACTCTCTGTTGCCTGTCCCTCAGCCACTCCCTAATCCATTCAACAATATGGGAGTCCAAGCCCAAAGACTGCAATTTATTGATAAGCCTTCTATGTGGGACAGTATCAAAAGCCTTACTAAAGTCTAGATAAGCGATGTCTACTGCACCTCCTCCATCTATTATTTTAGTCACCCAATCAAAAAAATCTATAAGATTAGTTTGACATGATCTCCTCTAGTAAACCCATGCTGTTTTTCATCTTTCAATCCATCGGATTTTAGATGTTCCACAATCCTCTCCTTAAGTATGGTTTCCATTAATTTCCCCACTATTGATGTCAGGCTTACTGGCCTATAGTTGCCCGATTCCTTCCTACTACCTTTCTTGTGAATGGGCACAACATTTGCTAATTTCCAATCTTCTGGGACGACTCCTGTTGCCAGTGATTGGTTAAATAAATCTGTTAATGGTTTTGCTAGTTCACCGCTGAGCTCTTTTAATAGCTTTGGGTGTATCCCATCAGGCCCCTGTGACTTATTTGTATTAATTTTAGACAGCTGACTTAGAACCTGTTCCTCTGTAAAGACACATGCATCAAAAGATTCATTAGTCTTTCCTAACTGAGGTCCTTTTCCTTCATTTTCCTTTGTAAAAACTGAACAGAAGTGTCACGACTGTGACTGATCCAGACAGGTCTGGGAGGAGAAGGTCGCAGCGACTTGCTACTCGCGATAGCTTGTGAGTTTGCTCCATGGTTCAGGGTATGTCATCCTGGTTTTGCCTTGTGAACTTTTTTGTCCTGACTGGGAGTTTGTAGGCATCCTTCTCAGGTGAGTCCTGTCTGCCACTCCCAGCTACTATATTAGTTTCAGTTTCACTTGCAGTCATTGCCAGATATAGTCCTTACTTCCAGTTCTATTCTGACCTTTGAAGGAGATCGTTTGATGGTGTTGCTGTGGAGCTCTTGTCCGGCGTGGACTGTCGTGATTGGGATCGCCTTCTCTGCTCGTGACTGGATAAGTCTATCTCTGCTATAGTTTGTTTGTTGCTGTCTTCCCCTGCTGTTCTCCTAGACATGAGTGATGGTGACTAGTGCTCCCATCGGCCTTTCCCCACTCTAGGCTTGTTAGGGTGACTGAGGGTTTAGGCATCCTGCTCGCCGCACGGGTTCACAACCCGTCTAGGGTATCAGGGCAGACAGGTGCCAGCTTAGGGTTAGTCAGGGGTGGCCATACTATTCCCATCCGTAGATAAGGGTCCCCCTTCCCCTCCGTCTGGTGCGACACGACTGCTGCTGGGATAGCGGTCGTGACAGTATATCTGGCCTTTTAAAAAAAAATAAAAAAATAAAAAAAAAGTGACATTTCTTATTTTTTATTTTTTTTTGCTTACTGTTTTGCTTTGTATTTTTCTGTTCCACTATGGATCCGGTTACGGTTTTGGCGAAACAATTACAGGGATTATCCCTTGAAGTGGCAGGATTAAAAGCAACAGTGCTGCAGCAGCAGCAGCCATCCTTGGGTTCCACCGTTGCTACGGGAAACCAAGGTACTCCTGAGCCAAAAGTGGCTTTACCTGATAGGTTCTCAGGAGGGAGAGACCAATTTGTAACCTTCAGAGAAGCTTGCAAATTGTTCTTCAGGTTACGCCCTAGATCCTCCGGCGGTGAGGAACAACATGTGGACATTGTAATTTCTCTCCTGCAAGGAGATCCGCAGGCTTGGGCTTTATCCCTACCATCAGACACTCTGGCCTTACGATCAGTGGAGGAGTTTTTTGAAGCCCTGGGTCTCGTATATGATGACCCGGACAGGGTCTCACTGGCTGAGTCTAAGCTACGTAGACTTCGGCAAGAGAACCAGTCTGCTGAACTATATTGTTCCGAATTCCGTAGGTGGGCTACTGATACGTTATGGAACGACTCGGCCCTTAGGAGTCAGTTCTGCCAGGGGTTGTCTGAAAAATTAAAAGACGCGCTGGCGGTATACGAGCTCCCTGGGTCTCTGGAGGCTGCTATGTCTCTGTCCATAAGAATCGACAGACGACTCAGGGAGAGACTATTAAATTTTACGGAGGCCTCTATAGGGCAGGGATCGGTTTGTTATGATCCAGTCGAACCAATGCAAATAGGGGGCGCCACTAGACGGGTGAATCCTCCTAAGTTCCGCCGTAGGTCAGAGGTTTGTTTTCGTTGTGGGGGGAGGGGTCATTTTGTAAAGGTTTGTCCCTCAGAACCCAAGAGACCACAAACAAAGGAGCCGCCGGAAAACTAGAGTCCCCAGATTGTGCGGAGGATAACAGTCTGGGCGTATTCGTTTCCTCGATACGCATGTCTCAGTTTTTGTTGTCCGCTACCGTTGAGGCGGGCATAAAGACTGAGATCTGTTCCGTCTTTTTGGACAGTGGGGCGGGGGTCAACTTGGTGGATTCACGGTTTGCTCAGGCTCTGGGTTTTACTCCGGAACCGATACGCAGAACTATTCCTGGTTTTGCCATCGACTCCTCCCCTCTTATTCAGAAAGAGTTAACTCAGATCATCCATAATATCCATCTGCAGGTAGGGGACCTCCATAAAGAGCATATCTCTTGTTATGTCCTGGACGGTCTTCCGGCTCCTATGGTATTGGGGCTTCCCTGGCTGGTGACTCACAATCCAGTGGTGGATTGGCAGGCCGGGGAGATTGTGGAGTGGAGTGAACATTGTAAGGACAACTGCTTGAGTAGTAGGTGCTCTACACTCTCTGTAACATCTTTACCTGCCTTTCTGTCAGATTTTATGGATGTGTTCTCTGAGAAGGGTTGTCAGGGGTTACCACCTCATCGTCCATATGATTGCCCGATTAATCTATTACCTGGGGCAAAACTACCTAAAACCCGGTTATACAATCTTTCCGGCCCGGAGAGGAAGGCTATGAAAGATTATATTTCGGAGAGTTTGGCTAAGGGACACATCAGACCCTCTTCTTCACCTGTGGCTGCAGGGTTCTTTTTCGTTAAAAAGAAAGATGGGGGCCTACGTCCTTGCCTGGATTTCCAGGAATTAAACCGGATAACTATCCGAGATCCCTATCCTCTTCCTCTCATTCCCGACCTCTTTAATCAGGTTGCTGGTGCTAAATGGTTCTCCAAAATGGATCTCAGAGGAGCCTATAACCTGGTTCGCATCAAAGAGGGGGATGAGTGGAAGACGGCTTTTAATACTCCGGAAGGGCATTATGAAAATCTGGTCATGCCATTTGGTCTTACTAATGCGCCTGCGGTATTCCAACATTTTGTCAACTATATTTTTAGTCACCTTATCGGGAGATTTGTTGTGATATATCTTGATGACATCCTGGTCTATTCCCCGGATCTGGATACAGATAAGATCCATGTGAGACAAGTGCTGCAGATATTAAGGGCCAACAAATTGTTTGCTAAGTTAGAAAAATGTGTGTTCGCCGTAAAAGAACTGCCATTTCTGGGGTATGTGTTGTCAGATTCAGGTTTCCGCATGGATCCAGAGAAAGTCCGGGCGATTATAGACTGGGATCTGCCTGAGAACCTGATAGCATTGCAACGCTTCCTGGGGTTTGCCAATTTTTATAGAAAATTTATAAAGAACTATTCCTTGGTGGTCAAACCACTGACGGACATGACCCGAAAGGGATCCGATTTTTCCAAATGGTCACATGCAGCCAAAACTGCCTTTCCATCTCTGAAGGAGAGATTCACCTCGGCCCCTATTCTCGTACAGCCAGATGTCTCGCTTCCTTTTATTGTAGAGGTTGACCCATCAGAGGTGGGGGTGGGAGCGGTACTATCTCAGGGCCCGTCCCCTGGTGAATGGCGTCCGTGTGCTTTCTTTTCGAAGAAATTGTCTACTGCAGAAAGGAACTATGATATTGGCAACAGGGAACTTTTGGCTATTAAGTTGGCTTTTGAGGAGTGGCGTAATTTTTTGGAGGGGGCGGTTCATCCCGTCACGGTGATTACTGATCACAAAAACGTATTATATCTGGAGTCTGCTAAACGTCTCACCCCTAGACAGGCTCGGTGGTCGTTATTTTTTACTAGGTTTAATTTGGAATAACCTATCGCCCGGGGGCAAAAAATACTAAGGCGGATGCATTGTCTCGAAGTTTTCCTGGAGGGGGTGATGTTGAGGTACCAGAGCCCATTTTGCAAAAGGGGGTGGTGGTCTCTGCATTACACTCAGGTTTAGAGGGGAGGGTGTTGGAAGCTCAGGGGGACGCCCCGGCCTCCTGCCCCTCGGGTAAACTGTTTGTGCCAGAAAATTTACGCCTGGAGATACTAAAAGAACACCATAACTCCACACTGGCAGGACACCCAGGTAGTAGGGCAACCTCTGAATTAGTGTCTCGTCGGTTCTGGTGGCCTAAGTGGCGCCAGGAGGTGTTGAATTTTGTGTCTGCATGTGCTACCTGTGCTCGTTCTAAGGTAGATCATACTCGTCCGGCAGGGCGTCTTTTACCTCTAGCCATCCCCAACAGGCCTTGGACGCACCTATCAATGGATTTCATTACGGATCTACCAGTATCAGCGGGGAAAACTGTTATTCTTGTAGTTGTTGACAGATTCAGTAAAATGGTGCACTTTATTGCTCTTGCCGCATTGCCTAATGCTAACACACTGGCTCAGGTTTTATTGACCACATCGTGAAGCTTCACAGGGTCCCTTCCGATATTGTTTCGGATCGTGGTACCCAATTCGTTTCTAAATTTTGGAAAGCTTTTTGTTCTCGTTTAGGGGTTCATCTGTCGTTTTCTTCATCTTTCCATCCACAGTCCAACGGTCAGACTGAATGTACCAATCAAAACCTAGAGACATATTTGAGATGCATTTTTTTCTGAAAATCAGGAGGAATGGTCATCTTATTTACCGTTAGCCGAGTTTGCCATTAATAATCGTCGTCAAGAATCCACCGATAAGTCACCATTTTTTGGTGCGTATGGTTTCCATCCTCAGTTTTGTACGTTTAGTGAGGGGGGGGGCGTCTGGGATTCCCGAGGAGGAACGATTTGCGTCTTCACTTTCTTCAGTGTGGCAGAGTGTGCAAGAAAGTTTGAAGAGAATGGGTGGTAGATACAAACGTGTGGCTGATAGGAGGCGCTCTGAAGGTCCGGACCTTGGGGTGAATGACTTGGTGTGGTTGTCTACCAGAAATATCAAGTTGAAGGTTCCCTCATGGAAATTAGGTCCGAGATTTATTGGTCCTTATAGGGTAATTAAGATCATTAACCCGGTGGCTTTTCGTCTGGAGCTACCTCAGACTCTAAGGATCCATAATGTCTTCCACAGATCTCTGCTTAAGAGATATGTAGAACCTCCTGAACCATTGCCACTACCGCCTCCACCGGTGGTTGTTGATGGCAGTCTTGAGTTTCAGGTAGAAAAGATTGTTGACTCACGATATGTTTGCCGCTCTCTTCAGTACCTGGTGCACTGGAGAGGTTATGGTTCCGAAAAGAGAATGTGGGTTCCAGCTTCAGAGATAAAAGCAGACAGACTCATTCGGGCTTTTCATAGCTCCCATCCGGAGAGGCCTGGTCTTGAGGGTCCGGGGGCCCCTCGTAGAAAGGGGGGTACTGTCACGACTGTGACTGATCCAGACAGGTCTGGGAGGAGAAGGTCGCAGCGACTTGCTACTCGCGATAGCTTGTGAGTTTGCTCCATGGTTCAGGGTATGTCATCCGGGTTTTGCCTTGTGAACCTTCTTGTCCTGACTGGGAGTTTGTAGGCATCCTTCTCAGGTGAGTCCTGTCTGCCACTCCCAGCTACTATATTAGTTTCAGTTTCACTTGCAGTCATTGTCAGATATAGTCCTTACTTCCAGTTCTATTCTGACCTTTGAAGGAGATCGTTTGATGGTGTTGCTGTGGAGCTCTTGTCCGGCGTGGACTGTCGTGATTGGAATCACCTTCTCTGCTCGTGACTGGATAAGTCTATCTCTGCTATAGTTTGTTTGTTGCTGTCTTCCCCTGCTGTTCTCCTAGACATGAGTGATGGTGACTAGTGCTCCCATCGGCCTTTCCCCACTCTAGGCTTGTTAGGGTGACTGAGGGTTTAGGCATCCTGCTCGCCGCACGGGTTCACACCCCGTCTAGGGTATCAGGGCAGACAGGTGCCAGCTTAGGGTTAGTCAGGGGTGGCCATACTATTCCCATCCGTAGATAAGGGTCCCCCTTCCCCTCCGTCTGGTGCGACATGACTGCTGCTGGGATAGCGGTCGTGACAAGAAGTATTCATTGAGGCAGTTAGCTAGTTCTTTATCTTCTTCCATATACCTTCCTTCTTTTGTTTTTAATTTGGTAATTCCTTGTTTTAGTTTCCTTTTTTCATTTATGTATCTGAAGAATGCCTTATCGCCTTTTTCCCCTGACTGAGCTAATTTCTCTTCTGCCGGTGCTTTAGAAGCTCTTATAACTTGTTTGGCCTCTCTCTGCCTAATCTTATAAATTTGCCTGTCATCCTCGTTTTTGTTTTTTTTATAATTCCTAAATGCTATCTTTTTGTTTTTAATGATTTTGGCCACTTCTGCTGAGTACCACAGTGGTCTCTTCCTTTTTTTGCTTTTACTGACAAGCCTAATGCAATTTTCTGTTGCCTTCAATAGTGCCACTTTTAAGTAGTCCCATTTCTCCTGGACTCCAATGAAACAGTTCCAATCTGATAGGGACTCATATACCACTAATCTAATTTTAGAAAAGTCAGTTTTTCTAAAATCTAAAACTTTTGTTTTTGTGTGGTGTGACTCAGTGACTGTACTTATGGTAAACCACACTGACTGGTGATCACTAGATCCCAAGCTTTCCCCTACAGTAATATCAGATACCAAATTCCCATTTGTGAACACTAAATCTAAAATGGCCTCCTTCCGGGTTCGCTCCTCAACTACTTGCTGTAGAGATAATCCCAGTAGGGAATTTAGAATATCTGTACTCCTGGCAGAACTAGCTATTTTGGTTTTCCAGTTTACACCAGGCAGATTAAAGTCTCCCATAATGATAACTTCACCTTTCAATGTCATTTTAGCTATTTCCTCAACTAGTAGATCATCTAATTCTTTGACTTGGCTAGGTGGTCTATATATCACACCTACACGTGTTACCTCATGATTATCAAGCTGCAAGGTAACCGAAACTGACTCTAAATTGTTCTCGCTAACTTGTATCAAATTAGATTTTATGCTATCTTTCACATACAGGGCCACCCCTCACCCTTCTTGCCTTCTCTGTGTTTCCTATATAGAGAGAACCCTGGTATTGATATATCCCAGTCATTACTCCCCTTGAACCACGTCTCAGTAACAGCCACTACATCTATATTCTCAGATGCCATTATAGCCTCAAGTTCATTGATCTTATTCCCTAAACTGCGAGCATTTGTAGACAAGAATCTGAGCTTGTCATTTCTTAACCTTTGTGCTACTGGCATCTTCTGGCATTGTTCCGGGGGGCAGTTGGACTGCTGGATTATCACTCTTTTGCCCCCCTTTCCTAGTTTAAATGCTGCTTAGCAAATACTTGGAACTGTTCACCGAGGACATTCGTTCCCTTGAGAGAAAGATGCAAACCATCTTTCTTGTACAGTTCTTTTCCATTCCAACAAGAGCTAACATGAGACACAAAACCAAACCCTTGGTTCAGACACCATTCACCAAGCCATACATTGAATTCCTTAATGCACATCTTCCTGTTATGCTGAAGGTTATGCACAGGCAAAACTGCAGAAAATGAAACAGTTGATGCAACCTCCCGTATATCCTTTCCAAGTGTGTGAAAAGCTTCTTTCACCTTTGAAACCTCATTGCAAGCCAGATCGTTTGTCCCAAGATGGACATCCACTTCCCTTTCCTGCTTTACTTGTCTAACAATATTAAGGATCTGTCGTCTATCCCTGCTAGCGGTAGCACCAGGGAGACATCTCACAACACCATTCTCCTCAAACTTCAAACCTCTTATGATGGAATCACCCACCAACAGCTGCTTACTATCAATCCTCACCTTCTCCTTTTTGTCTTTGGCTGCAGTCTTACATACTTTAGGCATGGGAGATGATTGTTTCTCACCCACTGTGCTTGAGCCATCCTCCATGTTGCTCTTGCATTCTGAAAGTGCTGCAAATGAATTATGGAGAGCCACAGACTATGGGACATGTCTTCTATCCACAACTCTCAGTCTACCAGAACCTACAGTAACCCATCTTCCATTTCTAGTGTGTAGGGGGGCGTTTGCCGGTTTGTTCTCAGTGTGTAGGGGGGCGTTTGCCGGTTTGTGAGCACTAAGTGCAATGCACTGGGCTTCTTCCCTTCCAATGTCTATACACATTAGAGAAGTGAAGTCTGCATAACGAGAGATACATATTATACCTCTGCTGCGGTTTCGCTATCCCTTTCTGGATACATATCTTCTTTTAAGACATGCATATCTGCCTTGTCGGTATACTCGTACCTTATACTGACAATAGCCGTAGCAATGTCTCGCAGATAATCTCAAACCTATAAGAACCAGTAGAATGATCTTCACTAGATACTGATCGCTTTGAGCAATATTGAATGAGGTCCATGCTGACAGTGATGGGGGATGGGCGGCCATCTGGCTGGTCAGGCAATGGACATGACTCATCCTTCCTTATACAGGGATGGGGTGTGTGCATTGTCTGTCCAGCCACGTTGATGCCCTTCCCTGTCCTTTGACATGTCATCACTTCCTGTATGTCATCACTTCCTGTATCCTTGTCTGGGGCTGCCCCTTTTACACCTTTTGTGAGTAAATAAAAGAAACAGACTGGGCAGGGAGGAGAGGAGTTGCTCAGAATTCAAGATGGTAACACCTAGGTCTGGCTCTGACTGCGGCTGAGGAAAAGGGGGTTTACATTTCCTTACACAAAGATATTGGAGAGCAGATTACAACTATTAATATTTCTACAACACTTCTTAATTCCATCAAAACTAAGGCTTCCTCAGCCTTGTGGCCCCAAAGCCCTCCTGGCTGGGACCACACAGGCCCTCTGCAGGTCTGTTCCTTAGGGCCTAACTCCTCCTCTCACACACTGAGGATTTCTTTATCCCCAAGTGATTATCGCACCTGGCCTCACCTCAGGCCAGGTGATCGTGGAGAAAACACAGCAAATCATACCATATATCTTCTTTTCTAATAGGTTTCCTGCACCATTCTAGGAGACACATATCTTGCCTCATATATGGGGCCTGTCACTGCCTCACAAAGCTTAATGGGGTTGTGCAGCCAGTACATATTGATAACCTATCCTCAGGATAGGTAATCAATATCTGATCAGTGTAGATCTGACTCCCGGCAACCCAGACAATCTGCTGTTCCTACCTCTTCAAGGCAGTGTTCCTACTTCTTCAAGATTATACTGCACGTTATCTCAAAAGTTCTGGCGGTGCAGTGTAATTATAATATCTGGTATTGATGTCCTATCCTGAGAATAGGTCTATATTATTTACCAGATAGCCCCTTTAAGGCAGGAACACAATATAATAGTATCTCATAGACATACCTGTTTTGTCATTAGGGTGGTTTTTTTTCTTACTTTCCTCCTTCGCTGTGTCTCCTGCACTAGTGGATGTAGGTGTATGAACCCAGGCCTCCAAAACAAAATCGACTGCCTTATGTGTAGCTTGTGAATCTCTCTGCAAGTTGTAGTAATTGTCCTTAGGTAGCCAATATTCATATTCAATGCCTGGGTTCTGTTCCTGAAAGAGAACCTGGTAAGATATAATTAAGTAAATTATGAAGTGGATGTGAATGTCCATGCCACAAGTTATTTGGAAGAATATAGCAAATCAGGAACAGACTGGGTACAACTACAGAACTATGGGGGGAATATATCATTCCCCCCACACCACTTTTCTCACTTAAAAAGGGGCAAACCCTGTGTTTGCGGCGCATCAAACTCCACTGTGACGATATTTTGTCGCAAGTGACATTTCTAGGCCACTCTTGCCACTTTCCGTAAAGGGAAGGGGTGAGGACAGCGGGCCAGACTCATTTATCTTCATTTACTCCAGTTTTCTGCTGTAAATGAAGACAAAAATTTACCACAGCTGCTGCCATCAATTTCTGTTTAAAAAAATTAAGTTACATTGACATTCTCCTCCAACAATATAAAATAAAATACAGGTGCTAGCCTGGTTGACAACATGCAAAAGTAAATAAATCATATATGTAGCAACATATTGCTCCAAAGACACATGCAAACATTGGAAACATGGATTATTCTGAATTGCATTACTGCGATACTTACTAAAAGTGAAAATGTGACGCAGTTTGGGCACATTTTTTATTTAAATTGTGTTGGAACCATCTACCAATGGCAAATTGGCTTCTGTAGATGGGAAACTACACTATCGGACTTACCTCTCCTGGGACTAGGTCTACAAAATTCTGTTTAGTCCTCATGCATTCTGAATAGAAAGAGATCCGTTCAGGATGCATCAGGATGTCTTCCATTCTGTCAGCATTCCGTTTTGTGACCGGATACAAAACCGCAGCTTGCAGCATAAAAATGGGGAAAAAAAACGTATCCATCATTGTAAACGATATAAGTCAATGGTGGTGATCAATTTTTTTTAAGAGCCCCAAAAAACGGATCCGTTTTTTTCCGTTTTGATTTCACAAAACTACATCCTAACGGAACAGAGACATCCTAATGTGCAAAATCAAAACGGATCAGTTTAAGGCCTCATGCACACGACCGTATTTTTTTGCGGTCCGCAAAACGGGGTTCCGTTTTTCCGTGATCCGTGACCGTTTTTTCGTCCGTGGGTCTTCCTTGATTTTTGGAGGATCCACGGACATGAAAAAAATTTCGTTTTGGTGTCCGCCTGGCCGTGCGGAGCCAAACGGATCCGTCCTGAATTACAATGCAAGTCAATAGGGACGGATCCGTTTGACGTTGACACAATATGGTGTAATTTCAAACGGATCCGTCCCCCATTGACTTTCAATGTAAAGTCAGGAGTTAATATACCATCGGATCGGAGTTTTCTCCAATCCGATGGTATATTTTAACTTGAAGCGTCCCCATCACCATGGGAACGGCTCTATGTTAGAATATACCGTCGGATTTGAGTTACATCGTGAAACTCAAATCCGACAGTATATTCTAACACAGAGGCGTTCCCATGGTGATGGGGACGCATCAGGTTAGAATATACTAAAAGAACAGTGTACATGACTGCCCCCTGCTGCCTGGCAGGTGCTGCCAGGCAGCAGAGGGCAGCCCCCCCCCCTGTAGTTAACACATTGGTGGCCAGTGTGGCCGGCCCCCCCTCCCTCCCCTGTAGTTAACTCATTGGTGGCCAGTGCGGCCGGCCCCCCCCCTCCCCTGTAGTTAACTCATTGGTGGCCAGTGGGCCCCCCCTCCCCTGTAGTTAACTCATTGGTGGCCAGTGTGGCCGGCCCCCCTCCCTCCCCTATAGTTAACTCGTTGGTTGCCAGTGGGCCCCCCCCTCCCTCCCCCTCCTAATTAAAATCTCCCCCCTATCATTGGTGGCAGCGGAGTGTACCGATCGGAGTCCCAGTTTAATCGCTGGGGCTCCGATCGGTAACCATGGCAACCAGGACGCTACTGCAGTCCCGGTTGCCATGGTTACTTAGCAATTTGTAGAACCATTATACTTACCTGCGAGCTGCGATGGTCTGTGTCCGGTCGGGAGCTCCTCCTACTGGTAAGTGGTAAGTGACAGGGAGGGAGGGGGGCCGGCCGCACTGGCCACCAATCAGTTAACGTTCACTACTCACTTTCACTATGAATGCACGGTAGCGAGCGGCAGGGAGCAGGAGCGTTACTAAGTGACGTCAGTCACGCGCCGGCCAGCTCGCTGCCGCTCGCTGCAGTGCATTCATAGTGAAAGTGAGTACAGAGGCTGGCCATTTTATCAATAGGAGAGAGCTTGTTTCAGACAGTAGTAAAATACTTTACACACAAAGCCAGTTATGTGCGCGGGGCCACTTCATATATAATCGCACGTACGCGCGTTTTTAAATGAGCAAACAAGAAACGCCCATTGTCGCGCGTTCCCGCTGAAGTCTATGTGCGCGAACGCGCGACAATACGCCCCAAAGAAGCTCCTGTACTTCTTGGGGCGTAGGGCGTTTTACAGCGCATTCGTACGCGCTGTAAAAACGCTCAGGTGAGAACCATGCCCATAGGGAATCATTGGTTCTTGCCTGTTGCGCGTTTTACAGCGCGTAGGAACGCGCTGTAAAACGCTCAGGTGTGAACCCAGCATTACAGTTTATGACCTCCTTATTTTATTCTTAATGTCTGCTCAATTGTAAGGGGTCCTGGGTGAAGCATAAGCATGTTGCCTAAAGCTATGCTTACCTCAAAAGATGCTTTGCTTATGCCCATGTTGAAGAGCCTACAGTATGGTGAGACATGGTGAGAGCACACACAGAGCACCTACTGCTAAATATTATATCTCTGTTTTCTTTCCAATCAATATACAGTATGTATATCATATGTGCTACCGTTGAAAAAAAAAGATATTAAAAATAGATTTTCACTTTTGAAGTTTATCATGTAAGATAATAAACAACCTACCTACTGATCCACATGAAGAGGAGGCAGAACATATGTGAGAAAAGACATAATCAAAAGAGCAATCACTCATATAAGTAGACATAAATAAAAATGTCTCACCAGAACATACAAGTCCTCATCAGTAGGACCCAATGCCTCTAGAAATTCATGACTGGCTGTGACACGGGTGTAATGTACCTCTGTTCCTGCCACTTTGTACACGCCAGACCTGGACATTGCCCAATCCCCATTAATCACATAGCCTTTACTCAGGCTCATCAGGGCTGATAAAAAGAATGCACAATATTAAAATATTAGCAAAGACTAGCAGAAATATGTTGGGGAACAGTTATCATTTTCTTTGTGCCAGAATTCTGGAGTAAAAAAAAGTCACACATTTTGGCACATGCCATTTCTGTCAGCATCTTTGCTGCTCCTGTAGCATTACCTCTCTGCATTTGCGCTGCTATTCGGGGAAACTGCACAGGCAGGAGATTGACAGAGCCAGGCGAGATGTCCGGCCCTGTCAATCAAGGGGTAGCGGGGAACCTCTTGAGCAGCGGGCCAGCCCCTCGCGGCTCAAGAAGTCTGATGAATGTAAAGATTTGTAAGAACTGATTCGCTCGTCTCTACTGATGATGCACAGAGGGCAAACATCAGATACATGGATCATTAATGGACATCTCCACGGATGAAACAAATGTACATCAAATGGACATGGACATTTGTACAAGACTAGGACTATACAGCGATTGTGGCTGTAACACCCATCGCACAACCAAGGGTCACTGTGTAGCAGTTCCATCATTAAACTGAATGGACTCACAGTGCAACTTGTAAGTTGTTGCGACTGTGACCCCAGAAACTGAAAAAAAATCCAACACTGCAGAATTTTTTACAATCTGGTGTCGTGGTTGCAACAATTTACAAGTTGTGCTGCAATTCCATTCATTCCAATGGCTGCACTGCTACACAGCAACCGTTGGTCATGGAATGCATGTCGTGGCCAAGATGAACATGCAGCCCAAGTCTAAGAGCTAACAGCCCTGGACAAAAGTGTTATGTCTAAAGATGCAAAGATGTACAACATTTGACAAACGGACAAAGCACAGGCAAAAGAAAACTGACTTTAAAAACTACCCTTGTGATCCATTTTCCTAATTACCTATTGCTTATACCTCCAGTCTTCCATTCCACATGCACACTCAGCATGTACGGGGACTGTGTCCACAGGTATAGCTGCAGTTGAACAAGCATTTATTCGACAGCATCTAATGTGTATTTGAAGACTCCTTCCTGTTCTAACACACAGCTGATTTGCAGGGGTGCCAGAAATTAGGCCCCCACAAATCTGATATTGATGACCTATCCTGAGGACAGCTCATATGAATTCATTGCTATACACAGGGGTGTAGCTAAAGGCTCGTGGGCTCTGGTGCAAGAGTTCAGCTTGGGCCCTCTTTCCCCCTCCCTCAGTGCCTGAGGTAAAAATTGAAACAACCCCCCATACCAAATTCTCAACCTAACCCCTTACCACCAGTGCTACTGTTAAAGGGGTTGTATTATTATTATTATTATTATTTTTTACTACTGATGACCTATCCTCAGGATAGGTCATTAATATCAGATTGGCGGAGGTCCGACCCCTGGCACCCCCACCGATCAGCTGTTTGAAGAGAAGGCAGCTCTTATATGAGAGCTGCTTTCTCTGCTCTGTTTACGTGCTTGCCACAGAAATTGCAGTGGTGAGCAGGTAAACAGAGCAGAGAAGGCAGCACTCGTACAGAAAAAAAAGCTGAGAACTCCTACTTGGAAAATATTACATACAGGGATACAGAACATACAGGATAATACAGCGCCACATATGTACCTTTTACATTCAGTGACGTCTCCTCTGATGTAGATATTTTCTTTCCTCATCTTCTCCTTTCAGACCAGACCGCCATGATGATTTATTTCAGCCGTGTCTCATCTCTGCAGAGTTTAACAAGCAGACATCTTATCCTACTTTTCCATCATCCTCACCACCTTCTCAACACCCCATCCTGCCCTCCCCCAATACTATCCTGCAGGAACAGTCTCCCTGAAAATACTAGTACCACACAGATAGTGCGCCAGTACAAAAAAAACTTTATATTGTACAAAAAATACCCCCTTACCTTTCAGATCAGACCTCAGATCAAACCCCCATTAGACCTCCAGACCCCCTTATCAGACCCAATTAGACCTCCAGACCCCCATATCAGACCGTAGACCAGACCTCCAGACCCCCATATCAGACCTCCAGACCCTCATATCAGACCTCAGACCAGACCTCCAGACCCCCCATTAGACCTTTAGACCCCCATTACACTTCCAGACTCCCATATGACTTCCACACACCCATATCAGACCTCAGACCAGACTTCCAGACCCCCTATTAGACCTCAGATCAGACTAAAATAAATAAATAAACTTACCTCTCCTACCGCCACTCTCCAAGTACTGTGGTCTCCCTGCTCTCTTCTCGGGGCCCGCTCTGCACAGTCACCTGACTGCCTGCAGCGTCAGGTCACAGTGCGCTCTGTACATCCTGATTCTGCAGGCAGCCAGGACACAGCAGCATGGGACCTGAGAAGAGCGAGAAGGAGGAGGGGTAAGTACAGTGCTCACAGCGCTTCATTCCATAATGGAAGCGCTCACTAGTATTCCCTTTATAATATGCATTGCATCTTATAAAGGGAAAAGTAAAGTACCCCTGGCTTAGGGGCCCTGTTGTAAATGCAACGGATGCGACCCCTATAACTATGCCAGTGACTACACAGTTTTCATGTGGGCTTCTCCCTGGTTACCATTGTGCAGAGTCCACACATACAGAATTGTAATGTGAATGAACCTCGGGGAGAGAGCTGAAGCAATCATAATATGATGCAGATAGAGACATAATGATCTTTTATACTAAAGTGTTACCTGTACTCCAATTTTTGGTGAAAAGAGACAGAACCAAGTGAACAAACTTACATTTTTTAAAATTTATTTTACATAAATTTGTCTTGCAATCATATGGGCAAAGTTCTTTTACCTAAAATGTTTCGACTTCGATCAGTCACCTTAATGTGCGTTGCACCAGCAGGAATACGTGTCACATTTTTGTAACCAAAGATTCCTGTTAGATAAAATTAAAAGGTTAAAGCTTGAGACAATATATTTTGCATAAAAAGATACCTTAAGGCCTCATGCACACGACCGTTGTTTGGGTCCGCATCCGAGCCGCCGTTTTGGCGGCTCGGATGCGGACCCATTCACTTCAATGGGGCCGCAAAAGATGCGGACAGCACTCCGTGTGCTGTCCGCATCCATGGCTCCGTTCCGCGGCTCCGCTAAAAAAAATAACATGTCCTATTCTTGTCCGCGCTTTGCGGACAAGAATAGTCATTTATATTGCCGATGCCCGTTCCGTTCCGCAACACAGGGGCGTCTTCCGTTTTATGCGGATCCGCGGTTTGCGGACCGCAAAAAACGGCACGGTCGTGTGCATGAGGCCTAAACAAAACTATGTACTCAACCAGTACTCTCTGCTCTGCACTGATGAGGGGCAATCAACCCAAAACAGCTGTCTGCAGATAAGGTGCTGGCTTATTTAACCCCTTAGGCCTCTTTCACACGGGCGTTGCGGGAAAATGTGCGGGTGCGTTGCGGGAACACCCGCGATTTTTCCGCACGACTGCAAAACATTGTAATGCGTTTTGCACTCGCGTGAGAAAAATCGCGCGTGTTTGGTACCCAAACCCGAACTTCTTCACAGAAGTTCGGGCTTGGGATCGGTATTCTGTAGATTGAATTATTTTCCCTTATAACATGGTTATAAGGGAAAATAATAGCATTCTGAATACAGAATGCATAGTAAACTAGCGCTGGAGGGGTTAAAAATAAATAAATAAAAAATTAACTCACCTTAATCCACTTGCTGGCGCTGCCGACATCTCGTCTGTCTCCTTCTGTGCTGAACAGGACCTGTGGTAAGCATTCATTCCAGGACCTTTGATGACGTCACTCCGGTCATCACATGATCCATCACCATGGTAAAAGATCATGTGACGTACCATGTGATGACCGGAGTGACGTCATCAAAGGTCCTGTAACTGTACTTAATGCTCACCACAGGTTCTATTCAACAAAGGAGACAGAAGCAGATGCCGGGCTCCGCAATCAAGTGGATTAAGGTGAGTTAAATTATTTTTAATTTTTTTTTAACCCCTCCAGCGCTGTTTTACTATGCATTCTGTATTCAGAATGCTATTATTTTCCCTTAAAACCATGTTATAAGGGAAAATAATAATGATTGGGTCTCCATCCCGATCGTCTCCTAGCAACCGTGCGTGAAAATCGCACCGCATCCGCACTTGCTTTACCAAAAATTTCAAAAAAATAGCAAATTTCCAAGTTTCAATTTCTCTACTTCTATAATACATAGTAATACGTCCAAAAATAGTTATTACTTTACATTCCCCATATGTCTACTTCATGTTTGGATCATTTTGGGAATGATATTTTATTTTTTGGGGATGTTACAAGGCTTAGAAGTTTAGAAGCAAATCTTGAAATTTTTCAGAAATTTTCAAAAACACAATTTTTAGGGACCAGTTCAGGTCTGAAGTCACTTTGCGAGGCTTACATAATAGAAACCACCCAAAATGACCCCATTCTATAAACTACGCCCCTCAAGGTATTCAAAACTGATTTTACAAACTTTGTTAACCCTTTAGGTGTTCCACAAGAATTAATGGAAAATAGAGATACAATATCTAAATTTCACTTTTTGGGCAGATTTTCCATTTTAATAATTTTTTCCAGTTACAAAGCAAGGGTTAACAGCCAAACCAAACTCAATATTTATGGCCCAGATACAGAAACACCCCATATGTGGTCGTAAACCGCTGTACGGGCACATGGCAGGGCGCAGAAGGAAAGGAATGCCATACGGTTTTTGAAAGGCAGGTTTTGCTGGATTGTTTTTTTTTTACACCATGTCCCATTTGAAGCCCCCCTGATGCACCCCTAGAGCAGTGTTTCCCAACCAGTGTGCCTCCAGCTGTTGCAAAACTACAACTCCCAGCATGCCCGCACAGCCAAAGGCTGTCCGGGCATGCTGGGAGTTGTAGTTTTGCAACAGCTGGAGGCACACTGGTTGGGAAACACTGCCCTAGAGTAGAAACTCCATAAAAGTGACCCCATCTAAGAAACTACACCCCTCAAGGTATTTAAAACTGATTTTACAAACTTTGTTAACCCTTTAGGTGTTCCACAAGAATTCATGGAAAATAGAGATACAATTTCAAAATTGCACTTTTTGGGCAGATTTTCCATTTTAATAACTTTTTTTACAGTTACAAAGCAAGGGTTAACAGCCAAACCAAACTCCATATTTATGGCCCAGATTCTGTAGTTTACAGAAACACCCCATATGTGGTCGTAAACTGCTGTACGGGTACACGGCAGGGCGCAGAAGGAAAAGAATGCCATACGGTTTTTGGAAGGCAGGTTTTGCTGGACTGTTTTTTTTTTACACCATGTCCCATTTGTAGCCCCCCTGATGCATTCCTAGAGTAGAAACTCCAAAAAAGTGGCCCCATTTTAGAAACTACGGGATAGGGTGGCAGTATTGTTGGTACTAGTTTAGGGTACATATGATTTTTGGTTGCTCTATATTACACTTTTTGTGAGGCAAGATAACAAGAAATAGCTGTTTTGGCACCGTTTTTATTTATTTTTATTTACAACATTCATCTGACAGGTTAGATCATGTGATATTTTTATAGAACCGGTCGATACGGATGCGGCGATACCTAATATGTATACTTTTTTTTTTTATTCATGTAAGTTTTACACAATGATTTCATTTTTGAAGCAAAAAAAAATCATGTTTTAGTGTTTCCATAGTCTGAGAGCCATAATTTTTTTTGTGGGATGAGATGACTGTTTGATTGGCACTATTTTGGGGTGCATATGACTTTTTGATCGCTTGCTATTACACTTTTTGTGATGTAAGGTGACAAAAAAATTGTTTATTTAGCACAGTTTTTATTTTACATTTTTTACGGTGTTCATCTGAGGGGTTAGGTCATGTGATATTTTTATAGAGCCGGTCGATACAAACGCGGCGATACCAAATATGTGTACTTTTTTTTATTTATGTAAGTTTTAGTGTCTCTATATTCTGAGCCATAGTTTTTAAATTTTTTGGGCGATTGTCTCAAGTAGGGGCTCATTTTTTGTGGGATTAGGTGACGGTTAGATTGGTACTATGTTGGTGGGCAAACGCCTTTTTGATTGCTTGCTGTTGTACTTTTTGTGATGTAAGGTGACAAAAAATGGTTTATTTAGCACAGTATTTATTTTTTATTTTTTACGGTGTTCATCTGAGGGGTTAGGTCATGTGATATGTTTCTAGAGCCGGTCGATACGGACGCGGCGATACCTAATATGTATACTTTTTTTTTCCTATTTTTTATCAACTTTTTTTTAACTTTATTTGGGGAAAATTACGTTTTTGTTTATTTTTACTTAAAACTTTAAATTTTTGGGGGGAAATCTTTATTTTTTCAACTTTTTTTTTCACTTTATTTTTTGTCCCACTTTGTGACTTGAACTTTTGGGGGTCTAATCCTTTACAATGCATTCCAATACTTCTGTATTGGAATGCATTGGCTGTATGAGTAATACAGTGAGTATTACTCATACAGCTTCCGGCCTGTGAGATCCAGGGGGCTGGATCTCACAGGCTCGTCACCGGAAGGCAGTGTGATGCCTTCCTTAGGCATCGCACTGCCTTCCATGCCATCGGGTCCCCCCTACAGCCGCATGGGGACCCGATGGCACCGCCAACCGCCGCAACCGCAGGTAAAAGCCGCAAACCGCAGGTCTGAATTGAGCTGCGGTTTTCGGCGATCGCTGACACGGGGGGGTCACGGGACCCTCCCGCACATTTAGCCAAGGTGCCTGTTCAATTATTTGAGCAGGCACCGGGTTCCGATCACAGGACGTACACAGGACGTACCGGTACGTCATGGGTCCTTAAGGACTCGGGAAACAAGTCCTTAAGGGGTTAATATCCGAGTCATGTCTCAAAGCTTATTTAAAGGGTAGAACATTGACTTATAGGATAGCTGCCATACATCTGGTGGAATTAGAGGCAGAGCTTTTTGAGAGCTCATTTGCATCCCTTGCTTCTTTGATTTATGAATATAACCAATAATTTTTTTTACCTAAAATCTGGATGCTACATTATTAAATCTCACAATTTGCATAAATATTATATACAATTTAGATTTGTAAGATCTTGTTAATAAGATGTATGTACAGTATGTTACATGTTTCGTAAAATCCAGGGCAGTCATGTGAAATTATCTAAGAAGCAGTTGCTTGTACTATAGTTGGGTCCTGCTGTTAGAGATTCCCAGCTACTTATTTATGTGAAATATTGATAAAGTTTCCTTTGGAGTATGAATTAGAAAAGCAGCAGTTCTGTCATCTGTTTCCATTTGGGGTTTCAACCAGAGTAGAAAACATAATAATTTGATGTGGCAGTGTATGAACAAAACATTGTAGAAATTAGAATCAGTACGGAATGATGTCAATTGTTAAATGCCTAAAGTCCATCTAGTTAACACATCTAATACATTTAAAAGGGTTCTTCAGGATTGATTTAAAATGGCTGTCAGCAACCTGTCCGAGATTGTGAGCAGGACTAGTTGCCTCTACTTGAAGAGTTGCCTGAGGAAGGTGAGCGGACTTGGCCTTACTACACTCTGGCACTTGCATATTCTACATATTGGTGATTCCTATCAGCCGCTCAGCCATGATGGCATATGGTAGGTAGGATTACATCATTACCATCTATTGTAGAGCAGTGTAGTGAGGCCGTGCCCCATCACTCCATAGGCAGCTCTGTAAGTGGCAACCAATTCTAGGACAGGTTGCTGGCGGCCATTTTAAATCATTACCAGAACCACCCTTTAAGTACATAAGATATCAGCATGGCTAAAAAGGGGAATGATGCATTTGTCACAGAACTGGGTACCAGTCTACTACCAGGGAAGCAGTAACAAGTCAATTGGCCTTGGCCCTCGGTAAAGAAAAACCTAGCTATGACTGTACATAACACGTTTGATCAAAAATGTGCGCAAAGAGCTTCTATTTTGGCATTTATAGTAGGTATAATACCACTGTAATTTAGAATGATCCCCATTTCTCAGCTCTATTGCTTGCATGTGAAATGTTGTGCAGCCATTTTTTTTATCAACCATGTTTGCTTGACGGATATGCACCTGTCTCTATGAATGTGCTAGTCTAAATGTTCTTGTTGTACATAACAAAGGTTAGAAAGTTAGTCTGTGTTGAAATTTGTTTTTGCTAACTTCATTCATGAATTCTGTTTTTAGAATACCATCAACAATGCACATCTTTAATTCTCTCTGACAAATTCAATGATGATGTATTAGAGTGACCTGCAACAGAGAAATTCATCTGTAACCATAGAAATAAATAGCGGAATATAACCTGTAGAGGGATAAGGAAGCCGGAAAACGTCCTGGACATGGACACATGAATCATTTTGGCCGCCACAGTTTCCACATGAATCATTTGTCACTCCAGAACCCAAGATACCATCACAGCCTGCCATCTGTAGAATGAATGCCCAACTTAGGTTAAGATTTGAGCCAAAAGTAGCCAAATACTAACATAAACTAATTCTAATCATCTCATTACTTTCCTCTTTAATACTTATTTTATAGATAAATGCAAATTATTACCAGGCATTGACCATTAACGCAAGTACCATCAGAGTGTGGTCCACAACTTGTTCCATCCAATGCTCTTCCAAAACTGTAATAAAAGTTGTATCCTACTGCCAAGCAGTTTAAGTGACAGGGGTTGGGAGCTAAAAAAAAAAAAAATGTGCAAGCAATTGAGACAATGACTAGTCTAGTAGCTGGAAATAATAATTTCATGCTCTGTACACACTACAACCATATTTAGGTAATATGATAATATGATCTGTGTTTGGTTTAATACTTACCTCCATAGAATGGCACCCAGTGATATCTTTGATGAGATGAGCCAGGGATGGGTCTGTTGTTGTAGAGGGTGCACTGTACATTCCTGAAGGGCACTGAATCTGCTGGGCACAGCTGGTAAATTACATGCAGAGGTTCAGACAACTGAAAAGTATTGCTCTCCAAGACATAATCGCCCACAAATGAACAATATAATGGTTGCAGCATAGTAGCACTAACAGAAGATGTTAGGCTGTAGTTTTTTCTTTTGGCCACTGTCTATTTTTTATACTTTGTATCACAGCCATTGCAAGCAGACTCTACCCTATTACAAAATCTGTAGAAGGGCCCCCACCTGTTATGTTCCATTTATAATAAATGTGCCTTCTTATGCACCAGATAGGGCCTTTGAACCGCCTTTACCATCCCCTATGACCAGAGGCATATCTTAAAGGTCCCGGGACCCAGTACAAAATCTTTAACAGGGCTTCCCAACTACCGTATGCTTTCTACAATAGTGCTGTATTCTTATGTGGCAGAGGGGTCTTTGGGCCCCCTCAGACTCATAGACCCGATAGCAACTGCTACCTCTGCACCCCCTATAGTTACGCCCCTGCCTATGACATTCAACTGACATTTTGAAAGAAACAGTTGAACATATAAACCAGAAACCTACCGTGGACTGGCACAATTTGTACTGTTGCTTTTGTCCTGTACATGTTACTTCCATATTATCCCTGTGAAAGAAGAAACCATATTAGTCCCAAGATATAAGCTAGGTAGCAAATTCGTAACATTGTATATATATTTGGACTCTCTAGACCCGTTTTCACCATGTAAAGAAATGTTAAATAATATGTGATATAATATTAATTGGTATTTAATATAAAGGCTTTATTACACTATACACTGACACCATCTATAGTGATACACAAGGGCGATGGGAGGTCTGTTTGGGAACGTCAAGACCTATATTTGAAGTCTCCATATATGACAATGTAGAAGTACATACATTAGTAAGACACACCTGTATCTATGGTATAAATGACTGACAGAGACAGACAAGGGGGGTGGTATTCTTACTCTCACTCTGTTGGGGGTTGTAGCTGCTGAAGAAGATGGAAGACACACATGGAGCCTGCAAAGGAGGTTCCTCCTCTTCAGCAAGGATACTTTAAGGACATTCATATTTACGCATGGACAATAGACTAAGACTTTTCCTAAATTCTTTTTGTAAGTAATCAACTTTTATGAAGACCAAAAATAAATCGCATTATTAATTTTTTATATAACTCTTGTTGAATCCTGGTGAATGAGTCCTCCGGGTTTTCCTTACTTCAAATAACGCATACACTATATTTGGAGAGGATTACCAAACCAGTTATTATATTTTTATACATATTTCTATTACAAAAAATCACTGTGGTTTGTTTCTATCCTGTATTTAGCACTTCCTGTTGCTGTGTCCAACCAAACCCATGACACACTTCTTCTTTCTTTGCCGCAAATCCACCCTTAACAACACCCACCAAGTTTATAACTCCTCCCACCCAGCTAGTTACATAGACAATCTGCTAGAATTGCTCCTGTTGTTGCTTATACACATCCATGGACATAACATCACAGGGAATAAGAAAGAGCTGCATGGACATGATTATGTGATCACAGCCCAGAACAGAAGAGAGCAATAAAAGTAATATATTACAAAATCACAGCTACTTTAATAAATGATAACATTAAGCTATGTTGATGAGTACTTCTATAAAACTAGTTTGGCCATGTTTCTGAGGCCCTTCATAAGGCTTCTATTCTTATACACACAAATACCTATGACATGCACACATCAATATATCCAAATACATAAAATATAGCATAATTACATAATAGAAATACATACAGTCAGGTACATAAATATTGGGACATTGACACAAATCTAACATTTTTGACTCTATACACCACCACAATGGATTTGAAATGAAACTAACAAGATGTGCTTTACCTGCAGACTGTCAGCTTTAATGTGAGGGTATTTACATCCAAATCAGGTGAACGGTGTAGGAATTACAACAGTTTGCATATGTGCCTCCCACTTCTTGAGGGACCAAAAGTAATGGGACAATTGGTTTCTCAGCTGTTCCATGGCCAGGTGTGTGTTATTCCCTCATTATCCCAATTACAATGAGCAGATAAAAGGTCCAGAGTTTATTTCAAGTGTGCTATTTGCATTTGGAATCTGTTGCTGTCAACTCTCAAGATGAGATCCAAAGAGCTGTCACTATCAGTGAAGCAAGCCATCATTAGGCTGAAAAAACACAACAAACCCATCAGAGAGATAGCAAAAACATTAGGCATGGCCAAAACAACTGTTTGAAACATTCTTAAAAAGACGGAATGCATCGTGAGCTCAGCAACACCAAAAGACCTGGAAGACCACGGAAAACAACTGTGGTGGATGACCGAAGAATTCTTTCCCTGGTGAAGAAAACACCCTTCACAACAGTTGGCCAGATCAAGAACACTCTCCAGGAGGTAGATGTATGTGTGTCAAAGTCAACAACCAAGAGAAGACTTCACCAGAGTGAATACAGAGGGTTCACCACAAGATGTAAACCATTGGTGAGCCTCAAAAACAGGAAGGCCAGATTAGAGTTTGCCAAACGACATCTAAAAAAGCCTTCACAGTTCTGGAACAACATCCTATGGACAGATGAGACCAAGATCAACTTGTACCATAGTGATGGGAAGAGAAGAGTATGGAGAAGGAAAGGAACTGCTCATGATCCTAAGCATACCACCTCATCAGTAAAGCATGGTGGTGGTAGTGTCATGGCGTGGGCATGTATGACTGCCAATGGAACTGGTTCTCTTGTATTTATTGATGATGGGACTGCTGACAAAAGCAGCAGGATGAATTCTGAAGTGTTTCGGGCATTATCTGCTCATATTCAGCCAAATGCTTCAGAACTCATTGGACGGTGCTTCACAGTGCAGATGAACAATGACCCAAGGCATACTGCAAAAGCAACCAAAGAGTTTTTTAAGCAAAAGGAGTGGAATGTTATGCAATTGCAAAGTCAATCACCTGACCTGAATCCGATTGAGCATGCATTTCACTTGCTGAAGACAAAACTGAAGGGAAAATGCCCAAAGAACAAGCAGCAACTGAAGACAGTTGCAGTAGAGGCCTGGCAGAGCATCACCAGGGATGAAACCCAGCGTCTGGTGATGTCTATGCGTTCCAGACTTCAGGCTGTAATTTACTGCAAAGGATTTGCAACCAAGTATTAAAAAGTGAAAGTTTGATTTATGATTATTATTATGTCCCATTACTTTTGGTCCCTTAACAAGTGGGAGGCACATATGCAAACTGCTGTAATTCCTACACCGTTCACCTGATTTGGATGTAAATACCCTCAAATTAAAGCTGACAGTCTGCAGGTAAAGCACATCTTGTTCGTTTTATTTCAAATCCATTGTGGTGGTGTATAGAGCCAAAAATGTTAGAATTGTGTTGCTGTCCCAATATTTTTGGACCTGGCTGTATGTGCACACACAAACATTCACAAATCATCTCTATTTTTTCATAAATTCTTTCTTTCATTTTAAAGAAATGAGGGCAGTGAAAAATGGTGGTGGGGAGGGCTAAACAAAGGGAAACAGAGAAGGAGGTGGGAAGAATCCAAGTAAATATATAGCTTACGGTATATCTGGAAAAAAAACATTAACAACAAAAGTTCTCTGCTGAAAGCTCATTACAAGTTCCAATATAATTAAATAGCAGTAGATATTCGCTACAGGGTGTTTAATATAGAGTCCGAGATAGTGGTGTTGAAAAAAACGTGTCCATTTCTCCCAAATCTTCTCAAATTTACAGGCGGCTGACAATCTAATCTTTCATTATGAGACAATACCACTAATTTAACTCAACTATTCCAGAATTGAGGCCTTTTTTACTTCCAGTATCTTAAAGGGGCTACCCAGGATTTTTATATTGATGGCCTATCTTGAGGATAGGTCATTAATATTTCATTGGCGGTGGTTAAAATTAACTCATCCCTTACGTATGTAGCAGCAGCTACTGGCAAAATACAGTAATTCTGTAGTTGCACATTCACTTATAAGTAATGAGAGAAACGTTGGCATAACCACCCAGGTGTTTCAAAATACGTAGTGAACATACAAATCTAATAGTATTGAAAGAAAACATAATTTCATCTATTTTTTGTTTCTCCTGCAGTGTAAATTCAGTATGGCAGAAGCTAATAATTCTCCTCATAGAGACAAAAATTGATGGCCTTCATATCACCAGTCTCTTCTGCTGCCAGTAGGTATATCTCGTACTGCCAAATTCAACTTCACCGTCACATTTACCTACATAAGACAGCTGGCTAACCCGATGAATTCTTTATAAATGCAGCTGTTTGAAGGTTGTTATTAATCTAGTTATTCAATTTTTGTATTTACAATATTTGCTAAAAATCTGCCAATCACTGTGTACATCGCTGTGCATATGGTCCCTTTGCTGGGACAACACTGTGTACCTTATTCCTGTATTGTGATATCACTGTGAGCATTATTTCTATACATTGACCTGACAGTGTGCTTTATCCATGTACTGTGACATTACTGTGTGTAGTATGCCTGAGCTGTGACATCACTCTGTACAATATCTCTGTGCTTTGACAGTGATGCATTTTCTGTACTGTAACACTGCTGTGTGTGTTATGCCTGTCTGTGCATTATGACCGTGTATGCATTTTTTTCTGTACTGTGATTTCCCATTGGGCATTATTTCTGTCCCTAATGTATATGACAGTAATTTCTAATGCAGTTTGTGTAAAAGAAATATGCCTTAAAGGATGCCATAGGCTAGTTAGACATTAATCAAAGAAATCATTGGAGACCTTAAAATATAGAACATATATACTGTACATGAACCATGTACAGTGAGGAACAGAAGTATTTGAACACCCTGCGATTTTGCAAGTTCTCCCACTTAGAAATCATGGAGGGGTCTGAAATTCACATTGTAGGTGCATTCGCACAGAAAAATAAAAAATTGAGGAAATCACATTGTATGATTTTTAAATAAATTTTTTGTCTTGCACTGCTGAACATAAGTATTTGAACGCCTGAGAAACAGCAAGAATTCTGGCTCCCAAAGACCTGTTACTGTGCATTTAAAAAGTCCACCTCTACTCCACTCATTAATCTAACAGTAGCACCTGTCTGAGCTCTTTAAAGACACCTGTCCACCTCACAGTCAGTCAGACGCCAACTACTACCATGAGCAAGACCAAAGAGCTGTCAAAAGACACCAGAGACAAAATTGTGGACCTCAACAAGGCTGGAAAGGGCTATGGGGCAATTGCCAAGCAGCTTGGTGAAAATAGATCAACTGTTGGAGCAATTGTTAGAAAATAGAAGAGGCTAAAGACGACTGTCAGTCTCGATCGGACTGGGGCTCCATGCAAGATCTCACCTCGTGGGGTATCACTGATGAAAGAAAGCTGAGGAATCAGCCCAGAACTACAAGGGAGGAGCTAGTCCATGATATGAAGAGAGCTGGGACCACAGTTTAAAAGGTCACTGTTGGTAGAACACTACGCTGTCATGGTTTCAAATCATGCATCACACGGAAGGTTCCCCTGCTCAAGTCATCACATGTCCAGGCCCATCTAAAGTTTGCCAATGACCATCTGGATGATCCAGAGGAGGCATGGGAGAAAGTCATGTGGTCATATGAGACCAAAGTAGAACTTTTTGGTCTAAACTTCACTCGTCATGTTTGAAGGAAAAAGAAGGACGAGTTGCATCCCAAGAACACGATCCCTACTGTGAAGTATGGGGGTGGTAAGATCATGCTTTGGGGGTGCTTTTCTGAGAAGGGGACAGGACGACTGCACTGTATTAAGGAGAGGATGAATGGGGCCATTTATTGTGAGATTTTGAGCAACAACCTGCTTCCCTCAGTCAGAGCATTGAAGATGGGTTGTGGCTGGGTCTTCCAACATGACAACGACCCGACGCCCATAGCCAGGATAACCAAGGAGTGGCTTTGTAAAAAGCATATCAAGGTTCTGGAGTGGCCTAGCCAGTCTCCAGACTTAAATCCAATAGAACATCTTTGGAGGGAGCTGAAACTCTGTGTTGCTCTGCAAAGGGGACAGGACAACTGCACTGTATTAAGGAAAGGATGTATGGGGCCGCTTATTGTGAGATTTTGAGCAACAACCTCCTTCCCTCAGTCAGATCATTGAAGATAGGTTGTGGCTGGGTCTTCCAACATGACAACGACCCAAAGAACACAGCCAGGATAACCAAGGAGTGGCTCCGTAAGAAGCATATCAAGGTTCTGGAGTGGCCTAGCCAGTCTCCAGACCTAAATCCAATAGAACATCTTTGGAGGGAGCTGAAACTCCTTGCTGCTCAACGACAGCCCCGAAACCTGACAGATCTAGAGGAGATCCGTGTGGAGGAGTGGGCCAAAATCCCTGTTACAGTTTGTGCAAACCTGGTCAAGAACTACAGGAAACGTTTGACCTCTGTAATTGCAAACAAAGTCTTCTGTACCAAATATTAACACTGATTTTCTCAGGTGTTCAAATACTTATGTTCAGCAGTGCAAGACAAATACATTCTTTTTTTTTTTTTGTATATATCTATATATATATATATATATATATATATATATATATATAAAAATCTTTATTGTTTTAATATTGTTACAAACATCTGAAATTTCAAAAAATTTCTATTTTTACATAGTAAACAGTACAGTTATACAAATTAATAGTGCCCACCCAGTTTATCCCAATGCCCACTAATCACCTGGCGGGGGGGGGGGGGGGGGGAATTAGAAAGGGAAGAATAGAAGAAAAAAAAATATATATAAATAAAATTAAATAAAAATAAAAAATCCTCCCACAATCCACCTCTGTCACGAATATGACTGATCCAGACAGGTCTGGGAGGAGAAGGTCGCAGCGACTTGCTACTCGCGATAGCTTGTGAGTTTGCTCCGTGGTTCAGGGTATGTCATCAGGGTTTTGCCTTGTGAACCTTTTTGTCCTGATTGGGAGTTTGTAGGCATCCTTCTCAGGTGAGTCCTGTCTGCCACTCCCAGCTACCATATTAGTTTCAGTTTCACTTGCAGTCATTGCCAGATATAGTCCTTACTTCCAGTGCTATTCTGACCTTTGAAGGAGATCGTTGGACGGTATTGTTAGGGTGACTGAGGGTTTAGGCATCCTGCTCGCCGCACGGGTTCACACCCCGTCTAGGGTATCAGGGCAGACAGGTGCCAGCTTATGGTTAGTCAGGGGTGGCCGTTCTATTCCCCATCCGTAGATAGGGGTCCCACTTCCCCTCCGTCTGGTGCGACACGACTGCTGCTGGGATAGCAGTCGTGACAACCTCCCCGTCCCGCAGTTTCTGCACCCCCCCTGGTCACCCCGGATCTCTCATTTCAACCATTCCTGCCATAGTCTAGTAAATCTAATTATATTACTTCTTGATATCAGATGGAATCTCTCACTGGCGATCGAGATTCTGACCAAATTCTCCCATTCCTTGATTGTAGGTGACACCCCACTCCCCCAGCGACCAACAATGCATTTCCTGGCATAAAACAAAAGTTTGGTTGCTATTGCTCGGTGATTTGAATTTCCTATCCCTTCCATTACCCCCAGAATACATATTGCAAACTATGTCGGAAATTTAAACCTGTGGTATACCTCTATCCTTTCACTTACATTCCCCCAAAATTCTTGAATCTCTCTGCATGACCAAAGTATGTGAACATCATCAGCGCCTATCTGTCTATATTTTTTACAGCAGAACTCTTCAGATTTATAAAATTTCATCAAATCCTTTGGGGAATAATATAATCGATATAGTATGTTAAATTGGGTAACCCTATGAGAAAAATTACGTGAGACCTAATTTTTTGCCAGTATCGCCTTTTCCCAAAACTCTATCTGCTGAGGAAAGGATTTCTGCCATTTATGAAACAGACAATTAACTTCTTTCTTTTCGGACCTCTGATTTAACAGAAGTCGATATATCCTTGATATCAGCTTCTTACACATGGTTAGTTTAGATATATTGACTAGAGATTGTGGAAGGGTATGTATATATGTTCCCTTTCCTAAAGATGCACGCAGAGCTTGTATTATCTGAAGGTAAAAGAAGATCATGTCCCTATTTTCAGCTCCACAAATTTTTATAAGGTCTGCATATCCAATTATATCTCCTTCCTTCCATATCTGTCCTAGTTTGAAAATTCCATTTTTCCACCAAACTTCTTGTTGGATTGACTTTAATTCTCCAAGATGACAATTATCCCACAATAGAGTGTCGCTATGCACTCCCGTATGAGACCACATATCTCTTACCTCTTTCCAGATTTTAGTCCATAGCAAAAATAATGGTATTTTATTAATTTGCTGTTGTGTCAATATATCGGTCTCCAACAGTTGAAAAATATTGCAGTTATATAGTTTTTCATTGATCCCTTCCAGCATCGCCTTGTATCTTGATGGAATTGCTCCAATTAATCATGTTTCTTATATGGCCGGAAAAAAAATAGAGTTCCATGAGTCCGGGGTGGATAAACCACCCTCCTTCTCTCGGATATACAACATTTGGGCTCTTATTCTAGGTTTTTTACCACGCCATATCAGATCCGTCAAAAAAGGGAGACTATCCTTTTAAGAATTGTCTTGAGAATTATTACCGGTGCGTTCCACATAATATAGTTCAAGGTGGGTAGGATACGCATTTTGGCAAGTGAGATACGACCCGCCATTGATAAACGCAATTTTTTCCATATATCTACTTTCTTCCTTATTTCCTGAATTTTGGGCACCACGTTTAGATATATATATATAGTCCTTGGGGTTAGGGGTAATTTGAATACCTAAATTTTTTACTGGTTCATCTATTTTTTTCATTTCCAACTGACCCGGTATTAAACTGTTCAGAGGATCAATCGGGATACAGGCCGATTTGGCCCAGTTCACTCGGAGTCCAGCATATTTGCTGTAATCTTCAAATATCTGGAAAATTCTCGGGAGTGAACCATGTGAGCCCACAAACAGCATAATATCATTAGCATATAAAGCAATTTTTTCCTCATATGATCCATATCTAAAGCCCACTATCTCACTATCTTGCCTGATCTTATCCGCCAGAGGTTCCATAGCTATCGCAAACAGCAGGGGGGAAAGAGGACAACCCTGCCTTACCCCCCTGCCGATAGGTATTCTATCAGAATGCTTACCATTCACTGTCAGTCTGGCGGATATTTCAGTATATATTAATTTGACCGAAGAGACAAATATATCACAAACTCCCATTTTCTTTAATGTTGCCATCAAAAATGTCCATTCTATGGTGTCAAAAGCTTTTGAAGCGTCTAAAGTCAAGATCATACGCTCTCCGCTGTTTGTGGGTTACACCTGGGTATTTACAAAATATCTAATGATATTTTTTGTTGTTGTTTTGTCCGACATGAATCCCGTCTGATCCTCATGTATCAGTATTGGTAGCATCTCCCTAAGCCTGGTGGCCAAAATTCTTGCTAATATTTTATTGTCTGTATTCAGGCTCGGACTGGCCCACAGGGGTACAGGGGAATCCCCCGATGGGCCCCTGAGCAAGGTGGGCCCCTAGTCTCCCACCCCCTGCACAAGTGGCACATAACACAGTAGACTTACTGTACTACATATATATATTCTATGTACAGCACCTCAACCAGCCTATGTTCATATAAAAAAACTTGTTAGATTATTTATTATATTTGAATGTATCCGTACGGTGGGCCCCCAAAATAAATTTTACTGGTGGGCCCTAGGTACCCCAGTCCGACACTGTCTGTATTGATCAAGGAAATGGGGCGATATGAGTCTGGGAGAATTGGATTTTTCCCGGGCTTTAAAATAAGAGTAATTAATGCTTCCCTCATGGAGTCGGGCAATTTTCCTATTTCTCTCGACGCAGTCCACATTTCAAGCAATTTCGGGATCAATATTTCTCTATATTGAAAATACACCTCCAACAGAATACCGTCTATACCAGGGGATTTATTTTTAGTTATTTTTAGTAATGTGTTGACCACTTCTGCTGCTTCTAACCTTCCAACCTATCTAACCTTCCAACCTATCCCTCTGCTCTGTCGTTAACATAGTAATGGTGATTATCTCCAAAAATTGTTGTATTTGCGTTAGATTTTTTCCTTATTTTACTGCAGTATATACTTTCGAAATATTCTTTAAGCAATTCCATTTTAGCCGTTTGTTCGGTGATATTATGTCCAGATTTGTCTACCAAGCAGTGTATATAGCTGCTTTTATTCAATTGCGCTGCCACCAATGCGGCTAGCTTTTTACCCGGTATATGCGCATATATGTAATTATCTCTCACAAAATTATCTTTTTGTCTTTCCGCCATCAAGGATAATTCATTTTCTAGTTTGGTGACTTTCTCTGTCCATTCTTTGTAGTTTTGATCTATGGGATTTCCAATATATATTTTTTCGTATATTTCTGCTTTGTGATCTAATTATAATATTTTCCCCCTATTTTTTTTTTTATATATATTGCCGTATATTTTATGACAATCCCTCTAATGAAGGCCTTTGCAGCCTCCCAAACTATGTTAATTTCCGCAGAGCCCTCATTTATAACAAAATATTCCTTAATCTCTTCCAAAATTTTATCATGTGCTCCCATCATATTTATCCAACCTGTGTTTATATTCATACGTCTTATTTTTTCCCGACACCCATTTTTCGTGTTTATAATAATAGGGTTATGATCCGAAATCCCCCGTTGTCCATAATTTACTCGTTTAATATCTAGTGCACCTTTATTATTAGTAAAAACTACATCAATCCGTGATAAAGTTTTGTGCGTTTTAGAAAAACATGAATATTTCCTTAATTTGGGGTGCATTACCCTCCAAATATCAATCCAACCCAATTCTTGTATTAAAGTTTTTAATTTTGAACCCATGTGAATTCCTTGAGTGTTCCTTATTCTACATCTATCTATTTTTCCATCCATTACATTATTGAAGTCCCCTAACACCAGCAGTGATTTGTCCCCTGTATTAAGCTCAAATTCATGAATTTTTAGTAAAGTATCTATTTTAAAGGGAGGCGGTATATATACATTTGCTATAATCCATGGTTTATCTTCTAACAGACAATCCATAAGGATGTATCAACCTTCCCTATTTACAACCGTTTTTACTATTTTAATATCTATATCCTGATGTATTAATATGCTCACTCCTCTCGCATAAGATAAAAAAAAAACACGTGAAAGGAGTACTGCATACAAGATCTAGTCATCCATCCCACCGTCTTCTCTATCAAGTCTGTTTCCTGCAGGCAGACTATGGCGGGGAGGAATCTTTGTATTGCGTTAAACACGGCAACTCTTTTTATACCCCGACTAAAACCCCTAATATTCCATGAAATTATTCTCATGTAGGCCTATACAATTATCTCTCTCTTATTTATAATGATCCAGGGGGGGAGAGAGGAAGGACGGAAAGGGAACCCGGGGGAGAAAAAGAGAAAAAAATAAAAATAAATCTTCCCCTCTTTCCCACCCCGCCAGCGAGCGAGCATTGCCAAAACCCCCTCCCCACACATGACCCAAGTTAACCTCGCCCTGGCTCTCTAACATAGCAGACAAATACATTCTTTAAAAATCATACAATGCGATTTCCAGATTTTTTTTTAATTCTGTCTCTCATAATGGGAATGCACCTACAATGTGAATTTCAGACCCCTCCATGATTTCTAAGTGGAAGAACTTGCAAAATCGCAGGGTGTTCAAATACTTCTGTTCCTTACTTGTATTTTATTTTTGTCAGCTTACCTTTTGCACTGTCGGGTTCTAAGTGTCACTCCCTCTCCACATGAACTGGAGCAGCCAATCCAAGGACCCCATGGAGTCCAATTTCCAGAGGCTACATGAATAATTCTGTTTTCTGTCACCTACTTGTATAAAGAAATCAGAACATTACATTTTTTCAGAACTGGTGCAATATTTGTATTTTTTTATTGTTGTGTTTTTTAGGTACTGTATATAGGTAAATTACTATTACTGATCAACAGGAAAGACCATTTATTGTGGCATGAAAGCAAATAGGGGCCCCTAAGTAACACTCCATTTTATTTCCCACTGTTTTATACTGTAGCTCCAAAATATTCCACAGCACTGAACAGGGGTTGATTGTCTTTGCCTAAATCAGATTTTGGTAACTGTCATATACAGAGGCAAAAGAGGAAGATAACGCCTTACTGTTAGAATCAAACTAATCAAAGAACAATCATATGTTAAAAAATATCAGTATGTTAAAAAGCAAGTGAAGGGAACTGTGCAAAGTTGCAAACAGAAAATATACATTTTACTGATTATGGAGTTAGCATGCTAGTCACATAGTGGCATTGTCCATCTGTCCATAGCTACCAGACCAGAGAGTTATTACTTGTGAAAATAATATTGCCACAATCCCCCAAAATTATTGGAGAGGAGAACTGAAACAGGCAACATAGTATGATAACTCTAGTACAACACTATAAGCTCATTTTAGACACTGTTATAATTCCTGTAAGTATACAACATATAAAGTCACAACAAAGCCTGGTGAAATTGTAGATGTAAAGCACTCTACCCCAAGACAAATCCGAGTACAATCTTCAAGCCAGTTTGGGGATTCTAGCAGGTAAGAAACTATTCACTCCCCCCAATTCTGAGCAGAGGATTTGACGACACTAGCAGATGTATTCGTTTGGAAAGTCTTTTGACCAACTGTCATTGCCGAAAGGTTTTTGTTAGGCATTATGACAGGGTGGCTCGTTTATAATGGGGTTGGAAGATACCCCAGAGCAGGGGTCATCTGAAAATGGTTTGTTTTGTAATGTTTTTTATTGTTATGTATTGTTATGTTAAGTATTACACCCTGCATAGCTGTGTATGGATGGCACGACCAGTGGTAATAATCCTGGTCCAGCCCTTTGCAGGAAGTTGGGGGGGGGATCCAAGACCTGTCCCCACTTCAGTTAGTTAAGAGAGAGTTCCAAGAGGAAGTAGTGAACTATGCTCCTTCCCCTTATTCCTCAAGTTTCAGAGACATATTTCTGTTTGAATTACTGCAAGATCTAAAGAAGAGAGGAAGAGAAAAAGAGAAGGAGAAAGAAGAATCTGCATGGCTGAGCATTGGAGTCAGCAAGGTAACACGCTACTACAGCCATTCAGACTTTGCTGTTGTGGGGGACATCATTTAAATACTTGGATACATCCTGGTCACCCTGTATCCTGCAGTGAACATTACAGCCACCATTGCCAGGGTACCATTTCCCTCAATAAATTCTACTGAGAGAGACTTTAGCAAAATAGAGATGAAAACGAGTCATAACTCTTATGCTTGCCTAAATCCATACACTGCTATCTGGAACAGAATTGTACTGTGCACAGTTGAAACTGTGACTGCTATAGCTAGATGTACTATAACTTTTTTTTTGCACGTAAAGAGAGACATTTATCCTGCCACATCTTGCCTGGTTACTGACTCCAGCACCATATGCACTGTACACGCACTGCTTTGCTCCCATGCAGACACTTTACATCACGGGCACCTCAACTATCATCAGACAGGGGCCCCAGATGTCCTGAGGGAAAAAAGGGTGCATGTTCCTCTCACTGCATAGCCCTGGGGAGCAATGGCGAGAGGAGATCCACCGTGATTGACTGTGACAGCCAGAGCCACTACCACTCCCATTCTCCTCTCCGGACCCTCCCTGGTCACTGCATTTGTGAGCTCAAAGTGTAAATCTGCCTCTGGGTGCTTACTTTGACACACCTTACTGTATGTCTATGAGTAGGCTAAAGTTTGCCCTCCCTCTGAAGAGACGCAGTTACATAATTATATAGGGACGACTGTCAGTTAATAAAGTAAAGCACGCTACATATAACAGCCCTTTTTAGTAAGGGAAAAATAAACTATCTTCCATTTTCCATAGAATATGGATGGCATCTGTAGTGTATATGGTTTTCACGGACCCATAGACTATGGTGTGCATGAGGGATCCATAATCCACGGACAAAAAGAGGGCACGCTTCTGTGGTGTCCCACTGATGTGATAAAACACTGATGTGTGAATACTCAGGCTAAAGTCAATGTTTCCGTGTTCTGTCTGTGGAGACCACAGACGGCACACTTTCATGAATCACTGATGTGTGAAAGACCTATCTAAGTTTCTCCATTCTTATTTTTCAGTTATCCTATGTTCCCCTATCTGTCTTTGAGAATAAGTCATAATGAGCGCCCTATGTGCATTCACTTTGAATGACGTGACAAGTACTGTTATAGAGCATTTGTCACATGAACCAGCTCTGCTTCATGACCCAGCGTCCTCTGCCCACCGTCCATGATTAGATAACTGTCTATGCACTGTGGCTTTTCAGGGAAAAAAGTATTTGTATAAAGGACAAGCACAAAAATGGAATACCTACAAGAATAACATATATACATTGGAAAGCTGAGGGATATTTCTTTTCACGTTAAAAAATAAATAAATGAGAAAGTTAATGTACACATTAAAATGTATTTTAACTACATATTACATTATGTTAAAAAGACAGAATGTTCCCAATAATCCGAGGGTATTAAAACTAAATTAAAAAATAGCAATGCTTGTTGAAAGCACATTGTTGTCATAGTTCACATGCCTGTGAATACATGTTCCCTCATGAATTCCTGCTGCGGAGAACAGTGACACTTCTTCCAGAGTGGTGACAGGCGCCTTGAGCTGGTGACAGGGGACAGTGGAAGGACAAGTGGAATTTCAGAGAATTTCCTTTCTCCTATGTTAAGATCAGGGATGAAAGTTGCAAGTACTTGGCCTATAGTCCACAAGTCAACAGCACTGTTGGCACTATGGATACAAATATAGCAGAAAAGTTTTTTTTCTGCATGTAGCTGCTGCAAGAAGACTACAGCCATGCTGTTATGGAGTAATCATTTTGTCTTGTGTTCCTGAAACTGTAGGACAATAAAAAGTTAATGGTTAAAAGAAATCTGTCCCCACAATTCTAGATACTGACTGCAGTAATGCACGGCTAGTTCTGCAGGTAAGGAGTCCAAATCACCATTTTTTATCTTCCTTTTGTCCCCTGTTCCCCATCGCCAGCCCTCAAAGCTTTGCTGAAATACACAGTCTGGAGTGCTGCGCTATCATAATGGAGAGGATTCATGTGCGCATACATAGCAGTCCTGACTATGTATTTCAGCACAGATAGAGGACCTATCATCTCTCCTGACATGCCCATTTTAATAGCTTCATGCATAGCCCATGTAATAACAATTCTGGAGAATCTATTCTTATGGCTCTATGTTGTGCCATTCCTTTATTATTTCTACTAGAAGTTATGAATGAATTACTAGCAGTCTGTAGTAAGGGTACAGATACAGAGGGGTGTTAACAAGTTGGAGGGGGTGTACCTGCACAGTCTGACACTGGCAGCACTGATTGGATATACTGAGACTGTGCAGGCACCCCCCCCCCCCCCCCCTTCCCTACTGGTTATTACCACCTGTCTGTATTCTTACTGCAGACTGCTAGCAATTCATTCAGACATGTCAGGAGTGGTGAAAGGTGCGCTTTCAATGCTAACATCAAGGCTCTTTATCTTCTATACTAGTCATGCATTACTGCAGAAAACAGTCCAACATCCTAGTTATGGATTCCCTTTACAGAAAGGAGCATCTGTTACCATGATCAACCCTATTAAACCAGACATTCTGCTTGGTAGGGTTGATCATGGTGACTAAAATGAGACCTTTCTCTCTGCACTGTGTGATATACAAATGAGGTGCTTGGAGGAATGATACACTAGCCTAACCCCACTGAGCACCTCTTCACCTCCACCTCTCTCCATTACCACTTCCTCTTCCAGTGAGATTAACAGGGTCAGACAACTGGGAGAAGTTGAGGTGAAGTGGTGCTCTGAGGGACTAGGTTCAGTGCTCCGAGCCCCTCATTTGCATGTGATATTGTAGGATTAATTAAACATAATTAAATCTTGGCTATACCTAGGGTGCAATATTTGGTATAAAAGCTAGATGTCTGCAGAGGAGATGTCATGTATCTAGAGAAGGAATTCCTCTGATGGTTTTCCCGCCTGGAGTATCCTAATTGCATACAGATGCATACTATGAGGATATATACATCACTCTTTGTTAAAACACATCACAATCCTATTGGCTCTTATGTATTTTTATGTTGTAAGAGTTCTTCTGCCATTTGGGGTTGGAAGAGGAAGACTCAAATGCCACCATGAGTCATGTCACTGGCACTGGCCACAGTACACTAGGCCTGAAGCCTATGATGTAGAGCAGGCGGTGGCAATGACATCATCATGGTAGGATGCTTTGCAAACTGAAGCATGGAGTGAGTATTTTGGATTTTTTTCTGTCACTTTTGGGGCAATACAGAGAAGGCAATAAAGGGAGCAGTATAACTACTAAGAACTCTACAGGGGTATACTATAACTACTGGGGGAAAACATATACAGAGGATATTGTAACTACACTATAGAGGGCATTATAACTACTGGAGGCACTACAGAGGGGTCTTATTACTACTGGGGGCTTTACAGAGGCCTTATAGAGGGGCCTTACTACTGGGAGCATTTTAAGAGGCCTTATTATTTCTATGATATTTTAGGGGGCCTTATTACTACTGAGGGCACTTTAGGGGGTCTTGTTACTACTGGAGGCACTTTAGGGGCCTTATTAGTACAAGGAAACTTTGGGAGGCTTTATCACTACTGAGAGCACTATGAGGCATTATTACTACTGGTTGTACTGGGGGGCATTAAGGGCCGTCAAAAGGGGCAGCTGCCCCAGGCCCAGTTGCTCCTGGGGGGCCCAAGGCAGCTGCCTCTTGAGCCCCGCTGGCCACTGGTGACGTGGGGGGCGGCGGCAGGGCACAGGGAGATGAGCGCTTCCATTGTGGAAGCACTCATCTCTATAGTCATCTGTATCGCCGTCCTCAGGACAGCGATACAGATGGAAGTGCTGCGGCGGGGCAGGAAAGGGAGAGGCGTCTCCCTTCCCCGTTCCTCTGATAGGCTGCAGGCATGAGGCCTGCAGCCTATCAGAGGCCGATGCAGGCAGCGCGATGACGTCATTGCGCCGCCTGAGCCGTACAGTGCGGGACACAGGCCGGAAGAGGTCTGCATTGCTGCCAGCCTGATAGAGGTAAGTATAAGTGTTTTTTTTTATTTTTTAGATGGTACTACTACTGGCACATGATTGGGGGGCATCTATGGGAGCACTTGTTACTGGCACATGATTGGGGGGCATCTATGGGAGCAACTGTTACTGGCACATGATTGGGGGGCATCTATGGGGGCACCTGTTACTGGCACATGATTGGGGGCATCTATGGGGGCACCTGTTACTGGCACATAATTGGGGGCATCTATGGGGGCACCTGTTACTGGCACATGATTTGGGGGCATCTATGGGGGCACCTGTTACTGGCACATGATTGGGGGGCATCTATGGGGGCACTGTCACGCCTTGCCCTGTTAATGTGCGGAGGTCTATCAGACTGGCTGCAAATGTCTGACTTCTCTGTTTGTTTTGGTTTGGGTTTGAGCTGGATCCACCTTCCCTCAGGTGTACTGGGTTTAATTGTTAGTGGGGCTATTTATCCCTCCTTCCCCCAGTGGCCTGTGCGGGTTATAGTTCTTTCCTGTGAGCTCTGGATGTGTGGTGGATCATCTGCTCCATCTCTGCTCTAGATAAGTCCTCTTTGTTATTTCCCACTGTGTCTTTTATCTAGGCCTCTAGGGAGATGCTTACTTCCTCCGGGTTTGAAGAAGCAGGTTGCCTCTTCCCTTTTCCCTACAGCTTAGGGTTTGCCCAGGGTTTATAGGTTTAGGCACGAGGGCATGTGCATATCCACCATTAGGGTATGCACATGGGCACAGCAGGTTAGGGAAAACTTTTAGGGATCGCTAGGGGTGACCCTTTTCTCCCTAGCTTTTGGGCCTAGTCATTTGTTCTGTTTGTTTTCCTGTGTTTGGTTATTTCCCCGCTTACCTACCTATCGTGACAGGCACTTGTTACTGGCACATGGTTGGGGGGCATCTATGGGGGCACCTGTTACTGGCACATGATTGGGGGGCATCTATGGAGGCACTTGTTACTGGCACATGATTGGGGGCATCTATGGGGGCACTTGTTACTGGCACTTGATTGGGGGCATCTATGGGGGCATTTGTTATTGGCACTTGATTGGGGGCATATATGGGGGCACCTGTTACTGGCACATGATTGGGGGGCATCTATGGGAGCACTTGTTACTGGCACATTATTGGGGGGCACTGTGGGGGCATCTATGGCGGCACTTCTTACTGGCACATTATTGGTAGCACTTTTTACTGGCACATTATTGGGTGGCACTATGGGGGCATCTATGGGGGCATTTCTTACTGGCACATTATTGGGGGCACTATGGGGGCATCTACTGATGCCACAAAGAAGGGGTATTTTATCTGGGGGAAGGGAGGAGAGGAACACTATGAGAGCTTCTACTGAGGCCACAAAGAAGGAATATTTTATATGGGGGGCTCTGTATAGGGGTATTTTATACTGGGGCACATTATGGTGGATACTATGGTGAAGGGAAGAGAGGAGTACTATGGGCTCATCTATGGGGGGCACTAAGAAGGGGTATTTTATACTTGCAAATTATGGGGGGCACTGAGGGCATCTACTGGGGCACTATATATGGGGCATTTTATACTGGTACATTATGGGGGACACTAGGAAGAAGGGGGGAGATGAGCTCCATGGGGCATTTACTGGGGGCACTATATAGAGGTATTTTATACTGGCACATTATGGGGGCACTATGGAGACATTAGTTCAACTGGGGGCATAAAAAGGGGGTATTTTTTGCACTGGCACATTATAAGGAGAATTATTATGATGGGCTTTATTACTACTACTACTACTACTACTATGGGGAACATGATTACTAGTATGGGCACTATGGGAGCATTATTACTTCTGGGGCACAGTGGGGACATGTTGGGTGCACTGTAGGAGCACTATTACTACCATGTGTTCTCTAGCAGAGAATTATTCCTATTGGTGGGACTTTTGGGAGCACTCTTACTGTGGGGGCACCTTGTCACAGTATCAGCTTACCACAATTATTTTTGGGGGACGTTATGTTTACACTATTAGTGTCAAGGGCACTATTTGTTGGGCGCAGTTATTTTAGGGCACTGTGTGCCAATAATTATTGATGGGCACTATCTGCATGGTACTACTATTATCAGGGGGTTGATCTGTTTCTGCAGTATAGTATTGGGGAGCACAGCAGCACAGTATTGGGGGGGTAGGATGATTTGTCCAGAAGATGGGAGGATGATGGAAAAGTAGTAAACTAAGATTTTGTTTGTCAAACTGCAGAGACGAGAAATGGCTGACAAATGGTGGTCTGGTCTGAAGGTCTGAAAGGAGAAGATGAGGAAAGAGAATATCTACATCAAAGAGACGTCACTGGATGTAAGAGGTATGTGGCGCTGTATTACCCTGTATGTAGGGGTGGATAGAGGGGTTAGTAGTACAGTACTATAAGTCAGAAGTTGTGCTTTTTAATTTTTTGAATAATGATACAGCCATTTTATTTGATACTTTTGTGCTGATTCTTTTTTTTCTCTATAGTAAGGGACACTATAGTCACCAGAACCACAACAGCTAAACGTAGTAGTTCTGGTGTTTATAACATGTCTCTGCAACCTTTTTATTGTAAACACTGCCTTTTTAGAAGAAAAGGCAGTATTTACATTACTGCCAAGGAACACCTCTAGTGGTCACTCATCATTATTAAAGTTTACTACTCTACGAGGTGTGTGGATTTTTTTTTGTGTGTGTGTGTTGTGGTGGAGGGCGTGATTGCATGCTAGTGTGTGGGAAGGCGGGATCCAGGGGGCCCAAGTAAATTCTTGCCCAGGGTCCAATCAATATCAAAGACAGCCCTGGGCCATTATTATTATTGGGTACAATATGGAGGGTGCTACTACAAATGGAGGCACTCTCAGGGAGAGCTATCACTATAGGGGGCACTATTAGTAATGAGGGCACTTTGGGAGAGAATTATATATGTGAGACTTTTGGGAGCACTATTAGTATGGGGGGACTATCTGTATGCTACTGTTATTTCTGCAGTATAGTGTTTGTGGGCATTGGGAAGCACAGTGGGCCCAGTATTGGGGTTAGCAACAGAATAAGGCCTCTTTCACATTAACAATACGGATTGGCTCAGGATGCATTCAGGGTGCGTTCAGTGAAATTCGCACCATTTCGCAAGCAAGTTTAGTCAGTTTTATCTGCAATTTTGTTCAGTGTTTCATTTTTTTCGACGTGTGTGCACTCAGTTTTGATGCGTTTTTCACTGATGGTTGCTAGGAGATGTTGTTTGTAATCGCAGACAAAACTGACTGAACTTGCTTGCAAAATGGTGCGAGTTTCACTGAATGCACCCTGAACACATCCTGAGCCTATCCGTATCGTTCGTGTGAAAGAGGCCATACACTGTCGGGCACCAGGAAGGGGGGGTGATGGAAAAGTGAGGAATCTAGGATTTCTGTGTAGTTGTAACACCCCAGAGTGGTTTTACCACTTATGCACCCTGCTACTGTCTTTACTGGTCTAACCTCATGTCATCCTATGTATTTATTCTGGGTCCTCCACAATGTGCATTCCTATTTTATTATGTAACTGTTATGTTAATATGCAATGTGCCTGGTTCACCAGCGGGTCGCGGCAAATATAGCAGAACTGTATATAGAAAGAATGAAACCTTCTATTCCATTATAACCTGCCCTCTGGAGAGAAGGGTAGGGACAGGTTCTAGTCAGTCTAGCTTACCCCCTGCTAGGGGACAGGTGTGCAGGGGCACGTGTCTGCTGGATGTGCCCACGCCAGCCAGAGCACCTTAAGCTCTGCTGGCCATAGAGGCCAAAGCTTGAAGCCTCAGGAGCCAGGAGGAAAGTTCCCTGGCCTGATCTAGAGACAGACCATACAAAGAGAAGAGCAGCATACAAGAAGAAGCAAAGTCATACACTCAGCCTGTCAGTACAGCAGAGCAAGAGAGAAACAGATTAAGCAGAGTCGAGTTTGCCTGCCAGTTTTAATGCTAAAGCCTGCTGGGACCAAGACAAAGCTTGAAGACTGTTTCTGATGAACGTTTATTCAAAGTAAAGCTGCTGTTCAACTACATACAAGGTCTGGACTCAATCTTTCTTCCCCCTATTTATTGCTTTGGAGCCAAAGCCTGGGGTCCAGCCATATCCAGGTAGGAGCACCATGACACACATAAAGAGACATTTTAGGCCGCTCTATACCACTCGGCATTCCTACATCTAGGACGCTCGTTCTATATATAGAGGGCCCTAGGGGGAGGTGCCCGCTACATAGTAAACTGCAGAGACAAGATATGGCTGAAAGACGTCATCATGGTGGTCTACTCCAATGTCCAATACAGATATGCCATTAGCAGTGTGGGGGAGGGGGAGGCGCACACATGTTTTCACAATCACCACAAAGTCAGTAGACTCCTCTGTTTTAAAATGCCAGGGCTGAATTTCAGTCCTAGTCCAGTGAACAGGAAAGAGCTGTCCCATTGAAGTTAATGGGGTGGTTTAGTTGTAATTACAACTGCTCACTGCTGCGGTTGAGATAGTGAGCAGGTAAACAGTTGTAAACATACAGGTGCTGCTTTCTCTTCAAACAGCTGATCCTGAGGCTAGGTCACCAATATAACAAAAGTGGACAACCCCTTTAAATCCTGCCTTGCACTTCAATAGACAATGGTTTGTGCTAGATTCCCGTCACTGGAGGAAGGGGAAATAGAAAAAGGCACATTGATGACCATTCTATAACCCACTGGAGAATAAAGTAGTTCAGCATGTTGTTCTCGGGTATGTGCCATAGCTGTAGCAACTTTTCATGTTTGTTCTCTCTTTCCATGATATTGTACACCCAATACACTAAAAGGAAGACTATACATACTAGAGCTCATGCATACGGCCATATTGTGGTTTTATTTTCCCAAGCTGCAATAGGACTACATTGGAGGTCTGCGAGGTTTTTCTTTTGGATTCCATAAAAAAGTGTCTAAAACATTTAATAAATGTGCTACAAAGCATGAACACCAGTTTTGTAGGCACAATTTTCACTGTGAACAACCAGCCTTAAAGGGTTATTCCCATCTCAGAGAGTGAGGGCATACTGCTAGGATATGCCCCTATTGTCTGATAGGTGCGGGTCCTACCTCTGGGACCCACACTTATCTCGTAAACGCAGCCGAAAATGAAGCCAGCAAAGAGTCCGGCCACCACCAAGCGTTTCTATTGGCCCGCCGAAAATAGCTGTGCATCGAGCTCGTCTATTTACAGAATCCCCACCACTTCCATCCACTTCTATGGGGCCGACGGAAATAGCGAGCCAGTGCTGGGATATTATCGGCATTGTCTGAGATGGGAAAACCCCTTTAAAGGGTTTCTATCACTTCATATGACATAATTAGCTGTCAGACACTAGCGATCTGCTAGTGTCTGCTCTGGCCAACCATCCTACTATAATCACTTGTGGGGCAGCGGTTTTGCTAAAAAAAACTAACTTTTATAAATATGCTAATGAGCCTCTAGGTGCTATGTGGGCGTCATTAGCACCTAGAGGCTCCGTCTACCTTCATACACAGCGGCCGCCCAGCACGTCCCTCCAGCCCGCCCATGTCCTCCTCCGTGTGACGCAGCGGCCGAATTCTCGCGCATGCGCCGTGCGCGGCTGTATTCGGCGCATGCGCATTGAATGTCTGACCGCTCCGAGCTCAGACATCTCTAATGCGCCGAATACAGCCGCGCACGGCGCATGCGCGAGAATTCGGCCGCTGCGTCACACGGAGGAGGACATGGGCGGGCTGGAGGGACGTGCTGGGCGGCCGCTGTGTATGAAGGTAGACGGAGCCTCTAGGTGCTAATGACGCCCACATAGCACCTAGAGGCTCATTAGCATATTTATAAAAGTTAGTTTTTTAGCTAAACCGCTGCCCCACAAGTGATTATAGTAGGATGGTTGGCCAGAGCAGACACTAGCAGATCGCTAGTGTCTGCCAGCTAATTATGTCATATGAAGTGATAGAAACCCTTTAAACAGCAAAAAGTGGAAATCAATAAAACATGCAACAGTTGTCGGATTTGCAGTTTCCCAGGTCATATAAAAAATATAGGTCCATTATGCCCGGCTTTGGGGCAGAAAAAACATGAGAGCCTCTAGCACATCAGTGAACATAGAAAGGGAGATTTATCACAACTGGTGCAAAGGGAAGCTTGCTTAGTTGCCCATAGCAACCAAATTCCATTCTTTCATGTTTGATTTGGAAAATTATAGGATCATTCTTATTGCTTGCTAGGAGCAACTTAATCAGTTTTCTTTTGCATCAGTTTTGATAACTCTCCCCCTAAGGGGGTGTAATTTGCTTCTGGTGTTGCCCAGTGTCACTGCATACAAATATTTCATAAATTACAAATACTGTATAGGCCCAGCAAGCTTATTATTTTCTCCACTCTGTTGTCTCCTTACATTACTCTATGGACTATCATTACCTTAGACTCTAATACATGCTTTTATGTTTTCCAAGATGTATTTGTGCATTAACCACATCTTACCTGACCAATGGCTTGGATGTTGGATGAGTTCAAGACCAGTATTATGATCAGAATCCTGAACCTGTTAGGAATCATAAATGAGAATAGATCTCCCAATGTAGCTAAACTAATGTGCACAAAAACAGCAGTTACAGAAAATCACTCACCAGCAGTTGTGCAGCCACATCCTGGATGCTTCACAGAAACTTCATACTTCTTTAATAAGATTGGTTTGAACTCCAGATGTTAGTTGAAATGGTTATTTTTCCTATAGAATTAGCGTTACTGCCCCTTGATAAAATCTGGCTGAGTACCAGACGGCATTTTTACTACTTAAAGAAGCTGCTAACTTCACTCGTCTTAGCACATATGATCTGGTCACTAGGATTCATATTTATCTCTCCTAACCAGTAAGCCCTCCCCTAACATTGTAAATTACTTAGATATTTCCCTCCCACAGCAGTCACTTCTAATTCCCTTACACAGATATTGCACTATAATGGCAAGAAAAAAAGATGTTAAAAATATTATTACAGCTGCACAGGGATTTCCAACTAACATACATAAATGCTGCAAAGCAAGAATGCCTTCAAAAATAGAAGTGTTAATAGTTTATTTTTATCACTTAACAAAAGGCAAAGTGAATGAACAAAAGAGAAATCTAAATCAAATTAATATTTGGTATGACCGTCCTTTGCCTTCAAAGCATCAGCAATTCTTCTAGGTACACTTGCACACAGTTTTTAAAGGAACTCAGAAGGGAGGTTGTTCCAAACTTCTTGGAGAACTAGCCACAGATCTTCTGTGGATGTTGGCTTGCTCAGATTCTTCTGTCTCTTCATGTACCGTAATCCCAGACACAGCGTATGATGTTGAGATCAGGGCTCTATGCAGGCCATATCATCACTCCGGACTCCTTGTTCTTCGTTCATTGAATATAGTTCTTAATAACACTGGCTGGATGTTTGGAGTCATTGTGCAGTACCCCAGACCTGGGGGTACCTGCAAATGTTATGCCATGTAATATACTGTTAATGCCCTGTACACCAGCAATGAAGAGGTATGGTTGGCAGGGGCAGGATTAACCACCTTGTTCCTCCCCTCTTGGTAGGAGTGGGCTGATGCTATTTCCTGCCAACAGGGGGAGTACTAGGTTAGCCAGTGTGGATGAGGGAAACACATGCTTGAGCTCCTCCTTCAAGTGGTCCAGATTTCCTGTTAGACTACTACTCTGCAGAGATTAACTGAACCAAGACTACTTCTTACAAGCTGCAGCGTGTTCAGTCAGCAGAGTGACTAGCAATCTCATCTTTATAGACCCTGCTGCAGGTGAGGAAACACAGTTCGGACACCCGCACCCATTACAGACTAACTCCAAGCCTACATGACCAGTGGACACCTATATCAAAAAGAATTGCAAGAGAGAGACATCTGCAAAACAGCACAATTCCCTTAAATTGCCACTTATCCAGCCACCATACCTCATCATCTGGTGACAGGAATTGCACTTTGTACCTACCACTGCTGGATATAAAACAAGTTATAGAGACTTTCATACTTCTGTTCTGATTCCTCAAAACACCTTTCCAATGCATTGACCCCCAGGGAACAACAGATTGAGGAAATACATTGTGACACTACCATTCCTGTCCCCTGCATCGGCTCCTCAGGGGCTCACTGCAACTGCCCTGCTGCAGAATAAATTTGGACACAGTTGGACTCTGTGATGGTATTGCATAATGGATAAGTATCTGCCTGTATTTCTCAGCATTGAGGATACCATTTGCTGAAATGCAGCCCCAAACTTGCAAGGAACCTCCACCATGCTTCAATGTTGCCTGTAGACACTCATTATTGTACTGCTCTCCAGCTCCAACTTCCTTCTCTTACAGCCAAATATTTCAAAGTTTAATTGATTAGTCCAGAGCACCTGCTGCAATTTTTCTGCACCCCATTTGCTATTTTTATGTGCATAGCTGAGTCACTGGGCCTTGTTTTCATGCTGAAGGTATGGTTTCTTGGCTGCAATTCTTCCATGAAGACCAATTCTGGCCACACCTCTCCAAACTGTAGATGGGTGTAACTGGGTTCAACTGGTTTCTGCTAGTTCTGAGCTGATGGCACTGCTGTTTTTTTTTATTATTATTTATTTTAAAGGGGAGTAAGCATGATGGAGGTAATTTATTAACCCTTAGGCTACCAGAACCGTACATGTACGGCGCTGGTTCGTTATGTAAACATGATGCCCGCTCGCACGTGCAGCGGGCGTCATGGCCGGCAGATCTCTGCTGTTTCATACAGCAGAGACCTGTGGCTAATTGCCATGACCGGCAATAATGCTGATCGCGGTAATTAAATGCTTTAGATGCCTTGATCAAGTGAGATCACTACACCTAAATGTGCAAAAACCCAAAAGCTCGTGTTTCCGGGCTTCCTACCTATGCCCCGTGTGTCCAATCCGGGCATAAGTAGTTGCGCTGAATACTTTAAGCCTTAATGAGTAGGCTAACAGTATTCAAACTGCAATTATATTTTGGCCACCAGGTGGCAGGCCATGATAAGAAATGAGCAAAAGTGAGCAAAATAAGCTAATAATAAATTACTGATAAACTAAAATTAAAAAGAAAATTAATAAGCTTATATATGAGGCACATAATGATCACAAATTTTTTTTTAAAAAAATGTAAAAAAATATATTAAAAATAAAAAATATATAAAAGTTTAAATCACCCCCCTTTCCATATAATTAAAAAATAAATACCTAAATAACAATAAATATAAACATCATGGGTATCACCACGACCAAAATGCCCATACTATTAAAATAAAAATAAAAAATTCCAACATGGCGAATGGCGTAACGGAAAAAAGGGGCAAAATGGCCGATTTGCCATTTTTTCATTGCTTCTCTTACCCCCAAAAAATTTATAAAATGTGATCAAAAAGTCACGCACACTCCAAAATGGTATCAATTAAAAGTACAGATTGTTCCTCAAAAAATTAGCCCCTAAACAGCTCAGTATAAAAAGTTATGGGGGTCAGAATATGGTGATTTAAAAACAAAAATGTTCTCAAAGTTTAAATAAATTTTTACACTATTTAGACATAAAGAACCTATACACATGGGGTATCGTTGTAATCGTACTGACCCAAAGGTAGGAAAAACCGTAAAACAGTGGGGGATTGCGTTTTTTTTCCAATTCCACCCCATTTGGATTTTTTTTTACCGCTTCCCACAACATTTTATGCCATAGTTAATGGTGGCATTAGAAAGTACAAGTTGTCCCGCAAAAATAAGCCCTCATACAGCTATGTGACCGGGGAAATAAAAAAGTTATGGCTCACGGAAAATAGTGAAGAAAAATGAAAATGCAAAAATGAAAAAACCTCCAATAGCCAAAGGGTTAAGACCGGCAATTTAGACTCTGGTCTTAATGCCACCATGCCGGCGGCTAGGTCATCAGTATTTGGGGCCCCCGCCAATCAGCTGTTTGAGAAGGCACTGGCCCTCACATGCTTAACAAAGACTACTGAGTAGTCGAAACGTTGCTGCTTTTTATTGGCCTTTTTGTACATTGCTCATGGAGTAACGACTAATAAAGGACATTTGGATGAATATGCTGCCGTCACCTTCTATCTAAATACAATACAGAGGATAGGTCATGAGTATAAGGCCTCCTGCACACGGCCCTATCTGTTTTTACAGTCCACAAATTGCCGTATGCGTTCCACAATTTGCGGAAATAGATATTTTTGTACGCAAGACGGACAAGAAGAGGACATGTTCTATTTTATTTTTTGCATGGCTGCGGAACTGACAAATGGATGCGTACAGCACACGGTGTGCTGTCCACATTTTGTGCGCACACAATGAAATGACTGGGTCCACATCCGATCCACAAAAATTGTGGATCGGATGCAGAATGAAACTATGGTTGTGTGCAAGAGGCCTAAAAGCCTCCTTAAAGAAAACCCCTTCACACGGGCGTTGCGGGTAAGGGCCAGATGCAATGCGCACAAAGTGCGTTCAGGGAAAATCGTGCGAGTAGGCACGCAATTTCAGTCAGTTTTGACTGCGATTGCGTTCCGTTGTCCAGTTTTTTACAAGCGAGTGCAATGCGTTTTGCATGAGAAAAAACTGAATGTGGTACCCAGACCCAAACCCGGACTTCTTCACTGAAGTTCGGGTTTGGGTTTGGTGTTCTGTAGATTTTATTATTTTCCATTATAACATGGTTATAATCGAAAATAATAGCATTCTTAATACAGAATGCTAAGTATAATGTCAATGGAGGGTTAAAAAATAATAAAAAGATAACTCACCTCATCCTTTGATGACGTAATCGCGTTTACCATGTGATGAGCAAGGTGACGTCAGCGCAGGTCCTGCTGAATGAAGATAGAAAGATGGTGGTGAGCGCGATTACATCATCAAAGGTCTTTTTGCAGGTCCTGAAAGAAGACAATGCCGGCTGCGCGATCAAGTGGATGAGGTGAGTTATTTCATAATACAGTGAATAGACTTTAATGGGGTCCGGGGTTGCTCATCCCTATCATCTCCTAGCAACCATGCGTGAAAATCGCCCCCACATTCGCACTTGCTTGCGTGTGAAAGGGGCCTAGATCTCTTACACAACTGTGCTGTGTTTGAACCTACATATGAAAATGAAGATCATTTTTACCTGTTTGGTATAATTGGTTAATCATATGTCTGACTATAGGGCCCATTTCACACAAGCAAGTTTTCCGTACAGGTGCAATGTTTGAATTTAACGCATTACACCCACACTAAATCCAGACCCATTCATTTTTATGTGTCTATGTACATGAGTGTTGTTTTTCACGCATCATCTCTGCGTTACGTGAAAATCGCAGCATGTTCTATCTTCTGCATTTTTCACACAGCACTGGTACCATAGAAGTGAATGGAGCTTCGCTGAAAAAAGGATTGCATCTGGATGCAATGCATTTTTCACTGATGGTTGCTAAGAGATGTAGATTGTAAGTCTTCATTTTTTTAAAGGAAATATTAAATATTAATATTTTGGGTTGATATCATTAATTTATATTAATAAATAGGTGTGTCGTCTATTGATACAATAAATACTAACTAAATTAACTATCTTCCTTGTTGCACTTACACTTTCCCTGAACTACGTGCATTCACTATGTTATATACTACGGCGGGGACTACTACAATAAATAACTATACACTTTACTATGAATAATAAAGAATTTATTACACAATAACAGGTCTACAGTCTAAGGCCGAATGCACACGGCCGTGTTCCGCGGCCGAGAGTGGTCCGTGGTAACCCGGCCGGGATTCCTTCTGACAGCAGGAGCGCACGGCGTTATTGGTTGCTATGACGCCGTGCACTTCATGCCGCCGCTGCTGTACAGTGATACACTCGTATGATCTATACCATTAAGGGTTTAACACAATAAGGGTTTAACACAATATGGCACTACAAGGGTTAATGGAACGATGCAGGCCAGGAATACAGTGGGTGGCAAGGTACTGCAGGGGTATATAGGGTACAGGGTTGGAAAGGGTTAACACAGAATCTGGGGGTTGTGGGATATGGCAGGAAGGGATTAATGCTGGGGCTGAATGCAGGGGTTAATGGGCAGGCTGGTGTTAATCAAGGTGGCAGTGAATGGATTGTTGGTTCATGAATAATATTGCAGGGGTTACTGGGGATTGGTGGTTAATGCAGGGGAAGGGTATTTATCAATCCTATGGTTCATTGATCGTCTTTCGGCGTTGTCCTGGGGATGATTCTCCCTCCTTCCCCTTGTCCCTCCTCTCTCCTCTATGGGGCTGCTCTCCTGAGTGCGCTTTCCTCCCTCTGGGGCTGCTCAGGGTTAACTTCTGAGTGCAGTGCCGCTGTACTAATTAAATCTGGCGGCGCTCGATCCCGAGCCGTCCGCGCTGCAGGCGCGCAAACGCACGCCTGCAGGCGCGCAAACGCACGCCTGCAGGCAAGGTCACGTGGGCTGGTGCGGCGATATGACGTCACCACACAAGCCCTCGCATCCTGGTGCGCGCTTCCAGGGACTGCGCATCTCCTGGAGGTACATGGAAATACCGCCGGAGATGTTATCAAAGGGCAAGGGATCATTATTGATCCCCTGTCTTTTAAAGTGGCAGCACCTGGCGAGCCATCTAGGCGGCATCTCTCTTATGCAGGTGCGCTGGTATGCGCCTGCAGGGAGATTAGGCTGGGGAGGGGGCACCTGTGACTGGGGGTGGATGGAATATTGGCCACACTATATAAGTATATATATATATATATATATATATATATATATATATAGATAATTGGGGCATATCTATATATATATATTTGTGGTCAGGGCGCCGGTCCCTGGACGTAGGAGCTAGCGCCAACATCTGGCTTGGAAATGCCGAAAGCCTGTAACGAGGACAGGCCTAAAAGGGAGCCTATCCTTAAGGAAGAGCTAAGAAAAGGGAAGGGAGGGTGGGGGTAACTGGCTGCACGTCCCGTTCCTTGCACTCCGTGGATCTTATAGCAAAGGGGCGGGGCCTATGCCCCTCCCACAAATACAGGCTGCACGGCAGCCTTAACTACTTATGGTCAGGGCGCCGGTCCCTGGACGTAGGAGCTAGCGCCAACATCTGGCTTGGAAATGCCGGAAGCCTGTAACGAGGATAGGCCTAAAAGGGGCCAAAAAGGAGACAAACATACGGACAGATTCTTTATTGCACTGTTACAGGGCAAGAGAACAGAAAGCATCACAGATCTCTGATTGAGGGTTCGGAATGTATCTAGAAAAACATGACGACCCCCAGCGCCCCATGCTCCTGATGACATGAGGAGGTATCTGGTGCCTTGATGCCGCAGAGGCTGCCCCAATACGAAAGGAGTGTCCCGAGATGCCCTTTGGGTCTTGACCTAACCCCGCCACCAATCACCCCACATGTGACATGAACTGGGGCGTGGACAACGGCCCTCCTTTGAAGGGGAGTAGGGGACTATCAGCTGCTGCCGCCTGCAGAGCCACAGCCAACTGCCGCAGCACCTTGACTGGGCACCAGTCGTTGTGCGAGGGGTAGAAGGAAACCAGGGTTGGAGGCCCTGTCTGAGCGGTCTTGGTAGATGGAATGCTCAGAACAAACTGGTCGTGATGCCAGGTCAAGTGCTGCTTCTGGAGATGACGGCCGCTGCGGACGGAGGTGGTGAATTCCCCTGGACGAAGGAACCCGTAAAACCCCAGGTAAAGGGCGGCCTTAATGATTGTGCTAATCAAGGGCCCAAAAGGATCACCATCCAGAGCCAAGGACAATAGCCTAAATAAGGAGCCGGACATGGGTTGCCGGACCACCGGCTTGCTTGCACCGGCTTTCTCAATGCCCCGGAGTGTGGCCTTGACTGCCTGTGAAGTTAAGAAAGAGATCCGGGCCGGATTATCCAACGTGAATTGATGTTGTACCCCTGCTAAATACAGGCGGATGGTATTGTGAGCGAGCCCGAGGTTGGCATGGCAATGCGCGATGAAGGCCATAATGAACGACACGTCATCCACGTCGCCCTGTTGATGGCTCTCGGTGAATTTCTTAAACAGATTCCAGCCCGTACAATAGTTCCTGACTGTATTCTCAGACAGGCTCTGGTGCAACAGGTCCTTTGCTTTGGTGATTAATGATGTCAGTCCCACACCAGGTCGCTGTACGCCGGAACGCCTGCCCCCGTTGCGTCTGCGAGCGGCATGTTCTGAAAGAAGACATCGACGTTAAACCTGGACAGCGCATCAGCAGCCGTATTCTTGGAACCCTGTATGTGGGAGCACTCAATGCAGAAATTGTGTACCATGGATAACCAAACCAGCCTACGCATAAGAGCCATGATTTTAGGGGATTTAGCTCTGCCATTGCGGATGATGTCGACCAAGTCCAGACTATCGGTAATGAATAATACCCTTGAGTTAGACCAAACGTGGCCCCACACATGGGCCGCTGCCACCACTGGGTACAACTCCAACAAGGGAGAAGACCTAAGGGCCTGCCCGTCCAGCATAATCTGGGAAGGCCAGGCACCGGCCAGCCAGTGGTTGCCAAATATGGCTGCAAAGCCCTTGGATGCGGCCGCGTCGGAATAGACCGTGGGAGAGGACGGGTCCCGGGGGGGAATAAACAACCTGACGCCATTCCATGAGGACATGAACGTGCTCCACATGGACAGGTCCGCCATGGCCTGTTGGTCTAGACAAATGACACTGTCTTGTTCCGGGACTGATGGCAGGAGCAGCAAGAGCCGAGACACGAAGGTGCACCCCTGGGGCATGACCCTCATGGCGAAATTCAGCCGGCCCAGCAAGGATTGGAGGCTTGTTTTGGTAGGAAGCAGGATTTGGCAGCCTCCTGGATGGCTAACCGGATCTGCTGTAACTTCTCCTCAGGGAGCCTTGCTTCCAACTTAACAGAATCCAGAATGACCCCTAGGAAGGTGATCGTTGAGGAAGGACCGACCGTCTTCCCCGTGGCGACAGGCACCTGGAGCGCCGAGAACAACTCCAGCAGAGAGGATAAACCAGAGGGCTGATGGGAGGGGTGCTCCACCAGCAGGAAATCATCCAGGTAGTGGATACACATAGGAGCCTGCCCATGTTCGACCAGAATCCAGTGCAGGGCCTGGGCCAGCCGGTCAAACAGCCATAGGCTGCTTTTCGAGCCAAACGTAAGACGATTGGCAAAGTAGTATCTTCCTGCCCATTTGATGCCATAATATTGCCACAGTTGCGGGAGGATCGGGAGCAATTTAAAGGCATCGGCAATATCAGTTTTAGAAAACCAGGCCCCCCTGCCTGCCTTGAGAACGAACTGAATGGCCTCATCGATAGAGGAGTACTTCATGCTGAACTCTTCTGATGGTATGAGCGAGTTAATACTAGGAATGTGCGAGGAATAAGGAGCCGAGAGATCATAGATCAGCCTTTTTTTATTTGAGCCTCTCTTAGACACCACCCCAATTGGGTTGACCCTCCAAACTTCAAAGGGAATCGAGTCAAAAGGGCCGATGATGAAGCCTTTATCCAATTCCGAGGATAATACCGCTTGCACTGCCTCAGGATCTTGTCTGGCAGAGAGGAGGTTCTCACACTCCCAATTCGAATGTGGCAGGGCCACCAATCCTGTGTGGAACCCTAGTGACAGGCCAGTGATCAAGTGTTGCACGAACTGCCGGTCGTCATGACCTTCCAGGAGCGCCTCCAGGAGATCCACGTTGACGTCGGTCAGTCATGCCTGTTTGGCAGATTTTTTGGGACAGGTGGACCTGGGATGTGCCCGAAAGCAGACCGTGCACACGTGAAGGGCCCTGCACCCGCTGAACATGCAGTGACCGAAGTTGAAGTTATTGCATATCTGGCTCTTGCCCAGATACACAATAGGCCTGCCAAACTTGTCCATGAGGGCCGGGCCCCTGGTGACACCCGATGTTCCTGGAAGGGCTCTGTCCGGATGGGCAAACGCCTCGTTGGGGCACCATTCCGTGGCATGGAAAATGGACTGGCATGAGCCACAAGTGGGGGCTCGGAGACCAGCAAAATGCCTGCAGAAGAGCTCCATGTCCAGCACAGCCCAATTAGTCATAAACTGGAACTGTGCTAGGGAGGCTGCGGCTTTAGCCGCGAAGGATCGGTGATAGTCATAGAACGCCGAGCCCCCATACTTGTGACCCAAATCAGTAACTTGGTACAAATAGGCGTCCAGCTCCTCCCTCCTATTAGGCTGCGCCGAGCAGATGACGTCTCTGAACAAGCTAAAAGCGAGAACAAATTCTGGTATAGACAGCTTGCGATTCAACCTGGCATCTTTAGACTTCATCACCACTGACACCTCCCCGCAATCAATGGTTCTGTGCTCGCTAGCATCGTGGGAAGCTATGAGGATAGATGCCAGGTTGACTTCTTTGCCTGCCAGTATATCCCTCCTGATATTTTCCGCCACAAAATGAGCTGTGACAATGGCCGGCGGAGTAGAAGACATACCTAGGGAACCCGCCAACGGCCCCGACACTGCCGACATGGGCGCTACTGACTGCGAAGAGGTGGAGGCCCTGGACTCCAGCTCCACGACCCTGTGCTGGATGTCCGCTACCGAGGCAGCCAGACTCCCCATAGTGGCATTTAATTGAGCCAGTGATGACTGGATAGAAGGTACTACCAGCTGCTCGCTGGCTGGAACCGGGCTAGATACCAGTAGCCTATAAAGTTCGGCTTTCCTGGCCGAAGCCGGGTGACTAATGCCCCTTCTATTTAATTCGGCCACCAGTTTTGGAATTGTCCAGTTCCTCAGGGATCCATGACCAGCCAGACCGGAAACCATGGACCCGGAGATGGACGAGGCATCATCGATGTCTGAGGCCTGGGACATGTTGACCGCGCTGTAATACCTCTACGCCCTGGATAAGACCTGAGGACAAAACCTTTGTTACTTGTGCGGACACCAGGCATGTCTAGGACATCCTGATGGGCCCCCCCCTTTTTTTTTTTTTTAAACCGCCCCTAGATTCTGGCCAGCCTAACGAACCTGAATTGATACTCACCTGGTTATGGAATTTGGTGAAAATGATAACGATACCGTACTGGAGGCTCGTACCACCAACCGAGGTGGAGGCCTTGCTTATGGGAAACTGCCGGCACCGAGACCCCAAACGTGCTGCCGTGTAAACAAAGAACAAGTATGAAAATCTAAATGCATCGGGAGTATAGCCAATCTGGTAGCGACAGGCCGTACCACCTGCCCCTAAGGGTAACAGAGAAACATGGCCTAAACGTTTTTGTCAACAATGCTGAGGACAGAAGAGCCAACAAACTAGGATGACGTGCCCCCCGGGCGTGCTGCTAGGTCAAGCATGCTGCTATGGGCGGATGTGTGCCAAGATTGGTGAAACAAAAACCCCTTGGACGTACTTAGACAGGACACCATGCCACCGGGGCGGCTGACGCGACATTGCCTGAACGCTTCAGACAAACGTGTAACAAACGTGTAACAAGAGACAAGAAAGACAACCTGGGCGTACCAGGTAGGACCACGTGTCACCGGGGTGACGGACGTAATATTTGCCCGAACGTTTCAAGCAGATGTACAACAGGAGATAAATATGACAACCTGGACGTTCCAGGCAGGACCACGAGCCACCAGCGTGGCAGACATACTTTGCCTGAACGTTTCAAGCAGACGTGCCACAGTAGACGAGCATGGCAACCTGGACGTTCCAGGAGAGAACAACATAATACTGCTTGAACGCTTCAAGCAGACGTACCACATGAGATGACGAGACACCCTGGAATCCAGGACACCGTGCCACGAAGTGGCGGACGTGACTTTTGCCTGAACGCTTCAAGCAGACGTACCACAATAAACAAAATGACAACCTGGGATTCAAGGCCTGGTACGCTCAGGCTCGTCTCGTCTGCCTGCCGTCCCACCTAGTACGCCCAGGTTTCGTCTCGTCACGCTGTCTGCTCTCCATTCCGCTCAGGCTCTGTCTTGCTTTCTTGTTCTCCTTACACGCACAGGTTCCTTTTTCGTCTCTCTGTTTTGTCACCTGGCACTCCCTGTCTTCGTCTTGTCATTCTGTCTGGCTGCCTGGTACGCCCAGGCTTCGTATCTTCACTGGTCGCCTTGTGTCACTAGGCTTTGTCTTGTGTCCCTGCCTGTTCACCTGGTACACCCAGGTTTCGTCTCGTCACGCTGTCTCAACTGATACACTCAGGCTCTGTTTCATTTTTCTGTCCGCCTGGCACACCCAAGTTCCGTTTTAGTTTCTTTGTCTTGTTTCCTGTCTCGTTTCAATGTCTGGTCGCCTGGTACACTCAGGCTCGTTTTTTCTTCTACCTAGTCGCCTGGCACGCTCGGTCGGGCCTCGTCCTGTTTCTCCTCGCGCGGCCACTGGCTGGCCAGGTTTTGTCTCGTCCTTTCTGTTTCCTTCCTGCCATGGTGGGCTTAGGTTCACGTCTCCCTTCGTCCAAGGCTTCCCCCCACTCGGTAGTCCGGGTCCTATCCCTCTTGCAGATCTGCCACCGGCCGTCTTCCGCCACGATTCCCGGCTCCTCCTGTTCACGTTTTGGGATTCCAGGTCACGTGTCCACTTTTTTGGCTCCCTTGGTCTAACATGCACCCAGTAATCTGCCAATCTGCTGGTCCAATTCTGCACCATTCTCTTTACGTTCATTCTTCAGGCATGCATGTTCCCCCTTTTTTTTTTTTTTTTTTTCAGGTTCTAGCTCGTTTCAGGTCATTTGTTCATCTCTAAGGCATTTTCGCCGGCCTTTGCGGCTCCATCCTTCGGGTACGTTTCACCAAGCATGGCACAACCTTTTCTTCACAGAATCTCATCCATTCTTTCACTGCCACCATCCGGTCGCCTATCACGCCAGCCGTATTCTTAATCATGTCCAATACACCTGTTTTTTCTGATTCAGGCAGTACGTTCTCTCCACAGGTCAAGCATGTCTCAAGCTTCAGATATAGACGACAATATGTCAGTTCGTGAAACTTTGGTTTAAGGCCAGGCCAGCACTATGTCTCTCAGGAACTGGACTGTTTCAAAGTTGATTGTGAAGCTGAACAGGAGGGGGATCCCGCACCCAGCTTCTGCCAGGAAGGCGAAGCTTTACAAACTTTTGATGTCCAACCCGAGCCCTTCTGGGGATCAACCTGGGCTTTCATCCATTCAACTCTCACTATCCCAACTGCAGTCCACCATTAATTCCCTGGTCAATTCGGTGGCTGATATCCAATCCAGGGTAGCGGAACTGGAGTCTCGGGCCCCAGCGATTCCCCAAGTGCCGGCACCGCCACCCGCTCCTTCTACTTCTCATTGTTTTTCGCCAGGTATTTCCAAAGATATTCTGGCAGGGAAGGACGTCAACTTGGCATCTATCCTCATTGCCTCTCAGGACGTCCCGGAGAGCAGGGTCATCAACTGTGGCGATGTTTCTGTAGTCCTTAAGGCCAAGGATGCCCGGACATCTACCTGTATCAGGTCACGGACTTGGGCCACAAGTACGGCGGCTCAGCTTCTACGATTATCATTGCTCTTTTGCCGGGAAAGCAGCGGCGGCACTAGCTCAATTCCAGTTTGTCACCAACTGGGCTAATATTGACATGGAGCTGTTCTGCTGCCACTTCGCGGGTCTTAGAGCCCCTACCTATACGGTGTGTCAGTCAATTTTCCATTCTTCGGAATGGTGCCCAAACACTGCTAACACCAATCAGGACAGGTCATTACCCGGACCCTCCGGGGCCCAGCAGAACACACCTTCAGTCGATAAGCTAGGTCGACCCATCGTATATCTGGGCAAGAGCCAGGTTTTCAATAATTTCAATGCGGGCGGGTGCTCCTTCAGTGTCTGCAGAGCACTTTATGTGTGTTCTTTGTGCTTCAGGGCCCATCCGCATTCCACCTGTCCCAAAAGGTCTTCCAAGCAGTTCTGACTAACCGATATCAACGTGGACCTGCTTGCAGCCCTACTACAGGACCACCATGAACAAAACTTTGTGGAGTTCCTGGTAGTGGGCTTCACGGAGGGCTTCGACACGGGGCTTGTCGCCCTCCCTCAGACCTCTTGGGAAGGCGGAAACTTACTCTCCGCCACAGGGGACCCAGCGGCAGTGGAGGAATTGTTCCAGTCAGAAGTTGAGAAGGGTTTTCTCATTGGCCCCTTCGCCGTAATTCCTTTTCATTCCTGGCGTTTAAACCCAATCGGTTTGGTCACCAAAAAATCATCCAATAAAAAACGCTTAATTTATGACCTTTCTGCTCCTCATGCTTCCATAATACCCAGTCTCAATTCACTCATTCCGTCAGAGGAGTTCTCCATGCAGTACTCCTCTATCGATGAAGCCATACAATCCATATTATTAGCAAAGGCAGATATCGCCGATGCCTTCAAGCTTCTACCTATCCAGCCGCAGTTGTGGCAGTACTACGGCATCAAATGGGCCGATCGTTACTGTTTTGCCAACAGGCTCATTTTTGGTTCCAAAAGTAGCCCTTGGTTATTTGACCAGTTCGCCAAGGCTCTGCACTGGATTCTGGTCCATCATGGCGGTTTGCTGACGGTTATTCATTATCTCGATGACTTCTTGATCATCGAGAGAACGCACGGCAAATCAGGCAATCTGGCCACTCTGCTTCAAATTTTTTCGAAGTTGCAGCTTCTTGTTGCACAGGCAAAGACCGAGGGTCCCGCCACTAGAGTAACGTTCTTCTGCATCATCCTGGATTCCCTTCGGATGGAAGCCAGCCTTCCCGAAGAGAAGCTAGTCAGTTGTCGCGAGGTCATTTCTAAAGCTGCATCCTCCGGCTTCCTCACCAAGATTGAACTCCAATCTTTGTTGGGTAGGGTCAACTTTGCCTCCAGGATCTTGCCTCAGGGCAGGACTTTCACGTCTAGACTGCTTCATTTACTTCCTTCAGCAACTGACCAGGACAGCGTCATCCACCTGGACAGCCATCTCCTACCATTTTCTCCTATGCCACCACTTCCCGCGGATTTGCGGCCATCTACGGGTCCCATTGGATGGCTGGTCAGTGGCCCGCGGAAGTCTTGTCAGGTGCTGAAATTCTAAACACTTCCTCCCTCCTGGAATTTTACCCTATCGTCGTGGCAGCCCAAGCTTAGGGACAGCACTGGGCCAACGCCCCAGTGATGTTTGTCACTGACAACCAAGCCTTGGTCGACATTATCACCAAAGGTAGGGCCAAGTCTCTTAAAATTATGTCCCTGCTTCGCAGGCTGGTATGGCTCTCTTTATCTTTCAATTTTCACATATTCTGCAGTCACATTCAAGGGTCTAGGAACATAGCAGCGTATGCCTTGTCCCAGTTTAATTTCCCCCTCTTCTTTCAGGTGATGCCCGAAGCAGACTCCACGGGATGTCTAGCCCCGGCCTTCAGTTCCCTGGTGATAGACTGAACTCCCTAATTTCGTCAGCAAGGAACCTAGTGCAACAATTCCTTTCTCCCAATACAGCCAGGAATTACCAAGCCGGTTTTAAAATTTATCAGGAATTCTCCAGGATCCACCCTCAGGGTGGCCTGGACGACATCTCCTACATCATGGCCTTCATCGCCCACTGTTATTTCCAGCTCAGGCTGTCTTACAATACCATTAAGTTATACTTGGCATGCATCCAATATTACTCTATGCTCCGCAATCCAGGCGGGGGTTCTATATTCTCCTTGCAGGTAATCAAGGCCACTTTACGAGGAATCCAGAATAGTAGGGAGGACCCCCCTTCCCGTAGACAGCCCGTATCTGGCGAAATCTTCAGGAAATTATCTTCAGCCTTTGTTGGTAACCCTTTTGGGCCCTTCACCGGTACAGTTATCAAAGCTGCCATGTACCTCAACTTTTATGGCTTCCTCAGGCCAGGCGGGCTTACCTGCAGTTCCCCTAGGCGCAACAGCTTGCAAAAACAGCAGTTGGTTTGGTGCGATGACCATTTCATCCTCAGGTTGCTTTTCACGAAAACAAGTCAGTCTGGCCCTCCAACTGAAGTTAGATTCTTCAAAACCTCCAATGCTTGTTGTCCGGTTCAGGTCCTCAAGCAACTCATGTCCCTTTTACATGATGCACCACCCGATAGCCCTTTGCTGCCGCACCACAATGGACCTCTCACTTCTGCCCAATTCATTTCACACATCCGCACCCTGGCCTCAGGCCTAGGTTACAATCCCAGAGTCATTTCCGGCCATTCTTTTCGTATCGGGGCAGCTTTGGCAGCTTCCAGGAATAAGGTCCCGGCACATGTCTGATTATGATTAAAAGTGGTTCACCTTAATCCTGGTCTCCTCGATTCCTTTTTGCCCCCTCTTAGGCCTACCCGCGTACCTAGCTCCAGGCACAAGTCAGCCAGTCTAGGGTCTGGGGTTAGGCATGCTTCCCCGATTTGTTCACAGGTAGCCACGACCACAAATTAGGAAGGCTGCGGTTCAGCCTGCATTTGTGGGAGGGGCGTCTGCCCCATTTATTCACCGGCTCCCTTACCCCGGCACACGTCTCTTTTGTGCCCCACCCTCCCTCCCGTTTTCTCTGTTGTCCTCATCAGGGTATGCCCCTTTTTAGGCCTACCCGCGTACCTGGCTCCAGGCACAAGTCAGCCAGTGTAGGGTTCGGGGTTAGGCATGCTTCCCCGATTCGTTCACAGGTAGCCACAGGTAGCCACGACCACAAATATATATGTATATATGCATATCTTAGACATAAATACATATGCAAATCTACCCCTATCCTCTACAGCGCTTGAAAAATGCATCAAAACTGATAACTTCCACGTGAAAAAAACTGAACCACTGAATGCAATCGCAGACAAAACTGACTGAACTTGTGCGCTGGCCACCAATGAATTTAATACTGGGGAGGGAGGGAGGGCCGTACTGGCCACCAATGAATTTAATACTGGGGAGGGAGGGGGGCCGCACTGGCCACCAATTAATTTAATACTGGGGAGGGAGGGGGGCCGCACTGGCCACCAATGAATTTAAAACTGGGGAGGGAGGGGGGTCTGGCCCCTGCTGCCTGGCAGCACCTGATCTCTTACAGGGGGTTATGATACGCACAATTAACCCCTCAGGTGCGGCACCTGAGGGGTTAATTGTGCTGATCACAGCCCCCTGTAAGAGATCGGGTGCTGCCAGGCAGCAGTCATGTACACAGTTCTTAGTATATTCTAACTTGAAGCGTCCCCATCACTATGGGAACGCCTCTGTGTTAGAATATACTGTCGGATCTGAGTTTTCACGATCTAACTCAAATCCGATGGTATATTCTAACATAGAGGCGTTCCTATGGTGATGGGGACGCTTCAAGTTAAAATATACCATCGGATTGGAGAAAACTCCGATCCGATGGTATATTAATATGGATTTCTGACTTTACATTGAAAGTCAGAGGGGGACGGATCCGTTTGCAATTGCACCATATTGTGTCAACGTCAAACGGATCCGTCCCCATTGACTTGCATTGTAAGCCAGGACGGATCCGTTTGGCTCCGCACGGCCAGGCGGACACCAAAACGCTGCAAGCTGCGTTTTGGTGTCCGCCTCCAGAGCGGAATGGAGGCGGAACGGAGCCAAACTGATGCATTCTGAATGGATCCTTATCCATTCAGAATGCTTTGGGGATGAACGGATCAGTTCGGGGCCGCTTGTGAGAGACTTCAAACGGATCTCACAAGCGGAACCCCAAACGCAAATGTGAAAGTAGCCTAAACCATACTTTTTTTCTGAACAGATTCTCTCAGGATCTGTCAGTTTCCCACTACATTGTATGCAATAATAAATGGTGTCATTAGAAAATACAACTTGTCCCTCAAAAATCAAGCCCCATTCGTCTATGTGAATGGAAAAATAAAAAAGTTATGACTCTGGGAAGGCAGGGACTAAAAAATGAAAATGAAAAAAAAAAAAAAGAAAATCTGTTAGGAAAGGGTTAATATTTGGATTTTCAGACAACACTTGTAAGAACGATTCAGCCGTGTACACTTCTACAGTAGGATGAAACAATAGTGTATTCACGATACTGTATCTAATGATATGTAACAGAACCTCTTAAGCGTTCTTTCTGGTGACATTGCATGTGGAAACATCTCAGATGTGACATACTACAGTCTCCATTCAGTCACATCAGGAACAAGGATTTTTCTATAAAAACTTCCAGTGCAGATAAAGGGATCAGGGATAAAGTAAATATTTGGAGTTGTCCATGTTGTCCTTCATGAAACTGTGAGCTATAAGCCTGCAAGATGAATTGTAAGAAGAAAATAATTTCATAAAGACGTCCTGAAATGTAAACCTGACCATGTTAGGTGTCTTCTTACTGGGATGGTATACTGAACTGATGAAAATATCTTTTAATTGGGAAATCTCCCTAATCCCATCCCAAAGGACAGTCCATGGTTTAAAGTACACAGCACCTTTTCTTCTATGTATGTTCAGTTTATGCCATCAGTGTATCTTCTCAGTCCTTGTAGTTTATAGTGTTACAGTAGATGTTACAATTCCTGAATATAAATTGTTAGGTTCACCAAGTTTTAAGACTGACATACAGTGGGTATAAAAAGTATACACAACGCTGTTAAAATGCTAGGTAATTGTCATCTAAAAAGTCAGAAGAAGAATCCTTTCAGAACTTTTCCCACCTTTACTGTCACCTATAATCTGTACAATTCAATTGAAAAACAAATAAAAAAAATTTACGGTGGAAAAATAAAAATAAAGAACTAAAATACTGTGGTTGCATAAATATGCACACCCTTAAACTGATACTTTGCTGAAGTACCCTTTAAATTTATGACAGCATTCTGTCTTTTTGGGTAGAGGTCTATCACCATGGCACATCTTCCTTGCAAATGCACTCCAAATCAGTCAGATTGCAAGGGCATCTCCTGTGTACAGCCCTCTTCAGGTCAACCCATAGATTTTCAATTGGATCCATGTCTGGGCTCTGGCTGGGCCATTCCAAAACTTTTATCTTATTCTGGCAAAGCCATTCTTTTATTGATGCGGAGGTATGCTTTGGGTCCTGATGCTGAAAGGAGAATTACTCTTAATTTGCAGCTTTTTAGCAAAGGCCTGAGGGTTTTGTGCCAAAATTGATATTTGGAACTGTTCATAATTCGCTCTACCTTCATTAAAGCCCCAGTTCCAGCTTCAGAAAAATAGCCCCAAGGCATAATGCTGCCACGACCATGCTTTACTGTGGGTATGCTGTTCGTTTGGTGATGTGCAGTGTTGGCTTTGCGATAAAAATACTTTTTGGAATTATTTAAAAAAAAATCATACTTGGTCCTCATGAGAACATAACACATTTTCAAACATGCTTTTCGCAGACGATGTAGCTTTTGGCAAGACATATCCGGGCTTGCATGTTTTTCTTTGTAAGAAAAGGGTTCAGTCTTGCCACCGTACCCCACAGCCCAGACATATGTAGAATATGGGAGGTTGTTGTCACATGCAGTGTACAACCAGCACTTACCAGAAATTCCTGAAGCTCCTTAAATGTTGCTATAGGCCTCTTGAAGCCTCCCAGACTTCTTCACTGTGTTTCATGGTATATCTAATGCCTTGGATTTTTTTTCTATCCTTCTCCTGATACTTTTAAAAAATGGGATTAATTTGACACTAATGCAACCACATTATTTTAGTTTTATCTTTCTTTTTCCCCTGTAAATTTTAGTTTGTTTTTTAATGGAATTGTACAGAATATGGGTCACATTGAAGGTGAAAATAAATCTGAAATAATTTGTCTTGGTCTGATTTTTTTACATGACAAAAACCTGCCATTTTAACAGGGGTATGTACAGTCGTGGCCAAAAGTTTTGAGAATTAGATAAATATTGGAAATTGGAAAAGTTGCTGCTTAAGTTTTTATAATAGCAATTTGCATATACTCCAGAATGTTATGAAGAGTGATCAGATGAATTGCATAGTCCTTCTTTGCCATGAAAATTAACTTAATCCCAAAAAAAACTTTCCACTGCATTTCATTGCTGTCATTAAAGGACCTGCTGAGATCATTTCAGTAATCGTCTTGTTAACTCAGGTGAGAATGTTGACGAGCACAAGGCTGGAGATCATTATGTCAGGCTGATTGGGTTAAAATGGCAGACTTGACATGTTAAAAGGAGGGTGATGCTTGAAATCATTGCTCTTCCATTGTTAACCATGGTGACCTGCAAGGAAACGCGTGCAGCCATCATTGCGTTGCATAAAAATGGCTTCACAGGCAAGGATATTGTGGCTACTAAGATTGCACCTCAATCAACAATTTATAGAATCATCAAGAACTTTAAGGAAAGAGGTTCAATTCTTGTTAAGAAGGCTTCAGGGCGTCCAAGAAAGTCCAGCAAGCGCCAGGATTGTCTCCTAAAGAGGATTCAGCTGTGGGATCGGAGTGCCACCAGTGCAGAGCTTGCTCAGGAATGGCAGCAGGCAGGTGTGAGCGCATCTGCACGCACAGTGAGGCGAAGACTTTTGGAAGATGGCCTGGTGTCAAGAAGGGCAGCAAAGAAGCCACTTCTCTCCAAAAAAAAAAATCAGGGACAGATTGATCTTCTGCAGAAAGTATAGTGAATGGACTGCTGAGGACTGGGGCAAAGTCATATTCTCTGATGAAGCCTCTTTTCGATTGTTTGGGGCATCTGGAAAAAGGCTTGCCCGGAGAAGAAAAGGTGAGCGCTACCATCAGTCCTGTGTCATGCCAACAGTAAAGCATCCTGAGACCATTCATGTGTGGGGTTGCTTCTCATCCAAGGGAGTGGGCTCATTCACAATTTTGCCCAAAAACACAGCCATGAATAAAAAATGGTACCAAAACACCCTCCAACAGCAACTTCTTCCAACAATCCAAAAACAGTTTGGTGAAGAACAATGCATTTTTCAGCACGATGGAGCACCGTGCCATAAGGCAAAAGTGATAACTAAGTGGCTCGGGGACCAAAACGTTGACATTTTGGGTCAATGGTCTGGAAACTCCCCAGATCTTAATCCCATTGAGAACTTGTGGTCAATCCTCAAGAGGCGGGTGGACAAACAAAAACCCACTAATTCTGACAAACTCCAAGAAGTGATTATGAAAGAATGGGTTGCTATCAGTCAGGAATTGGCCCAGAAGTTGATTGAGAGCATGCCAAGTCGAATTGCAGAGGTCCTGAAAAAGAAGGGCCAACACTGCAAATACTGACTCTTTGCATAAATGTCATGTAATTGTCGATAAAAGCCTTTGAAACTTTTTGAAGTGCGTGTAATTATATTTCACTACATCACAGAAACAACTGAAACAAAGATCTAAAAGCAGTTTAGCAGCAAACTTTGTGAAAACGAATATTTGTGTCATTCTCAAAACTTTTGGCCACGACTGTAGACTTTATATCTACTGTACCATATTAGTGTCTTGACGCGACCTAAAGGAGTCGTCTGACCAGTGGAGTATATAGAGAAGTAAGGATCCCATAGCAAGGATCAAACCAGGCCCCCCACACAGGACAGAAGACAGGACAGGACCCTTGGGCCATTTTTCCACTGCCTCATTTGTTAAAAGTTGTTCCTTTAGACGGTAGAGTCCTGACCAAGTTTTTAGAGGAGAGGAGATAAGACTGGGCCCCCTCTTGCCCTGGGCCCCATAGCAGTCGCATGGTCTGCCGCTATGGTAGTTGCATCTGACACTTTGTAAAATATAGTGGTCTTGTGTGCATGAAAGGTGTCACGGCTGAGGATGAGGAAAATCCTCAGCCGTGCGATGCCAGAAGATGTAAGGCGGCTCGGCCAGGACGACAGGATTAGGGAGCAGGTCACCTCCTAAACGCATCCCTAACCTGACCCTGACTCCTAGCTACATGAGCCGACCTTGATGGTAGGAGGGCTCATGCACCGGAACCTTGAAGTCCCTGCTAGCCCTCAAGATGGCCCTAACCTAGGAGCAGGGTAAGACGGCCTGTTCCTTCTGGACATGGAGGAACAGGGGTCTCACTGGCCAAGCTGCAAGGAATGGGGAAACACATACAACATACAGATATGACAGGCGAACTAAACAAGTTCCACACATACCTGTCACAGCCACGCTGACTGGAACCCATGCATGCACTACTCATGTCCACAGAACACAAAGGGACATAGCACACATAACACACAGGTAACCAGGACATCCATAGTTGCACTAAATAGGAAACAAAGGGAAACATCAACTGAACATCATGCAAACATAACTTATACATCACAGATAAACCTATGACCACAAGGGTGGCCCCCACTGGCAGGTGATATACACAGGAGGCTGCTCCAGCTACACATGGCTGAAGCAACCCACTGAGACATGCCAAACACTGAGGCTTTATAGGCCAAGAGGCCACACCCAACAGTCAGACACACCCCGTGACTCACACACACTGAAAGGGAGTTAACCCTTCCAGCACCAGGGAAGGGAAACATAAAAAGGGAAGTGTCCAAACTACAAAAACACTGTGGCTGTTGCCGCAGGCAACGACATGGGTAGCAAGAGTGTCCTGGGAGTCAGCCCGAAGGCCGGGACACTGCCACCACATGTACACATACTAAACATTGCCACGGACAGCCACAGTGAGGGGAAAGGTCCCAGTGCACAGGTAACATAAAGCAGTGCACACCATACATACATACACACCCCTAACATAAAGGAAGTCAGGTGAGACCGCATGCCAAAGCAGCAAGCTGCCTAGCGCCGCTCAGGCTGCTCTGCTGACAATAACAGAACACAACTAGTTGCCCGCGGCAACCGCAAGTGAGGCCACACACAGTGACCCTCACCTGTGGTTGAACACACAAACTAAACCGCAGGCAACCGCATGCGGTAAGGAGTCACGGCAATAGCCATGGCCGTGACAAAAGGTGAATGACTACTGCATGACAGTGCATGTGACGTCATCACTTCCCGTCTGATGGCTCTGAAATGAAGGGTCCTTTAGCAAATTAGTTTTGCTTCTTTGTTTTCTAAGCATAGCTGCTCCACTGTAGATTTACAAGCATCAGAAAACACCTTTAATAGCACCATCGCATGCAAAAATCATGCGGAATCCACAGCAGAAATCAAAAGGTTGGCCCTCAGATTTCTGGCATAGATTTTTCAGTTTGATACGCTGTAGATCTTAGTGCAGAGTACCCCCATGAAGGCATGAATGGCACGTGGAATCCCACTGATAAAGGCTATGTGAAAAATTGTCATGAGAATATACCCTTAGGGCTCATGCACATGGCAGTTGCCCGGCCGTTCCCGTATTGCAGCCTGCAAACAGTGGGTCCGCAATATGCGGGCACTGGCCGTGTGCACCCCGCATCACTTGAATGGGTCCTCAATCCGTAATGTCCGGTGTGAATGGAGGCGCTCCGTAGTGCTTCCGTGGGGTTTTCTCTCTGTGCCTCCTGCATGCACTACTTTTTTGCGGTGCGCACGGACCATTGATGGGTCTGGATCAGTCTGCACCCCCGTGCATTGTGGCCCGCAAATTGCGATCCCCAATGCATGGTACGGCTGATCAACGGCTATGTGCATGAGCCGTCAAGCTACATTCACATGACAAAAACGTGAAAAATTGGTTGTTAAAAATGGTTAAACTATAATTTTCTCACAGACATATTTTCACTAATGCCTTCCTGAAAAACAGCCATTCAAAATGGTCCCCCTCAATTGGGCCATAAAAACGGAGAAAAAGGGATGTCCTATTTTTTGACATGTGAATACACCTATAGACTCTCCAAGTGCTGAGATGTATAGTGCATATTGGTCACCAACACTCTGCTGACTTAATAACAGCCAAGTGCCAAACCTCCTTTGTAATCAGCACAAAAACTGTGCATCATCAGCTACATGCAACCATTACATCTCCAAGCACGATGCGGTGTAAAGCATGCCACCATTGGACTCTGGAGCAGTGGAAACGTGTTCTGTGGAGTGACAAATCACACTTCTCTATCTGGCAGTCTGAAGGACGAGTCTGAGTTTAGTTAATGTCAGGAGAACGTTACCTGCCCGAATGCATTGTGCTATTTTTCTGAGGCTGGCCTAGGCCCCTTAGTTCCAGTGAAGGGAAATTTAGGGGGGACATTTATAAAGGTGTGGCATTAAATTGTTGCATATTTTAGTGACGCGACAATTCGTACTAAATTTTTGTGACTTTTGGCTTCCCATGGCACTTTCAGAAGTGAAGTGAGAAGTTGGTCCATTTTGAAATATAGATCACATTTAAGGTGCATTTATGATGTGCAACACTGATAAATGTTGCACAAAATGTCACAGGCTGTAGCAAAGTATGTCAGGTAACCCCATGGCATACAATCACTTAAAAAGGCAAATCACATTACATATGCGCCAAAATTGTAAAACTTGTGCTCCATCTCATAAATTTGGTACACATAAAAAACCAGAGGTAGACTTAAAGGTGTTGAATACTGCGACGGTGCAGATTCAAAGGCTCCCTGTTCACCCTCATAGGCCTCAGGCTTCTGACCTTGTAGGCCTAAGACCTATGAGGCAGTGAATCCTGTCGGGACTCAGGGGAGTGACGTTAGCACAACTGACTGCCTGTGTCCCTGCATCCCAGGCCATAGGACAAAAGAGGTCTGTGGCCAGCATTGAGGATGTCAGGGTATGGGACAGAGGTGAGAATTGTTTTTTCTTCTTCACAGCCAATTGGGGATATTACTGGGGGAAAGGGGGGAGCCGGTGGGGAACATTACTACCATAGGGGGAACCTTACTAGCGAAGGTGGCACTGTGTGGGGGACCTTACTGCAGCGTACTCAAGTTGTGTGCAATAGGTGTTTCTGGGTGATGTAGTGCAATATACACTAACCTGGTACAGCTGACTCTCTGCAAGGGCAGGTATAGGTAGAAATAGTTCGTGACGCCAGTGCCAAGTAAACGGTGGCACGCCGTTTGCGGATGCAGGAATAAATTGAGGAAACGTAGTATTAAAACAGAACTCCAACTTTAGTAGTTTTCCAGCAGAGACAATAGTGGAATCGCAGTTCCTTGGCATACAGTCGATTTTGCAATTCGGTCGATGCAGGCAATTCAGTTACAGCAAGGTAATTACAGAGTGTTGAACACAGGACTTGCAGCACAGGAGCTAGCACTCTATTTCTGTCTGATCCTGGAATATAGCATATCTTCACCAAGGCCCATTAACCTAGTTCTGGCTTTATCTCCTTGGCTATAGCTTTAATAAGTACCTCCTCTGTCTTTCTGAGTACCTCTTGCTTTCCTGATCTTTGCTTCTCTGTCTCTCTCAGCTTCTGGACACTTCCTCAGGCTCTAGAAACTTCTGAGCTGTGGTCTAGACTGACTTTTACTTCCTTGTCTGTGCCTTATATAAACTAGGGCTCCCTAGCTCCCTCTATTGACTAGAAGCTGGAATGACACCCCTAGCAGGCCTATACATGCAAGTTTCAGTAACAGGAAAATACATACATTACATGACATTTTATAAAACTGACATATAACAACTTCCCCCTAACTAAGGGGGGACGACAGCACACCAAGTGACACTTTGGTAGTGACGGGTATTACAGTTCCCGTACACTACATACCCCACTGCTTTAAGCTGAGTACGACCTCGTACTCCATCATGGGTCGCCCAACTGGAATCTCTACCTGAAATAGAAAATAGAGACATGCAGGCATACATACATGTAATTCATCTGCATTTACATTTACATCAGGTCCAATTGGCAAAAGTGAAGGGTAGTGACAAGGGGCGTCGTTCTCTTCTCTCAGGATAGTGAATGGAACGGGGGCGCTGACCTGGCACAGCGTAACATTATAACCAGGATAGTCCATGACAATGAATAAGTCCATGATAGAACAGCAAAATGTATAAAACAGTATAAAAGTTCTTGGAGGCTCAAAGAACAAGCATGAGTCCGTACCCAGGTTATTTCTTATTAATCACAGAGGCTCTCTGTCACGGAACCATGAACCAGACGTACAACAAGAGATAAGTGAAAATAAGAAGGCTTTATTGAAAATAAAGCTGTAAAGCAAAAGTCCAAACGGATGGTGAAACCGAGCAGAGTCTTTGCGAAGCCAGAGGTCAGGAACCAGAAGGGTAGTCAGACGAAGCCAGGATCAGGAACCAGCAGGGTAGTCAGACGAAGCCAGGATCAGGAACCAGCAGGGTAGTCAGACGAAGCCAGGATCAGGAACCAGCAGGGTAGTCAGACGAAGCCAGGATCAGGAACCAGAAGCAGCAGCAGTCTTAGAAGCATGTGAACACAAGAGGACCAAGCAAGGAACTGAAGCCACAGACCTCATATATATGAGCTAGGCATCCAGCTCCTCCCAGGGGAAGGAGGAGCCGCAGGGTGGAAGGCTACAAGAAACCCAGGAACCAAGATGGCCGCCAGCACATGTCAAACGAAGGAGAGCAGCAAGCAGGTAAGACCATGACAGTACCTCCCCCTCAAGGGCCCCTCCTCCGCGGAGCACAAAACGGTTTCTGAGGGAAGCGTGCGTGGAAGGCTCGGAGCAAGGCAGGAGCATGGACATCTGCGGAGGGAACCCAGGAACGCTCCTCTGGACCATAACCACGCCAATGGACCAAAAACTGCAACCGACCGCGGACCAGGCGTGAGTCCAGGATATTGCTCACCTCATATTCCTCACGATTGCCCACTTGGACCGGACGAGGCCGAGGAACCGAGGAAGTGAAACGATTACACACCAGAGGCTTCAACAGGGAGACATGAAACACGTTGGAGATCCGCATGCCAGGAGGAAGCGCAAGGGCATAGGCTACCGGGTTTACCCTGCGAAGCACTCGGAAGGGACCAACAAAGCGAGGCGCCAGCTTGGGAGTGGGCACTCGAAGGTTGAGGTTGCGGGTGGACAACCATACACGGTCTCCGACCTGGTAGGAAGGAGCAGGCGCTCGTCTGCGATCAGCCTGGAGTCTCTGGCGCTGCGCAGAGACCTCAAGGGACTTCTGGATCTGTACCCAAGAAGCACGTAGGACGGAAAGGTGATCCTCCACAGCCGGAATATCCTGGGGAGAGAATACCTCCGGTAACACGGCAGGTTGGAACCCATAATTGGCCATGAAGGGAGACGTCCCAGAGGAAGAGTTCACCGCCGTGTTCCTGGCAAACTCAGCCCAAGGCAGGAGGTCAACCCAATTGTCTTGGTGATCGGAGACATAGCAACGAAGGAATTGCTCCAAGGCCTGATTGGATCGTTCTGCGGCCCCATTGGACTGAGGGTGGTAGGCCGAGGAGAAGGAGAGATGAATCCCCAACTGGGAGCAAAAGGCGCGCCAGAACCTGGACACAAACTGACTCCCCCGATCCGACACAATCTCCTTAGGCAAACCGTGCAACCGGAAGACCTCCCTGGCAAAAATCGTGGCCAACTCTTGTGCAGAGGGTAACTTCTTGAGAGGAACACAGTGGCACATTTTGGAAAACCGATCCACAATCATGAGAATGACCGTATGGCCTCGGGATGCAGGGAGGTCCACAATGAAATCCATCCCCAGGTGTGACCATGGGCGCTCCCCGGTGGCTATGGGTTGCAGAAGGCCCAACGGAAGGTGCCGAGGGGACTTACTCTGGGCACAAACGGAGCATGCCGCTACATATGCGGCGATGTCGGAACGTAGGGAAGGCCACCAGAACAGACGTGAAACAGCCCAGGACAGCTGATTCTTTCCAGGATGCCCCGCGGTCTTGGAGTTATGGTAGGTTCGCAACAACCGAGTGCGCAACTCCTCAGGCACAAAACATCTGCCGTTGGGTCTCCCAGAGGGAGCACCAGATTGAGCCGCCAAAATCTGCTCACCCAGGGGAGAGGTCAGGCTGGTGCGAATGGCGGCCAGGATCTGATTCGGAGGTATGACCGAAGTCGGAATCGACTCCTCCCTGGACAGCTCGGAGTACTGCCGTGATAAGGCATCCGCCCTAATGTTCTTGTAACCGGGTAGGTAGGAGACCACGTAATTAAAACGTGACAAGAACAGAGCCCATCTGGCCTGACGTGGTGTCAATCTCTTGGCCTCAGAAAGGTAGGTCAGATTCTTGTGGTCCGTCAGGATGAGAACCGGAACCACCGAACCCTCGAGCAAGTGCCTCCATTCTTTAAGGGCCTGCACGATGGCCAATAACTCCCTGTCACCAATCTGATAGTTGCACTCCGCGGAAGACAGTTTCCGGGAGTAAAACCCACAAGGAAGCAGAGGACCCTCTGGTGTTCTACGCTGAGACAGAAGGGCGCCTACTCCCGTCTCAGACGCGTCCACCTCGAGGACAAAGGGCAACCCAGGGTTGGGATGCGACAGAATCGGAGCCGACACAAAGGCGGACTTTAGGGCCTCAAAAGCTCGGATGGCCTCGAGCGGCCAGACCTGGGAATTACTGCCCTTCCTGGTCAGATCCGTGAGAGGCTTGGCCAGCATGGAAAAGTCCCTGATGAACTTCCGATAATAATTGGCGAAGCCCAAAAAGCGCTGCAGGGAACGAAGACCACTGGGCTGGGGCCACTGTAAGACAGCCGAAACCTTCTCAGGATCCATGGAGAACCCCTCAGCGGAAATGATGTAACCTAAGAAGGTTACCTGGGATCGGTGAAATTCGCATTTCTCAAGCTTACCGAACAGCTTGTTCTCTCGTAACCGTTGCAACACTCGTCTGACATCCAGAATGTGGGCCTCCATGGATTCAGAATATACCAAGATGTCATCCAAATAGACTACCACACACTGCTGCAACAGGTCACGGAAAACATCGTTGATGAATTCCTGAAAGACTGCGGGCGCATTGCACAACCCAAAGGGCATAACCAAGGATTCGTAATGACCGGTCCTGGTGTTAAACGCGGTCTTCCACTCATCGCCCGCCTTGATCCTTACCAGGTTATATGCCGCCCTCAGGTCGAGTTTGGTAAAGACCTTGGCCCCTTTAAGGCGATCGAACAGCTCGGAAATCAAGGGTATCGGGTAAGCGTTCTTGATCGTGATGCGATTGAGACCCCTGTAATCGATGCAAGGCCTCAACTCACCGCCCTTCTTTTTCACAAAGAAAAATCCAGCCCCTGCCGGGGACGAAGATTTGCGAATGTGTCCGCGTGAAAGCGCCTCCCTCACGTACTCCTCCATGGCCTCATTCTCCGCTACCGACAGTGGATAGACTTTGCCACGAGGAGGAACGGCACCAGATTGTAACTCTATGGCACAATCGTATGGGCGGTGCGGAGGTAGGGCAACCGCGCGCACCTTATCGAATACATCCCGGTACTCCTCGTATTCAGGAGGCAACAGAGAGTCCGAGGAAGTACACAGCAACTTGACAGACCCATGGATGCAACTAGCCCCACACTGCGGTGACCACGAGAGGATCTCGACCGATCTCCAATCGAAAGTCGGATTATGCTTCTGGAGCCAGGGGTACCCCAAGACCACCGAGTAGTGTGGAGACGAAATAACCTGGAGGCAGACCGACTCTCTGTGAACGGCACCAATGGCTATCCCCACTGGAAGGGTCTCATGAGTCACGTGTGGCGGCAGAAGGGGTCTGCCGTCTATCGCCTCAAGAGCCAGTGGGGAACCTCGAGCCTGCAGAGGAATGGAATTGGCGGCAGCGAACACACTATCAATGAACAAACCACCAGCACCAGAGTCCACCAACGCCTGGGTCGTCACCGAGCCCCCGACCCAGGAGAGGACAACAGTGATCAGTGGTTTGTCAACACGGGAAACCGGGGACGAGGAGACTCCACCCAAGATCTGCCCGCGACAGGATCTCAGGGTACGAGCGTTTCCCGGACGTTTCGGACATGCCAACCGAAAATGCCCACCGAGACCACAGTACATGCATTGGCCCTCGCGTCTCCGGAGTGCCCTCTCCCCCTCGGACAGGCGAGCAAACCCCAGCTGCATGGGTTCACCCCCAGACAAGTCATCCCCAGGAGGCGTGGGAGGAGAGGGAGGCACGGGTGGGACAGCAAACGTAGGCACCAATCTGTTAGAAGACCTCCGCAGGTTCTCCTTAAAGGAAGGTCTCTCCCTGAGTCTGGTGTCAATCAAAATCAGGAAAGAAATAAGAGACTCGAGCTCAACTGGTAGGTCCTTAGCTGCAACCTCATCCTTCAAGGCATCTGAGAGACCATGAGAGAAAGCAGCGACCAGAGCCTCATTATTCCAGCCCACCTCTGCTGCCAGGGTACGAAACTCAATGGCGTATTCAGCTACGGATCGTGAACCCTGTCTGATGGACATAAGGAGCTTCGCAGCAGAGGCAGCACGAGCCGGCACATCGAATACCTTCCGAAGAGAAGCAACAAAACCGGAAAACTCGGCAACCACCGGATTGTTGTTCTCCCATAAAGGGCTGGCCCAGGCCAAGGCCTTGTCCGAGAGCAGCGAGATCAAGAAGCCCACCTTTGATCTCTCAGTAGGAAAGGCATGTGGCAGCAACTCGAAATAAATGCCCACCTGGTTAAGGAAACCTCGGCACTGAGTTGGCTCTCCCCCAAAGCGCTGTGGAAGAGGGGCAGAACCGGTCATACCCCGAAACACCGCAGGCGCAACAACAGGTGTCGGGGTAGACTCTGGCGCAACAACCGGAGCGGCAGTAGGAGCAAGCCCAGGAGCGACAACCGACCCATCGGCAACGGGAGCGAAATGAGCCGTGCGTTCAAGCAGGGTTTGCAACGCCACAGCGAACCGACCCAACAGGTGATCCTGCTGATCAAGTCTGGCAACCAGCGTGGGTAGCGAGGATGGCCCTGTACCGTCAGAATTCATGGCTTGGTCCTAATGTCACGGAACCATGAACCAGACGTACAACAAGAGATAAGTGAAAATAAGAAGGCTTTATTGAAAATAAAGCTGTAAAGCAAAAGTCCAAACGGATGGTGAAACCGAGCAGAGTCTTTGCGAAGCCAGAGGTCAGGAACCAGAAGGGTAGTCAGACGAAGCCAGGATCAGGAACCAGCAGGGTAGTCAGACGAAGCCAGGATCAGGAACCAGCAGGGTAGTCAGACGAAGCCAGGATCAGGAACCAGCAGGGTAGTCAGACGAAGCCAGGATCAGGAACCAGAAGCAGCAGCAGTCTTAGAAGCATGTGAACACAAGAGGACCAAGCAAGGAACTGAAGCCACAGACCTCCTATATATATGAGCTAGGCATCCAGCTCCTCCCAGGGGAAGGAGGAGCCGCAGGGTGGAAGGCTACAAGAAACCCAGGAACCAAGATGGCCGCCAGCACATGTCAAACGAAGGAGAGCAGCAAGCAGGTAAGACCATGACACTCTCATGCGGTGGAGTCCATCTCTGGGCACATTACTTTTAAAAGAATAAGAATCTCAGAGGCTCAGGTACTTTTGAGTCTGTCTCCGGGCACGGTTCCTTAGTATGAAGTTGCACAATAAAAGGACAGCAAAATAACGGAACTACCCAGGAGTTTCCTGTGGGTGTATCACAGGCAAGGGCTCACGTGGAGGAGTCCATTCTTGCGCACAAATGTCAAGTAAGGTATTGCCCGTGGCAACTGTTTGGGAGGAGACACCACCAGAATAATCAAAGTCTCCTAAACGGACTGGTGGGCGTCCCCTGGTCATCCGGGTAGACCTTCTCAAAACAGGGGTCTCCTCTTCCCTTAGCAACGAGGTAGGAGGGAGAGGAGCAACAGGAGGGTCTCCATCCGTGAGACCTTGGTCAGGAACAGCTGGAACAACAGGAACAACTGGAACAACAATATCAACAATATCCACTACAGGGGGAACTGGATCCAGGGCATCTTGAACCGGCTCTTCTGGAGGTGAAACTACAGTAGGTGCCGGAGCAGGCACCAGCAAGTTCAACCACGGTGTCAGAAGCCAATGCATGGGATCAGCGTCATACCTGAGATTACTGACAGCCTGCATAGGATCCTCGGGCGGTATTGCTGACTCTGACACAGGATATTCAGATCCGGAACTCTCGGCACTAGGTTCTGGTGTCAGGCAGAGCTTCAACCGGTTTCGGTGTACAATTTGGGATCCCTTGTCTTCCCGGGTGATCTCATAAGTGTGAGTTCCAACATTTGGGATTGCAGTGACAACATAGGGACTTCGCTCCCACTTCCTGTCCAATTTGCTGGTACGACGGTTATTCTTTAACCATACCACGGCCCCTATGGTCAAGGGTTCTGCATGGGCTGCCTGATCATAGTCTCTCTGCTGTCGGTCTCTAGCAAGGTCCATACGTTCCTGAACAATGGCTTTGGCTGCATCTAATCGCCTTTGGTGCTCAGCAACCCAGTCGGTGTTAGGTAATGGGTTAATGCAATCAGGCACATGTATGTCCAATGAATGATCAGCAGGCAATGTCCCTTGGCGCCCAAACATCAAGTAAAACGGGGTATACCCGGTGGAACAATGTATGGTATGATTGTATGTGAACATGAGCTGTGGCAACAGACTGGGCCAATCTCCTCTGTTCTCAGGAGGCACGGCCCTCAGCATCTCTATCAAGGTCTGATTCATTTTTTCACATAATCCGTTACCTTGAGGATGGTAGGCCGTCGTCCGGATCTTCTTACAGTTGTGTAAGCGGCACAGTTCATGGAACAGATGGGACTCAAAAGCAGGTCCTTGATCGGTGAGGATCTTTTCTGGACATCCATAGGGCAGGAGAAAGTGCTTCCAGAACAGTTCGGCTGTAGTCTTGGCTGTCTGGTCTCTCACAGGCACTGCTACAACAGACTTTGTGAAATGGTCAATAATAGTCATGGCATAAGCATACCCTGAGCGACTAGGCTCCAGTTTTACATGGTCGATGGCGACAAGTTCAAGAGGACGAGTACTTACAATGGGTCTCAGTGGTGCCCTCTGATCATGGTGCTCACTTCGTTTCAAGGCACAGGCTACACACTCTCGACACCACTTCTCCATGTCTTCTCTCATGCCTACCCAGTAAAACCGCTGGCGGATAGTAGCTTCAGTCTTTTGGACCCCAAAGTGACCGGATTGATTGTGGTACATCTCCAACACCATACCTGCATCTCGTCGGGGTATGAGAATCTGGTGTACTCTTTCGTTGGACACTGGGTCTAGGCTTCTCCGTAGCAATAGGCCCTTTTGTATGAAGAGTTGATGGCGCTGTCTCCACAGTTTGATGAGCTCAGGATCTGCACTCTTACGCCGAATCCTCTCAGGGGCTCTGCCACTAGTAATGAAGTCCAACAACTCACCCAGCACTCTACTTTCAGACTGTAGTTTCACCCACCTTTCTTCTTTAGGTTCAGGCCTACTGGAGGGTGAAGGAACTGCCGCTCTGTTATTGGTAGCTCGAGCCTGATCCTGTTGAGCAAATTTGTTATAGAAAGCCGGCATCTCTACATCTTCCCAAGCATCTCGCACATCATCAGGAGCTGTCTCTGTGGGAAGCCTGGATAAAGCATCAGCATTATCATTAGTACGTCCAGCACGATACTTTACAGAGAAATTATAGTTGGCAAGGCGAGAGGCCCATCTCTGCTCCAAGGCCCCCAATCTAGCTGTATTGAGATGTGCCAGAGGGTTATTGTCAGTGAATGCAATGAACGGGGTGGCGGCTAGATAATCCTTGAATTTTTCTGTCACCGCCCACACTAATGCCAGGAACTCTAGTTTGAAGGAACTATAATTCTGGTCATTTTTCTCAGCTCCTTTCAGGGAGCGGCTTGCATATGCTATCACTCTCTCTTTTCCCTCTTGGATCTGGGCTAACACAGCTCCCAGGCCTCGCTTGCTAGCATCAGTATAGAGATGGAAGGGCTTGCTATAATCTGGATAACCTAACACTGGAGGCTCGGTCAGTTTCTTTTTTAGCAATTGGAACGCTATCTCTCTTTTCTCATTCCACTCAATGGGCACAGGAGTTCTAGGACTCTTTTTGGGTTGCCCCCTCAAGAGCTCCTGGATAGGATCAGCTATTTGAGCAAAATGGGGGATAAAACGTCTATAGTAGCCGGCAAAACCCAGGAAACTCCTCACCTCTTTGACAGTAGTAGGAACCGGCCAATTACAGACAGCTGCCAATTTATCAGGGTCAGGTTGCACTCCCTCTCCGCTTACTATATGCCCCAGGTATCTTACTGCAGGTTTGAGCAGGTGACACTTGGATGGCTTTACCTTCAAGCCATATTTGATAAGGATTTCAAATACTTCTGCCAAATGTTTCAGATGGTCCTCATATGTTTTTGAGTACACAATGACGTCATCAAGATACAGCAGCACTGTTTCGAAGTTTTTGTGACCCAAACACCGTTCCATTAGTCTCTGGAAAGTTCCTGGGGCATTACATAGCCCGAACGGCATACAATTGAATTCGAACAGGCCCATGGGAGTAGTGAAGGCAGTCTTTTCTCTATCTGCAGGGGCCATGGGTACTTGCCAGTAGCCACTGGTCAAGTCCAATGTGGAGAAATAGGCAGAGGAGCCCAGAGCAGTTAGTGACTCCTCAATGCGGGGCAGTGGGTATGCATCTTTGTGGGTTATTTGATTAATTTTCCTATAATCCACACAGAAACGGATACTACCGTCCTTCTTCTTTACAAGAACCAGGGGTGCAGCCCACGGACTACGGCTGTCCCGGATCACATTAGAGTCTTTCATTTCTTGGATCATTTCCTTTACAGTCTGATATGAAGTAGGTGGTAAGGGTCTGTATCTCTCCTTGATAGGAGGATGAGAGCCAGTAGGTATGGTGTGTTGTATGACACTAACCTCTCCATAGTCAGTAGCATGCTTACTGAAGGCCTGGTGGTGCTCCTTGACAAGCTGTAGAATCCCTTCTTGTTGATGTTGGGGGGTAGTCTCGTCCCCTACATGGAGCTCTTCCCACCAGGGCACTTGTGGCTGGGTCACCGGCGAACATCTGCTGTCTGCAGCTGGCGGCTTTTCTGTCACTGGAAGACGAATGATGTCTTGGAAGGACACCTGGGACAGCTGGGCAACAGGGCAATGCTTAGTAAGCGCAACAGGATGATTACTCAGATTAATCAGACGGACAGGTACTTTACCTTGGGAGACGTTCACCAGGCACTTGGCAGCTCTCACATAAGGATAATCCTCCATCGGGATTGGTTCCACCAGGGCTGGATAATCTCGGCCTTCGACTCCCAGGACAGCACGACACCACAAAAGAGTTTGAGAATTAGGAGGCAAAGTCACAGGCTTAATATCACGGATCCTGGCAGTACAAATTTCTCCTTTCCCATTAGCAAACCTCTGCTGGGCACTTAACACAGTGATAGTCTTTTGAATCACCCTCCTGGATGCAGAGGAAGCAGTGGGCAAAGTCTGATGTAATACAGCAAGTATTTCTGAATAACAGTTTTTGAAGACATTGGTGCCTAGAATGACAGGGTGTCCTCCTCTGTCACCGGCCTGTACTACGATCACTCCCTGTTGAGGCAGGGTTACTTCTCCCACCTGCAGGGTGGGTTCCCAGTATCCATGAACCTTTACTGGTTTGCCATTGCTGGCGATAATTTCCACCCAGGATTCAGGCGGTTGGGTCAACTGGTTGGTGTCCCAGAACTTTTCAAATGCAGGCAGCTGAATAGTAGTGACCTGAGACCCAGTATCTAATAGGGCTTCAAAGGGGACCCCGTTGATCTCTATATTGATTTTAGGATGGGATCCTACATAACGTGGCATCCAATTTGGATCCTCTGGACCTAGTGTTCTACCTCCCGAGGGGTGGTCCTCAGCCTCAGGGGTTGCCCGTTTAACTGCCAGCACGTGGATTCTGTGTGTCCCAGCTTTTTGCAGTATGTACACACGGGCTTCTTGCGACCTCTATTACGCCTCCCAGGATCCCTGGGGTGAGTCTCTTGGTAAGGAGGTGGGAACGGCCTAGGAGGTGACAGGAATTCTTCTTCTAGCATTATGGGTTTTTCCCATTCCTCTATTTTTCTGCACACTTTCTCTAGACTTTTAGTGAGGTGATTTACTTGCTCTGTCAGCATGGCAATGGTATCAGTAGCTGACACTTGAACAGCTTGGCCGGCCTCAGCTCGGTTAGTGACAAGCGGTTTTGGCTTGCAGGCTGATGACTCAGATAGGGCGCTCAACTCAGGAGATACTGTGGACCCCAGAATTTTTATAGCCAGTTCTTTAAAGTCCAGAAAGGCACTGTTAGGGTGTTGGGCGGACAGCATCTTTAACTGGGTCCTTATTTGTTCACTAGACACCCCGTTGATAAATTGTTCCCTCAGGGTCTGGTCCTGATTATCAGCCTCTTTGGGATCTATCTGGAGTACAGCCCCTAAAGCCTCCTGAAGTGATAGGGCATAGTCACGGAGGGACTCACCGGACTTCTGTTTCTTGCCAAAGAAGTGCATCTTTATCTCTGAGGCAGTCCTAGTTTCAAAAGTGGCCCTGAGGCGGGTGAATATCTGTTCTAGAGTACTCCGCTCAGTAGCAGGCCAGGATAACACTTCTCTACGGGCAGCTCCCTCCAGTTGTGCCAGCAGGATTTCCATTTGCTGGTCGGCATTTATAGGGTACAATCGGAATAGTGCCAGCAACTTTTCTTTAAAGTCCCTTAGGGTATGGGTCTCTCCCCTGTAACGAGGGAACCATGGGGCCCCGAAGTAGTAAGGCATGGTAAAGGGCATCATGCTGGGGGCTGTAGGATGATTAGGAGCCGCAAGCTCTCCTGGGGCCGGCTGCTCAGGCACTCCTGGCTCTGACATGGTAGTCTATTGAGAGGTGGCCGCTGGCGACTAAAGGGGCCGGTACACTCCCCTTCCCTCCGGTTACAAGTGCTTATCGGTATCGCTGGTCTTGCGCAGGCCAAGTCTCGCGAGGTTCCGGACGTCCTGAGACCGCGGTGACGCAGGAGAAGCAGGGCCGCGGCGGTGCGATGATGAAGAGGGGCGGGACTCTCTGTGTCTTTGCAGGGATCCGCCCACGAATGTCCTCAGCGGCGCGGGAAACTTTACTCCAGGCAGCCGGTGGCCATCTTTAGCAAAACGCTGTCCATTCACTGACAGCAAGCAGGATTGTAAAAAGTCCACAAAACCACACTCCAATGCGGCGATTTTCTTCCTCTGGGTAGCGCAACACTGCACAGCGCTTTTTAGAGGTTTTTGGTACACTTTGGGTATGATTTTCAGTCCACAAAGTCCACTTGAATAAAACAGGCAAATTGTCACTTTGGTCACAGGGCAACTGTATAAGGCACAAAGTTCACGCTTCTTGCACTAGAAAGCGTGCGTATCCTGTTCGTGACGCCAAAAGAGAGGAGCAGCGTACTCAAGTTGTGTGCAATAAGTGTTTCTGGGTGATGTAGTGCAATATACACTAACCTGGTACAGCTGACTCTCTGCAAGGGCAGGTATAGGTAGAAATAGTTCGTGACGCCAGTGCCAAGTAAACGGTGGCACGCCGTTTGCGGATGCAGGAATAAATTGAGGAAACGTAGTATTAAAACAGAACTCCAACTTTAGTAGTTTTCCAGCAGAGACAATAGTGGAATCGCAGTTCCTTGGCATACAGTCGATTTTGCAATTCGGTCGATGCAGGCAATTCAGTTACAGCAAGGTAATTACAGAGTGTTGAACACAGGACTTGCAGCACAGGAGCTAGCACTCTATTTCTGTCTGATCCTGGAATATAGCATATCTTCACCAAGGCCCATTAACCTAGTTCTGGCTTTATCTCCTTGGCTATAGCTTTAATAAGTACCTCCTCTGTCTTTCTGAGTACCTCTTGCTTTCCTGATCTTTGCTTCTCTGTCTCTCTCAGCTTCTGGACACTTCCTCAGGCTCTAGAAACTTCTGAGCTGTGGTCTAGACTGACTTTTACTTCCTTGTCTGTGCCTTATATAAACTAGGGCTCCCTAGCTCCCTCTATTGACTAGAAGCTGGAATGACACCCCTAGCAGGCCTATACATGCAAGTTTCAGTAACAGGAAAATACATACATTACATGACATTTTATAAAACTGACATATAACAACTTCCCCCTAACTAAGGAGGGACGACAGCACACCAAGTGACACTTTGGTAGTGACGGGTATTACAGTTCCCGTACACTACATTACTACCAGAGAGGGTGCTGTGTAGGGGACATTACTACATGAGGGGGCGCGGTGTGGGGAACATTACTACCAGAGGGGGCACTGTGTGGGGGACATTACGACTAGAGAGGCACTGTGTGGGGGATATTACCACTAGGGGGGCAATGTGGAAAAAATTACTACTGGGGTAGCAATGTGGGGGACATTACTAACTGGGGAGCACTGTGGGAGACATTACTGGCAGCACTATACGGGGCATTACTGGGGAAAGGGGTAGCCACTGGTGGACATCACTACAGAAGGGGGCACTTTGTGGGGGACATTACTACTAGAGGCAGCACCATTTGGGGGACATTACTACTGAGGAGGCACTGTTTGGGGGACCTTACTACCAGAGAAGCACTGTGTGGGGAACATTACTACTGGGGAGGCCACTGTGTGTGGGATCTTACATGGGAGGAAAATTACTACTGGGGGGCACTGTGGCAGAAATATAGGAGGCATTATTGGGGGTCCTATAGGGTACTTTTTAATACTGGGGAAAGTATAAGGGACATTACTGAAGGCATGGGGGACATTTTAATACTGGGGCACTATAGGAGCCATTACCAAGGCATTCTTTAATATGCAGGGCTCTATAGAGGGCATTACTGGAGACATTAGGGGCGTTTTAATACTGGGGCACTATAGGGGATTTTTTTGTACTGGGAGCATTATAACTTTTGGGGCAGTATAATGAAAATTTTACTGGGGTACAATAGGGTATTATTGCTGGAGGGACTGTAGGGGCATTTCCATTACTAGAGGTATATTAGGGGACATTATGTCTGGGTACACTATACAGACATTATTGCTAGGAGCACAATGGGGGCATTATTATTACTGGGGGACTCTATTAGGTCGTTATTATTGATGGAGACTATTTATGCATGTTTTATGTTATTGAAAACCAATAAACATTTGAATTAAAAAGAAAGGGATGTCATAAAAGCTCCTGTGGGCGTAATGTGTAGGTGTCACAATACTTTTGTCCATATAGGGTATGTCATTACAATTTCTAAATCCATAAAGCTGTGACACAGGTTGCCTGTCACCCACAATGATGTCACAATGTTACCTGGAGCAATTTAGTTTCACCATTATTGACTGAGGTTTAGTGAAAATAAATTTTGGCCTGTACAGTGTCCGTGAAACATGGAGGACACACGGAGAGCAAAAAATTGACACACATAGCAAACACGGATACTTTACTGACATCTTCACATATGAATCACTGACTATCTTATCATGGATTACATCACAGACACAAACGTGTAAATGAGGCTTTAAGGCTCATGCACACGAACATATATTGTTTCTGTGTCCGTTCCGTTTTTTTTGCGTCCCGTATGCAGAACCATTCACTTCAATGGGTCCACACAAAAAAAGGAAATGACTCCGTGTGCATACCGTTTCTGTATGTCCGCTTGGCCGATCTGCAAAAAAGATAGAACATGTCCTATTCTTGTATTCTTGTGGACAAGGATAGGCATTGTTACAATGGATCTGCAAAAAAAAAACTTTGCAATACAGGGATGTCACACGCCGTCATCTGTATTTTTTGCAGATCCGTGTTTTGCGGACCATAAAATACATACGGCCGTGTGCATGAGCCCTTAGGCTCAGTCCACATGACCGTTTAGCTTTCCGTTCTTCTGAAACGTCATAAGAACAGGAAAAAAATGATCAGTTATTTTGAGCATCAGTCGTGCTCTGTTAGCATCAGTTTGCACTAAAAATAACGAATCTGTCTTTTTTTGAGCTTCAGTTTTGATCAATTTGCTTCAGTTTGTGTCACGTCTGTCAGAAATCAGTTATTTTTGACAGGAGAAAAAATTCCTTCATGCAGGCCTTTTTCTCCCATCAAAAATAACTGATATCTGACAAAAGTAATGCAAACTGATCATAACTGATTCAATATGATCAGAGCTGATGCTTAAATTAATAGATCTGTTTTTCTTTTTCTGTTCTTTTGACGGATCAGAAGAACGGAAAGTTAAACGGTAATGTGAACTCAGCCTAGGCAATGTTTTTCTGTTTAATAGTGCCCCCTGCTGTCAGAAATATTTCACTGTAGAAGGATTTATCACTAGTGCAATGTTTTAACTACTACAAAATGTAAGTGGAGCATTCCATAAACCATTGTTAAGACACCATATAACATCACCATCACCACACATGCACACGACCGTATGTGTTTTGCGGTCCGCAAATTGCGGATCCACCAAAAAAACGGATGACGTCCGTATGGCATCTGTTTTTTTTTGCGGATCCATTGTAATAATGCCTATCCTTGTCCGCAAACTAGAAAAAAATAGGACATGCACTATTTTTTTTGCGGGGCTACGGAACGGACATAATGTGCGCATTGCAGGGAGAATGTGTTACTTCCCCCAAATGGAGTGCAGAAACAATGTTCCTGCCATTGTCGCTGACCAACTTGCCCATTTGGAGTTGGTGGAGAGACAGCCAGCATATATTTGCCGCTTGATGCACTTTAGCAACTAATCCACTGTGTGGCTACTATGCTTCAGTTTACACATATAATAGGAGGGAGTGGAAGCAACACTTTGCCCTGTTTCGTAGAGGAGGTGGATAAGCACCTAGTGTGGGAACTACACCGACAAAAATGTGGAGGTGTCAACTGCTCCACTGCCATGTTCTTGGCTCAGCTGGGCACATACCACTGGAACAAATTCACAATGTTGACACATGATCAACATCTTTGGCCTTGATGAAGGATCACAGGCTGGACGTTCTCCCGACCACTATTTTCCATAGAATATTTGAATGGGGTGTTCTGTCCCACTCACTTGAACACTGCTTTGTAAGTCCCATTCGTGACTGTGCTGCCATAGGACGTCCAGGAAAACAAAAATGTATTTTCCAGAAATTTTCATTTCCTGTAGTCTGTAGGCAGCATAATGTTCCCTCCCTTTGCTGCTTAATAAGAAATACAGGAACTCCTTCTTACTGCTTATTAACCTGTCTCTGTCTAGTTGTACCTAGGGGGCTTTAAAACGTTAGTGACTGTGGTGCCTACGGACTACAAGAAATGAAAATTTCTGGTAAATAAAATTTTGTAATACACTAAGCTCCCTAGTGGTGGCTCCTGGAAAGGGCAGTGGATTAAAGTCGGGAAGCAGAAGAAGGAATTCAGAATTACCACCACCACTACTATGGGCCTCATAGCAGTGGTGTGGTCTGCTTCCTCGGTAGACACGCCACTGCATGCACCATTTGTACATTCCTGTACCATTTACAAGTTCCTGTTTTATACTAATAATCCTTTTATATTGTGTGTTGGGGTCAAGCACCTATATGGCAGCCATTGACTTTCCAGGGAATTGCCCCGGCCGCACAACTATCCCTGCACTTTGAGTCCCTTTGAGAAAAATGCATTACAAATATTTGTCATCATTATTTGTCATAACTAGAAATGAGCGAGTTTTTCAAATCCGAATTTATTTGCGGTGAATCGCTTAAACAAATAGCTATTTCCTGGCTGCAGAGAGACTTTATAGTGGTGTAGAACACTGTGCCTTGCAGTAACACCGCATAGGGAGTCAGCTGTGGTAGTGAAATTATACTGTGAGTCAGTATGACATGCAGATGACAGGCATCACTCTTAGAATCACTGGGGAAAAAATAAACGAACCAGCACCTCCACAATAAGTGAATATAAGAACGCAGGTGCACGCTACCTTGGCTAAAACACACTTGGATACGTAGATCTACAGTAAGCCCAGGAGAGGCATGTCAGAGTAGGACCCATCTGATTAGAAGCGACCTTGACGACCGGTAGATGGGCCCGAAATATTTTTGATCAATTATATTCGCAAAAAGCTTCTAGCTGCATTTGCAGTAAGTATGACCCCCAAGCATTTATTCTTTTAGTGTTTGCTTATATCTTTGCGCAATTGACTAGCAGAGTGCTGTTACCTGTAGTTCTACGTATCCAAGTGTGTTTTAGCCAAGGTAGCGTGCACCTGCGTTCTTATATTCACTTATTGTGGAGGTGCTGGTTCGTTTATTTTTTCCCCATTGTCACTGCCACTAGGGGAGTGGCTCCCCCTGGTGGTGAGATTGAACCGTGCACCACCAGCCCATTTACCATGTGCTTTTAATTAGATAGCTTGTACAGCTGTATTCTACCCAGCCCATACTGCAGGCTCACAACCTGGGAGAGGCATGTGTAGGATGCAGCTCGGTACTACTTTGCCCAGATTGTAGGCTGTAAGCCCAGGAGAGGCATGTCAGAGTAGGACCCATCTGATTAGAAGCGACCTTGACGACCGGTAGATGGGCCCGAAATATTTTTGATCAATTATATTCGCAAAAAGCTTCTAGCTGCATTTGCAGTAAGTATGACCCCCAAGCATTTATTCTTTTAGTGTTTGCTTATATCTTTGCGCAATTGACTAGCAGAGTGCTGTTACCTGTAGTTCTACGTATCCAAGTGTGTTTTAGCCAAGGTAGCGTGCACCTGCGTTCTTATATTCACTTATTGTGGAGGTGCTGGTTCGTTTATTTTTTCCCCATTGTCACTGCCACTAGGGGAGTGGCTCCCCCTGGTGGTGAGATTGAACCGTGCACCACCAGCCCATTTACCATGTGCTTTTAATTAGATAGCTTGTACAGCTGTATTCTACCCAGCCCATACTGCAGGCTCACAACCTGGGAGAGGCATGTGTAGGATGCAGCTTGGTACTACTTTGCCCAGATTGTAGGCTGTAAGCCCAGGAGAGGCATGTCAGAGTAGGACCCATCTGATTAGAAGCGACCTTGACGACCGGTAGATGGGCCCGAAATATTTTTGATCAATTATATTCGCAAAAAGCTTCTAGCTGCATTTGCAGTAAGTATGACCCCCAAGCATTTATTCTTTTAGTGTTTGCTTATATCTTTGCGCAATTGACTAGCAAAGTGCTGTTACCTGTAGTTCTACGTATCCAAGTGTGTTTTAGCCAAGGTAGCGTGCACCTGCGTTCTTATATTCACTTATTGTGGAGGTGCTGGTTCGTTTATTTTTTCCCCATTGTCACTGCCACTAGGGGAGTGGCTCCCCCTGGTGGTGAGATTGAACCGTGCACCACCAGCCCATTTACCATGTGCTTTTAATTAGATAGCTTGTACAGCTGTATTCTACCCAGCCCATACTGCAGGCTCACAACCTGGGAGAGGCATGTGTAGGATGCAGCTTGGTACTACTTTGCCCAGATTGTAGGCTGTAAGCCCAGGAGAGGCATGTCAGAGTAGGACCCATCTGATTAGAAGCGACCTTGACGACTGGTAGATGGGCCCGAAATATTTTTGATCAATTATATTCGCAAAAAGCTTCTAGCTGCATTTGCAGTAAGTATGACCCCCAAGCATTTATTCTTTTAGTGTTTGCTTATATCTTTGTGCAATTGACTAGCAGAGTGCTGTTACCTGTAGTTCTACGTATCCAAGTGTGTTTTAGCCAAGGTAGCGTGCACCTGCGTTCTTATATTCACTTATTGTGGAGGTGCTGGTTCGTTTATTTTTTCCCCATTGTCACTGCCACTAGGGGAGTGGCTCCCCCTGGTGGTGAGATTGAACCGTGCACCACCAGCCCATTTACCATGTGCTTTTAATTAGATAGCTTGTACAGCTGTATTCTACCCAGCCCATACTGCAGGCTCACAACCTGGGAGAGGCATGTGTAGGATGCAGCTTGGTACTACTTTGCCCAGATTGTAGGCTGTAAGCCCAGGAGAGGCATGTCAGAGTAGGACCCATCTGATTAGAAGCGACCTTGACGACCGGTAGATGGGCCCGAAATATTTTTGATCAATTATATTCGCAAAAAGCTTCTAGCTGCATTTGCAGTAAGTATGACCCCCAAGCATTTATTCTTTTAGTGTTTGCTTATATCTTTGCGCAATTGACTAGCAGAGTGCTGTTACCTGTAGTTCTACGTATCTTAGAATCACTGCACACTTCACTTATTTGGGCAGTCACGGGGCCAAAACTGAACAAATAACTCAAGCATGAACTCAGCCTTACAGGTCGATGTTAGCGCCAAGAAGAAGCGCACTCCTTTTACACCGTGGTCAGCTGATTCCACATAGATGTCTACAGAACCTGTTCTATTAAACGCTTATACAAGTAGAGCCCCCCGACAGAGTGGAGAGGGTGTCAGCAGTAACATTGTGTTGACATTACTGATTATTTTGCCCATCCTCTGATCCGTCAGAACAATAACCCCCAAAAAACGGATCCTGTCTGTTGAGCATCCACCTTCACTCGGTCAGCATTTGGTCAGTAATCCATCAGTATTGCTAATGCCCAAAAAAACAGGAGTGGATCCAAAACAGAGATGACACGTGAATGGAATATTTGCATGTCTTCTGTGTTTTGTACCCACTCCTGCTTTTTGTCGGCCAGAAATAATTCAATCAAGAATTATTTATAATGGTCATAAAAATAATTAACCATAAAAAATAAAAATAAAATTATACAATTTGTCATAAATTCTTAAAAATCATGACCGGGTGAATTGTAGACAACCTAATCGATACAATTCACATCTGAGTCCGACTATTTCCTCAGATAATAAGTTCTTTTTGACGTGAGATGACATTAATGATAAACATGTAGTTCTGCATTATACAATAATACACAGGTTTATTGGTTACAAGGTTATAAACATATACAAGTAAATAAACACAATGATACATGCAAATGAATATATATATATAGCGTTAATATAAAGCATTACAAGCTTAACATACATGTGAGTGAAAATAACTTATAACAAAGCTATTATTAGGTTAGGAATTCAAAATAGGAACATAAGTTATATATATTACTTCTGTTCAGAGAAAACCTCATAATATCAAGATGGGCATGTCTAATCCTAGACATCAATATAGAATGCTAAATAAATTCCGGCCCCTTCTAACCAACTATACATCACATGACTTCAAGATGGGCAAATCCATCCAAGGATATAACTTAGAAGAGAAATAACAGGGATCTAGGATCTTTGTTAGACCATATCTTAAATGGGAAGCACTTGAAACAAGTCTTTCCTGTGGGAATCCATCACTTAGCTTGGCGAAGAATATTATTATCAATATATATATATATACAGTATATATATATATATATATATATATATATATATAAGCAATCATTTAATGCATAGTCTTGATTCTTCTGCAGGTAGAATGAAGTCTCACAATATCCTAAGACTACATCTCAATATGGAGATGATCAATTAATTTATTTATTTATTTATTTATTCGCCAATCTAGATGGTATAATTTCATCTACACTATCAAATTAGTCTTAATAAAATGAAATATCATTCTCTGTGTCTTTTACCAAGTCCTAGTAGGAATCTCACTTCTGCTCCTAGGAAAGCTGGGTGGTCCATCATAGCGCATCTCACCATGGATTTCATCTTGATAGACCCCTCTAGAGAGCTCCACTTGTCCTCTCCTTCTCCTCCTCCTTTATGTGGTTTATGACCACAAACTTATCAGTTACACACACCTTCCTAGTTTGGAACTTTCCAATCATTGTCGGATGGGCGTGACCATTGATAAAAAATGTGACATCATAACCTTACCCAGAATGCACTTTTGCTACTGTTGTGATGTCACATACTCATACCTAGGTGGCACTGCTGTATAAGCTATTTGCATCATAGTATAAAGGGTTAACTTATGTAAGTCTGAATAAAAACGTATTCTATACATTTGACCTTAGAAGCTTTAATTCAAAGGTATAGGGATTAATTCTGACACTTGTAGCAATTAGAGACAGACCTCTAGGCATCTCTCTGAATGTTTCTCACACTGTTGGTGTATGGACCATAATGATATGAATGGCCTTGTTTTCTCACAGATATATCAGTACCTCCTCTGTCATACCAAAGATTTGATTAATAGTTACAAAATACACATTTTTACAGACACTCTTTTAGAGACAAATATTCTCCTAATGAGAAATATATCTAATATACTGGATGTATTTTGTCTTCATAACATACAACCATATAATATTAAGTAATATATATATATATATATAATGTCCTACTGATTGTTTTATGCTAAGGACTAACTAAGGCTCATTAAATGAATACATACATATTATATATTTTGCTTCATTAATAAATACCTAATTGTATAGGTAATTATCACCAGCTGCATAGAGCTTATCTTTATCTCCAGTCATAAATTTATAAGTAGACAAGGAGGTGTCACGGCTGTATGTGGGCAACAATAGTTATACACAGTACAGAGCTACTGACTGGACCCAGAACTAGGGAGGATAACGGGTGACCCCTGTCCGACCCTCAACGCTCTCCCTATTCTGCTAAAGCACATGCCCGGATCCAAATGGCGGAAAGAGGCATGCCCACGTGCCTAAGACTAATGACCACTGTAACCCCTACAATAGTGGAAGGGGCACGGCCACCAGTGCCCTACTCAGTATATGGAGGGAACCGTGGCCACCTCAGATCCAGTCAGAAAATAAACAGGAACACAACAATGTCTGCACACTTAGCTGACGGTGTTGCAGCCGCAGAGAAGACGGATCCAAGGACAGGCGGGCAATATCCGGAGTGCTAGCTGCAGCAGAACACAGGTCCAGTGAACTGATAGCTACAAGTGAAGAAACTAAAGCCAGAGCTACAACTGAAGTGAGAACTATAATCCACATCCTATCATAGGAGGAGGGGTGATATAAAGAGAGGAAAATCAAACACATGAAGGACAGCTGTGGTGAAAGAAACCAAAAGTAAACAGAGTAGTGAGAACTCCTCCCAGCTCTAGTAGTGACATCATCACAGGGGTGGAGAAACAGAGCTGTGAGAACGTCCCAAAGCTCTGGTAGTGACAGTACCCCCCCCCTCTACGGGTGGACTCCGGACACCCAGGACCCACCTTCTCAGGATGAGCCCTATGAAATGCCCTGATGAGGCGAGTGGCTTTAATGTCCGACACCGGAACCCACATCCTCTCCTCAGGACCATAACCCTTCCAATGAACGAGGTACTGAAGAGAACCGCGGACCATGCGAGAGTCCACAATTCTGGAAACCTCAAACTCCAGATTGCCATCAACCAAAATCGGAGGAGGAGGCAAAGAGGAGGGTACCGTGGGCTGGACATATGGTTTTAAGAGAGATCTGTGAAATACATTATGTATCTTCCAAACCCGTGGAAGATCAAGACGGAAGGCAACAGGATTGATGACTGACAAGATTTTATAAGGCCCAATAAACTTGGGACCCAATTTCCAGGAAGGAACCTTCAACTTAATGTTTCTAGTAGACAACCACACCAGATCACCCACATTCAGGTCCGAACCAGGCACACGTCTCTTATCAGCCACACGCTTATACCTCTCACTCATCTTTTTAAGATTACCCTGAATCTTTTGCCAAATGGTAGACAAAGACGAGGAAAATCTCTCCTCCTCAGGTAAACCAGAAAGAGCCCCTCCCGAGAATGTCCCAAACTGTGGATGGAACCCATATGCACCAAAGAATGGTGACTTATCAGAAGATTCCTGACGACGGTTGTTCAGAGCAAACTCAGCAAGAGGGAGAAATGAACACCAATCCTCCTGGTTCTCTGAAACAAAACAGCGCAAATATGTCTCCAGATTCTGATTGAGGCGCTCAGTCTGACCATTCGACTGCGGATGAAAAGCAGAAGAGAAGGACAGCCGAACCCCCAGGCGAGAACAGAAAGCCTTCCAGAACCTGGACACAAACTGCGTGCCTCTATCGGAAACAATATCAGAGGGAATGCCGTGCAATTTAACAATATGGTCGACAAAAGCTTGCGCCAACGTTTTAGCATTAGGTAAACCAGGGAAAGGTATGAAATGAGCCATCTTGCTAAAACGGTCCACCACCACCAGGATCACCGACTTCCCCGAGGAACGAGGAAGATCCGTGATAAAGTCCATGGACAGGTGTGTCCAAGGACGGGAAGGAATGGGTAACGGGAGAAGGGAACCTGAAGGCCGTGAACGAGGGACCTTAGCGCGAGCGCACGTCTCACAAGCAGCCACAAAACCCTCCACCGACTTACGAAGAGCCGGCCACCAAAATCTCCGAGCAATGAGATCCACCGTGGCTCTACTCCCGGGGTGACCAGCAAGAACCGTATCATGATGCTCCTTAAAGAGTTTGTGACGTAGCTCAGGAGGCACGAACAACTTCCCAGAAGGACAACGGGCAGGTGTCTCAGTCTGGGCAGCCTGGACCTCGGCCTCCAAATCGGAATATAGAGCAGAAACAACTACCCCCTCCGCCAAAATGGGACCCGGGTCCTCGGAGTTTCCTCCTCCCGGAAAACAGCGAGAGAGAGCATCAGCCTTCACATTTTTTATCCCAGGTCGGAATGTAACAACAAAATTGAATCTGGAGAAGAACAGAGACCATCTGGCCTGTCTCGGATTCATACGCCTGGCCGACTCCAAGTATGCCAGATTCTTATGGTCGGTAAAAACGGTGATAGGGTGCCTGGCCCCCTCCAACCAATGGCGCCATTCCTCGAAAGCCAACTTGATGGCCAACAACTCCCTATCGCCCACATCATAGTTTCTCTCTGCCGGGGAGAGTTTTTTAGAGAAAAAGGCACAGGGTCGCCACTTGGCAGGGGAAGGGCCCTGGGACAAAACCGCACCCACACCCACCTCGGAAGCATCCACCTCAACAATAAAAGGTAAGGAAACATCGGGATGCACCAAGACGGGAGCAGACGCAAAATTCTCTTTAATCTTAGAAAAGGCTGCAAGCGCCTCCTCCGACCAAGAGGAAAAATCCGCCCCCTTTTTTGTCATGTCGGTGAGGGGTTTGACAACAGAGGAATAATTCAAAATGAACTTTCTGTAATAGTTCGCAAAACCCAGAAAGCGCATCAATGCCTTCTGATTCTCAGGAAGCTCCCACTCAAGTACAGCACGGACCTTCTCGGGATCCATGCGAAAACCAGAAGCAGAGAGGAGAAAACCCAGAAATTGAATCTCCGATACCATAAAAAGACATTTCTCCAGCTTGGCGTACAATTTATTTTCCCGCAGAATCTGCAGAACCTGAAAAAGATGATCCTGATGGGTCTGAACATCAGGGGAAAAAATCAAAATATCATCAAGATACACCAATACAAATTTCCCCATTAAATGATAGAAAATACTATTAACAAAATGCTGAAAGACGGCCGGAGCATTCATCAGGCCGAAAGGCATAACGAGATTCTCGAAATGCCCGTCAGGGGTATTAAAGGCCGTTTTCCATTCATCCCCCTCTCTGACCCTGACCAAGTTGTACGCGCCTCTCAAATCCAATTTGGAAAACACCTTGGCCCCAACAATTTGATTGAAGAGGTCCGGGATCAGAGGAAGGGGATAGGGATCGCGAATCGTGATACGGTTCAGCTCCCTAAAATCTAGGCAAGGTCTCAGAGAGCCATCTTTCTTTTTAACAAAAAAAAAACCCGCGGCCACAGGTGACTTTGAGGGACGAATATGCCCCTTTTCGAGACTCTCGGAGATGTAAGTTCGCATAGCGATTCTTTCCGGTTGTGAGAGATTGTAGAGGCGTGCTTTTGGCAGCTTGGCGCCGGGAATGAGGTTAATGGGACAGTCAAACTCCCGGTGAGGAGGTAGCTCCTGAACACCGCTCTCGGAAAACACGTCCGAGAAATCAGAGAGAAATGATGGCACCGTTTTAATAGACACCTCTGCAAAAGTCGCTGTGAGACAATTCTCTCTACAAAAGTCACTCCACTCATTTATTTGCCTTCCTTGCCAATCAATAGTGGGGTTATGTCTAGTGAGCCAGGGTAACCCCAAAACTAGAGGAGACGGCAATCCGTTAAGGACAAAACAAGATATATCCTCCACATGAGTGTCACCTACAGCTAGCCGGATATTGTGAACAATGCCTTTCAGAGATCTCTGTGAGAGTGGAGCAGAGTCAATAGCAAAAACAGGTATATCTTTATCTAATGTGCAAACCTGAAAACCATGCATGGCTACAAATTGAGTGTCAATAAGATTGACGGCCGCTCCACTATCGACAAAAATCTCACAAGAAATGACTTTGCTCTCTAGCGCCACCCTGGCAGACAGGAGAAAACGGAACTGCAGGTCAGAGGAAAAGCATCAAATCCTACATCAACTTTGCCCAAAGTAGCAGATGAAGCAGAACTTGATGATTTACCTTTTGAGATTTTTCTCTTATTATCGCTCTTAGTACGGTTCAAGAATCTCCTAGATGGACAAACATTTGCCAAATGACCTATGCCCCCACAACAAAAACAGACCATACTCTGAGGACTAAATCCTCTTTTATCAGGGGCAAGTCGAGCTAGCTGCATGGGCTCCTCCTCAGAGGGGAGCGAGACAGGATGAGGCCCCTGCACACTGAATGAGTCCGCACCACTTCCCCTAGACTGACAATGGCTGGACAGAGAGGTCTCGTTTCTTTCTCTTAGACGCCTGTCAAGGCGTACCGCCAATGACATGGCAGACTCTAAGGACGTTGGTCTCTCATGGAAAGCAAACGCATCTTTTAATCTCTCCGAGAGACCATGACAGAACTGACTCCGGAGTGCAGCATCATTCCAACCCGAATCAGCTGCCCATCTCCGAAATTCAGAACAATAAAGCTCCGCAGACCGTTTGTTCTGGCATAAAACACGTAGGTTAGATTCGGCCAGAGCAACACGATCCGGGTCATCATAAATCTGCCCCAGGGCCACAAAAAATCCCTCCACGGATCGAAGGGAGGGATCCCCTGATGGCAGCGAAAAAGCCCAAGTCTGAGCATTACCCCTGAGCAGGGAGATGACAATCCTCACCCTCTGCTCTTGATTACCAGAAGAGTGAGGACACAAGCAAAAATGGAGTTTGCATGCCTCTCTGAAACGAACAAAATTCTCACTGCCCCCGGAGAACGTCTCCGGAAGTGAGACCTTTGGCTCGCAACAGACTCCATGAGCCGGAGCAGGGCCCAATGCTTGAAGCTGAGTCATAGATTGACGGAGATCCGCTACTTCCAAAGAAAGACCCTGCATGCGGTCGACCAGGCCAGAAAGCGGATCCATGTCAAAAAAGGACGGTTTGGGTGGATTATAATGTCACGGCTGTATGTGGGCAACAATAGTTATACACAGTACAGAGCTACTGACTGGACCCAGAACTAGGGAGGATAACGGGTGACCCCTGTCCGACCCTCAACGCTCTCCCTATTCTGCTAAAGCACATGCCCGGATCCAAATGGCGGAAAGAGGCATGCCCACGTGCCTAAGACTAATGACCACTGTAACCCCTACAATAGTGGAAGGGGCACGGCCACCAGTGCCCTACTCAGTATATGGAGGGAACCGTGGCCACCTCAGATCCAGTCAGAAAATAAACAGGAACACAACAATGTCTGCACACTTAGCTGACGGTGTTGCAGCCGCAGAGAAGACGGATCCAAGGACAGGCGGGCAATATCCGGAGTGCTAGCTGCAGCAGAACACAGGTCCAGTGAACTGATAGCTACAAGTGAAGAAACTAAAGCCAGAGCTACAACTGAAGTGAGAACTATAATCCACATCCTATCATAGGAGGAGGGGTGATATAAAGAGAGGAAAATCAAACACATGAAGGACAGCTGTGGTGAAAGAAACCAAAAGTAAACAGAGTAGTGAGAACTCCTCCCAGCTCTAGTAGTGACATCATCACAGGGGTGGAGAAACAGAGCTGTGAGAACGTCCCAAAGCTCTGGTAGTGACAGGAGGCCTCTTCTCAGACTGGTACATTCATGAGAAGAATAACACTAAAGAGTAGAAACCTTTGTGCGACCTTACTTCGGCCTACTCAAGACATACAAAATTGTAACTATAGTCGAGCATGGCTCTTAAAAGCAATGAACATCCATCTTGACTAGAATAATTGGATATCAATGCATATAGCTATGAAAAGGCACAACATTTTGGCTACCAAATCACAAGCCAATTCTGATGGGACCATACAGGCCTTACAGCTGCTACACAGAAAGGATCCGTTGTGCGTCTCATTTTTCCTTCCTTCTGACAGGTGTCATGACCGGCGTGCCGATCACATACGTGACGCAAAGGGAGGGAAATGGGAAGGCCCTGTCCAAGGGAGAGGGAAAGGTGGTGACCCCTAACTCACCTTGAGGCTGGCACCTGACTGCCCTGACGTCCCTAGACGGGTTTCTCACCCGTACGCCGATCATGTGCCTAAACCCTGGCTTTCCCTGAGATGAGCCCTACGTAGTGAATAGGGCGGTGGGAACACTAGTCCGCACCACTAACACTAAAGGGAAACACCAAGGAGGGGACAGACAATACAGACAAACATATAATCCCAGGTGGGCGACAACAGCGGACAACAAAAGCCCAACAGGGATCCGGAGGGTAACGCTCTGGAACAACAACCAGGAATCACAGCTACACAGCTCCAGTGGGTCAGTATAGAATTCCAGGCAGGAAGCTCTATATCTGGCAACCAGAGAAGTGGGAGATGGGAATATAAGGAGGTTGGGATTGATGGACAAGAAACAGCTGAGGAGGAGAAGCTACGGATCCCTGAGTGAGCCAAAAAGGATTGCAAGGCAAACCCAGAAAGCTACCATTAAGAAACAGCACTATCTTTCGACATAGAATGCGCAGCCACCCGCTGCGACTTCCTGACCCCGGGTATAACGGAGTCAGACGTGGCTCTTGACACTCTCGTGACAGTACCCTCCGGACACTCAGGACTAGGTCTCTCAGGATGAGAGGCATGAAAAGCCCGAACTAACCTGTCGGCGTTTACCTCAGACGCTGGGACCCACATTCTTTCTTCGGGACCATAACCCCTCCAATGCACCAGATATTGAAGAGAGCGGCGGACCCGACGAGAATCAAAAATTTTGGATATTTGAAACTCTAGATTACCATCAACAACAACAGGAGGGGGTGGCAGCGGTGACGGTTCTAGAGGTGGAACATACTTTTTGAGTAACAACTTATGGAAGACGTTATGGATTTTAAAAGTTTGAAGTAGGGGGGCGGAGCCTAGCGGCGCATGGAGTAGGACGCACGCCGCACTAGCTCCGGCGATTATCCTGTCTTTAATACCTCAAACGGTGGCGATATACTCTTAAAACTTCTGAAGGAGCGGGGGACACAGTTAGGAAGCGGTCCGGTACAAGAGACAACAATATGCCTGCGAAAAGAGGCAAAACGCCGAGCCGGCAGGACAGAGAGGCAAGATCCCAAGATGGCGCTGAGGAGGAAGAGTGGCCTGACCTGAGAGCGGCGGTGAGTCAGGGAGCGGCAGCGCGGCTAGAGCGCTTCGCTCATAAATCACACCAGTCCCCCCAGGGCACGCTGGCACAAGTGGAGGAAGGAGTAAGGGAGCAAGACGGCCCCTGTAATGATGACCAGCATTCCCCAGTCCAGCATGAGGGGGGGGGCGAGTTCTAGCATGCAAGTGATTAATGCCCCTGAGCCCACCTTGAAAGATGTGATGGCAGCTATTGCCAGCTGTAACGTCACTCTCCAGAATATGAATATCAACATTGGAAGCCTAAAAGCGGACATATCTATTATCCGGCATGACCTGCATAAGGTGGCTGAGCGCACCTCAGAGGTGGAGAGGAGGGTCTCAGATCTGGAGGATGGGGCTGTTACCCTACAGAGAGAGAGCAGGGCTGCGTCAAAGGATATAGCGGCGCTCTATGCGAAAACTGACGACCTTGAAAACCGCTCTCGCCGCAATAATGTTAGGCTGGTGGGCATTCCTGAGAAGTCTGAGGGCCCAGAGGCTACTGATTTTATTGAGAAATGGCTTGCGGAAAAATTCAGTGATAAAGGACTCTCTGCACTGTATGCTGTTGAACGAGCGCATAGGGTCCCCACCAGGCCTTTGCCGCCAGGACGTCCGCCACGTCCAATGCTGGCTAAAATCCTGCATTATCGAGACAGAGACACTATACTGAGGGCCGCAAGGTCCCATCCTGATTTAAAAATCAATGGGGTTCAGATGTCCCTGTTCCCTGACTATTCGTCAGATGTACAGAAAAAGAGGGCTCGCTTTGTGGAGATTAAACGGAGGCTGAGAGATTTGCAAGTACAGTACTCCATGATGTTCCCGGCCAGGCTCAGGGTGGTGGCGTTTGGATCCGCTGTATTCTTTGAAGACTCGGACTCTGCGGTCAAGTGGCTGGATCAAAATGAGCGTCGCCTTAGGATTCCATCAACAGACACCTGAGACTGATGGACATTCCTGCTCCTGAGTGAAGCTTTGATGTCCCCTGGATTGTCCACCCACCAGGGATGGACTGGGACAATAAAGTGGCCCTGGACTTCAGCCAGACCGGCCCACTTTATTTTTCCCAAACACACTCAAAAAAAAACATAAGTAAAAACATTCCACTGTAAGTATAAACAGGTTTTTTATTTTTACTCTTAATTTAGAAAAAAAAATCCCCCTCCATAATGGTGCCATCCACAGATCCCCCCCATAAGTGTCATCCACAGACCCCCCCCCCCATAAGTGTCATCCACAGACCCCCCCCCATAACAGTGCCATCCACGGATCCCCCTCCCTATAACAGTGCCGTCATCCATAGATCCCCCTCCCCGCCACTCACAGTAGTATACATTAATAAATCGGTATCCTGCAGGCTGCAGACAGTAACTTTAATTTTAACACAGCGCTCATCTCTTTACTACCTTACATTCAGCTCCCTCCAGCCTCCAGTAACAAGTGCGGGCGGCAGCGCTCACTCACTGACGTCACGCGCCTGCGCCGCCTAGTGGGAGGAGCAGGCGTGTGACGTCAGTGAGTGAGCGCCGCCCCCACACTGCCTGCTGTTACTGGAGCTGAGTCAGTGTAAGATAGTAAAGAGATGAGCGCTGATTTTAAAGTTAACACACTGACAGCAAAAAAATTCAAATGGCTCGGGACCGGCCGGGCCCCCCCGGGGTCCGGGCCCCTTACTGGGGTATCGGCTTTACCCCCCTGATGGCGGCCCTGGCCGGCCCATAATTCGATCGGCCCACCGGGATTCTCCCGGTACTCCCGATGGCCAGTCCATCGCTGCCACCCACCGTTGTGGACATTTTCTTTTGTCTTTAGCCGGTTGCTGGAGACATTTTGTGGGAAGAGCATACGCCCGAGGTTGCTCCCCACCTTCTTAATGTGCCTGCGTATGGTATCTTGTTGGGTGCTGTGCTGCTTCAGGCGCTGTTGGGCCAGGTTCACAATGTTGGCCCCGAGTTCATTACTGAATCTAATTATGCTACATATGTTTATTGTCTGGGGGGGGATGGTTGGGTGGGGGGAGGGAGGGGGGAAGGGTTTAGCGGGGGTTAATACTGTCAAAGGTGCTATTGATGGCAATTCTAAAATGCTGAAACGTACAGTCCTTGTATATTTTGTCAGGGGAAATAGAGAAGAGATGGGAGTCTGCAATCTGGTGATTAACATTATTTTTCCTCGCAGCTGTTGGGAGGTGGAGAGGTGTAAATATCAAATGTACTTTTATGTATGTATGCACTCTTATGGGACCTGCTACGAGAATACTAAGGCTACTTTCACACTAGCGTCCGTCCAGCCCTAATGCATTCTGAATGGATGCGGATCCGCTCAGAATGCATCAGTCTGGCTCCGTTTGTCCTCCGCTCCGCTCAGCAGGCGGACACCTGAACGCAGCTTGCAGCGTTCGGGTGTCCGCCTGGCCGTGCGGAGGCAAACGGATCCGTCCAGACTTACAATGTAAGTCAATGGGGACGGATCCGTTTGAAGTTGACACAGTATGGCTCAATTTTCAAACGGATCCGTCTCCCATTGACTTTCAATGTAAAGTCAAAACGGATCCGTTTGCATTATCATGAACAAAAAAAAATTAAAAAAAATAAAATGTTTTTTTTTTTTTTTTGTTCATGGTAATGCAAACGGATCCGTTCTGAACGGATCTAAACGTTTGCATTATAGGTGCGGATCCGTCTGGGCACATACCAGATGGATCCGACCTAAACGCAGGTGTGAAAGTAGCCTTTTAGCTGGAATGTGAGGGGAATGGCGGATGCTACGAAGAGATACGGTCTGTTCCGGTACCTATCTAGATATCAGCCGGCAATAATATGCTTGCAAGAAACGCATATGACCAAACAATCTATACATGTCATGCAAAAGCCGTGGCTGGGGTATTCGGTGCATTCCGTCTTCTCCTCGCATTCCAGGGGGGTTAGTATCCTAGTTCATAAGAATATCATATTTGAATGTCTAAGGGAATGTGTGGATGAAGAGGGAAGGTTTATAGGAATGCATTGTGTGGTCCAAAGGATGAGAATGGTGTTGGCGACAATCTATATACCCCCACCATTTTCCTCGGTGCCTTTAAGGAGGCTCATAGAGTTTATGGCAGAATTTTCTGAACTTCCAATGTTGATAGTGGGAGATTTCAATAATGTACTTGACAGTTCGCTTGATAGATGCCAGATCACACCTAGCGGTAGCAATACGGGTGAAACCTCGTTTGCAAGAATATTGAGGGAAGTAGGTCTGATGGATGTATGGAGAGAGACCCACCCCCTGGACAGGAAATACTCGTGTTGCTCCTCGACATATGGCTCCCTGTCGCGTATAGATCTGGGTCTGGTAAATGCTCATATGTTCCCGTTTGTACAGACCTCAGAGTATCTTTCTAGGACCCTATCTGACCACTCCTTATTTAGCATTGCCCTTGATATCTCTGTGACAGCCAGGCCGGGGCTTAGATACTGGCGACTTAAGGCCTTTTGGTTAAAACTGATGGGGGACCCGTCCGATATGCTTCAATCCCTTAGGGAATATTTTTGTATAAACGAAAGGACTGCGTCTCCGTTAGTCGTCTGGGAAGCGATGAAGGCCTTCCTTAGAGGATCCTTTATTAAAACAGTCAGTCGGATTAAATCTAAATCTAGAGAGCTTGATCGGCAGAAACATGATAACATGAAGCTAGCGGAGGAAGCTTTTGTGTTAAATCCTTCTAGCATAACAAGCAATACCTTGAAGACTAGGCAGGAGGAGTTGAGGTGCCACCTCTTGGAGGTAGCAGAGAGGAAACGACTGTTTTATAAGCAGCAATTTTTTACTGAAGGTGAGAGTGTAGGCCATATGCTCTCGGTTATCGCAAAAGCGCAGCAAGGATCACAATGTATATCTGGCCTGTTAGATGATGGCGGCGTCCTCAGGCGCGATACTGATAGCATTTTGAATATACTGAATCATTTTTATTCCTCTCTGTATGCTTCCAAGGTGACATGCTCGGATGAAGAGATTGACGCCTTTTTGGCCACATTAGATCTTCCTAAGCTTTCCAGGGAAGACAGTATGCGGTTAGAGGAGCCGATTGAGCTAGAAGAATTGAGGGCGGCACTAGCTGCTATGGCTAATGACAAGGCTCCAGGTTTGGATGGGCTTCCGGCGGAAGTATATAAGTCCTTTGCGGAAGTGTTGCTCCCGGAACTTCTGAAGGTATTCAATTATTCCAGCGAAAGGGGGGAGCTACCTCCATCTATGCAGGAGGCGGTAATAGTAGTCTTTCCTAAGCCGGACAAGGATCACTCTCTCCCTGACTCATATAGACCGATATCGTTACTCTCCACCGATGTTAAGTTGCTTGCAAAGGTCTTGGCCATGCGTCTGTCTAAAGTGATTTTGTCTATCATACACTCTGATCAGACAGGCTTCATGCCTCAGAAATCAACGTCAATCAATATTAGAAGAGTATTTGCCAGTATTCAACTTCCAGCTGACAATGTTGGAGATAGGGCTATCCTTTCTTTAGACGCGGCCAAGGCCTTTGACAGCATTGAGTGGCGATTCCTGTGGAGAGTTATGACGTATATGGGATTTGGAGATGAGTATATATCCTGGGTTCGGGTGCTATACTCTAAACCCAAAGCATGTGTCAGGGCGAATGGAGGGGTGTCCCCTAAGTTCTGTCTGGGCCGGGGTACTAGACAGGGGTGCCCGTTGTCGCCTCTGCTATTTGCAGTTGCGATTGAGCCATTAGCTGCAGCGATTCGTAAGTCAACGGACATTAAGGGGTTTCAATATGGGACAGTTAATAATAAAGTGGCGATGTATGCAGATGACACTTTGCTTTTTCTGGGGGATACTGGTCCATCCTTGGAAGCAGCTATGAAAATCATTGATTTCTTCAGGGACCTGTCGGGTCTGACTATTAACTGGAGTAAGTCGGCGATTATGCTGCTTGACGGGCAGGTGCAATCGCAGACAGTGCGAGACAGAAGTATTCCATGTGTAGCGACCTTTAAGTATTTGGGTATCCATATATCCCCGAGAATCCGAGACTTTGGGCGCCTTAACTTTGACCCGCTGGTTATTAAATTTCGTAATAAAACTAAGGCATGGTGTAAACTATATCTGTCAGTGGCGGGAAGAGCTAACCTCATTAAAATGGTGTTGATGCCCCAGCTACTCTATGTTCTACATAACTCCCCGGTCTGGCTGTCAAAGTCCAAATTTGTTCCAATCAATGCTATCTTCAGGGAGCTCATATGGCGTAAGGGGCAACCGAGAATTAAGCTTGAAACGTTACAATATCCTAAAACAGAAGGGGGCCTTGCAGTGCCAAACCCCTGGGTGTACTTCCTGGCTGCGCAATGCCAACATTTTAAAGGGTGGATGGAACTGGAGTCGAGTGAGATGTCGTGTCAGTTGTTTAAACATTGCTTGTCCTCTAATGACCTAATGCTGATCCTTGAGACTAGGGGGGCTGGAAAGAGTGGTCCGATGGGCGATTTGGGACACTTGATGCAGTCCGTATGGAATAAGGTCAAGCTCCTGAGGGGGTTTTTCGGCAATACAGAATACACTCCACTGTGGGACAACCCCGTGCTGCCGGAATTCCTCTCCCTGTCTGAGTTTGGGGCATGGAAAAGAAAGGGTATTCTGAGGTTGAGCCACCTTTTGGAGGAAAGGAAGTTCATGTCATTTATCAGATTTCAGGAGAAGTATGAACTGCCTAGAACTCACTTTTATAAGTACCTTCAGGTGAGACACGCATACAACGCCACATTTAAAGGTACGAATGAGGTGGCAGGGAGAGATGCTGCACTGCACCAGATTTTGTCTAGAGGGGCTAGGAGAGGTATGATATCCTGTATATATAAGCTATTGCTTGATAAGTTTCTAATGTCCCATCCACTGGTGGCTAAAAGTGAATGGGAAAAAGATGTTGGCAAATTAACTGATGACCAATGGTCTGATATACTGGAGGCGATACCTCTCTCTTCCCTGAGTGAAGGACGTAAACTCTCGCAGCTGTTTATTGTCCATAGAGTCTACAAAACTCCGGTTTTTTTGTTCCGTATAGGGTTCAGGCCCACGGATGAATGTCCAAGATGCTCTGTGGTTTCTGCAGATTTGTTGCATATGATGTGGACGTGCGAGAGGTTAGGGAGATACTGGGAGTTGGTACGTCAGACAATACAGGACGTTTACAAGGTACGAATACCCTCTGACCCTAAAGTGTGTGTGTTAGGATATGTCTCTGAACTGGCCACAGGTCAGGTACATAAAATAGCTATAGGTAGAATGTTATATGTTGCTAGAAAGTTAATCGCTCTGCATTGGATACAGACAGCGCCGCCAATCCTAGGCGAATTCCTAAGTGCGGTTGACACGATGCTGAGGTATGAACGGATGGTATATCAGAAGCGTGGATGCCCAGCGAAATTTGGAAAATTATGGGATTTATGGCTGTCGTTTCGACGTCTGAATGGAAATGTTTAAAAATGTGCCTTTGTACTTTGCAGGTTAGGGAGGGAGGGAGGTGGGGGGGTCGGTTGGGTACTTAATTACTACACATAGGCTGATATCCTTTTTGTTATTAGCCTTATGGACAGTATATTTCTATGTCATCCTTGTTTACAATGTGTTAAAATGTGTATTTACACTGTAAAATGTTTAAGAAAAAAGATCTGATTAAAAAAAAAAAAAAAGTTTGAGGTAGCTCCAGGCGAAAAGCCACGGGGTTAATGATGGATACTATTTTGTAAGGACCAATGAACCTAGGACCCAGTTTCCAAGAGGGAACCTTTAACTTAATATTCCTAGTAGATAACCACACATAGTCATTCACTCCTAGGTCCGGACCTGGCGACCGTTTCTTATCAGCCATGCATTTATACTGTATTTACCTCCCATATTTTTCAAGTTAGCTTGCACCTTCTGCCATACAGATGAAAGAGATGACAAAAACCGTTCCTCTTCGGGAACCCCAGAAGACCCCCCCTCTTTGAAAGTACAGAATTGTGGATGAAAACCATATGCACCAGGAAATGGTGACTTGCCAGTGGATTCCTGACGGCGATTATTTATAGCAAACTCGGCTAACGGTAAATATGATGACCACACCTCTTGGTTTTCAGACACAAAACACCTTAGATATGTCTCAAGGTTTTGGTTGGTACGCTCAGTCTGTCCATTCGACTGAGGATGGAAAGCTGAGGAAAAGGACAAGTGTACCCCCAAACGGGAACAAAAAGCTTTCCAAAACTTAGAAATAAACTGGGTTCCCCGATCCAAAACAACATCGGAAGGGACCCCGTGAAGCTTCACGATTTCACTGATGAATACCTGAGCAAGAGTCTTAGCATTAGGTAGTGCGGGTAACGCAATAAAGTGTACCATTTTGCTAAACCTGTCTACTACTACCAAGATAACTGTTTTACCTGCAGACAAAGGTAAGTCAGTGATGAAATCCATTGACAAATGTGTCCATGGCCTATTGGGAATGACAAGTGCCAATAAAGACCCTGCAGGACGGGTATGAGAGACTTTCGCGCGTGCACAAGTAGAACAAGTAGACACAAAATCCATTACATCCTGACGCAACCTTGGCCACCAAAAACGACGAGACAATAGCTCCAAGGTTGCTTTATTGCCCGGGTGCCCAGCAAGTGCCGAATTATGATGTTCCTTTAATAATTCGAGACGCAGGTTTAACGGTACAAACAATTTCTCTGAGGGGCAAGAGACCGGGGCGTCCCCCTGGGCCTCTAACACCTTCCCCTCCAGAACAGAGTGTACAGCCGAGACAACCACTCCTCTTTGTAAAATGGGTACCGGATCACCCACATTACCCCCTCCAGGGAAACTACGAGATAATGCATCTGCCTTGGTATTTTTTGCCCCAGGACGATAGGTGATGAATAAGTTAAACCTGGTAAAAAATAACGACCACCTAGCTTGTCTAAGGGTGAGACGCTTAGCTGATTCGAGGTACAGAAGGTTTTTGTGGTCCGTAATCACCGTGACGGGGTGGATTGCCCCCTCTAAAAAGTGACGCCATTCTTCAAACACTAGTTTAATAGCTAATAGTTCCCTATTGCCAATATCATAGTTTTCTGCTGCAGATAGTTTTTAGAAAAGAAAGTGCAAGAATGCCATTTGCCAGGAGACGGACCCTGAGACAGTACAGCCCCCACTCCCACCTCTGACGCATCTACTTCAACAATAAAAGGCTGGGAGACATCCGGTTGGATTAGTACAGGTGCTGAGGTAAACCTCTCTTTTAGAGAGGAAAATGCAATTTTAGCGGCGTCAGACCATTTTGAAAAATCAGTCCCCTTCCTAGTTATGTCAGTAAGGGGTTTGACAATCACCAAATAATTTTTAATGAACTTTCTATAGAAATTTGCAAAACCCAATAACCGTTGCAGTGCTTTAAGGTTCTCAGGAAGATCCCAATCTAAAATTGCCTGGACCTTCCTAGGATCCATACGGAAACCTGAAGCAGATAATAGATATCCCAGGAACTGTATTTCCTGAACGGCGAAGACACACTTTTCCATTTTTCGCATATAATTTATTAGTCCGTAGGACCTGCAGTACCTGTCTGACATGTACCTCATGTGTTTTCAGATCAGACGAATAAATTAAAATATCATCTAGGTATATCACCACAAACCTGCCGATAAGATGACAAAAAATGTAATTAACGAAATGTTGGAAGACAGCAGGAGCATTGGTCAGACCGAAAGGCATGACTAGATTTTCATAATGCCCCACAGGGGTGTTAAAAGCTGTCTTCCACTCATCCCCTTCCTTGATACGAATCAGATTGTAGGCCCCCCCTAAGACCAAGTTTGGAGAACCACCTAGCACCCGCAATCTGATTAAACAGGTCAGGAATGAGATGACGAGGGTATGGGTCTTTGATGGTTATCCGGTTTAGTTCGCGGAAATCTAGGCAAGGACGCAGGCCCCCATCTTTCTTTTTAAAAAAGAAAAATAAATGATGATGTCAGCCAGGCGAAAGGCAAAATAGTGGCCCAGTCATGAAGTGGGGAGGGTGGGAACAGCATGAGATGTCCACAGAGTGGCCCTATGACATAGTGGTGAGGTGGAAGCAGCATGAGGAGGCCACAGAGGGGCACAATGACAGTGTGGAGGTGGCAGCAGCAGCATCAGGAGGCCACAGAGTGGCATAATGACAGAGTGTGGAGGTGGCAGCATCATCAGGATGAGGCCACAGAGTGCCACAATGACAGTGTGAAGGTGGCAGCAGTATGCGGAGACCACAGAGTGGCAAGGTGACATAGTGTGGAGGTGGCGGCAGCATCAGGAGACCACAGAGTGGCAAGGTAACATAGTGTGGAGGTGGCGGCAGCATGAGGAGGCAACAGAGTGGCAAGGTGACATAGTGTGGAGGTGGCAGCAGCATCAGGAGACCACAGAGTGGCAAGGTGACATAGTGTGGAGGTGGTAGCAGCATGAGGAGGCCCCAGAGTGGCAAGGTGACATAGTGTGGAGGTGGGTGGCAATACCAGTAGCAGCTGAAGATGGTGGGTGAAAGAAGAAGCACTTGGCATCAGATGTGTGGCATCAGGCGGGTGGCAGCATCAGAATAGTAGCTGAGGCAAGTCTCTTTTGTCAAAGTGTTGGTGTGGCACCATGGATGATCTAGTCTGATACATAAGGCATTGGTGGGTGGAAATCCTGGCTGATCCACGCCTGATTCATCTTGACAAAGGTCACTCTCTCCACATTTTGGGTGGACAGGCAAGTTCTTCTTGGGGTAACTATGGCCCCAGCCGCACTAAAAACCCACACTGATGCCACACTACTGGCCGGGCAGGACAGCTTTTACAGGGCAAACTCAGCCAGTTGCGGCCACAAATCCAGTTTGGCTGCCCAGTAGTCCAGCGGATCTTCAATGATGGCTGGCAGGGTGGATTCCAAGTATGCCACCACCTGCTGGTTCAGGTTCTGCTCTATGTCTAGCTGCTGGTGAGTAGTTTCTTCACTATGAGGTGAAGAAAGCTGCTCATCAGCGACTCTAGACTGCCACCCCACCACTCCCCAGCAGCCATGGCAATGGAACGTGAGCACAGAGGGCCCCCCCGATCAGACCTGCGAGAGGATAGACGATGGAGCAGATAGGCAGCGGCTAACTGACTACATAGGATGTCTCTATAGTAGTTCAGTTTCTCCTCCCTCTCAGCAGGTGTAAAAAGGCCCCCCTTTTGGACCAGTAGCGAGGGTCCAACAAGATGGAGAGCCAGAAGTCATCCCTCTGCCGAATGGTGACAATTCGGCTGTCAATACGCAAGCAAGTGAGCATGCATTGGGCTATTTCTGCAAATGACTCAGAGGGACTACCTGCCTCCATCTCCATTGCATACTGCCACGGTGTGTCTGGGTCCTCTGCCTCCTCTTCCTCATCGCCCTGTAGCTCCTCTGGCTTCTCGTGCTCCTTCTCTCCTATCAGCTGTGTAGAAAAACCACCCATTTCGCTGCACATTGCTTGTGCTCCAATGTCCACCTCCTCCTCCAGTTCAGCCCCCACAGGGCTCATGTGGCCATAAGATCTAGACGCCACGTCTCCAGGCCCCTGATCAGCCAGATTTACCAGCATCTGTTCCAGGACATGAAGCAGTGGAATGACATTGTTCATCCCGTAGTCCTGGCGACTGACAAATAACGTGGCCTCCTCAAAGGGCCTGAGCAAACGGCAGGTGTCACACATGAGCTGCCACTGGCTGACATCGAAGTTACACTCTTGTCCACTTGGATCATCAAGAAATTGTTTATGGCCTTTCTCTGTTTGTATAGTGGGTCCAACATATGGAGGGTGGAATTCCAACTGGTGGAAACGTTGCATATCAGCCTATGTTGGTGGATGCAGTTCTGCTGCTGCAGCTCAAGGAGGGTGTGCTTTGCAGTGTACGAGTGGATGAAGTGCATGCAAAGTTTCCTTGCCATTTTTAGGATGTCTTGCAGATGAGTGGAAGACTTCAGGAACCGCTTGACAACCAGATTGAACATGTGTGCCATGCAGGGCGCATGGCTCAGCCCTCCTTGACGCAGCGCCGACACCATGTTCTTCCCGTTGACGGTCACCATGGTTTTGATTTTGAGTTGTCGCAGAGAAAGCCAGGATTCGATTTCTTGATGAAGGACACGGAGCAGTTCCTCCCCTGTATGCCTCTGTTCGCCAAGGCAAACGAGGTGCAGAACAGGGTCACAATGCCGTGCCCTGTACATGTGGTATGCTGGAGGGGCACTGTGAATTGTCCCTGCAGTGGAGGCTGAGGACACGGTGGAGGATGAGGAGACAGAGGCGGACATTGTCGCAGGACCAACGGTGTGAGAACATGGAGGCGGAAGCGGCGTCACCTGGCCAAGTTGCTGGTGTGGCTGTGCAGGAACTACATTCACCCAGTGGGCCGTAAAGGACATGTATTGTCCCTGACCGTAGTTACAGCTGCACTTTGGCAGACACCGACAGGCTCAAGGACTGGCCCACCTTCTGTTCTACATGTGTGTGCAAGGCTGGTACTGCCTTTTTGGCAATGAAATGATGGACTGGGACTCTCCACCTCGGCTCGGCACAAGCCATCAGTTCTCTGAAAGGTGCAGAGTACACCACTTGGACAGGAGCATGTTCAGCTTCTGCGCCATTGGATGAGTGCACGCATACTGTTTCCTCTTGGCAATCACTTCGGTGATCGATTGCTAACGAAATGACTAACGAGGAGTAGGAGGGCGAGGAGCAGGAGCATCAGGACCAGCAGATGATGGAAAGGACAGACAGCTCCCTTCGGCTGATGTGGTGGAACCTTGACTGCCTGAAATCGGCTGCGTGCCGCTGGGTGATGCAGCGGTTGCTGCGGCAGGCTGGACCACCACATCGGAGCCACGGTTCCCCCAGGCTACTTTATGGTGACACTGAATATGTTGATGCAGGGCGGTGGTGCCAACATTGGTTCACCTTCTGCCCACAGATTCTACATATGGCCATGTTCACCTGCTCCGGCGGCTTAACAAAAAACTGCCACACAGCCGAGTAGGTGATTTTCCCCCCAACAGTCCGCACTGACTGACTGCTACCGCCGCTGCCTCGGTGAACCCGTGCACCGCTACTTCCTGGGCAGGTAGTCTCCTGCGAAGTGAGTGGTCTACCCCGTGCACGTTTGGCTCCCGACCTCCCACTGCTGCCACCCTGCTGACTCCTGGCCACGCTAGTGACTTGCTGGCTCCGCTGCTACCCTCCGATGATGATGAAGCCCCTTTCGTCACCCGGCTCCCAATTGCGATCAGCTACATCATCATCATCGAGTACTGTCTGCACATCACTGATGTCCTCCTCAAAGATCTCTGGGTCAGGAGCCTGACCACTCGCAACACCAGCTCCCACGCCACTCTTCTCTTCCCTACTTGCCCGCCTAGTGGAGGAAGAGGCAGATGTCTCCTCCACATCTTGGCTTGCCAGTAGCTGCTGACTGTCTTCTAGTAGCTCGTCCTCACTGTATAGTGGAGCTGAGCCCACAGCATACAATACTTCTCTGGCTGGGGGAACAGAAAAGGACAGAGGCAGGTTGAGGACAGGTGAGGGCACAGGAACTGCTCCCGGGCCATGCCAACTAAGGGTTGTGTCTGACGAACCCACTGACACCCACTGGAGGTGTCTGATGTCATTTGCGACGAAGTCGAAGGTTGAGTCAACCATTCAAGAACAGCTGGGTTGCTGGTCAAGACATGACCACTAGCTGACACTGGGAGCTCAGGCCTCTCAAAATGATTTGTGCTGCAATGGCCCCTTACTCTGCTGCGACCTCTGCCTGCGCCAGAAACATTTAGGCCTCTGCCACTTCCCTGTGCAGGGCCTGGCACTTCTTTGTCTGACATACTGTTAGATCAAATAAATAAAAAGGAAATAAAAACACCCTAAAAAAGTCTGTAATTTTCGCACTTCACCACACAACGGCTAATAAGCCCTTTTTTTCCCCACTATTACACGCTAAAAAGGGCTTTATAACATATAACTACACCGCGGAACGGCAAATATATTTTTCTTTTTCCACTTATACATGCCACAAAATGCTTTAGAACATATAACTGCACCGCTGAACGGCAAATATATTTATATTTTTCCACTTATACACTCCACAAAAGGCTTTAGAACATATAACTGCACCGCTGAGCGGCAAATATATTTAACTTTTTCCACTAATGCAGGAAAAAAAGGGCTTTAGAACATATAACTGCACCACTGAACAGCACTTTTCCCACTAATACACAACAAAAAGGGCTGTAATTTTCGCACTTCACCACACAACGGCTAATAAGCCCTTTTTTTTCCACTAATACAAGCCAAAGAATGCTTTAGCACATATAACTGCACCAAGGGCAAATAAGACGTGGAAATATTTCCTTGTAATAAACCCTAATAATGGCTGTATCAAACAGCACTTTCACCCCAATAACAAGAACGGTTTGCTGGAATTACTGAGCTGTATAATGGCAATTTGGGTGCCCAGTCAGTGCAGCACGGTGTAATAGGATTGTTCCTATTACCCAGGCTATAACCTCCCCTACTGAACCCTGTTAAACATAAATGCTGCGGAATGATTCCTCCCTATCCTTTTCCTACACCTTGAATAATCTTTCCCTGCACTCGTAAATCGTTTTTTCATTACAATCAACTCTTTCCTAGCACTGTCCCTAGTGCCTGCTGATGTCTCTCCCTGCACTAAGTACACTGGTAAATGGCAGAATCCAAGACGGCTGAGGGTATTTATAGGGCTGCGACATCACAGGGCTGGCTGGCTGCTGATTGGCTGCATGCGTGGCATTATGGGCGATCCAGCCTTCCCAGGATTCCTTGTTCCATGTCCTCACATGTGCAGCAGCCATTTTAGGAAAAAATGCGATTCGCTACCACGAAGCATGAGGAAATTCGGAGCGAATCGAATAATTCCTGAAATGCGGATCGAATTCCACTTCGTCAGCTTCGATTCGCTCATCTCTAGTCATAACATTAAAGATCATTGTTTTTTGTGTGCGTGCTTGCCCTAAATTTCATTGTTGTAGTCTGATTAGACAATTATTTTTTGCAGAAATCAATGGAGATTTCACTTCAAAAGAGTGCCAAGCAGCACTCGTATAAGGTAGATTTAACAGGTGCAACTTCATTATTAAAATGGAATATGTTTATGTACTTACAGTTTATACATACAAAGCAGCCACATTACAATAAGCATACTACTTCTTGCAAGCGTTGCTGTATGCTGCTGCCTGCCCTCCCTCCTGTCTTCTCTCTCCGTCACCTCCTCCTCCCTCTGCTCTTCTCCTCCCATCTCTAGAGTGCTCTGTCCCAGCTGAGCTCCTCCAATGGGTGAGCTCAAGTGTTTTGGTGGCTGGATGATTGTCCTTTGCCCGTGATTTTGGGAGGATTTCGTGGCTGGAAATGATCAGGACATGGAGGTGTCAGGCAATGTGCAACCAGAGAGATTACACTATATTATTGAAGATCCAGAATCTGGGAGCCTGTACAAGAGAGGGAAGCTACTGGGAAAGGTAAATGTCTACGTTCCCATGAGAATCACATAACAATAAGTTGCATTTGCCGTAGATGGTTTATTAGAATGATGGTTTACTATAGTTATTACATTATTGTGTTGTTGTTGTTATTATAAACTGCCATTATATGAATGGCTATTTGGAAATTCTCCATGTGTTTGGTTGTTTGTACTGCAGGTGAATTACCTTTATCTCCTTATTACTATGTGTCCAGAATCTCTTATTTCCCCCTTTGTTTCTATGATAAGATATTGTTTTGAAACCCATTCCGTATGGTAATTTCATCCGGTGATCAACTCTTTGAATGTTGGTTACATGAGAGTCCCGGGGAAGGGTTAATGTGTTATAAAGTGACAGATTGCTGTAAAATGTTAATTACAGCTTTAGGAGGGCAGCTCAGCTGACAATCAGGTTCTGGAAGGAAGTTTAGTTTCTGGAATGAGATGCCTCTGTCATGTGTCAGCTATGAATTGGATGTATTGGCATGTCTCATTAATGACTCCACTAATATTATTTGATGTCTTTGCAGGGTGCCTTTGGCAGGTGCTACAAATGCACAGATGTCTCCAGCAGGCAAGTCTTTGCAGTGAAGATGATCTCTCACACCAGAAATATTGTGCGACCGCAAAGAGGAGGGGTGAGGACTAATGTCATACCCATTGATGTCTGTAAGGAATTGCACAAGTCTGCTGTTACCATGCTTTTGCTGGCCATTTCATCAGATTTTCTTCACCATTCACTGTATAAAATAACCTTATGCCACACATTTTGTTGCTAGCTACGTTTAAAGGGACAGCAAAGGGCATCCTCACATAGCAGCATCACATGCTGTCTGCACCCTGTCCGTGCTTATGTCTGGTCATCACCTCCATTTTATTTCTTTCTTTTTTTTTTAGGTTAAAAAAGAGATTGAACTCCACAGCCAACTGAAACATAGAAACATTGTGAGATTTTACCACCATTTTCAAGACCAGACGTATATGTACTTGGCGATGGAATACTGCAGACACAAGGTTTGCTAGGCTGGATCACACATATATGTTAGTAATGGGTGCTGTGTGATCATATGTCCAGATCATAAGACTGCATTAAATATGTTGTAAATTGATAATTCTTCAAAAACAGAATGCCAGATTATTATCACATACACAGTCCAGTCATATTATTATGACCACTTCATAGTTTCAATGTTGGAGCTCATAGCTCATGAAGGAGGTCACGTGTCTTGAGTTGGCTTGACGAGTATATAAGGTCTGCACATATGCCTCATTGGTGTCATGCGTAAAAGGGGAGATTTATCTGGCTTGCAAAAAGGAATGATTGCTGGCTTTTTGGCCAAGGGTGGCATTATTTCTGAAACTGCGCAGTTTGTGAACTGTTCCTTTGCTGCTGTGGTGAAAATGTATCGTGAGTGGACAAATGGCACCATTACGAGTAAGTGATGTGAAAACTGAGGAGCACCACGAGCCATTGATGTGAGAGGTGAACTTCAACCACGAAGGTGTGCAAGGGTGAACTAACACGCTACAGTGGAGGAACTCACTGCCAGAGTGAACCAGGGGGCTATCAGACATGTGTCTAAAACAACGGTTCAGTGAACCCTACTGCATAGGGTGCTCCAAAGCAGATGGATGGTCACTGCACCTCTGCTAATGAAGTTGCATCTGTAGAAAAGGCTTCAATTTTCGTGGAAAGTATTGAAATTGGAGCACCACTCATTGGCATAGGGTTGTCTTCTCTGTTTCATCAAACGGATGGGTGTTGGAATGTCAGGCAAGACACATCAGAGAACAAACACTGTGCAACCATTTCTGGAAGAACACAAGCTGGCGTTGGCAGCATTATGGTCTGGGGAATGTTTTGTGGCATTCTTTGGGACCACTCATCTATGTGGAATGCACTCTCAACTGATTTTGGATATGAATTCTTCCTTGCAGGTCTCATATCCACAACAGTACACCCCTACATGCTGATTGTCTTCCCTGGCGCAGATGGGATCTTCCAGCGACATGTTACATGGCTAGAAACGTCTGATATTGGCTAGAAGAGTATGACCAAGACTTCCAAGTACTACCTGGCCTCCTAAGGCTGCATTCACACGTCTGTGGAACGCGGACTGAGAGATACCAGACTGGCATCCTGCTTAGGGCAGGAGCGCACGGCGTCATTGGTTGCTATGACACCGTGCGCTTCCTGCTGCCGCCGCTGTACAGTAATACACTCACTCGTATGCCCTATACGAGTGTATTACTGTACTGCGGCTGCAGCAGGAAGCACACGGCGTCATAGCAACTAATGACGCCGTGCGCTCCTGCACTAAGCAAGATGCCAGTCCGGTATCTCTCGGTCCGCGTTCCACGGACGTGTGAATGCAGCCTAATTCTCCAGACTTGAACCCAATTGAGTATCTGTGGGACCGCCTCAATCGTTGTTTGTTCTATGGATTTTCCCCCACACACCCTCTAACAGCTGTGGGATGCATTGCAGTCAGCATGGTTCCAGATACCTGTGACAAACTACCAGGAGTCACTCCCGGCTGTCTAACTGCTGTCTGTGCTGCACACAGTGGTTACTCTGGATATTATCTGGTGGTCATAATAATGTGACTCGACTGCGCATAAGTCCCTGCAGTATTATTCCAGTTCTGTTCAGCGTTATCAGTTCTTGTAGTAGAGAGTGACACTTTATAAGTACACTCCACCCTCTTGTATACCTTTGCAGAATTAAAAATTAGATAGCTATCCTTACACCCTATCAATACCAAGAGAAGTAAGCACCTCTAATTACATTTAATAATTTTAAAAAGTTTATACTACAGCTTGTGGTTAATATGCCACTGGCATAGGTAAATGAAAACTTTGAGAGTGCGTCCATACCTGGCATAAATACTGCGTGCCGTGCAAGTTGTACAGTACCAGCAAAGCAGATTTCATTTTAAGAAATCTCATTCACACATTGCATAAAAGATGCACAGGGTAAGGGCTCATGTACATGACCGTTGGATGTTTTGCAGTCCACAAATTGCGGATCCACAAAACATGGATACCGGACGTGTGCATTCCGAATTTTGTGGAACGGAATGGCCAGCCTCTATTAGAACTCTCCCATCCTTGTCTGTAATGTGGATAATAATAGGACATGTTCTGTTTTTTTGCGGAACGGCCATGTGGACATACGGACACGGAATGCAGTCATTTTTGTTTTATTGCGGCCCCGATGAAGTGAATGGTTCTGCATACAGGCTGCAAAAAAACGGTGAAAAAAGGGTGGAAAAAATGTCAGTGTGCATGAGCCCTAAACTGAAGTGCAGTGAATTTGAAATCTGCCAATTTATGCTGCGGATCTCCACTGTGGATTTCACCTTTTGTAACACAGAGGGTGGAATCCACAGCCATTGTAGACTTTCCCACTTTATTTTCTGGCCCGGTGGACGTACTCTATAACAGCAGTTGTGGGATCACAAAGCTGGTTCACGGTGCTCTCTTCTTAGGGGTATGTTCATATGTGTCACGTTGTATGTTGCAGAAATTTATGCAGCAAAAATGAGTTGCCGTATTTCTATAAGTCATTGCTGCAATATCCACAGTGTGTAATTGTGGGCCTCACAATCTAATTTCCCTTCTCAGACACACATAAAAGCATATTTTATAGGCAGCCAATTAACCCACCAGTATGTTTTCAGAGCATGATAAATTGCAGATCCACAAAATGCGGATACTGTCCACGTTGTTTCCGCATCTTTTGTGGACCCATTGACTTCAATGGATCCATGGTCCATATTTTGCAGCCAAGTATATGACGTGTTCTATGTTTTTGTGGAATGGACATGCAGAAACTACACAGATCATCCATGTGCTTTCCTCATCCATATGTCCATTCCAGAAAAAGATAGAATATGTCCTCAAAAAGGGGACCAGGGACCCATTTAAGTTAATAGGTCCCAAAAAAATGCAGACAGCACATGGACCGCATCCATATTTTGCAGATCTGTGATTTGGAGACCGCAAAACGGATACAGTCGCGGGCATGAGGCCTCGGTAATCTATAATGAGGTTTATGTAATTGTTTTAATGTAAAAGTCATACATATCATTTACTATTAAAGTATTCTCCTTTTGTCCACTTTCTTCATTGTCTATTTTAATATTTTAGGTAAGTTTTCTTTGTCTTTTCCCTCTGCAGTCTCTTGCACATATCTTAAGGGTACGGAAACTGTTGACAGAGCCTGAAGTGCGATACTATATGAAGCAGATATTACAAGGGGTTCAGTTCTTGCACCACCAAGGTATTATCCACCGGGACCTGAAGCTGAGTGAGTAATGTGTTATGTGAAATCACAAGTGTCACCTGCAGTCCCTCTCATTGTGCACTGCGGACGTTTCCAGTTCAGTCAAGCTTGCATTTATTTTGTAACAGCCAAAAGGTCACATAGTATCTCTCTAGAATATTTAGTCACAGTCTGGCTCCAGAAATAGGACATTCCACACACAGACATTATAAACCTGGCACTTCTTGGCATACTTTACATGTAATAAAACTTTAGATCTACTCACATAATCCTCATCTTCATACATTTTAGGCCTCATGCACACGCGGCTGGGATGGATTGAGACCCATTCATCTTGAATGGGTCCGTGATCCGTCCGCACTGCAAAAAAATAGAACATGCAGCTCCAGATAGTGGACCCATTCAAGTGAGCACATGGACAATGCCCGCATATTGTGGACCAGCTATTTGCGGGCCGCAATATGGCCACGGCCGAGCAAGGCCATGTGCATGAGGCCTTAGTCTGTACAATTGGCATGTCATGCTTTTAGCGGTTTTATGTCTGCTCTGCTCTTTCACAGTGTCAATCATTATTGACTGTCGCTAAACTAATGTGCAAACCACTACCATAAATGATCCATAAGGTCCATAAATATTGTCAGGTCCATAAATATTGGGACATCAACACAATTTTAACATTTTTGGCTCTATACACCACCACAAAGGATTTGAAATGAAACGAACAAGATGCACTTTAACTGCAGACTGTCAGCTTTAATTTGAGTGTTTTTACATCCAAATCAGGTGAACGGTGTAGGAATTACAGCAGTTTGTATATGTGCCTGCCACTTGTTAAGGAACCAAAAGTAATGGGACAGAATAATAATCATAAATCAAACTTTCACTTTTTAATACTTGGTTGCAAATCCTTTGCAGTCAATTACAGCCTGAAGTCTGGAACGCATAGACATCACCAGACGCTGGGTTTCATCCCTGGTGATGCTCTGCCAGGGCTCTACTGCAACTGTCTTCAGTTCCTGCTTGTTCTTGGGGCATTTTCCCTTCAGTTTTGTCTTCAGCAAGTGAAATGCATGCTCAATCGGATTCAAGTCAGGTGATTGACTTGGCGATTGCATAACATTCCACTCCTTTCCCTTAAAAAACTCTTTGGTTGCTTTTGCAGTATGCTTTGGGTCATTGTCCATCTGCACTGTGAAGCGCTGTCCAATGAGTTCTGAAGCATTTGGCTGAATAGGAGCAGATATTGCCCGAAACACTTCAGAATTCATCCTGCTGCTTTTGTCAGCAGTCACATCATCAATAAATACAAGAGAACCCGTTCCATTGGCAGCCATACATGCCCACGCCATGACACTACCACCACCATGCTTCACTGATGAGGTAGTATGCTTAGGATCATGAGCAGTTCCTTGCCGTCTCCATACTCTTCTCTTCCCATCACTCTGGTACAAGTTGATCTTGGTCTCATCTGTCCATAGGATGTTGTTCCAGAACTGTGAAGGCATTTTTAGATGTCGTTTGGCAAACTCTAATCTGGCCTTCCTGTTTTTGAGGCTCACCAATGGTGTACATATTGTGGTGAACCCTCTGTATTCACTCTTGTGAAGTCTTCTCTTGATTGTTGACTTTGACACACATACACCTACCTCCTGGAGAGTGTTCTTGATCTGACCAACTGTTGTGAAGGGCGTTTTCTTCACCAGGGAAAGAATTATTTGGTCATCCACCACAGTTGTTTTCCATGGTCTTCCGGGTCTTTTGGTGTTGCTGAGCTCACCTGTGCGTTCCTTCTTTTTAAGTATGTCCCAAACAGTTGTTTTGGCAATGCCTAATGTTTTTGCTATCTCTCTGATGGGTTTGTTGTGTTTTTCAGCCTAATGATGGCTTGCTTCACTGATAGTGACAGCTCTTTGGATCTCATCTTGAGAGTTGACAGCAACAGATTCCAAATGCAAATAGCAGACTTGAAATGAACTCTGGACCTTTTATCTGCTCATTGTAATTGGGAAAATAAGGGAATAATACACACCTGGCCATGGAACAGCTGAGAAGCCAATTGTCCTATTACTTTTGGTTCCTTAACAAGTGGGAGGCACATATGCAAACTGTTGTAATTTCTACACCGTTTACCTGATTTGGATTTAAATACCCTCAAATTAAAGCTGACAGTCTGCAGTTAAAGCACATCTTGTTTGTTTCATTTCAAATCCATTGTGGTGGTATATAGAGCCAAAAATGTTACAATTGCATCGATGTCCCAATATTTATGGACCTGACTATATATATATATATATATATATAGTACTGTATAAATGTTTAAGAATGCTTTTAAGAATAGAGGTGTGCAAAGTGAACGAAGAATAGACAAATCTCAATGAAATCAATATTTGGTGTGCCCACCCCTTGCCTTTTAAAACACCATCAATTCTTCTAGGTACACTTGCACACAGTTTTTGAGGGAATTTGGCATTGATGTTGTTCCAAACAACATGGAAAACTAACCATAAATCTTCTGTGGATGTTGGTTTGCTCAAATCCTTCTGTCTCTTCACGTAAATCCAAACAAATTGGATGATGTTGAGATCAGGGCTCTGTGGGGGCATATAATCACTTCCAAAACTTCTTGCTCTTTACGCTGAAGATAGTTCTTAATGACATTGTCTGTATGTTTGGAGTTGTTGTCCTGCTGTAGAATGAATCTGAAGCCAATCAGATGCCTCCCTGGTGATGGATAGGGAGGCATGATGGATAAATATCTTCCTGTGTTTCTCAGTGTTGAGGCAAATTAATTTGCTCCATTTGCCAAAATGCAGCCTCAAACTTGCAAGGAACCTCCACCATTCTTCACTGTTGCCTGCAGACAGTCATTATTGTACTGCTCTGAAGGCCCTTTGGGGAACAAACTACCTTCTGTTACAGCTAAATATTAAAAAAATATACAGCCGAGAGGACCTGCTGGCATTTTTGTACACCACAGTTCCTATGTTTTCATGCATAATTGAGTGGATGGATGTACCTGGATCTCATAATTTCTGAGCTGATGGCACTGCTGGACATCTTCTGATTTTGAAGGAAAGTGAGAAGTTTACTTGAAGGACCACTGCGTCTACTGTCATCAATGTGGTCAGAATTAAAGGGGTTGTCCCATCTTAGGATATGCCACCAATTCTAGATAGTTGCAGGTCTTCAGAATGGGACCTCTGAAGTGAGTGGAGAGCAGCTGCGCATGCACGGCCACCCTCCATTCATTTCTTTAGGACTGGCGAAAATAGCCAAGCCCTGGCTGAGCTATCTCCGGCTGTCCTATAGAAGTGAATGGATCGGTGGCCGGGCTTGCGTGGTGTGGGCTCCATTTATTCCTATGTTATTTCCAAAAATAGCCAAGCACATTCACTCGCTATTTTCGGAACTCCCTTAGAAATCAATGGAGTGTGGCCGCACAATCGCGGTGTGCTCTGCTTTACTTTCAGGGGCCTGTTCTGGAGATAGGTGCAGGTCTCAGGGGTGTGATATGCCATCAAAGTCTGAGATGCCGCAACCACTTTAATGGTGTAGAAGTAGAGAAAAATATTTTTCTATCATGCAATACCATCAAGGAGGCCTCTGATTGGCTCCAAATTCATTCTGCAGCAGGACAACAACCCCAAACATACAGCCAATGTCATTATGAACTATCTTCTGTGTATAGAAGAACAAGAAGTCCTGAAACTGATCATATGGCCCCGACAGAGCCCTCATCTCAACATTATCGAGTATATCTGTGATTACATGAAGCTCCAGTAGGTGCAGGAGTGTACACAAATCTCATAGGGCCCCTTAGCAAAACTTTATTTTAAACTTTAACTTTATTTTCAACAGGTGTTTGTGAGAATTTTTGCCTTTAATATGTTTGTTCACACACCAGCATTTTTTTACTGACTGTGGCTCAGTGAAAAAAATCACAGAGACATGCACTACTTTAGTCCGTGATGCAGACCAAACACACCCATTGAAGTCTACGGGCCTGTAGAAATCACAGACACAACACGGATAACATCCGTGTTTGGTCTGTGTTAGGTCTGTTTTTCACTGACAGCAAATGCTTTTGAAATTCATTTTCAGCTGAGCAGTGTCTGTGGAATATGGATGAGGACATAAAACAGACACATGGACCAAACACGGCTCCTTCACGGATATCTTCACGGATGAAACACGGACTGATTGCTGCATGGAAATGAAGCGGTCTCCTTCACTCACGAGCAGGCTTCCCCCCCCCCGAAAATCATCTGATAGATTCTGCAGTGTAAAACTACCTTAGTTAGGGTTCACACTCTGCAGACGCTTGGTAGGCAATGCAGCTGAGACTGTACTAAAATGAAGTTCAGGGCACTTTTCAAATTGATACAAGGATAAGGCTCCATTCAGACGTCCGTAGTGCATTGCTGATCCGCAAATTGCGGATCCGCAATACACCCAGCCGGCACCTCGATAGACATGCTCTATTTTCTTGTGGAGCTGAAGACCAGAAGATCGGGGCCGCACTCCAGAAATGCGGATGCGGAGAGCACATAGTGTGCCCTCCGCATCTCTTCCGGCCCCATATAGAATGAATGGGTCCGCACCCGTTCCGTATAATTGCGGAATGGATGCGGACCCATTCTACAGACGTCTGAATGGAGCCTTATAGTGTCCAATTCTTCAGTTTCATTATCAGATCGGTGGAGTTCCAAATCCCTGCACCACCAAATGACACAGTCAGTTGTAATTACACTGCATCACTGCTACAAGTTACTCTTCAAACAGCTGATCGGCAAAGTGTCGAGGGTCAGATCCCTGCCGATCTGATATTGATGACCAACCTCTTTATCATTTAAACTGCATTTGGCTTCAATTTGTCAGTATGTACAGAGGCATAACAAGTAACCATGGGGACCAGAGAAAAACTTGGAATGGGGCCCCATTCCACCACGACCACTTTCAGAAACATTTTCAGAAAAGCTTATGATTGGTCTCCCTAATGTACAGGGCTAATGCACACATTGATGTTATAGTACAGAGATAATGCATAGTGATGTCACAGTACAGGCATAATGATGATGTAATAATAGTGGAATAATGTGCACAGTGAAGTCACAGTATAGGAATAGAGTACAGAATGATGTCAGAATATCGATATAATACACAGAGTGATATCACAGTACAGGGATAATCTACTCAGTTACGTTACAGCACTGAAATTATGCAAACAGTGATGTCACATACAAGTATAATGCACACATGATGTCACAGTACAGGAATAATGTAGGGATGTCACAGCCAGGGGCAGACTGGGAACTTAAAGTGCCCCTGGAAAAAATACTAAAAGTGGCCCCGTTTTGTAGTCGGGTCCAAATTGATGGAAGGCAGGGCCAGCAATATCATATTGCGGCACATTATACCGCCCCAACAGAGCTAAATACCACAGTCCATCACAAAATACTGCCCCAGCAGCACAAAATGCATCTCAAAAAACTTCCACTGGCCAGAAGGAGGGCCCAGGCAGCCCCCTGGACATCGGCCCATCGGGAAATTTCCCTGTAAGGTCTATGGCCAATCTTGTCACAGCACAAGAAAAATATAAAAAGTAATGGTGCACAGAAGGGAGAAGTACAGCAGAACAGCAGAAGTAACCATGAGGCTTCAGAGTACAATTTAGAATAGGGTCGTAATAAATATTCCATGGCACCTTACAGGGGCGTAGCTAAAGGCTTATGGGCCCTGGTGCAAGAGTTCAGCTTGGTGCCCCCTTCCCTCAGTGCTTTGTGGCCGGGGGCTGGGAGGCATATAGTCTTTGTGCGGCCTGAGTCAAAAATTGAAACACACCTCCACCCCCTCATGCCAAATTCTTGACCTAACCCCTTCCCTCCAGCCAGAGGTATAACTTGACCAGCATGCACTTTCTATAATACCGGTGTCTTCTTATGCACCACAAGGGTCTTTGGGCCCCCTCAGACTCATGGGCCGGGAAGTGACTGCTACTTCTGCAACCCCTATAGCTATGCCCCTGGTACCTTATATACACTTTACCACTAACTGCACCTTATGTCTGAATAGATATGGGCTCCCTTAGTTGTTGGGCCTCAGAGAAGCTGCTATGCCACCCATAAACCTGTAAATCAATGCAGTTTTACCTGCATGACGGGTGCACCTGCCAAATGATTATAATAATGTTCTCCTGGTGCACATACATCAGTGTTATATCAGATATGAAAGCATTTGTGGTCTGGTATCTAACAGGTTCCTTTAGACTTTAACTTGATGATCTCAGATAATTAGTTGGTGTAAAATATGTCATAGAATAAAATCATTATGTCTAGAGATGAATTCAGCCGAATGGGAAATTGCAGACAGGTTGCATGTCTTGGGCCATGTTGGCATGTGGGTTACTGCTATGTTTAACCATCAATATAAATTATACACAATGTTGATGATAGTGTTACCTTAAATAAAAGAAACTGAGAGGATGTGCTAAAAATAAACCGTTCTTAGAATTAGAAATAGACCGGCTCGTCATCCATGTACCCGTTCAGTGAACCTCTACCCCTTTGCTCTCACCAGACATGTCAGAAATTCTACTAGATACAAATATATAACCCAGACACAGTTGCATGGCTGCTTTTAGCAGGGGCTTCAGAGAAACACACGTCATGTCTTCTAATAGTGTCCAGTTCTGTCTGCAGAGCAGGTTCATTGAGCCAACTTGATTAAAGGGTTTTTTCAGCTTTATATGTATAACGCTTCTTCATTATAGTATGAATAGCTATTAAATAATGTCATATTCTTTGTGTTTCGGTTCACTAACCATTTTTAAGACCTGTGTTTGTAGTCAGTAAATGAAAACATTGTCCCACCCAAACCACTGTGCAGACCCACAGTAGTCCTGCTGTCAGCAGAAAATGTGCACTATGGCATCTAGTCTGGGCAATCCCCTGTAACCTGAACACCCTGACACAATGTAGATCATTGACAGTTTTTCAGCACTTTCTTTTCCCTGTTCTCGAAATCATAAGTGTCAGAGCAGTTTCTTTACATGCAGAACTTCCTGTTTTCATCAGCTTCCTGTTGGGTTTTCTAGCCGAACCATGCATGCTTTGCTCTGTAATCTTTCACAGGACTTGCTTCACTTAGCTAACATATAGAAGGGAGGTGTAGGGGGCATGACTACTGACGATAGAACAATGTGTCCTGTGTAACATTACAGAGCAATGCATGCTGGGTTTGGTTAGAAAACCCAACAAGAAGCTGATGAAAACAGGAAGTTCTGCATGTAAACATCCTGCAAGGACATAGTGATGTTGAGAAAAACTGGAGGAAAGTACTGTAATAAAAAAAAAAACAAGAATATGAGCCAAAACTATGTGCATTTGGGGTACTTTGGGCAGTACTTTGGTTATAAACCCAGAGAACCCATTTAACCACAGAGCACTGCTAGTTAAGACTCTGTGCCATAATAATATATCATGGTAATGGTGGGATTCACACTGAAACTGATCCATGGAAAACTTGCTCACGTTTATGCACTCTTATTACACTCTTATTGCACTTGTATTATTTTATGCTGCACTCGGGGGTCACATGTCCACTTACCATAGACGGAAGCTCCAGTTGTGAAAGAGCAGATGTCTGTAATAAAGCGGGCATTCAGTGTCTGCTTTTTAGATAGTCAAAAACAGTGGCTGTCAATAAATCTAATATTATAGTCCATGTTCTTGATGGGAACGTTAAACATATCCTGTATTTCCCGCTAAGGCTGGGTTCACATCATGTTTAATACATCATACATTAAGCGGATGCATCAGACTGATGCCATATAGTGGCATCCGTCCACCATATAATTTTATTGTTAAAAAAAAACATGTATACTTTTTTTACCATTGTAAAAAAAGTATATGTTTTTTTTACCGGACTGTGCAAGATACAAGTACGTGGTGTGCTATGTTTCTAAATCCTTTTTTTTTTAACATATACATGAAACAGAGGCATAAAACATGATATGAATCCACCCTAATGGGCAAGATTGAATCACAACTAAAACGCTACATCTTAGAACAGTTATTACTATAGTTGGCCACTGGGTGTCACTGTTTTAATAGAAACAGTTGAATATTTGCATGAGTTTATTGTAAACTTTGTTAAACTGGGTCATGTATGAAAACTAGCAGATAAAATTGTGTTGCTTCCCAAGGAAACTAATCTGATTCTCCCATGATTCACTACCTCATAAATGCTTTAATAATGTCACAGTAAATTTATATTCCAGTATCCCTGTACCCAAGTCTCATTATGTTGCACTTACATTTCACACTCCATTATATCTTTTAAGGTAATTTTTTCATTGCCAAGAACATGGTTGTAAAAATTGGGGACCTGGGATTAGCAACAACCGTGGAACAGTGTGAAAAAATCCCAGGGTAAGGACAGATTTCATAAATCATGACTGCTGAAACCTGCTTAGGAATTTCCTAAATGTCTTACTGGTGTCCTTTTCTTGGCAGCATAATATGTGGTACCCCAAACTACCTGTCTCCAGAGGTTCTGGCCAAGGATGGTCATTCCTTTAAATCAGACATCTGGGCTCTTGGATGTATAATGTAAGAACTTTGATCAATTGCTGATATCTGTTTTATTACATAGTTACATAGTTGCCACCTTGATGCCTGGTAGATGGTAGATTTATAGTAGGTATAATACCACTTTAATTTAGTATAATCCCTATTTCCCAGTGTTATTGTTTGCATGTGTAATGTTGTGCTGCCATACCTGTTTTTGTTTGCTTCTTGCATGCTAGCTTTATGGATGTGCCCCTGCGACTATGAATGTGCTAGTCTAAATTTCCTTGTAGTATATATTGAGGGTAGCTGCCTCTTTTAGATTGAGCACCCCCCGCCCATCTGCCCAGGGCTTCTGAGCAGAGTATAAATGTAGCTGGTTCCTACACCGCCCTGAATATTGTAGGCTTAGGTTAGGCCCAGCAGAGGCAAATCTGTTAGTGTTAGGTACCCCTCTGCAGAAGCCACCTTGACGCCTGGTAGATGGGCCCGACACACGTTTGATCAAAAATATGCGCAAAGAGCTTCTATTTTTTTCATATATAGTAGGTATAATACCACTTTAGTTTAGTATAATCCCTATTTTCCAGTTTTATTGTTTGTATGTGAAATGTTGTGCTGCCATACCTGTTTTTGTTTGCTTCCTGCATGCTAGCTTTATGGATGTGCACATAGTAACATAGTACATAAGGCCGAAAAAAGACATTTGTCCATCCAGTTCAGCCTGTCATCCTGCAAGTTGATCCAGAGGAAGGCAAAAAAAAAAACCCTGTGAGGTAGAAGCCAATTTTCCTCACTTTAGGGGAATAAAAAATTCCTTCCCGACTCCAATCAGGCAATCGGAATAACTCCCTGGATCAACGACCACTCTCTAGTAGCTATAGCCTGTAATATTACACTCCAGAAATACATCCAGGCCCCTCTTGAATTCCTTTATTGTACTCACCATCACCACCTCCTCAGGCAGAGAGTTCCATAGTCTCACTGCTCTTACCGTAAAGAATCCTTTTCTATGTTTGTGTACAAACCTTCTTTTCTCCAGACGCAGAGGATGTCCCCTTGTCACAGTCACAGTCCTGGGGATAAATAGATGATGGGATAGATCTCTGTACTGACCCCTGATATGTTTATACATAGTAATTAGATCTCCCCTCAGTCGTCTTTTTTCTAAAGTGAATAACCCTAATGTTGATAATCTTTCAGAAAACACGACACTAAGTGCCCCATTCCAGTTATTACTGTAGTTGCCCCATTCCAGTTATTACTTTAGTTGCCCTCCTTTGGACCCTCTCCAGCTCATGCCACTATGAATGTGCTAAATTTTCTTATAGTTATATAGTTGTTAAGGTTGGAAACAGACAAAAGTCCATCAAGTCCAGCCCATTATCCTGCTATACTGATCCAGGAAAAAAAAAAAAAGAACAAATCCCTGGATCAATGTCCATCTTCCTTTTAAAAAGGGGTTGGGCCAAAGGGAAAGGGTGTGTAGAACAAGATTTCTATACATTGTCATAAGCCTCAATGTTATCTTGAATTAAAAAGTCATCTAAACCTTTTTTGAAGCCATCTACTGTATTTGCTGTGACCAGCTCCTGCGGCTATTCCAGAGATTCACAGCCCTTACTGTAAAGAATGCTTGTCGCCTCTTATGACTGAATCTTTTTTTCTCCGGGGGTAGGGAGTGGCCCCTTGTTTTTTCGAGGGGGTTTAACTAGGAATAGCTTCACTTGATATTTTTTGTATGGTCAATTTATATATTTGTACAGGTTAATCATGTCCCCCCTTAGACGTCTTTTTTCAAGGCTAAATAAATTCAGTTCATTTAATCTTTGCTCATAACTAAGATCTTCCAGGCTCTTTATGAGTTTAGTTGCTCTCCTTTGCACTTTTTCTAAATCCAGGGAATCCTTTTTATGGACTGGTGCCCAGAACTGAACCGTTTATTCCAGGTGAGGCCGCATCAACACTTTGTATAGTCGCAATATTACTTCCCTCTCCCGCGAGTCCATACCGCTTTTAATACAAGACAAAATTCTGTTAACCTTGGAGGCAGCTGACTGGCATTGCATGCTGTTATTTAGTGAGTAGATCATGATCTACTAGTACTCCCAGATACTTAGCAAAAAGTGACTCTCCCAGTTTTACTCCCCCTAGGACATATGCTGCATGTAGATTATTAGCCCCCAGGTGCATAACTTTACATTTATTTATATTGAATCTCATTTGCCAAGTGGAGGCCCAAACAATTAGCAATTTCTCTTTTGCTTGCATTGTAGAATATAGATTTTTCCATACCCACAATTAATGAAATGGGGTTATACACTGTAGTTATTGAATACATGCTGACAGCTCATATTCATCATTTCTTGTAATTGACTTTCTAAGCTCATAGCATTGCAATATGCTTTACTAGGCTGCAAAACCATTACATTTGATATTGTCCTCATACTGGGAATGTTTCAGGCAGACTTTGGGTATTTAGGTTTTGTTCTGAGTGTTTCCATGGATCCTTTTAGGCTATTTTCACACTAGCGGCAGGACGGATCCAAAAGGCTGTTCACGCTATTTCGGCGCAGCACGACAGTGCACGGCAAAAGGCCGCCAGACTAAAACTACTGCATGTCCAACTTTTTAGTCCGGCGGCCTCTCATCGCGAACTGCTGTGCTGCGTTGGAGCTCCGTCCCCGTCCCTATTATAGTCATGGGGACGGAGCGGCGGTCCGGCGAAATAGCAGAGGACGGATCCGACAGGGTGAACAGCCTGTCGGATCCGTCCTGCCGCTAATGTGAAAGTACCCTTATTAGTTATGGCCATGTGTAATCCTGACAACATATGGGGGCAGGTATGGAGGCACAGACTGTATCAATTGCTTATTAATTTGTGGCTCTTGTTCTTACGATCACTGGAATGACATAATCTTAGTGTTGTGTTTTCTTCTTATTTCATATTCAGGTACACAATGCTTAGTGGATACTCACCGTTCAGAGCTCACTCACAAAAAGAGATGTATTACTTTATCCGCGAAGGCTTCTTCCCCGTGCCCTCTTACATATCGCTCAGTGGCAAGAGACTCATCATCTCTTTACTTGCAAGCTGCCCCAGTAGTAGACCTTGTATAGAGGACATCATCTCTCATGAATTCTTCACCCAGGTACAGAACAATGTTGTATAGTGACTGAACTGTATATACGAGAGCAAGTGAAGGTAAGGGCTCATGCACACAAACGTTTTTTTGCGTTCAGTATACTGGCCGTTTTTTTAGTTCAGTATGCGTTACTTATACTGAACCATTCATTTAAATGGATCGGCAAAAAAAACTGAAGTGTCTCCGTATGCATTCCGTTTCCTTATTTCAGTTTTTCCGTTCCGTTCAAAGATAGAACATGTCCTATATTTGGCCACAAATCACGTTCGTGGCTCCATTCAAGTCAATGGGTCCGCAAAAAAAGGAACACATAAGGAATGTACTCCGTATGTCTTCCGTATCCGTTCCATTTTTGCGGAACCATCTATTGGAAATTTTACGCCCAGCCCAATTTTTTCTATGTAATTACTGTATACTGTATAGGCCATACGGAAAAACGGAATGGAAAAACGGAACGGAAACGGAAAAACTACTGAAACAAAAAATTGAAAAACGGATCCGTTAAAAATGGCCTGCAAAACACTGAAAAAGACATACGGTCGTGTGCATGAGCCCTGAGGCCGCTTTCACATGGTCAGTGTTTGATCAGTGATTTCCATCAGTGATTGTGAGCCAAAACCAGGATTGGAGCCTCCACATACATAAGGTATGAGAGAAAGACCAGCACCTGTTCTGTGTATTTGACCCACACCTGGTTTTGGCTCACAATCACTGATGGAAATCACTGACCAAACAGGCTGACTGACTGCAGGAAAGTGGCCAAAGGCTCGATTATTTTCTTAATATTTTTTGCTTACAGGGATTTACGCCTGAGAAGCTATCTTCATCTACGTGCCACACAGCTCCTACTTTCTCCTTTTCACTCCACCTCCCCAGGTTCTTCACAAAGGCAGCCAAAGTGCTGTACAGAGGGGTCTTCCATAAGTATTTCTGCTCAGGTACAGCTTGAAAGTACTTAGGAATGACTGTATACTGACACATACAAAACATATTTCCATTCTTCCCTGGTTACATAATCTCATAGTTTAGCAATAGTGTGTAGACATTAACATTAGCTGCCATGGTATAAGTTACAAGCGCAGATATGCAGTCATTGTACACTGATTGCACATTAATGTAACCATGCTACATAGAGCTTTGTGTTAGGCCCCTTTCACACGAGCGAGTTTTCCACGCGGGTGCAATGCGTGATGTGAACACATAGCACCCGCACTGAATCCTGACCCATTCATTTCAATGGGTCTGTGTACATGAGCGCTTTTTTCACGCATCAGTTCTGCGTTGCGTGAAAAACATAGCATGTTCTATATTCTGCGTTTTTCACGCAGCCCTAGCCCCATAGAAGTGAGGCTGGTTTCACACGGGCGTTGCGGGAAAAGGTGTGGGTGCGTTGCGGGAACATGCACGATTTTTCTGCGCGAGTGCAAAACATTGTAATGCGTTTTGCACGTGCGTGAGAAAAATCGGCATGTTTGGTACCCAAACCCGAACTTCTTCACAGAAGTTCGGGTTTGGGTTAGGTATTCTGTAGATTGTATTATTTTCCCTTATAACATGGTTATAAGGGAAAATAATAGCATTCTGAATACAGAATGCATAGTACAATAGCGCTGGAGGGGTTAAAAAAAAATAAAAAATATTTAACTCACCTTAATCCACTTGATCGTGCAGCCTGGCATCTCTTCTGTCTTCTTCTTTGCTGTGTGCAGGAAAAGGACCTGTGGTGACGTCACTCCGGTCATCACATGGTCCGTCACATGATCTTTTACCATGGTGATGGATCATGTGATGACCGGAGTGACGTCACCACAGGTCCTTTTCCTGCACACAGCAAAGAAGACAGACAGAAGAGATGCCGGGCTGCGCGATCAAGTGGATTAGGTGAGTTAAATAAATTTTTTTTTTTTAACCCCTCCAGCGCTATTGTACTATGCATTCTGTATTCAGAATGCTATTATTTTCCCTTATAACCATGTTATAAGGGAAAATAATAATGATCGGGTCTCCATCCCGATCGTCTCCTAGCAACCGTGCGTGAAAATCGCACCGCATCCGCCCTTGCTTGCGATTTTCACGCAACGCACAAGTGATGCGTGAAAATCACCGCTCATGTGCACAGCCCCATAGAAATGAATGGGCCAGGATTCAGTGTGGGTGCAATGCGTTCACATCACGCATTGCACCCACGCGGAATACTCGCCCGTGTGAAAGGGGCCTGAATGGGGCTTCAGTGAAAAACGCATTGCATCCGGAAGCAAGTGCGGATGCAATGCGATTTTCACTGATGGTTGCTAGGAGATGTTTGTAAACCTTCAGTTTTTTATTACGCGCGTGAAAAACGCATCAAAAGGCATTGCACCCGCGTGGAAAAAACTGAACAACTGAACGCAATCGCAGACAAAACTGACTGAACTTGCTTTCAAAATGGTGCGAGTTACACTGAACGCGCCCTGAATGCATCCGGACCTAATCCGTCACGCTCGTGTGAAAGAGGCCATAGGGTATATTCCCAGAAATCTGTTGCAGAAATTTAAATTCATCTGAATAGGGTAGTTTTCGTAGTATGTACATGAACTTCTGCAAGTTCCATTCACATGCATGGGGCAGTCGCAGACGTTTTTTTCTCACTATTCTGCCTCATGCTATACTGCCTGCAGATAGGGTAATATTTATGGCCTGACAAATCTGCATTAAAGGGGTTGTGTAGCCGGTACATATTAATGACCTATCCTCAGGATAGGTCATCAATATCTGATCGGTGGGGTCCGACACCCGGCAGGCACCCCCTCTGATCAGCTCTTTGTAGAGGAGGCAGTGCATGTCCGGGCGCTACTTCCTTTTCAAGATTACACTGCACAGTGTAATTACAAGTGCTGGTTCATCAATGGGACGAGCACGTGCAGTGCCACTGCTGCAAGCAAGACGATGGGCAGTGTAATCTTGAAGAGGAAGTAGCACTTGCACATGCGTCACCTCCTCTTCAAACAGCTTTTCCGGGAGGAGCTGGCCCTTGGGGATGCCAGGAGTCAGACCCCACCGATCAGACATCGATCTCCTATCCTGAGGATAGGTCTTCAATATGTACTGGCTGCACAACCCCTTTAAGCTAGAGATAAATGTTACAGTGGTTTCACTTCCAATCATTGCTGTCATTTCTATTTTCCGTACCATGCTGAAAATGCATATTGAAAACATTTATCTATCAGTGCAATTCATTATACGCCGTAAAATGAGGTAGTCGGCCATTACAAAACACACATCTATATAGATGTGATGTATTTTTATATTTCTCCAGACTTTGCGGAAACAGAAGGGCACAAGAGCTCCATGGTCCTGCCAACAGAAAGCCTGATGTCGCTTAGCACAGTTAAAATGTGTGAGGTATGACGCTTCTCAGCCCCACTAAACAACCAGTATCGGGCCATCCCAACTGTTATGCACCACAGGTCTTCCACCACAGACATAGAATCACACTGATATGCGAGAGCTCAGCAAATTAAAAGGGTTATACAGGGCTTCAGTATTGATGACCCATTCTCAGGTTGGTGGGGTCCGACTCCAGGCACCCCTGCCAATCCGCTGTTATGCTTGTCTAAGCACTACGGCCCTTTCAGTGTACTAAGCATTCATTGTATAGCCGTTGTGCTTGGGATTGCAGCTCATTCCTATTCACTTAAATGGGTCTGAGCTGCACAAAGGCTATGTTATCAATAGACCGAACATCAATCTCTAGAAAGAGACTGCAGGACTCACCTGAGCGCCATGTCTCCTTCCAACAGCTGATCAGTATGGATAATGGATCCCCACCGATCAGATAATGATGACTTATCCTGAAGAATAAAGATAGATCATCAGTATTTGAGTCCTGGACAACCCCTTTAAAGGGAATCTGTCACCTGGTTTGACCATATTAAGCTGTCACCATTGCCATGTTTAATAAAAATACCTTATTTCCTGCAGTTGTCTTCTTTCTTCTCTTCATGGTTTCATTTTGTTAAAAAAGCGATTTTTGTATTGTTTAAATGAACCTCAAAGGTGCCCAGAGGGGCGTTATTTATCACCCTTTGAGCCCAGTAACCCCCCCCTGCAGTGCCTAGCCCGCCTTAATTAAGACCCAAGCACGCCTCCTCGTTATGAGCTGTCGTCCCACAGCCTAGTTTAACGGCACCGCCCCCTCCGCTACGTCAACTAATTCATTCAAGCTACGCACCTGGAATCTTGATTTCGTCCGCCGAAAATCTCACACAGGTGCAGTACCGCCTACTGCTACAGCGATAAGAAGACGTCACTGGGCTCGGCGCATGCCCAGTGACACTTTTGAGGCTGTTGCCCTCAGGAGCTATTGGATTGCACAGGCGCAGGCAGTAGGCGCTACTGCGCCTACGCGAGATTTCAGCCGGTCGAAATGAAGATTCCAGGTGCGTAGCTTGAATTAATTAGTTGACGTAGCGGAGGGGGCGGCGCCGTTAAACTAGGCTGTGGGACAATAGTTCATAACGAGGAGGCGTGCTTGGGCTCTAAATTAAGGTGGGCTAGGCACTGCATGGGGGCGTTACTGGGCGCCTTTGAGGTTCATTTGCATAATACAAAAATCGCTTTTTTAACTAAATGAAACCATGAAGAGAAGAAAGAAGACGACTGCAGGAAATAAGGTATTTTATTAAACATGGCAATGGTGACAGCTTAATATGGTCAAACCAGGTGACAGATTCCCTTTAATAAACACAGAGGAGGATAATATAATTTTACAGAGGAATTTGGTGACTCCAGAGGCTTGGACGAATAAATGTAAGGTCATGCACATGGACCAAGAAAACAAATTCTGTATTTAGTTGTAAAACACTATGCAGAAAAGACTTGGGAATACTAGTGAACAGTACCAGGCAGCTGCTGCCAAGGCAAGTAAAATCATGGGATGCCTCAAAAGAGTCTTAGATGCTCAGGACATGAGCATAGTTTTACCTCACTAGTTAGACCACAAAGATGGCTTTAGAATAATTTAATTACTAATTAATGTAAAAATATATCAATGAATGGTGCAGAGATCTGTCTAATGATGTTTTTATAACTAGGCAATCATCATAGCTGGGGATTTACTGCTGTACAAGCAGTGAAGCTATGAAATTCTGTGCTGAATGATGTTGGGGTGATTAAATAGATCAAGAAGGACCTGAAATGAATGCTTTGAAACCTTTGAAAGTGCAGGGCAGAGCAAATATACTGTATATATATGCAAAATACAGATGTTAATTTCTAGAAATATATAGGAGCCAGCAGGGAAGGAAAAAGGTTTAACCGCAGCCGTCTTCACAGTGAGCGCTGCTCTGTACTGTGTAGAAAGACATGTCATGCTAATGGACATTTCAGGGCAAGTTTTCTCATATAAATTTACAAGTTCTCTAAATAAAGAGTATAGGAAAAATGTTCCCTATCACTGCCCCTACACATTAGAAGAAATAATAGATGGAAGTTACACTTATGTGTATCAGATTGCTAGATATGGTTCAGTTAGTTCAGAAGGAATCTCCCCTCTCAGTATGGCCATTAGTGTTGGAATTGATAGACTTGTGTCTTTTTAACTATGTAATTGTGTAGGCAAGCTTGTGACAATACAGGTATTATTTCCTCACAAGGTTAATAAAAAGATAGTCAAATCAAAGGTAAGGCATAGTGTACACAGTGATGTCACAGGGATAGATAATGGCTACATAATGTTTAGCATATTGCATAAACTCCTAATCCCTTCTTTGACAGGATGAAAAAGCAGAAGAAACAGTAAGAACATGTGATGAATCGTTGAACATTCTGATGAAAGGAAGAATGAACCACAGGAACAAGATGACTTCTCAGAGTGAGCTTCATTTTTACCAATTGGATAATATTTAGCTTAGGTTTATAAATTACAAGAACATTGGCCTTCCATTTACATTACTGGGAGCCCTCCTCATAGTCACAGTGGTATGGCTTTAGAATCCACAATCCCCCCACTTTTATTAATGCAGATGATAATGATAAAATTGACATTAGGAAACTGTAATAATCATGGCAGTACTCTACAATGCCAGGTTTCTCTTATGTCATATAAAGGGTATAAAGGGCTATTAAGGTGCAAATTTTTTGCTTTTTTCAGAATTATTTGCTGTAAACATTTTTAAACATGGCCACTTGTCCAAGTAGATCAGATAGTTGTGTTAGGCTGGATTTGGATGGCCAACTCAATTTACATTCACAAAATGCTGATGCATTTGGACCTTCATATGGCGTCTGGATGCATCAGTTACTGCTCTATTCATTTGAATGGAGACTACAATGGAAAACAGACAAGAATGTTGCATGCTGCAAGTTTCTAGCCACATACTAAATCGATACCGAAAAACAGACAGGTGACTTGCACCATATACTTTAATGTGGGTGCAGTCTGGTAAGCACAAGGATGGAAAAGAAAAGACTGTTGTCTGAATACCAGATTTGAATTACCTGCCACAGACCCCACCAAGTGGACCTTCAATGTCATGCATTTACTGTATTTTTTGACTATAAGACGTACCTGACCATAAGACGCCGCCCAGGTTTAGACAACAGGAAATTTAAGAAAATATATTTTCTGCTAACTAAAGGGATTGTCTCACCTCAGACAGAGGGGGCATATCGCTATCTTTAGAATGGAGCCTACAAAGTGAAGGAAGGCACACTGCGTATGCAGAGCTGCCCTCGATTCATTCTTATGGGAGCGCCAAAAATAGCCGAACTGCGTGCTCGTCTGTTTTCATCAGTCCCATTGAAATGAATAGGAAGCATGCCGCGCAAGCGCAGCCACCACTCCATTCACTCCTATGGGGCTGACGGAAATAGCCAAGCCAGTGCTCGGCTATTTTCGGCGATCCCATAGGAATGAATGGAGGAAGACCATGCATGCGTGGTGCGCCCTCCTTCACTTTACGGGCTTTGTTCTAAAGATAGGTGCAGGTCCCAGAGGTGGACCCTGCACCCATCAGACATTGGGGGCATATGCTAGGGCAGTGATGGCGAACCTTTTAAAGGCCGAGTGCCCAAACTGCAACCCAAAACCACTTATTTATTGCAAAGTGCCAACAAAGCAATTTAACCTGAATACTATAGTCCAATATAGTATATCCTCTATGTACTTTATTATTTAGCTATAATAGCCTGCCTACATTCAGTGCGCTGCCTGTGCTGTTCATATTGCGCCTGCGCTGATGAATGGCAGGAAAAGTCTAAGGCATATTGTACATCATAGACTTTTTCCAGAGTGCGGGTGCCCACAGAGAGGGCTCTGGGTGCCGCATCTGGCACCCGTGCCATAGGTTCGCCATCACTGTGCTAGGGATATGCCTCCGATATCTGAGATGAGACAACCCCTTTAAAACATCCCTGGTACTTTAATGATATGGAGAAACAATGTCATTAACTTTAATAGTCTAGGGTACAGAGGGTTAATAGTTTACAGTCAGCTCCTGTTCATCCTAGTATGCCATCTTTTGACCATTGAAATAAACAGCAATGGCTCATGTGAACATGATGGGACATAACAATAAAGATCACTAGTTACAGTGTACAATACATGCAGTCCTCTTCTTCTTATTGGTCTGACCCCTCCCACTGGTGACATCATCAAAGGTCCTTTAACTCTAAGTCAGAGATTTCATGTACTTCGCTGCTGCGGTGTTTTTCACAATCCTGTGCAAGAGTCGAATAATCTTTCACTCACCTCTTCTGCCTGCTTCGATCACATGGATCAATGTCCGACAGAGAGAAAATTATTAAGGAAGAAATCACTGACTACAGACTGCAGGCACTTTTAAGCAAAAAAATTTCCTGTTAAAAAAGTGAGTCTTATAGTCTAAAAAATTCTGTTGCATAGACAGATCTGCTCAAAGTTGGGACAGAGGGTTTTATGGGGATACAAGGACGGAATCACCTATGACCTGACTCAAAGATCTTTCCGATTTACACTGCAAAAAAACAAAAACACAAAAAAATACATTATTCCAGGTGGACATCTGTATGGTGGCTGCATGTGTGTTTTTTATTTTTGATCTTGTCTTGACACAGACCAATGCATGTGGGAATTGGACCATTGAATTCAGTGGGTCTGTGTGCTGATATGTCAGTCTGAATCAGGCCAAACTAATATGGATCTATACATTTTAGCAAGTTAGATGCATGGTACTCAGCCTTTTTTCTCATTTCTCTGGTTTTCTTGCAGGAGAGGTTTCGGAGGACAGAGTGGTGGAGGATCTGATGCTGCTATTAGAAGACTATCTACAAAACATTGTGCCAGGTGAAAAAATGATGTACTATTCCTTTGTTCAGTGTCAACAATTGATTGATGTTGACTGCTAACCTGTATAGCACGGATCAGCATCCTCCAGCACTCCAGCTGTTCTGAAACTACAACTCCCAGAATCCTCCTTTAATTTTTATGGGAGTTACAAGAACAGCCAAGTACGCTGGGAGTTATATTTTCACAGGAGCTGAAGTGCCGAAGGCTGCTGATCCCTGCTGTATAGTATTCTGACATCATAGATCAGATAATCTAGTTTCAAAGTTGCTCAGATTTTTGTGAAATTGTTGCATACTACGTCTAAGTGGGTGCAGGTTTTAGTCACTTTGCATGGATTTTTATGATATGCAGTATTTATAGAGCAACTGACCTTGAATTCATGTTTTAATCCATCAGGTGAATTGGATTCCAAAGTTCAGGTTACTTATCCCATACTGTGGGTGACCAAGTGGGTGGATTATTCTAATAAATATGGCTTTGGTTACCAGCTGTCAGACAATTGTATAGGAGTACTGCTGAGCGATGGAACTCACACAATTCTCTCCCCACATTTGAGGTAAGTAAAGGGAATAGAGTGGCATCTACCTATTAACCCCTTCAGGACCCTGCCATTTTTCACCTTAAGGACCAGGCCATTTTTTGGAAATTTGACATGTCACTTAATGTGGTAATAACTTTGGAACGCTTTTACTTACCCAAGCCATTCTGATAGTGGAAATTTTCAGTAATTTTTTTTAATTATTATTTTACAAACAAAAAAAAATAAATTTGCAACTTTCCAAATTTCAATTTCTCTGCTTTTAAAACAGATAGTGATATCTCATATAATAGTTATTACTTTACATTTCCCATATGTATGTCTACTTTATGTCTGGATCATTTTGTGAATGCTATTTTATTTTTTGTGAACGTTAGAAGGCTTAGAAGTTTAAAAGCAAATCTAGAATTTTTTCAGAAAATTTCCAAAACCCACTTTTTAAGGACCAGTTCAGGTCTGAAGTCAGTCACTTTGTGGGGCTTACACATAGCACACAGTCTTTTTTGGTGAGTCTTTGCTTTCTTTTTTACCTATACGGCATTTGATTCAGGTTATTTTATACCTAGTCACTACTGAGGTTTGCTCTTATTTCACTTATGCTGCACTCGCAACACAAACCCTGTTCCAGTTTTTGCCGTGTAGGTTTTCTTTTGATTGCTGACTCAACTGTTATTTATGCTGCATTTTTTGGTCATTGGCTGGTCATTGTACCGTATATAATCTATTCCATTGATCATTATTTTTTACATTTGACACGTGTGCTATCCCAGGGTGGCGTTCTTTTTCTGCTTTCGTTCACTGTTTAACGGCATATCACTTATTGCTTTATACTTTTTAATCATGTTACAATAAAATTATATTTTTACTTTTGGTACTATGAGCTCTGTTTTCTTGTTTTTAGGCTACTTGCATCGTTGTGTGTTTTGCGGTCCGCAAATTGCCTAAAAACGGACAAGAATAGGACAGGTTATATTTTTTTGCGGGCCATGGAACGGAGCACCGGATGCGGACAGCACATGGAGTGCTGTCCGCATCTTTTCTAGCCCCATTGAAGTGAACGGGTCTGCATCCAAGCCGCAAAAAATGCGGCTCGGATGCGGACCAAAACAACGGTTGTGTGCATGTAGCTTTATGGTTCAATCTCTGTGTGCATGTAGCTTTAGACAATGAAAACCTATTGCTCAGATTTTTGTACATAGTTATTACATGAACACTGAAGTGTTAGGCCCTCTGCACACGAACGTGTGCACCCCGAACACAGTCCGTGGGGCAGCCGCAGCAGATCGCAAAAAGATAGGACATGTTCTATCTTTTTGCGGAACAGAAGTACGGGATGAAACCCCACGGGAGCACTCCGTAGTGCTTCCGTAGGGTTCCGTTCCGTGCTTCCGTTCCGTACCATTCCACATCTCCGGATTTGCGGACCCATTCAAGTGAATGCGTCCGCATCCATGATGCGGAATGCCCACGGAACGGCACCCGTGTATTGCGGATCCGCAAATGCGGTCCGCAATACGGCAACAGGAAGCACACGTTCGTGTGCAGGGGGCTTTAGTTAGTGGATATGGGATCCAAATAGAGGCAGAAGGGTGGGAAGGGAGAGGAGGAGAGGTAAAGGAAAGAAGAAAAAAAAAAAATTTAAAATACATAAGATGTCTATCTTTATGTTGTCAGCAACATTTTGAATTCCTGAGAGTTTTGAAAAGTAATCCAGTGTCCCCATGTTTTATGGAATTTGACATCGGTACCTCTCAAAGAAGCCGTTAGGTCCTCCATCCTCATGATCTCCTGTATTTTGTTAATCCACATTGTTATTGTGGGAGAAAATGTTTGCCTCCACGTGTATAGGATACATGCTCTTGCGGCATTGACCATATGTCGCATCACCGACCTCTTGTACATAGCCATGAGGATCTCGCCAGGAAGAATGCTGGTGTTTTAGGTAAGTCATAAGAGGTGAATTTAGACGTGATACGCCATACCTCACTCCAAAAGCCGGCAAGCTGCCTGTCAGCTTTTATGCTGACAGCCTACCTGTGAGACCCAGCCTAAAGGGCTGGATCTCACAGGCTTCCGTAGAAGGCAAGCCCTGATGCCTATGAAAGGCATCGGGCTGCCATCGGGTCCCCGTCACTGCAGCGCGGGGACCCGATGGGGAAGTGGAGGGCACCCGTACTATCGCAAACCCTCTGTATGCCGCGGTCAGCTTTGATCACGGCATACAAGGGGTTAATACGCCGGCATCTGTGTTTTCACCGATGCCGGCGTATGCAGCAGGGGCCCGGCTGTCAGAGGGTCCTCTACAGGTTAAAACAACAGTAATGTTTATAGAGTTATATATATATATATATATATATACAGGGAGTGCAGAATTATTAGGCAAGTTGTATTTTTGAGGATTAATTTTATTATTGAACAACAACCATGTTCTCAATGAACCCAAAAAACTCATTAATATCAAAGCTGAATATTTTTGGAAGTAGTTTTTAGTTTGTTTTTAGTTTTAGCTATTTTAGGGGGATATCTGTGTGTGCAGGTGACTATTACTGTGCATAATTATTAGGCAACTTAACAAAAAACAAATATATACCCATTTCAATTATTTATTTTTACCAGTGAAACCAATATAACATCTCAACATTCACAAATATACATTTCTGACATTCAAAAACAAAACAAAACAAATCAGTGACCAATATAGCCACCTTTCTTTGCAAGGACACTCAAAAGCCTGCCATCCATGGATTCTGTCAGTGTTTTGATCTGTTCACCATCAACATTGCGTGCAGCAGCAACCACAGCCTCCCAGACACTGTTCAGAGAGGTGTACTGTTTTCCCTCCTTGTAAATCTCACATTTGATGATGGACCACAGGTTCTCAATGGGGTTCAGATCAGGTGAACAAGGAGGCCATGTCATTAGATTTTATTCTTTTATACCCTTTCTTGCCAGCCACGCTGTGGAGTACTTGGACGCGTGTGATGGAGCATTGTCCTGCATGAAAATCATGTTTTTCTTGAAGGATGCAGACTTCTTCCTGTACCACTGCTTGAAGAAGGTGTCTTCCAGAAACTGGCAGTAGGACTGGGAGTTGAGCTTGACTCCATCCTCAACCCGAAAAGGCCCCACAAGCTCATCTTTGATGATACCAGCCCAAACCAGTACTCCACCTCCACCTTGCTGGCGTCTGAGTCGGACTGGAGCTCTCTGCCCTTTACCAATCCAGCCACGGGCCCATCCATCTGGCCCATCAAGACTCACTCTCATTTCATCAGTCCATAAAACCTTAGAAAAATCAGTCTTGAGATATTTCTTGGCCCAGTCTTGACGTTTCAGCTTGTGTGTCTTGTTCAGTGGTGGTCGTCTTTCAGCCTTTCTTACCTTGGCCATGTCTCTGAGTATTGCACACCTTGTGCTTTTGGGCACTCCAGTGATGTTGCAGCTCTGAAATATGGCCAAACTGGTGGCAAGTGGCATCTTGGCAGCTGCACGCTTGACTTTTCTCAGTTCATGGGCAGTTATTTTGCGCCTTGGTTTTTCCACACGCTTCTTGCGACCCTGTTGACTAATTTGAATGAAACGCTTGATTGTTTCGATGATCACGCTTCAGAAGCTTTGCAATTTTAAGAGTGCTGCATCCCTCTGCAAGATATCTCACTATTTTTGACTTTTCTGAGCCTGTCAAGTCCTTCTTTTGACCCATTTTGCCAAAGAAAAGGAAGTTGCCTAATAATTATGCACACCTAATATAGGGTGTTGATGTCATTAGACCACACCCCTTCTCATTACAGAGATGCACATCACCTAATATGCTTAATTGGTAGTAGGCTTTCTAGCCTATACAGCTTGGAGTAAGACAACATGCATAAAGAGGATGATGTGGTCAAAATACTCATTTGCCTAATAATTCTGCACGCAGTGTATATATATATATAAAAAAATGCAATGTTAGTGTGTCATCTACTTTTCATTTCCATGTGTTTCAGAAAAGTCTGCTACTCAACAAGCTTACAAGAGCATATTACATTCCCCGAACGGAGCCCACCATGCAAGCTTGATATAAAAATGAGGATACTAAGGTTCTTTTCCCAGTACATGAAGGAAAATATCTTGGAGGTAAGGATATGCTCAAGATCATTAGGGGTCTGATACCTGGCACCTTTAGCATTCAGCTCTTTCAGGCAGCCACTATATAGTGGATCAGCCAGAAGCAGAAGGTTCTTTCCACAAAGTAGTGGCTGCAGTGGGGTGCTGCAGCTATTTCAAATGAATAGGAGCTGAGCTGCAGTACGCTGGTGCAGGGAACTATACAGGGGACAGAACCTTCCATCCAATCAAATTTTTATTACAAAAATGCTTCAGTTGTGAAATATACTCTTTACATCATTATAATGGCATTGGTGTTTAATCTGTATAGTAATGTGCACATTAGCCTACTGGGGTGGTCACACATGCTTAGTTCTTTCCTTCAACTACAGGGATCTCAAGTCTCCCGGACGTTCAGGGAGTCTTCCGCTATTAGATAGCGGCTCCCTGACACCCGCATGTGAAACAATATATCCCGGAAAGGTTACTCACTTTTCTCGCAGTAAACCTTTCCGGCAACCTGTAGCAGTGTCCCCTTCTCGGCGCGTGCGCACAGTGCAAGAAGAAGCCGACGCCAGCAGCCAGCGGGAGGAGGGGGAGGGAGGGAGAGGCGGCACTGAGGAGTAGAAGGCGGCGCTGGGCACGAACGGCGATGCGTGCGGCCGGGCACCATGCATCCACAGACCTCCCCTGCTTGGGCACCTTAATTCAATGATTGACAGGTTAGTAAAACCTGTTTTTCCGCAGAATAAAGCCACAAATAGCTTTTATAAGGCCACCTTACAAATCAGAATGCTACCCTGGACATGAGCATATGTTTAGCTCACAGGGCTTATAGGTGGTGACATAATCCCTTTAATCATATACATAAATATGATAATTTGGGGCAGGGTAATGAGCCCAGTCCTCCACACCATAGAGCAAAATGTGCAGATACTGCATATGTTGGAAAATGTAATAAAAGTTTGTGAAAGAAAAAAAAATGAAAACCTCCCTGAAATGAGAAGTGCACCTCCCTGAAATGAGTTTTTGCAGGTTGGAATGTCTGCAACTACCACCAGCAATGTCTAGAAGCTGTGAAAGTTATAGGGGGAAAGCTGTAGAAAAAAGAACACACCCCCTGAGCTGTGATAGGGAGAGAACTGCAGTAGAAAGGACACCACCCAAGCAGGGGTGGATTAAGTGCATGATAGGCCCGGGGCTGTCTACCCAACTCGGGCCCCTCCCTCCATTTTAGTTTAGGTTTTTTTTGTATGAAGAGGCTGCGGTGCTTCATGAGCGCCACAGTCTCTTCCTAGGCCATATGACATCTTCAGACTAAAAAAAATACCCCAAATTACCCCAAATTGGGTCCTAAACTGAAAAATTTGGTCGCCAAATTTCAAATACATATAATTATAATAAAAAAGACATGGAGGAAAATACAGCACCACATACCTCTTACATCCAGTAACATCTCCTGTCATGTAGACCTTCTCTTGCCTCTTCTCCTCCATTTGACCCAGACCACCATGGCAAATTGTTTCAGCCACATCTCGTCTCTACAGTTTGTAACACAGACACATTAGATTTCTAAATTTTTCCATCAACCTCCCCATCCTGGTGTCCATCCTGGTGTCCCCACAGTGTCATCCTGCTGCCACTCCCAATACTGTGCCCGTTGTGCTCCCCAATGTCCAAGGTACTATACTGCTGAAAAAATAGTGACCCTAATAGACATAATTGGGGTCATTTATCAAACTGGTGTAAAGTAGAACTGGATTTCCAAAAGAGCTGTCAAAAATGAATGAAGGAATCTGATTGGTTGCTGTGAGCAACTAAGCCAGTCCTGCTTTACACCTCTTTGATAAATTACCCCAAATGTTCCTATAGTGTCCACAGCAGCTATAATGTACCCTAGAGTGCCCCGAGTAATAATAACACCCTATATTGTGCTCCAGGCAATAATCCCTGCATAGTGTCCCCAAAAATAATAGAATTGCCTCTACAGTGCCTCCCCAATAGCAACACCCACATATAGTAATTTCCACCACACTGCCCCCACATGACTTTCAATGGTGTTTATGACGGATCCGTCTTGGGTATGTTAAAGATAATACAACCGGATCCGTTCAATCCGTTATCCGTAACGAAAGCGTTTTTGGCTGAACCCTGCCGGATCTAGCAAAAACGCTAGTGTGAAAGTAGCCTAAGGCTGTCAGTCACCATAGCCTGCCCCACATCCCGCTCTGTGACTGCAGTATGGTGAGTCTGATGTTGCTCTAGTGACTGACTGAGTGTGAGGAAAGCAGCAGTCAGGCCCATGTGCAGGTCCCTGTAAGGTCTCAGGTATCACGTATAGAGATTGATATGGTGGCATATAATGTATCATGTATAGAGCTGGACATGGTGGTATATAATGTATCATGTATAGAGCTGGACATGGTGGTATATAGTGTATCATGTATGAAGCAGGGCACGTAAGAGGAGCCATGACATCAAATTTTCTCTTGCTAAGTGCCTGGAAATGGTCCAGGTAGAGACAAGGGTGAATAATTAAGGTGCCACCTGTGTCTGGATGGGGACAAAAAAACTGTGGGAGCTGCTCATGCTTGTCGATGGATAAAAGGATTTTAACTGCTTGTGGTCTGTCTGGCCCTCTGTATCCTGTTCTCCATGTGTGCGTGCCCTCACGTAGCCAATGTTGCCCAAACCTCCTGATAGCTAGGTCAGAATGGCAATTAATCGAAACAACCATCCTGCTTCTCTCAGTCCAATGATGTGCCCCCTATCAAAGTCTGTCAACTGGGCAAAATGTCTTCAAGTGCATTATAGAGGCATGCCTAGCAGTCAACAATCTCTCACCAAGAGGTACATTTCCAAAAAGTAGCCTCTGCGAGCTTTTTTTATAGGGCAACAGGGAAAGCATTTTTACGCCCTCATGGCAAGACTAATCAGACCAAACCTGTAATCATTTACATATCTGCCTAAAAAATAACTGCATGTGGAGTTTTGCAGCAATCCAACATTTCTATCTGGGTGCTTTAATTATAATTTTTTGTCAATGAATGTATTATATTAGTACCATGGGCATGTTTACTGCAGCAAGTGATGCTACCAATCATTGAGTTAAATACAGAATACTGGAAATATTGGTCTCATATTTAAACACTGCTGCTTAAAGTAAGTGTACTGCTACAGTATCTCACCCCAGTGCTGGATCCACAGTAAACCTGCACATTACACCTAGTGTTCCGCTGCTGCTTCTAATTCTATGTGATAGAGACACAGGAGCAGGATCACCTCATCTCTGTGTGCTGTGTATGGGAGACATCATAGCAGCTAGTTCCCACCCACTATCTCAATTAGAAATGGAGCCAGCACTGGAAAAACTGGTGATAAATGCAGAATACAAGTCATATAATGGTCAGAAATAGTGCTACACGTCATGTACACACATATGACAGTTTAAAAGTCACTTTTCAGGCGCTAACATTTTAGTATAAAACCAATTACATAGAAAAAGCTATAATGCCATCAATCAATTATCATGGCTAATTAGGGGCTAAATATGTCATAGTTATTAGTCACCGGCATAGTATTGTACTGACAAGGAAACTTTACTGCCATTTACAGGGTGGAGATCTCCGAGCAGCACCCAGCCGCTCTGTCAGGACTTTGTGCCTGCTGCACTTTTTAAAGACAGACCAGGCTCTGCTGATGTTGTTCAGTAATGGAACTTTCCAGGTAATTATAATTAATCAAATTCCATTATTTAGTACCTGAATGCCCCTAAGTAGGAGCCATAATAATATAATAATCTTTCTTATTTACTTTGATAGGTGAATTTTTACCATGACCGCACCAAGATAATTCTAAGCAAAGGACAGCAGGGTTATCTACTAAGCTTCGTTGACCAAGAGAGACAGAGCTGTACCGTGCTTCTGTCAGTACTGCAGAGCAGTTGTCCTCCATTTATAATCCATCGTTTGGAATATGCTCTTATGATGCTGCAAAGCTTGTGATGAGAATAACCGGTCCACTGTATAGCAGTGTGTTATTTGAGGCACAATTTTGCGGATTTCAATGGTGTGATTACCATTGAACACACATAGAGAAGGGCCTATTGTAACTTGTGGGTTGACGCAAGTGAAAGTATCAGTGGTACAGGATGTTAGCATGTACAAGGTTGGTCAGTAAGAGAGATAGCTTGGTCTGGTTGTATATCAGATGATATCTTGGGTCAAAGAAAGTCATGCAAGTCAGTGAGTGAAAATCAAGATTTCAGGTTGATTAGAATGTGACAAATAAGCAGGAATGTCCATAGGAGAGAAGTCTTCATTTGTAGATGAGGAAAATGTTCAGAATTACGATCATGAGGAAGACAGCGGTAAGGTGAAAATGGTCCTTAACGAAAGAATAAAATATATTCAGCCATAGTTGTATTGGGGGTACATGCCTTCAGTCACCCATCTTTTGTATTCTCAGATTCAAGTCAACTTTCTAGCCCTGAGACCGTCCCCTGGAAAATGAAGACATTTCCTTACATTGCTATTGATGGCTAGAAACTGTAAAATACATTGCTGTGCAAAGATCTAGGTTCATACGAGTTAGAAAGCCCCCAGAGATCCATTCAATAAGTAAGTTGTATAGATGTCAGTACCAGGGAGGCAGTGAGCCAGAAGCATCTTCAGTATGCAGTACTGTACTGAACTAAACACTGAAGATGGGGTTTCCTTAGCAGTGTTTATTTAGAGAGCATTGCTAAGGGACAACTTCGGAGGCAGTTTTTATTAATAAAAAAAATAGTCACTTAATATAAAAAGAAAAAAAAAACACTTATAGTACGAAAATAGTCCTAGTCTCTTCCCCTACACATAAAAAAGAGACAGTTTAATCAACTTAAGATTTGATATATCAGTATTATCTTTGGTAACTTCAGCTGTGTGTGTAATGTAATTCCACCATATCCATGTTCTAATTATGTGGACATGTGTAGTCTTGATCATGTGATTGTTGTATTCGGGGAAGTGAAGCAGCCTAAACGTGCAAATGTTGTCACTCTTGCTTTGTATCTGGATGTCTTACTTGGACAGAATACGAGTTATATTTTAAAGGGAGTCTGTCACCTCAAAAATCTGTTTCAAAGTAAGAATACGAGCATGTAGGGTAGAGGACCTGAAACAACCATACTTTTATTGGAAAATCCAGTAATCCTGAGAAATGCTTTATTTTATTTGACAAAATGAGGTTTTCAGCGCACTCCTTTCAAGTCACCTGGCTTCTTCTTCTGCATTGTTACCAGCTCTGAAATGTCAGGAGAAGGCATGGTGGTATGCTTACGTTGAAACAAATTTTGGAGGTGCCAGACTCTTTTTAACACTGTAAAACCAAAAACAAGCCTCAATATGTAACACAATAAGTTTGGGCAAAAATTAGAAACCAATATATACCTACAGTGTTGTTAACAAACAACGACAAAATGCCCAAAATAATCAAAAATATAATTTATTATCATCCATGAATACATAACAAAACATATGTACATAAAAGTAGAAATAGCAGGGAACGCCAGCAGAAAGGCAAGTGCCAGATTCCACTGGCCTATGCCGCTGTCACCCACCAAAAGTTGTAAAACATGTCGAGCACAGGTTATGCATACATCCAGTCATAGAAGTAATACCGATAATGTAAGGCCCAGTATATAACATTCAAGTATCCTCTAAACGTATACCAATCCTAAAAGGGGTGAAACCTATCACTGGAATAGAGACAATAGCCGAGGACAGAAGTACAGCAAGAGCTAATTATAAGAACAAGAGAGAAAAAAGTAAGTCCCTCAAGAAATAGCAATGCAAAACCCTATAGTGAAAGGGTAAACTGAGCCAGATAGATAGTAGTAATAAAATCAATGTATACCGCAGGACATGATAGGGGGTGAAAGAGGCAGCATAGGTCAGGATAGGAACCTGGACACGCGTTTCGCCTCAGCTTCGTCGGGAGGTAAGTAGCATGTAGCCATAGCCCCCTATTTATACCTCCCACAAAAATAACACTTCTGGGATTTCAAGCTGCAAATATGGACTTTTAACCTTCCTCCGGGTGCCAAGTGCATAGCTATACCTTTTGCAGGAGAGCAATGGTGATCAGACTACTTGATGCCTGTAATACGGTCCGCTTTAGATACAATGTACAAACCAAAGGCAAACATCGATTAGAGGAAATTTTTATGCAAGTGGCATTTCTCTGCCACTTTCCTGAAAAGGGGGCATGATGAGGACAGAGAGTGGGTGGGCATATTGATCTTCTTTTACGCCAGTTTTCTAGGTTAAAGAATTATGAAATTGACACCAGCAAGGGGCATATGTAGATTTCCGTGTAGGCACCCAGACTGCCGGAGGTGCACCTAATTTATGACGAGGCGGAAGCTTCGTCATGAATTAGGTGCAGTCTCCAGCAGAGCACGGGGGATATCCTGGACTAGTGTAAAATGGTGGTCTATGATAAATTCCCCCATAACAGTATGCGAGCTCTGTGTCCCCTGTCAGGAACTAAGTGATCATAGATAATTCCTCTCTGATGCCTCTTTGTCAAATTATATTGTTCATGTCTTCCGTCTAAATTGTAATATTATGAATACATTAGAAAGCAATGTATAATGTAGAAGGAAGGACAGTCATGTCATTGGTGACTGAGCATTAGCTAAGCTGTATTTGTTTAATTTATTACGGGGGCATCCTCAAAGTGGTTGTAAGAACTGAGCATAGCCAGCAGGTGCTCTATAACATGGACATCAATAAGGGGTTGTACATTCATTTGCTCTGCACATAGCAGCATGTACGTCCGTTTATAGTTTATTAAAAAGAATCCATACTAAATTGCTGGACATTTACTTTTCTTTAATGGCTAGCCACATGAATGCAATGGCTTGACTCTGTAAAACAAACTGTTTATTCTGAACCTGACCTTTGAAAAGCAGGGGCGTCCTGGCTGTGTAGATAGATGGATGTCGCCATCGCGATGAATCAAACTACGCCCCCTCCCCAAGACTGCAAGCTCTATTTATTTCAACCTTCTGACTTCCAGCCTGGGCATTTGCCCAAAAGAATGAGGTGTTTTCTTTATATACACACAGAGCACTGATGCAAGGAGGAAGCCCATGATGCATAAATCTGATCAGCCGATGTCAATAAAAGACGCATGCATGTTCATTTAGATACAGCTATAGAAAGTAAGTAGCATCCCTGTGTCTGCTACACGAACATCTGTTCACACGCTTCACCGATCTTGGCTCTAAAAAGCTCTTCTGAAAATAGCAACACAGATAAAAGTAGTAATTAGTATCTACGTCCAATATAACAACCCAAAAATGTTTCTGCTTGAAAATGCACAGATGGCAGGCCTCCAGCAACTGTTCTGCCCACATACCAAAGATGAACCACAATGCAGACGAGCTCATCGAGGGAACATGGGCAGAGCCACATAGCCAAGAAAACTATAAACAGGGCCTGTTGGCTCTCCTGGCATGTCTGTTTTAGTAAATCATCGCATTCCCTACAATATTGCAATTCTTCTTTTCTTCATAACTGTGTTCTGCAGTTCCTCTGTTACTGCTACTAGAAATTTATGACAACTAGGTGTTACCAGTTGGGGTGGATCTCTACATACTCTGACACTGTCCAATCTGTCCTGTCAGCATTCGTTCTAAGAAAGAAATGCTCCAGGATCATTCATGGGGAATGCAAGTGCAATGAGCAGGACCGTGGTACGGTTAGGCGGACGCCAAAATATGCAGTGGGTCCGGATATGGGTATAATAGTCTATGTTTTTTGTTCATGACGCCAATTGTAGCGTGCACAGGGTAGAGTCTCAGGGCCCTTTAAGGTGTTGCAACTCACGTACCAGGTTAGGAATGCCAGAGTGGTGTAATATCTCTGTGTAGCAGTAGTAATAGTGTCAACGGTGTCTCCTACCTTGGTACGGCTGGACTTTTGGATCCTGGCTCACTTGCAATAAATGAGTGTGTTGCTAGTAGGAGTAGTTGAGGGATTTAGTAGCAGTAAATGAGATCCAGACTTGGAATATAATTCAACTTTTCTTTACTGGAGGCAGCATTAATCCATATAAGTTACAGCAATAGTCTTGGGTCCCAGCAGGTATTGGCAATGTATGGCAGGGATCAATATCTCTTCTGCTCCTATCATGTGCCTGGAGAATATGGCAGGAATCTGTCTTCTGCTCTGTCTATCTTCTGCTGTGTATGGGACTGACTAGCTGAGGAGGAATTTGGCTTCTCCTGGTCTCTGGATGTTACTCACAGTTCTGCTCACAGGGAATGGTTCGTCCTGGAGATTTGGAGGTGGCTGCTTGCCGGTCACCAGTTGAGGCTGAAGGGCTGAGACTGGGAAGGGTGATCTTTGGTCTCAACCGAGACGAGATCCTGGTTTGGGATCCCTAGAACTGGGAGCTCCTACTTGCACAGCCTTCCCCTAGCTGGGGTAGCTGGCACACTAACTGAAACTTCCTTTCCTCCCCATGAGGCAGGATGTGGGAAAGCCCACTCTGCTCAAAGAGGGGGGAGCTAAACTGGAATGAACTATTCCAGTCTAGATATACTAAACTGACTTAAGACCTTGCTAAACATTGCTGCCACCTGCTGGTGTACATGGAAATTACAGCAATTACATGTAACAGGCTTAGAAAATGCACATTTGTGAGAAATATCAAATAAAATCACATTAGATGACAAGGCACATGTTACCAACAAAGAGTAGCGGGGAAAAAGAGTTTAGTAACATAACTCTGGGATGTTACATACCCCTTTACTTCAAATCAAGCAGTCCTCGGCTTGTGCTTAGGAGGGAGAGGAATCAGCTCTGGGGTACCCAATAAAGTACAAAGTGCTGCATGAATTACATATAAAAACATACATAGATAAAACATGAAACGGCTTTCCCCAGGTTCCTGCCCGCTAGAGTAAGGTGTCCAACACACAGTTTCCTTCTCTTGGTATAACCAGGTAACCTAAATACTGCGCAAAGCAAACTTTACTGACTGACTTTGCAGTGTCCTGAGCTCTGTAGACACGAAAGAAAGTATGGGGGTGTCTTTACTCTGTAGTCCCACCATTGTGTAATGAAATGCCCGCAAATGAAAGGGTGGCTTTATCCTGTATTCTTTTCCCTGCACCAAAGTCTGAGAAATTTGGCTTAAAGCACGATCACTATGGTGACTAAGGGGTAGCTAAATTATGGCTCTAAGGTTTGAGGCGCCTTACCTTAGGCAAAGGCTCAGAAGGGGAGGTATTTATCGTCTCCATGCACTTCTGGCAATGTTACAGGAGGAGGGTATTACGATCCCATGGATCTCCTGGAAATAAGACACCTCAGGATCGGAACAATCCTGAACATGAAACAAGCGGGAACGAGCAGTCTTGGACTTCTAACGATTCCCGAAGCAGCGGGGTTACTCTTGCTGGACCTGCCTGGGACTTACCACTTGGTCCTACCCTGGGTACCTATGGGTATATATCACCGGGTGTAGGCCATTAGTTTTAAGTGTCCGCATGAAGGCAGTCCGTATAAAGGAAGGAGAGAGCAAGAGCTGTCAAATAAGGCATACAAGAGTAAGTTGCTACATTTTTGGTTAAGTGCGATGGTAAGTGCAAATGTCACAAATAGTGCAGGAAGGTCACATTGCGGCACCTAGGAGAGAATACACACAATGGGCATGTTATCTTAAACGTTGCATAACTGTAAACTGGTAATTAGTGCAATAATATTACATAGTATGAAAATCACAAAGAGCTCAGGTATCGTTTGAGTCTTTTCTTTGGGTGCAAGCTTTTATGTTGCAATAAAACATTTTATAGAAAATAGTGCAATTTTATTAATGCAAGAGTAGGCTCAACAATAACTTGAGTCCTTTTTTCTTGAAGTGCTTGACGTTGAATCCTCTGGAAACTGTAAAAGTCAATTGTAATCCACAGGGATAATAAATTTAATTATAATCCAAGGAAGTGTAAAATATTATAAAAGCAGCATATTTAGAACCGTAGTTCCACAAGGCTATCAAGTAACCTGAGAAAGGGGATAAAACAATGAACTTGGACATGAGGGGTTAAATGCTGATGGGGGGAGTCCTTACAATGCATGACCATCAGGGTGAGGACAAACTAGGGCAACCTGAAATAAAAACGTTAAAAGCACACAATGCCAACGGGTCCTCACCCGTCAGGAATAGTCCACGACGTGGCTCCCAGATGTCTTTATTTTAAAGGAAGCTGCATTTAGAGGAGGGCATCCATGTCCTCCTCGCTACTAGAGCTACTGAAGCGCATCAGGGGCCACTCCTGCCTCTGGTAGCTCATCCTCGCAGCAGTTGTTGTGCGCCACTGACCTCTGGTGGTGGCTGTTGGAGTTGGCTGCGCATACAGCCTGGAAAATGCAGCCGTGACTTGCTGCGAGCCGGAATCGCTAGCCGGTGCAGAGGGGCTCAAAACCTCTGGCTGAAGGGGCTCTGGTAGACGCACCAAAGGTGTCTGAGGCTGCTTCCAGGGCAGTACATAGGGATGCACCTTGGGATTAAATGTCAACACCGAATTGTTTATCTGACCCACCCGTAGTGTTGGTGGTGCGGCCAGGTCCAGAATAAGGGGTGCAGGTTCTGGCTGAGGTTGTTCCCTGAAACGCAACCTGCCATCTGAGGTTTCTTGAAGGCATCTCACCTTCCCTGCAGAGCCTGGGTCCTCCTGCCAGGTCTCCAGGGTGAATGCAGGGGTTAATGGCTTGTCTAACAAAGTCACACCAGCAGCGAAGGGACCCTGTACTGAACGCATGGGGGTATATTCTACCTGATCCCCCGCGTACAGGTTGTGATGGGCCTGCGGCAGATAGTGGCGCTTCACTGAGCGGCGGCCCACAAAGATCTCCAACCCGGAGCGGCTATCTTGCAAAAATCCAACTCCCCTTTCCACGGAGAACCAGAGCACAGTCCCAGTGTGCCTGGTGAGTTTAGGGTCTCCTGGCTGGGAATTGTCTACCACCTGCTTAACCCATTCCTCGATGGCGAACTTGTACTCCCACGCCGTCTGGGCATAAGCGGTTATTTCCCATGGGACCTCGGGATTCATGCGTCCCAGTTTAGTATCGGTGGAACTGGGCGGCGGAGTGGAAACACCAGCCGCCTCCGCCGCACCAGTAGATGTCCTTAGCGGAGCAGGCTAGGCATGTTGGAGGTATCGGGACCCGCGGGAAGCGGTGCAGGGGCAGGTACGGACCGAGCCTGGGCCTCAGGGAGCAGCATAGCCTGAGCAGCTACATCAGCGGCATCCTCCGCGGGAGCAGGTTCAGCGTCGGCAGCCATCTTGCGTGACGTCTCGCCTTCAGCGCTGACAGCAATGGAAGCGGAGGGATCCACAGCCTCCGAGGACTTGACCAGAGTCGCGTCTTCTTCCGCGGGAGCTGGTTCAGTAGCAGCGGCCTTCTCAGGTAAATTAGCGGCGGCTGTCTCGTCCTTGCTTGTAGCAGGTGCTGGCTCTGAAGACACTTCAAATGTGCAGGGGCCATCTCTCCTCACGAGCTGGGAACCCCGGATTTCAGGCACAGTGGGTTCGTAGATGAGTTCTCCCTGTATTGCCATCTGGTCCCATTTTGGTAGAGGGAGCGCCATCTTCCTTGCTTCCTCTGTCATGAAGAGTGCATGAGGTAAGGGTGGAGCCCAGAGTGAGGAGTCTGCACTCCCTTGGCTCGCATTGCAGTTCTTGGTGGGCAGTCATTAGATTTCCCGCTTCTAGGGGGGCGTATTCGGCATCTTCGCGCTCTTGAGAGGGCGTTCCTGTGTTTTCCTGCTTCTGGGGGGCGTATTGGGCATTTTCGTGCTCTTGAGAGGGGCGTTCTTGACTTTTCCCGCTTCCGACAAGCATGGAGAGGCGGCGCCATTTTGCGAATATGGCGAATTAACCCTTTGAGTACTCGTGGACACCGCATGGTGCTTTCTTGGTACAGCAATAAAGTCAATTTTCAAGGTTTTTGCACAATCTGCAGATCTTGCAGTACTGTGAAACATGCAATTTGATCCGGTTAGGCACACAATTGGATCCGGTTCTGTTGGGACACAATTGGATCCGGTTCTGTTGGCACACAGCTCGATCCTGTTGGCACACAGCTCGATCCTGTTCGAGTGACGCCACTTATGGAATGAGCAGGACCGTGGTACGGTTAGGGGGACGCCAAAATATGCAGTGGGTCCGGATATGGGTATAATAGTCTGGGTTTTTTTCATGACGCCAATTGCAGCGTGCACAGGGTACAGTCTCAGGGCCCTTTAAGGTGTTGCAACTCACGTACCAGGTTAGGAATGCCAGAGTGGTGTAATATCTCTGTGTAGCAGTAGTAATAGTGTCAACGGTGTCTCCTACCTTGATACGGCTGGACTCCTGGATCCTGGCTCACTTGCAATAAATGAGTGTGTTGCTAGTAGGAGTAGTTGAGGGATCTAGTATCAGTAAATGAGATCCAGACTTGGAATATAATTCAACTTTTCTTTACTGGAGGCAGCATTAATCCATATGAGTTACAGCAATAGTCTTGGGTCCCAGTAGGTATTGGCAATGTATGGCAGGGATCAATATCTCTTCTGCTCCTATCATGTGCCTGGAGAATATGGCAGGAATCTGTCTTCTGCTCTGTCTATCTTCTGCTTGGTATGGGACTGACTAGCTGAGGAGGAATTTGGCTTCTCCTGGTCTCTGGATAGTTACTCACAGTTCTGCTAACAGGGAATGGTTCGTCCTAGAGGTCTGGAGGTGGCTGCTTGCCGGTCACCAGTTGAGGCTAAAGGGCTCAGACTGGGAAGGGTGATCTTTGGTCTCAACCGAGACAAAATCCTGGTTTGGGATCCCTAGAACTGGGAGCTCCTACTTGCACAGCCTTCCCCTAGCTGGGGTAGCTGGCACACTAACTGAAACTTTCTTTCCTCCCCATGAGGCAGGATGTGGGAAAGCCCACTCTGCTCAAAGAGGGGGGAGTTAAACTGGAATGAACTATTCCAGTCTAGATATACTAAACTGACCTAAGACCTTGCTAAACATTGCTGCCACCTGCTGGTGTACATGGAAATTACAGCAATTACATGTAACAGGCTTAGAAAATGCACATTTGTGAGAAATATCAAATAAAATCACATTAGATGACAAGGCACATGTTACCAACAAATAGTAGCGGGGAAAAAGAGTTTAGTAACATAACTCTGGGATGTTACACAAGTATTTACTATAACAGCCATATCAGGGGCGGAAATAGGTCCTCTTTAAAATAGGACGGAGATATTGCTAGGTATATAATATGCATACCATCACATTTTCAGTGCTGACTACAGATGCAGTTTTTACTACAGATTTTAAGAAGTGCGACTTCTTAAAGGAGTGTTCCAGTTTTAATGATTACAGTTATTTGTTTAGAAAATAGGATGTTGAATAGTGTTGATCGAGCACCAAAGTGCTCGGGTGCTCGGGTGCTCGAGTAGAACACTTTGGGATGCTCGGGTGCTCTACAGAGCACAATGGAAGTCAATGGGAGAACCAGAGCATTAAACCAGGCACCCCCTGCTCTGAAGAGGGGAGGCTGTCTGGTTCACAGGAAAAGGTCAGAAATTGATGGAAACACCACTGAAATGGTTCTGGAACAGCATGGGGAGGATGTCTGGATGCATCTTGGACTCCCAGGTCGCTGCTGGGAACGATGATGTACGAGTAGTACGCCACTTTTACAGACTGACAATAATAAAAAAATTACAAGGAAGAGGCACTCCGATACAACCTGTATATCACATAAAGGAGGGCCTCATTCACATTGTGGTACAATTGTTCAGGTAGTGGGACTCCTACACTCATAAAGCCTATGCACTACTGTAAGTGAAAGGGCTGGCAAAAATTACAAGGAACAGACACTCCAATATACCCTTTATTACACATAAAGGAGAGTATCATACACACCCTTGAAAAATTATGATTGTTGGCCTGCTGGTGAACCTCAAAAACATTAGGAGCAAGGGCCTGCTGGTGACCCTCTAAAACATTATGGGCGAGGGCCTGCTTCTGATCTGACCATCTAAAACATTAGGGGTAAGGGTCTGCTGCTGAGCTGACCCTCTAAAACATTAGGGGCAAGGGCCTGCTGCTGATCTGAGCATCTAAAACATTATGGGCAAGGGCCTGCTGATGACCCTGTAAAACATTAGGGGTGAGGGCCTGCTGCTGATCTGTCCATGTAAAACATTCAGGGTGAGGGCCTGCTGCTGAGCTAACCCTCTAAAACATTAGGGGCAAGGGCCTGCTGCTGATCTGACCATCTAAAACAGTGGTCCCCAACCGCCGGGGACCGGGCCCTGGAAGATTGCCGGGCCTCAGAGGAGAGAGGAGCGGAGAACCCAGGCGCATGCGCACCCGACGCACACATCAGAGTGGCCAGAGTCAGTGGAGAAGGAGGGAGGGACGGAGGGAGGGAATCCCTCCCTCCCATGCCATGGCCGTCGCAGAGCCCAATAAAATGAACGGGCTCTGACGCTGCCCGCACCACTGCCACCAATGAATGTGTGGCTAATATTAAAGTAGAAGGAGGGACGGGGGAGGGTTTACCGCTACGCCATCTTAGCTAGTGTACTCGGCAAACGGCAGAAGTGGCAGCCTCCTCCTCCTGAGTCTTGTGTTCTCCAGTTCCCAGCCACTAGTGCTCTGAAAAGCAGCCAGCGCAGGTACGCGGCCCACACCCCGTCCCACATACTGCAAGATTATTAGCCTGCCTCAAAATAAAGGCAGGCAAAAAGCATGTATCAGGCAGCCAGCAAGATTTGGGGTTAATGTGACTCGTTAACCGCAGTGTGTTGCCAGTAGCCATTATTTAAGAAGATGGGGTCACCTATTATTTATCTGAGGTACATGGTGCTATTACATTAGTACCCCTATGTAACTCACATTAAAAGTAAGTAGCCCCAAGCCCCTCATCAAATAATGGGCAACATTGGGTTAACCATTAATGTGAGGTACACATGATGAGGTTACTTACTATTAATGTGAGGCACATACAGGTCCAAATTGATATAACAATGTGCCTCATATTAAGAGCAAGTTACTCCAGCATGTTCCTGATGCCATTAACCCCATCATTATATATTTTAATATGCACCTTGTGTTTTGTTATGAGCGTGAATCAGTCAGCGCCGACCAGCACCCCCAAGCCATGCCCACCCCCTAAGCCCCGCCCCAGAACCCCACCCCACCCAGTCCCTGGGAAAATTGTCTAGCATAAAACTGATCCTTTGTGCAAAAAAAGTTGGGGACCACCGATCTAAAACATTAGGGGTGAGGGTCTGCTGCTGAGCTGACCCTCTAAAACATTAGGGGCGAGGGCCTGCTGCTGATCCGACCATCTAAAACATTATGGGCGAGGGCCTGCTGGTTACCCTCTAAAACATTAGGGGCGAGGGTCTGCTGCTGAGCTGACCCTCTAAAACATTAGGAACGAGGGCAGCCTAATACGCATGTTGATATTATGGAGGAAGATGACGATGAGAAAAGGAAGATTGAACCATATACCCTTTTTTGTGGTGGAAGGGGTGCATGGGAATACAGTGTATTCAATACACCATAAAAGCCACATTTAAAGTGCCTTTATGTTCGGCCGCTTTCCTCTGGTGGAGTAGAGAAGTCAGAGGCAATCCAGGCCTTGTTCATTTTTATAAGAGTCAACCTGTCAGCATTTTCATTTGACAGGCGGATGCGCTTCTCAGTTATTATGTCCCCAGCAGCACTAAATACCCGCTCTGACAAAACGCTGGAGGCAGGGCAGGCCAGCACCTCCAAGGCGTAGAACTCCAGTTCGTGCCATGTGTCCAGCTTGGACACCCAATAGTTTAAAGGCACAGAGGGAACACTGAGGACGCTGACACAGTCTGCTATGTACTCCTTCACCATCTTCCAAAACTTTTCCCTCCTTGTGACACTAGGCTGCACATCAGGGTGAGGGTGCTGGCGGGGTGTCACGAAACTGTCACAGGACTTGGAGAGTGTTGCCCTGCCTTTGTTGGAACTGCTGCTTGTTCCCCTTGTCTCCCCTCCTCGGTTGCCCAAGTAACTACGTACTCTGCAGCCAATAAACCTGCTATGGGTACTGCCCTCTGTAGCGGAGGCAACCGTCTCCTGCTCCTCCTCATCATCATCCAATTCGTGCTGAGAAGACGAACTGAGGCTGGTCTGGCTATCACTCTGTGTACTGTCTTGCCCCATTTCCACCTCTTCCACATGCAAAGTGTCCGCCTTCATTGTGAGCAGCGAGTGTTTCAGTAGACACAGAAGTGGGATGGTTATGCTGATAATAGCGGCATTGCCGCTCACCATCTGTGTTCAGTGGTGTATCTTGGTTTTGTGCTGCCCTAGGCGAGACTAAACTCGGGCACCCCCTAATATAAATTTGACCCACCCCTTCCTGTCAAGGCCAAACCCCTTCCTCTCTAAACCCCACCCCTTCCTATGTGCCATCCACAGATCCCCCCTAAACAGTGCCATCCACAGATCCCCCTCCCCTAAACAGTGCCATCCACAGATCCCCCTCCTTTAAACAGTGCCATCCACAGATCTCCCCCTAAACAGTGCCATCCACAGATCCCCCTCCCCTAAACAGTTCCATCCACAGATCCCCCTCCCCTAAACAGTGCCATCCACAGATCCCCCTCCCCTAAACAGTGCCATCCACAGATCCCCCTCCCCTAAACAGTGCCATCCACAGATCCCCCTCCCCTAAACAGTGCCATCCACAGATCCCCCTCCCCTAAACAGTGACATCCACAGATCCCCCTCCTTTGAACAGTGACATCCACAGATCCCCCTCCCCTAAACAGTGCCATCCACAGATCCCCCTCCCCTAAACAGTGCCATCCACAGATCCCCCCTAAACAGTGACATCCACAGATCCCCCTCCCCTAAACAGTGCCATCCACAGAGCCCCCTCCCCTAAACAGTGCTATCCACAGATCCCCCTCCCCTAAACAGTGCCATTCACAGATCCCCCCTAAACAGTGACATCCACAGATCCCCCCCTAAACAGTGACATCCACAGATCCCCCTCCCCTAAACAGTGACATCCACAGATCCCCCTCCCCTAAACAGTGACATCCACAGATCCCCCTCCCTTGAACAGTGACATCCACAGACCCCCCTCCCCTAAACAGTGCCATCCACAGATCCCCCTCCCCTAAACAGTGCCATCCACAGATCCCCCCTAAACAGTGACATCCACAGATCCCCCTCCCCTAAACAGTGCCATCCACAGAGCCCCCTCCCCTAAACAGTGCCATCCACAGATCCCCCTCCCCTAAACAGTGCCATTCACAGATCCCCCCTAAACAGTGACATCCACAGATCCCCCCTAAACAGTGACATCCACAGATCCCCCTCCCCTAAACAGTGACATCCACAGATCCCCCTCCCCGACGCTCACAGGAGTACATTTAGAAACTGTAATCAGTAACTTTAACTTTAATCATTGCTGATCTCTTTACTTGGATACCTTATTCTGTCTTAGCTCGGTAACAGCAGGCAGTGCGGGCGGGCGGCGCTCACTCACCTGTGCCGCCTAGTGGGAGGAGCAGGCGCATGACGTCAGTGAGTGAGCGCCGTCCGCACCGCCTGCTGTTACCGGAGCTAAGACAGAGTAAGGTATCCAAGTAAAGAGATCAGCAATGATTAAAGTTTAAGTTACTGCTTACAGTTTATAAATGTACTCCTGTGAGCGGCGTGGCCCTGTATATTCTAACCCCCAGGCAAGCGTCCCTGTCACCATGGGAACGCCTGGGGGTTAGAATATACCATCGGATTTGAGTTTTCACGATCTCACTGATCCGATGGTATATTCTAACCCCCAGGCAAGCGTCCCCGTCACCATGGGAACGCCTGGGGGTTAGAATATACCATCGGATCTTCTGAGTATACCGGCATATAAGACGGATGGGACAAGGGGCAAACAAGGCATTTTGCGGTGCGCCCCGGGTGCCGGCTCTGACGGCCGTGCCAGCAGGCCTAGAAGCAATGAGCGCTTCCATCAATACAAATGGAAGCACTCATTGCTGAAGCGCTGACACCCGTGACCCACATACTGCGGCGGGGCAGGGAGCGGAGCGCATAGTTCCCTGCCCCGCCGCCGATCACCGCCATAGCCTTCAGGCCTACTAGGCCTGAAGCCTATGCGTGTCACGAGGGTGTCGAGGACCACGCCTGACTCCGTTATACCCGGGGTCAGGAAGTCGCAGAGGTTGGCTGCACGCTCTATTTAAGATAGGGCTGTTTTCCTTATGGTAGCTTTCTGGGTTTGCTTAGCAAACCCTTTTGGCTCACTCAGGGATCCGTAGCTCCTTCTCCTCAGCTGTTCCTTGTCCAGCACTCCCAGACCTCCTTATATTTCTCTCTCACACTTCTCTGGTTGCCAGAGATAGAGCTTCCTGCCTGGACATCTATTCTGACCTTCTGGAGCTGTGTTGCTGCGTTCGCTGGTAGTTGGTCCAGTACGCTACCCTCCAGATCCCTGTTGGACCTTTTTGGTTTATTGTGGTCGCCCACCTGGGTGTATGTGTTTGTATGTTTTGTCTGTCCTCTCCCTGGTGTTTCCCTCTTAGTGATAGTGGTGTGGACTAGCGATCCCACCGGCCTGTTCACTATCCAGGGCTCATATTAGGGAAAGCCAGGGTTTAGGCACGCGATCGCCGCACGGGTGAGGAACCCGTCTAGAGACGTCGGGGCAGTCAGGTGCCAGCCGCAAGGTGAGTTAGGGGTCACCACCTTTCCCTCTCCCTTGGGCAGGGCTTTCCCTGTTTTCCTCCCTGTGCGTGTCGTCGGTCATTACAATGCGGTAGTGAAATCCCGGCGCGGGCATGGGGGGCAATGTGGGGGACACTACTGTGTGGGAGGCAATGTGGGGGACACTACTGTGTGGGGGACACTACTGTGTGGGGGGCAGCGTGGGGGACACTACTGTGTGGGGGGCAGTGTGGGGGACACTACTGTGTGGGGGGCAGTGTGGGGGACACTACTGTGTGGGGGGGGAGGCGTGGGGGACACTACTGTGTGGGGGGGCAGCGTGGGGGACACTACTGTGTAGGGGGAAGTGTGATGGACACAACTATGTGGGGGCATCGTGGGGGACACTACTGTGTGGGGGGCAATGTGGGGGACACTACTGTGTGTGGGGGAGTGTGGGGGACACTGCAGTGTGGGGGACACTGCAGTGTGGGGGACACTACTGTGTGGGGGACACTACTGTGTGGGGGCAGTGTGGGGGACACTACTGTGTGGGGGGCAGTGTGGGGGACACCACTATGTGGGGGCAGCGTGGAGGACACTACTGTGTGGGGGGCAGCGTGGGGGACACTACTGTGTGGGGGGCAGTGTGGGGGACACTACTGTATGGGGGCAGTGTGGGGGACACTACTTTATGGGGGCAGTGTGGGGGACACTACTGTATGGGGGCAGTGTGGGGGACACTACTGTATGGGGGCAGTGTGGGGGACACTACTGTATGGGGGCAGTGTGGGGGACACTACTGTATGGGGGCAGTGTGGGGGACACTGCAGTGTGGTGGACACTACTGTATGGGGGCAGTGTAGGGGACACCAGGGCCGGCGCTTCCATAGAGGCAAGGGGTCAATTGCCCCCGGGCCCCCGAGTCCTTAGGGGCCCCCCCGCGCCGGCCTGCAACTAACTATAGGCAGGACAGTCAGTCAGTGTCACACGGAGATGAGCGCTTCCATTGTGGAAGCGTTCATCTCCAGTCATCTGTATCGCCGTCCTCAGGACAGCGACACAGATGGCTGTGCAGCAGGGCAGGGGAGGGAGAGGTGTGTCCCTTCCCCTTCCTCTGATAGGCTGCATCAGCCTGAGCCCTGAGCCCTGAGCCGTACAGCGCGGGACACAGGCCTGAAGAGGCCTGCATCGCATCGCTGCCAAGGAGGTAAGTATAAGTGTTTTTTTTTTGTCAATACTGGTGGCTACTGGCACATGATGGGGGGCTCTGGCTACTGGCACATGTTGATGGGGGGGCCTATGGCTACTGGGACATGATAGCGGGGGCCCTATGGCTACTGGCACATAATATGGGGGGCTCTGGCTACTGGGACATGATAGGGGGGCCCAAAGGGTACTGGCACATGATATGGGGGGGCTCTGGCTATTGGGACATGATAGGGGGGGCCCTGGCTACTGGGACATTATAGGGGGCCCTATGGCTACTGGCACATGTTGATGGGGGGGCTCAGGCTACTGGCACATGATAGGGGGGCCTATTGCTACTGGGACATGATGGGGGGGCTATGGCTACTGGCACATGATGGGGGGCTCAGGCTACTGGCACATGATAGGGGTGGCTCAGGCTACTGGCACATGATAGGGGGGCTTGGGCTACTGGCACATGATAGGGGGAGCTCTGGCTACTGGCACATGATAAGGGGGGCTCTGGCTATTTGCACATGATATAGGGGGGGCTCTGGCTACTGGCACATGATATAGGGGGGGCTATGGCTACTGGCACATGATATAGGGGGGCTCTGGCTACTGGCACATGATGGGGGGTCCTCTGGCTACGGGCACATGATATGGGGGGCTCTTGTTACTGACACATGATGGTGGGGGGCTCTTATTACTGGCACATGATTGGGGGGCATCTATGAGGGCACATTTTACTGGCACATTATTGGGGGAAATCTATGCGGGCACTTATTACTGGCACATTGGGGGCACTTCTTACTGGAACATTATTGGGTGGCACTGTGGGGGCACTTCTTACTAGCACATGATTGGGGGCACTTCTTACTGGCACATTATTGGTGGGCAATATAGGGGCATCTACTGAGGCCACAAAGAACGGTTATTTTATATGCGGGCTCTGTATAGGGGCATTTTATACTGGAACACATTATGGTGGGTACTATGGGGAAGGTGGGAGAGGAGTACTATGGGGTCATCTACGGGGGCACTGAGAAGGGGTATTTTATACTTACAAATTATGGGGGACACTGAGGGCATCTACTGGGGCACTATATATGGGGCATTTTATACTGGTACATTATGGGGGGCACTAGGAGGGAGGGGGGAGAGGAGCACTATGGGGGCATTTACTGGGGGCACTATATAGGGGTATTTTATACTGCCACATTATGGAGGCACTATGGGGACATTGGCTCAACTGGGGGCATTACAAGGGGGTATTTTTTGCATTGTCACATTATAAGGAGAATTATTTCTACTGGGGGGGGCATTATGGTGGGTTTTATTACTCCCCCATAGTATAAGCCCCCTAGTAGCAGCACCAGCCTCTCCCTGCTCTGCTATCCCTCTGCCCATTCTCCAAATCCTTATTATGAAATCTTTCTCATTAGGATAAAACACATCAGCTCCACCGAGCCCCCGGCCAAAGTGTTGAAGTGGTGTCCGAGATCCCCAAGGGCCAAGCCAAGTAACTGTAAGTTTTCATATGAAATATGTTTATGTTATACACATATAGCCTACACCGTGCCCCACAATATACAGTTTCTTCTGTAAAAGTCATCAAGTGTCATGGGGGGGGCCCTTATTGTTTTTCGCCCCAGGGCCCCATTTCAATTAGAACCGGCCCTGGGGGACACTGTGGGGGAAATTACTGTGTGGGGGGCAGCATGGGGGCCTTTCTATTGGGGAGGCACTGTAGGGGCCATTCTATTATTTCTGGGGACACTATACAGGGATTATTACCTGGAGCACAATATAGGGTGTTATTATTACTGGGAGCACTCTAGGGGACATTATAGCTGCTGTGGACACTATAGGGACCTTTGGGGTAATTTATCAAACTGGCTTAGTTGCCCATAGCAGCCAATCATATTCCACCTTTCATATTTGACAGCTCCTTTGGAAATCCAGTTCTAATTTACACCAGTTTGATAAATGACCCCCAATTATGTCTATTAAGGTCACTATTTTTTCAGCAGTACAGTACCTGGGGCATTGGGGGGCACAACGGGCACAGTATTGGGGGTGGCAGCAGGATGACACTGTGGGGACACCAGGATAGGGAGGTTGATTGAGAAATCTAACGTGTCTGTGTTACAAACTCTGTAGAGACGAGATGCGGCTGAAAGAATTTCTCATGGCGGTCTAACGGAGGAGAAGAGGAAAGAGAAGGTCTACATGACAGGAGTATTGGGGGGGGGGGGGGTGCCAGAGAAATGACCTGCCCCGGGTGCCAAACACCTTGGGCATGCCACTGCCTAAGCAAATTAGTTATAGCATGGGCTGTTGCCGCTTCCCCACTGCAGTGCTCTGCTTCCAGCTACTGACTAATGGCTGACTGGTGCTGTAAGATGAGAATTCAGAGGTGGAAGTGGAGGAGGAGGTGGAGGAGGAGAAGGGAGGTTGCAGCCACTAATGTAGGTGGCGGAAATCCTTATGGAAGTGGGCCCCCAATCCTTGGCTTCGGTAGCACCTGTGCCATCCCAGGGTACGACTCGCTCCCAACCTCCACAACGTTCACCCAGTGTGCCGTCAGGAAAATGTAGCGTCCATGGCCAAAAGCACTTGTCCATGTGTCAGTCGTTAAGTGGACCTTCTCAATAACTGCGTTGGTCAGGGCACGGGTGATGTTATGGGACACATGCTGGTGTAAGGTGGGGACGGCACACCGGGAAAAATAGTGGTGACTGGGAACTGATTAAAGAGGGACGGCCTCAATGTCCACAAGCCTAAGGCTCAAGCACACGACCGTAGTTATGGTCTGCATCCGAGCCGCAGTTTTTGTGTCTCGGATGCGGACCCATTCACTTCAATGTGTGTCCGCACCCATTGCTCCGTTCCGAGGCCCTGCAAAAAAAAAAATAGCATGTCCTATTCTTGTCCGTTTTGTGGAAAAGAATAGGCATTTCTACAATGGGCCGCCATTCCGCAAATTGCAGAAGACACACGGGCGGCTTCCATTTTCTGCGGATCCGCCGTCTGCATGAGGCCTAAATGGCAACATTTCCCGGGCCAGCAATTTGGAAAGGTGTGCATTTAGTGCTATGGCCTGTGGGTGGGTGGCTGGGTATTTGTGCTTTCGTTCAAAGGCCTGGGATATGGACATCTGTACGCTGTGCTGGGACACAGAAGTGGATGTGCTAGCTGATGGTGCTTGCAAAAGTCCAGGTGCAGGGCCGGAGGCATCCGGACCTGCATCTTGGATAGGGGATTGGCCAGAACCTAACACAGGGGAAGAAGAGGCAGTGGTGTGACCCGCAGACACTGATTGTGGACCCAGGCATTTGGCCCACCTATTAGAGTGCTTTGATGCCATGTGGCGGATCATGCTGATGGTGGTGAGGTTGCTAATGTTCACGCCCCTGCTCATTTTGGTATGGCACAGGTTGCAAATGACAATTCTTTTATCGTCCGAACTTTCCTCAAAAAAGCGCCAGACTGGGGAACACCTACCCCTTGGCAAGGGAGATTGCTGCAAGGGGGTGCTCCGGGGAACAGTTGTGGGCCTGTTTGGTGTGGCCTCTTCAAGCCTGTTGCGGTGCTGCGGATCCCTCCCCCTCTGTACTGCTGTCCTCGCTCGGCTTGCCACCTTCCCAGATTGGGTCAGTGATTTCATCATCCACCACCTCCTCTTCCACTTCCTCACTCTGGTCATCCTCCTGACTTGTTTACCTAACAAGAACCTCACTTATTGACAACTGTGTCTCATCCTCATCATCAACCTCTTGAGACACTAATTGCCGTTGACTTATTGGCAACTGTGTCTCATCATCATCATCCACCTTGTGAATCACTAATTGCCGTTCCCCACCGTCAACTTCTTATGACAGTGGATGCTCAAGAGTTTGGGAATCAGTGCACAAGATCTCCTCATGTCCCTCTTCAAGCGGGCTTGGCGAGAGGCCCAAATCAGGAATGGCGATGAAAAGAGCTCCTCGGAATATCCAAGTGTGGGATCACTTTTTTTTAATTTTTTTTATCAAATCTTTATTTAAGATTTCACATGCGAAAAACAATGGGTAAGACATTGTATATGCAAGCATCATAGAGGACAGAACAATAACAACATCCTTGGTTTTGAGTCATAAAATACATAACAAAGGATTGGACATACATATGATCGCTTGCAACCATCATTACCATACAGTATGTTGAGAGACAGAGACATTAAAACAGTAAGTCCATCGACCCACATCTAAAGGACAACTTCAGCACAGCTGAACAGAGAGACAAATATACAGGAGTTAGTTTGGTCACGTCTGAAGATCGGTGGTTCACTAACCACCAGCAATGTGAGCCAAGACAGAGTGAATCTTATCCTTGTAAGTAAGTAGCACTAGTGAAGGTGGAAATTTTTATGCCATTCGAGTCATGGATTCCACATCAGTAGATACTTATCGTGCGACAAAGATTCCCAGCTGGACAGCTCCTCTAGCTGACATATCTCATGTATTTTACTAACCCAGTCCCCAATTTACGGCGTTTTACTGGATAACCAGAACATCGGAACTAATAGCTTTGCTGCAGAGACTAGGGAGGCTAACAGGGAATGCTTTGACATTGCTAAGCTGGCACTAGGTAGATTAAGCAAAACTACAAACGGGGTAAGTGGCGAGGAAGTAGGGCAAATCTCCTGTATATGCTTGGAAATCATGTCCCAAAAGGGGGATATCAGTGGACACGACCACCATATATGAAACAATGTGCCTATAGCATTATCGCATCTCCAGCATTGAGCCGAGCGTGAGGAATCCACGGCTCTGAGTTTGTCAGGCGTGTTGTACCACCTAGTGACTAACGTATAGGCATTTTCTGGATCCTAATACAGCGTGAATAACCGTGTGAATGGCATAGAATCCGAGCCACCGTCTCACTGTCAAAGGAGGTACCCATGTCCTTTTCCCATTGTGTAATGTAAAGGGGTTTGGAGGAATCAGTAATGTCTAGTAATTTATTATACATCAGTGAGATTGCCCCTTTCATACCCGCTTGTTGCGTCAAGACTGCATCATACCAAGTAGGATCATAATGACCAGGGGTACAAGCAATGTATTGAGTGCATATTTTCTAAATCTGCGAGTAATGCAAAGAGGGTCCACAATATATGTGGGAAGCTAGATTGGAGCCGTTGTAGTGAAAGGACCCTGCGCTGTTCCATAAAGTTCCCCACTGCACCTGTTCCTAAAGCTGACCATATTCCTAAGTCGTCTTTGAAGTCATTAACCAGCAGATAAGGTAAGTAACATATAGGGGTGAACGGCAACAGGCATTGAGTAGAGTAAATGTGTGCTGACATTTTGGACCACGTATCCAAAACGCCTTTGAGAAGGTCATGTTTGTCTGAGCCCCTATTACAGCTAACTTTAGGGTCCCATAACCCGGCTAGTCCCCTCGGACCCAATAACCTCCTGGCTATTTGACATTCTAATTTATGAACTTTTGGATTGCTAAGTTCCGAGTGCAATCTCAGTTGAACCGCTTTGTAATAATTAGCGACGTCTGGAAACCCAAAGCCCCCCTTAAGTCTAGATTTATCTAAAAGCCTAGGACTGCTGCTCCCCCATATAAAGGAAGAGAAGAGTCTACGAGTTTGGGTCAGAAAGGACCCAGGGAAGGGAAATGGGAAGGATCTGCAGCGTGTATAAGAGTTTGGGTAAGACATAGGTTTTTAGTAAATTTTTCCTACCCACCCAGAATAGATATGAGATCTTGATGTCCGCGAGTTGCTGTCTAATGCTGGACAGCAGAGGTACATAATTCAGGGAGAACAACTGACTAGGTTCCTTTGTCACTTTAACCCTAAATATCCAATATGGGAGTCATGCCACTGAAAAGAGAAATCCCTCTTAAGTCCTTCCACTAAAGAACGGGCTATATTTATGCCTAAAGCGGTACATTTGGAGAGATAAATTTTAAAATTTGACAGAGACCCACATTTGTTCAATTGCTTCAGGAACAGATCCTCTTTATCTTCTGCCTCTGGTAAGCCCCGGGTCCTGATTTTCCTACGCCTATTCCTGTTCTCCTAGTCCTCCATCTGCAGCAGTAGAGTATTCATCGCCCTAGTGTGAGAGTGCAATGAGTCCTTCACTGCTGAGTTGAAGGTAAGTAGAGCGTCTTGGGACTGTTCGAGGGTATCAACCCGATCTCCAATATGGCGGACATCAGATTTAATGGTCGCCAGGTCTGCCGCAAGCGGAGCCAGAGCTCTTTGTAGTGCCCCCTCCAAAAACTCCCTGGTGAGTTCAGACTGCTCACCTCCGTGCTGCAAGCTACATGCCCCCATAGTCTCGCCGTCCCTCACGGCTTGGGGGTCTGCTACGCCGGCTGAGGCCGCACCATGCTGTTTCGGCACCATCTTGGAGGCCCTCGCTGTTGGCCGAGAGGCCGGTTTACTGAGGAATTTCTCCATGTCCAACCGTGGATTCGAGTCTCCCTTATGCTCGGGGACGTCTTGCGGGCTCTCCTTCGGCTGGATCTTCATGCCGGTCACAGGGTGATGCTAATAAGGCTGAGATAGGGCCTGATGGCGGGAGCTCTGCTAACAAGCAGCCGCCATCGAGCTCGGTCAGGCCACGCCCCCCCCAGGATCACTTGTTTGCCAACACTCTCCATGGTGGGAGGAAGGAGGATCGATCAGGGTGAGGATTCTGTTGACCAGACTCTTGGCTACTGAGACTGGACTTTGTGGAAGACAGGGTGGTGCTTAACCACCTGGAAGCATTATCTGCTGAAATCCAACCGACCACCTGGTCGCACTGGTATGACTTCGAGAGTGGTGTCCTGCACCACCCTGCAAACTGGGACATGAAGCTAGGTATCATGGATGAGTGTGTTTCTTGTGCTCTGGCAGCAGGCACAGTTTCGCCACAGCCTCTGCGTGCACCATCAGCAGCACGGCCACTTCCCCGTCCTTTACTGCTCGCCTTGAGCATATTAAATGGTATATATGCTTGCAAGTATGTCACACGTACAGTAGTGCAGGTTTTGTAAGTGCGCAAATAAATTACACTGAATGTCACAGATATTTAGGATGCGCAAACATTAGACAGGAGATGTAGCACAGGTAATGTCGCTGTCAGCAGCGGCCAAACAATTGCCCTGAATGTCACAGACATTTAGGATGCGCAAATGTAACACAACAGATGTAGCAGAGGCTGTGTCACTGTCAGCAGGACTTTTGGGTCTCTAACACCTTTCAACAGTAAACCCTGCCTGAAAAAAAAGAAAAACAATTCCTGTCCCTACACTATCTGTCCCTTCTGCTGCAGCTCTCCCTGACTAAGACTGAGCCGCACCACGTGTCATCGGGTGCTATATAGCACCCGATGACACGTTCCGGCCAGCCAATCACTGTAATGCCCGTAACCAACATGGCTACGGAATTACAGTGAGTACCAGTACTTCCCTATACGTTTATTGGCTGCGTAGCAGCCAACAAACGTGCGGGGAGGAGACTTGATCATCGCGCTCGAGCACACGCGGTGTTCGTTCGAACACCACAATATGCACAGCATCGCGATGCTCGAGTCAAAATGGTGTTCGGCCGAGCATGCTTGCACAACACTAATGTTGAACAATTTTCTAATCTACATATATTTAAAATTTTCCTCGCAGACCTTTATTATATCTACATACAGTCCTGATCAAAAGTTTAAGACCACTTGAAAAATGGCCAAAAATCATATTTTACATTGTTGGATCTTAACAAGGTTCCAAGTAGAGCTTCAACATGCAACTAGAAGAAATCAGAGCGAGACAAGACATTTTTTGAGCATTCAATTAATTGAAAATAACGATTAAACTGAAACAGGCTATTTTTCAGCTGATCCAAATTTTAGGACCACATGCCTTTAAAAGGCCAAATCTGTGCAAAGATGTGGATTCATTGTCATTTTCTGTCAGGTAGTCACACGTTGTGATGGCAAAGGCAAAAAAACTCTCCCTTTTTGAACGTGGTCGGGTTGTTGAACTGCATAAGCAGGGTCTCTCACAGCGCGCCATCGCTGCTGAGGTGGGACGCAGTAAGAATTTCTTAAATGATCCTGAGGGTTATGGAACAAAAAAGTCAAGTGGAAGACCCAAAAAAATTTCATCAGCACTAAGCCGGAGGATCCAATTGGCTGTCCGTCAAGACACTGGACGATCCTTGACCTAAATTAAAGCCCTTACTGGTGCTGACTGCAGCCCCATAACCATCAGACGGCATCTGAGAACGAAGGGCTTCAAAAACAAAAAAGGTCTTCAAAGACCTCGTCTCCTTGAACGCCACAGAACTGCTCATTTGGACTTTGCAAGAGAGCACCAAACATGGGACATTCAAAGGTGGAAGAAAGTTTTATTCTCTGATGAGAAAAAATTTAACCTAGATGGTCCTGATGGTTTCCAACGTTACTGGCATGACAAGCAGATCCCATCTGAGATGTTTTCTACGCACTACAGTGGAGGGGGCGCCATAATGGTCTGGGGTGCTTTTTCCTTCAGTGGAACAATGGAGCTTCAGGAAGTGCAGGGGCGTCAAACGGCCGCTGGCTATGTCCAGATGTTGCAGAGAGCATTCCTCATGACTGAGGGCCCTCGTCTGTGTGGTAACGACTGGGTTATTCAACAGGACAACGCTACAGTACACAATGCCCGCAGGACAAGGGACTTCTTCCAGGAGAATAACATCACTCTTTTGGCCCATCCTGCGTGTTCCCGATCTAAATCCTAATGAGAACCTTTGGGGACGGATGGCAAGGGAAGTTTACAAAAATGGACAACAGTTCCAGACAGTAGATGGCCTTCGTGCGGCCGTCTTCACCACTTGGAGAAATGTTCCCACTCACCTCATGGAAACGCTTGCATCAAGCATGCCGAAACGAATTTTGGAAGTGATAAACAATAACGGCGGAGCTACTCATTACTGAGTTCATGTTTGGAAGTTGGATTTCTGTTTTGGGGGGGTTTATTTTTTTTTGGAGGTGTGGTCCTAAACTTTTGATCAGCTGAAAAACAGCCTGTTTCAGTTTATTTGTTGTTTTCATTAAATTGAATGCTCAAAAAATGTTTTGTCTCACTCCCATTTCTTGTTGGTGCATGTTGAAGCTCTACTTGGAACCTTGTTAAGATCCAGCCATGCTAAATATGATTTTTTTGCCATTTTTCAAGTGGTCTTAAACTTTTGATCAGGACTGTATTAGCCTCTCTCTCTCTAAAGAAAATAAATGGCACGCCCCATTTTAGTCCTGTGTAGTTCATACATAGGAAATCTGAATAGCACTAAAGATGGCGTCAGTCATGTGACCTCTGGCATTCAGTTAACTATCAAGATATCTAGCAGGGGAACAGTAGTTCACTGATATGCAGCACATATGCATACAGTATTACTACCAGCAGCACCTCAGTCTGTCAGTGTCTGTTAAAGGGGATATACTATTGTTCTCCCATTCTCCCTTGTATGTGCTGCATTTTTAATTTTTTACAGTTAACTTTATTAACATGACATCACAGACAGGCAACCATTTTATAAATCAGCTAGAAACAGGCAGCCATGTAACACTAAATGCACACATACAGTGAAATATTTATTATTACCGCAATGGTTTCCACCATTAGTCCTATGCAGTTATGGAAGTGTCCAGTGTGCTGACCCAGCACATACAGTGGATAAAAAAAGTCTACACACCCCTGTTAAAATGTCAGGTTTCTGTGATGTAAAAAATGAGACAAAGATAAATCATTTCAGAACTTTTTCCACCTTTAATGTGACCTATAAACTGTACAACTCAATTGAAAAACAAACTGAAATCTTTTAAGTAGAGGGAAGAAAAAATATAAAAATAAAATAAAAATAAAATATGGTTGCATAAGTGTGCACACCCTTAAACTAATACTTTGTTGAAGCACCTTTTGATTTTATGACAGCACTCAGTCTTTTTGGGTATGAGTCTATCAGCATGGCACATTTAGACTTGGCAAGATTTGCCCACTCTTCTTTGCAAAAACACTCCAAATCTGTCAGATTGTGAGGGCATCTTCTGTGCACAGCCCTCTTCAGATCAAGCCACAGATTTTCAATCGGATTTAGGTCTGGGCTCTGGCTGGGCCATTCTAAAACTTTAATCTTCTTCTGGGGAAGCCATTCCTTTGTTGATTTGGATGTATGCTTTGGGTCGTTGTCTTGCTGAAAGATGAAGTTCCTCTTCATGTTCCGCTTTCTAGCAGAAGCCTGAAGGTTTTGTGCCAATATTGACTGGTATTTGGAACTGTTCATAATTCCCTCTAGCTTAACTAAGGCCCCAGTTTCAGCTAAAGAAAAACAGCCCAAAGCATGATGCTGCCACCACCATGCTTCACTGTGGGTATGGTGTTCTTTTGGTGATGTGCAGAGTTGTTTTTGTGCCAAACATATCTTTTGGAATTATGGCCGAAAAGTTCCACCTTGGTTTCATCAGACCGTAACACCTTTTCCCACATGCTTTTGGGAGACTTCAGATGTGTTTTTGCAAAATGTAGCCTGGCTTGGACGTTTTTCTTCGTAAGAAAGGTATTTTGTCTTGCCACTCTACCCCATAGCCCAGACAGATATGTAAGCAAAATTGTATAATATCCTATTATATAAATAAACTAATAAATAAAAGCCAGAATGTTCCTTTAAGACCAGGGATGGTCTTCAATTTCCTTTTGCCTGCATATTTTTTCTCAGCATCGTCAAAAAGCAGCTGCCAAGGACCCCTGGACACTTCAAGAATGTGACATGTCTTCTCAAAGATTAGTCTTCTACTCCCCAAGTGCTACCAGTTCAGAATAATGTAGCTATCTAAACCATGCCAGGATATACAAGTTCTAGGAATTTAGGTCTGCCTCATTCTACTCAGAATAACCATGGTGTCACTAGACTGACACTTGTCTAGGCCAATTTCTTTATATAAACTCAAGTGGTGAGCCAGGAGACTGTTCAATGCTATTAACACCCCCTCATTCATACAAATACAGCTAGATGTGCTTACAGCAGGGTCTTAACCTTGAAGCATACATGGTTATCAGGGCACAAAAGGTTAAAACATATTCAATAACAATGCTTTAAGAAAAGTACATATTAATCACAGTGTTCTAGAAAACAAGCTGATGTAATATTTTTTGTTGAGAATAACCGGTTCTCATTCTTAATTGAGACTGGTTGTGCCAATGCTCCTAGAGTCAGTGGTGCACCTTCCATGGAGGGAGGGGCCAATGCTAAGCTTCCTCTCTTGCAGACATGTAAGCACTGCATTTTCAGGCAGCTGCCACCAGGGGGAGCGTGAAAAAGATTATTACAGTAAGGGTTCATGCACACGACCGTTTCTGTTTTGCGGTCCGCATATTGTGGATCTGCAAAATACAGATGCAGTCTGTATGCTGTCCGCAGTTTATTTGCTGAACCATTGTTTTCAATGCATGATCCGTGTACTGTCTGCATCTATTTACGCAAAAAGATAGAACACGTCATATATTTGGCGGGGGACTATTTGAAGTCAATGCAGATGCAACACAGACCACATCGGTATTTTGTGGATGTGCAATTTGCAGACCGATTGTGTGCAAGGGGCCCTAAATGTACAAATTCCTTTGCATTGGGCTCCCTCATGCGTTTTAGAGAGGCTTGCAAACTCCATTTTCGCCTTCTTCCCCATTCTTCTGGTGATGAAGAACGGAGGGTGGGGATCATTATATCGCTGCTCAGGGGTAACGCTCAGTCCTGGGCCTTTTCGCTGCCGAAGGGAGCACGGCCCCTTCGTTCAGTGGATGAATTCTTTTTAGCCCTGGGTCAGATATATGATGATCCGGATCGTATTGCTCTGGCTGAATCTAGACTATGTCTGTTATGCCAGGGTAAACAATCCGCAGAGATATACTGTTCAGAATTTCGGAGATGGGCAGCAGATACGGGTTGGAATGATGCTGCACTCCGAAGTCAATTTTGCTATGGTCTTTCAGAGGGATTGAAAGATGCATTTGCCTTTCATGAAAGACCTACCTCCTTGGATTCTGCTATGTCTCAGGCTGTTCGTATTGACAGGCGTCTTAGAGAGAGAGGAGAGATCTCTCCTTCCTGTCATACTCAGTCCCGGGACAGTGCAGCGGTCTCATTCTGTGCACAGGGGTCTCAGTCGCTGTCAGCCCCTTCTGAGCAGGAGTCCATGCAGCTGGGGTTGATTGCCTCTGACAATAGAAGATTCAGCCCGCAGGGGAGGGTTTGTTTTTGTTGTGGAGGTATAAATCATCTGGCAAATGTTTGGCCCTCTAGGAGATTCAGGCAGTTTTCTGGGAGTAATAAAGAGACAAAAAGGAAAAAATCTTTTAAAAATGTTCCGTCTGTTACTATTGGCAGGGTTGAGGCGGAAATTGAAGGTTTTCCGTTTGCTTGTAGTTCCCGTTTTGTCCTGCCAGCTAGGTTGGCGCTAGAGAGCAAGAGCATTTTTTGTGAGATTTTTGTGGATAGTGAAGCAGCTGTCAACCTCATTGATAATCAATTTGCAATAACTCATGGTTTCCAGGTATGCACTTTGGGAAAGGATATTCCTGTTTTGCTATTGATTCAGCTCCACTTTCTCAGAAATCATTAAAGGGCATAGTTCACAATATCCGTTTAATTGTGAGTGATGCTCATGTTGAGGATGTGTCATGTTTCGTCCTTAGCGGTTTGCCTACTCCTCTAGTGTTGGGGCTACCCTGGCTCACTAAACATAACCCCACCATTGATTGGCAAGCGAGGCAAATAAATGGTTGGAGTAACTTTTGCAGAGAGAATTGCCTCATAACATCTGTTTCTGAGGTTTCTACTAAGACTGTACCACCTTTCCTCTCTGAATTTTTGGATGTCTTCTCTGAGAGTGGAGTTCAGGGTTTACCTCCGCACAGGGAGTATGATTGCCCTATTAATCTCATCCCAGGCGCCAAGCTGCCTAAATCTCGTTTATACAATCTCTCCCAACCTGAGAGGGTCGCTATGCGGGCTTATATCTCTGAGAGTCTGAGAAAAGGACACATACGACCCTCGAAGTCACCTGTTGCCGCTGGTTTTTTCTTTGTTAAGAAAAAAGATGGTTCTTTAAGACCTTGTCTGGATTTCAGGGAGCTGAACAGTATCACTATTCCTGATCCTTATCCGCTTCCTCTGATCCCGGACCTGTTTAACCAGGTTGTTGGGGCTAAAGTCTTTTCCAAATTAGACCTAAGAGGGGCATACAACCTGGTTAGGGTCAGAGAAGGAGACGAATGGAAGACGGCTTTCAATACCCCTGAGGGCCATTTTGAGAATTTGGTTATGCCTTTTGGTTTGATGAATGCCCCAGCCGTTTTTCAGCATTTCGTCAACAGCATTTTTTATCATTTAATGGGAAAATTTGTATTAGTGTATTTGGATGACATTTTGATTTTTTCTCCTGATTTCAAGACTCATAAGGAACACTTACGTCAGGTCTTGCTCATCCTGCGGGAGAATAAATTATACGCGAAACTGGAAAAATGTGTGTTTGCGGTTCCAGAAATCCAATTTCTGGGGTTTCTTGTCTCCGCTTCTGGTTTTCACATGGACCCCGAGAAGGTCCGCGCTGTGCTTGAGTGGGAGCTTCCTGAGAATCAGAAGGCGCTGATGCGTTTTTTGGGCTTTGCCAATTATTACAGGAAATTTATTTGAATTATTCCTCTGTTGTTAAACCACTCACTGATATGACCAGAAAGGGGGTAGATTTTTCTTCCTGGTCGGTAGAGGCACGTAAGGCCTTTTCTAATATCAAGGAGAGTTTTGCTTCCGCTCCCATCCTAGTACAACCTGATATTTCGTTACCCTTCATAGTTGAGGTTGATGCTTCTGAGGTAGGGGTGGGTGCGGTCTTGTCTCAGGGTTCCTCTCCTGCCAAATGGCAACCGTGTGCCTTTTTCTCAAAGAAACTCTCCTCCGCAGAGAGAAATTATGATGTGGGAGATAGGGAATTGTTGGCCATCAAGTTGGCTTTTGAGGAATGGCGCCATTGGCTAGAGGGAGCCAGACACCCTATTACCGTGTTTACTGACCATAAAAATCTGGCCTACTTGGAGTCAGCCAAGCGTATAAACCCGAGACAGGCCAGATGGTCTTTGTTCTTTTCAAGGTTTAATTTTGTTGTTACGTTCCGCCCTGGGGTTAAGAATGTGAAGGCAGATGCCCTGTCACGTTGTTTTCCGGGAGGTGGGAATTTTGAAGACCCGGGTCCCATTTTGGCTGAAGGTGTGGTGGTCTCTGCTCTTTTTCCTGAATTGGAGGCAGAGGTGCAGGCAGCCCAGTCAGAAGCTCCTGATCTTTGTCCTCCTGGGAGGTTGTTTGTGCCTCTCGCTTTGAGACACAAGATTTTTAAAGAACACCACGACACGGTCCTTGCTGGGCACCCGGGGCAAGAGCCACACTGGATCTCATCGCTCGGAGATTCTGGTGGCCTGCGCTTCGTAAGTCGGTTGAGGGTTTTGTGGCAGCTTGCGAGACTTGCGCTCGTGCCAAGGTCCCTCATTCACGGCCATCAGGTCCTCTCCTTCCTTTGCCCATTCCTTCCCGTCCTTGGACACATCTGTCCATGGACTTCATAACGGACTTGCCTTGTTCCTCGGGGAAGTCTGTGATTCTGGTGGTGGTGGACCGTTTTAGCAAAATGGTGCATTTTATCCCTTTTCCTGGTTTGTCCAATGCTAAGACGCTGGCGCAGGCATTTATTGACCACATTGTCAAATTGCATGGGATTCCTTCAGACATAGTCTCTGATAGGGGCACGTAGTTTGTTTCCAGATTCTGGAAGGCTTTCTGTTCTCGCTTGGGGGTTCGGTTGTCATTCTTTTCTGCTTTCCATCCGCAGTCGAATGGCCAGAGCGCGTCAATCAGAATCTGGAGACATATCTGCGCTGTTTTGTGGCGGAGAATCAGGAGGATTGGTGTTCTTTTTTGTCCCTTGCCGAGTTTGCTTTAAATAACCGTCGTCAGGAGTCCTCTGATAAGTCACCATTTTTTGGTGCATATGGGTTCCATCCGCAGTTTGGGACTTTCTCGGGAGAGGGCTCTTCTGGTTTGCCTGATGAGGACAGATTCTCCTCGTCTTTGTCATCTATTTGGCAAAAGATTCAGGATAATCTAAAGAGCATGAATGAGAGATATAAGCATGTGGCGGATAAGAGACGTGTGCCTGGTCCGGACCTGAATGTTGGTGATCTGGTGTGGTTGTCTACCAAGAATATCAAATTGAAGGTTCCCTCCTGGAAGTTGGGTCCTAGGTTTATTGGGCCTTACAAGATCCTGTCTGTCATCAATCCTGTTGCCTACCGTCTTGATCTTCCTCAGACTTGGAAGATCCATAATGTTTTTCATAAGTCCTTATTGAAACCTTATGTTCAACCTATTGTACCCTCGCCTTTGCCTCCTCCTCCGATTATGGTTGATGGAAATCTTGAATTTCAGGTCTCCAGGATTGTGGATTCTCGTCTTGTCCGCGGTTCCCTCCAGTACCTCGTTCATTGGGAGGGTTATGGTCCTGAGGAGAGGATGTGGGTCCCAGGGACGGACATTAAGGCCTCTCGTCTCATCAGGGCTTTCCATAGGTCCCATCCTGAGAAGGTGGGCTCTGAGTGTCCGGAGTCCACTCCTAGAGGGAGGGGTACTGTCACAGCCAGACAGCTGAGAAGCGCTCACAGGAGCTTCTCAGATCCTCCTCCTTGAATTTCTTTGTTTTGGTTTAGTTTCTCATCTCGTTAGTCTATCTCAGCTGTCATGCAGTTGGACTGATTGCTACCCTTTAAGTTTCTCCCCATAATGCAGTAGTGTGCGGCTGATACAACTTCCTGGAGTGTGTGTGCATGCTGTTCCCAGTTCCCAGTCGTCTGCAAGATAAGTGCTGTTTATGTATTTATGATTTTGTCTTTTCTGGATCCAGGTGACCGTGACTCCCTCCGTGTCAGTGTAGGGAGCCGGTGGTCGTGTCCCTTCACTATTGTAGGGTCTTCAGGTAATAGATAGCCGAGGAACGTGGATATGCGGCCATCCACCTTTGGGGTGTTCGCATAGGCTGAGCAGTGAGGGAGAGCGGCAGGTCTATTGCAGGGGTCTCCCTTTGTTCCTTAGTTGTGGATCCAGAGAGACATTGTTTATATGGTATTGTCTTGTTTCCTGTACACCATCCGTGACAGCTGTCTGATACTTCAGCTAAGGGTACTTTCACACTAGCGTTTTTGTTTTCAAGTATTGAATTCCGTCCTAGGGGCTCAATACCGGAATAAAACTGATCAGTTTTATCCAAATGCATTCTAAATGGAGTGCATTCCATTCAGTATGCATCAGGATGTCTTCCGTTCAGTCCCCTTTACGTTTTTTGGCCAGAGAAAATACCGCAGCATGCTGCAGTTTTCTCTCCAGCCAAAAATCCTGAACACTTGCGGGATCCAGCGTTAATTTCTATTGAAATGCATTAATGCCGGATCCGGCCCCAAGTGTTCCGGCAAAACGGATCCATTCTTTCCGCCCGCGCATGTGCAGACCATTAAATCTGTGAAAAAAATAAATATACTGGATCCGTTTTTCCGGATGACAACCGGAAAGACGGATCCGGTATTGCAATGCATTTGTGAGACGGATCCGCATCCGGATCCATCTCACAAATGCATCCGTTTGCGTCTAGATTACTGGATCCGGCAGGCAGTTCCGGCGACGGAACTGCCTGACGGAATCCTCTGCCGCAAGTGTGAAAGTAGCTTAATACACTTTAATATTCTTAAATAGCCTTTTAAATATTAAAAATAATCTTGCACATTCTTTATTAAAAAGCTATTGTTTTGTGTATATAACTTCTCTATAAGCCTACGAGCTGCCAGCATATCCATCTGTAGACTACACCATATTCCTTCGATCAGTCTCCTACCCCTAGCTAGCCTATACCTGATAAATTAGCAAGAAGAGGCAGAGGGAAATATTACCACATCATACAGGGTTTGGACAAAAAAATATTTTAAAAAAAATTGTAGAAAGGTAGCAAGTTATATTTTTTTAATTCTAGATGCATATGGGCAATAAAGAAAATTGGTATACATACTATTTAAGTGATGGAGGTGGAACTGCAATATCAAGTGCAGCCCATGGTTAGGAGCGACAGAAGTTACACCAGTTTCCCACAAAATCTCCCCTCAGATCTAATGAGGGAGAACTCCTTTCTACAGTATGGCAACAGCCACACATATATATATATATATATATATATAGTGCACTAGTGGTAGATGGCAGTAACACTTAGAAGGGATTATAACCTCACCTTTTTTTCTGGAGGCTGTATTAAATTGGGTACTAATAGTGACTGTTGCATATACAGTATAATGTACCCATAATGCATTATGCAGCTGACCTCTTTTAGTACAGGTAAAACAAGGTCAGAGTGATGGTTACATCCAGATTACCAGCTATACTTGAAAACATCTTCGTCCTGACATTTCTGCATTCATTTTACCTTGGCTAGATCTTGCAGAAAGTGTTCAAGAATCTACTTGCTGAAAAAGGTTAAAGGGAACCCGTCATCATCTTTATGCTGCCCATATTAACGGTAGAATAAAGTAGAGACAGGTGAGTTGATTTCAGCAGTCTGTCATTTCTAAGTTAAAAGTAAGTGGTTGCCGAGAACCAACATCACAATCATTGCAGACTGGGCCTGGAAAAGAGTCCCGGCCACCTGAGAAGAGTCCTGGTTAGTCATGAATTCCTGCCGACCTGCTGATGACTGACCGTCTTCTACCTAGTTTTCTCCCTTTCTCTCTAGGAAAGAACTGCCAACCATCAGCAGATGGGCGAGAGAGCTCAGCAACCTTCTAGTGTACTTTCACACTAGCGGCGGTCAAAACGCATGCAAACTGATGGCATTTGTCATACGGATCAGGATCCTGATCCGTATGACAAATGCAGAATCAGTCTCTCCGGTGTCATCCAGAAAAACGGATCCGGCATTTTTATTTATTTATTTTTTACACATTTTCTGCGGTCTGGAGCATGTGCAGATAGATGCTCTGGCTGTTTGGATAGATTAACCTGGAATTCTTTGGAGGCAGATTATGACGAGAGCAATGGGGGTGTTGCCATTACACCTAGGAGGTACAAATCTGCCTATAGATTAATGACCGGTCTGTTTGGCACCTTAGTGACCAAGCAATTTTTTTTTCATTGTTGCATTCCAAGAGCTATACCTTAGTATATAGTCAGATAAGAGCTTGTTTTTGTGGGACAAGTTGTAGCTTTTAATGGCACCATTCTGGGGTACATACATCTCATTGATTCACTTTTATTAACTGTTACGGGGGGGGGGGGGGCACAGTACTTCATTGACTTTTTAAACTTTAGGCAGTCATTTTGTGGCATAAACATGATCAAAAGAAAATTTTATTGTATCCCAAGACTCATAGAGTTTATTTTTCTTTCAAAAGAGTTGTGTGGCCTTATTCTTGAGGTATGACTTGTAGTCTTCATTGAAACCATTCTGGGGCACACAAGATATTTTGATCACTTTTTATTCATTTATTTTTTGCAGATTAAAAAAAAAACTGTGCCAGAATTAGTTTTTTTTTATGTCGTTACCTGTGCAAGATAAATAACGTGATCCTGGTATAGTTCAGATTACAGATGCGACGGTACCAAACGTGTGGAGGGGATTTAATTATTTATTTTTCTGCCCCATTTCAAAACTTTGGCCTCTTTCACAAAAGTGATATAGAAGGAGTCAAGTTGTATTTAGGACAAAAAACTGATGGTTCTGCACGCAAGTTCAATAAGTTTTTTCAGCAATTGCGTTCAGTGTGTGCCGTTTTTCCATCCGGATTGTATGCATTTTTGACGTAAAGAAAAACTGATGTATAATAATCTACATCTCCCAGCAGTCATTAGTGAAAAACGCATTGCATCCGGATGCCTTATGTTTTTTCACACAAGCCCCATTAACTTCTATAGAGCCAGGGCTGCATGAAAAACACACAATATAGAACATGCTATGATTTTTGTGAACGCAAAGATTATGCCTGAAAGACATGTAAATAGACCCATTCATGAATGGGTCAGGATTCAGTCCGTATACTATGTGTTCACTACACGCATCACATCCGGACAGAAAACTCGCTTGTGTGAAAGAGCCCTTAGGGATTTACTTGGGGATTTTACTGTGTAGGACAGTGCATGAACTGCAATCCATTAGGCACAGCCTAGTATGCATAGACAGAAGGCAGACCTAGGGGCCTCAATTAGACCCGCAGCTGCCATGTAAAGACATTCGCACCCTACAAACATCTTAATCTGGGGGGAAAAATAAAAAAAAAAATACATTCTTGGCCCCAATATTTGTAATATCAATAGTTTAAGAGCTTTTAACTGTAAAGAAAACTGTCGTGTTTTTTTCCAGTAAAGAGAATGGGTCCAGAAGTATAAGACAACACTAATATTCCAAATTATCTATTTTTGTAGTGTTTTTTAAGCATGAAACTACACTCTCAGTTCATATCGAGTGCTCTGGTTAATTTAGATGCTGCCACTTTATTAACAAGCTGAGGGGACAGGGCACGCCAGACTGGTCAGTCCTTTGCTCTGAAGGAATGCATCTTGCTGAGGGTCACGGCCAAGGAAATTACGCAGCATTTCACTAGCATCTAAAGATCCGCCAGGCTTCAGGATGTAGTTTCTGTAGTCAGCGCCCACCTAAAAGGAAATGCAAAAGCATAAAAATCACTATCCAGACAGAACATGCACTGATTATTGCCAATATGATTTAGGATATTATATAGGACTGATGTATCGAGGAAAGGTTCTTCAGTAGTACTGTAGCTTGGGGGAGGTCACTGCATTACGAGGTACATTCATGAGTCTAGTAAAGCTTTTTCTACCAGGTCCAATTTTTTCTTTGGCTGTGTCTACACACTTCTAAATGCACATGTGGATTTCCGCATCAAAAAAAAAAAAAAAAAAAAAAAAAAAAGTACAAATTATACATTTGAAAAGCCACAGCATATCCTAATACGTGCGCTGAAAAATCCTATTGGTCAAAGAGGAATTTTCATATATCAGTTTTCCATACAAGAATGAAGCTCCTGTACCGCAGAGTGTGAAAATAATCTAGAACATGGAGAGATTTACATATAAAAATTATTTTTTCATAGTTGACGAGTGCAACGCAGATGATATGGTTAGGTCCTACAATGCTTTCCATGTAACAGCCATATTTGGGTTTTCGGTGTTAAAAAACATATGGCAGCAGATGACTAAACAGCCGTCTCCAATTGTCCAATAGAAGATGCAGGTTTCCCAGTCTATAAACCTGTACTCAGATGCAACTTACTGGCAGCAGGACATTTATACGGTCATCTCCCACACAAAGTGTGTAAGTCAATGTAAACCCTAGAAGCAGTTTTATTATAATCTGCAGCAGTCTGTTTAATATGTGAAAAACTAGATTTTTGTGGACACACCTGTAAAATCTCTTTCTTGCTTAGTTCATTGGAGGACACAGGACCGTGGGTATAGCGGCTGCTGTCACTAGGCTGAAAAGTGTTATACTTTCTCCGGGCTGCAGGGGGTATAGCCGGCAGGGGAGGATCAGTTTGTGCCCAAGCAGTAGGTGTAGGAGAAAAACCATACAGGAAACAAACCATAACGAAACTAATGCCACTAGGACCGAACCAGAACTGAGGACCCTACCGGCAAACCAACTGCCATCACCTGCAGCAACAACAGAAATTAATGGGTGGGAGCTGTTTCCCCGCAATGAACTAAGCGAGAGAGATTTTACAGGTGAGTCCACAAAAATTTAGTTTTCCCGCTCGTATGATTGGGGGACACAGGACCGTGGGACGTTCCAAAGCAGTCCACGGGAGGGAAGAACCACACGCCCATTGAAAACGTCCTTGCGGAAGCTTAAGACACTGCTGCCTGCAAGACCTTGCGGCCCAGAGCGGCGTCCGGTGATGCAAAAGTATGCACCTGGTAAAACTTAGAGAACGTGTGCAAAGAAGACCAAGTCGCTGCCTTACACAGCTGTGAAACGGAAGCATGGTGGAAATGAGCCCAAGAAGCGCCCACCGCCCTGGTCGAGTGGGCCGTAATACTGAGGGGCGGTGCCATGCCCCGGGAGCGCTATGCCTCAGCAATTGCCAAATGAATCCACCTGGCAATAGTCACCTTGGAGGCTGCCAAACCTTTGCGAGGACCTTCAGGAACAACGAACAGAGAGTCCGTACGGCGGAACGAACTAGAAATGGATAAGTAAATCCTCAGAGCCCAAACCACATCCAGCTGATGTAGAGGTCGCTCCCTAGGATGTTAGTGAGAGGGGCAGAACGAAGGGAGAACAATGTCTTCGTTGACATGGAAGGCAAAGACTACCTTCGGCTGAAAAGAAGGTACCGGGCGGAGCACTACCTTATCTTGGTGCAGAATAAGAAAGGGTTCCTTACAAGAAAGCGCTGCCAATTCTGAAACGCGCCTGATGGATGTCATTGCCACCAGGAATGCAACCTTCCAGGAAAGAAGCCGGAGGGAAACTACATCTAGAGGCTCAAAAGGAGAAGATTGGAGGGAACCAAGAACAATGTTCAAGTCCCAAGAGGGCAATAACGAGGAACGGTGCGAGCCACCCATTGTAGAAAGGTCTTAACCGGGGCCTGTTCTGCTAAAGGATGCTGGAATTTTTTTTTACAGCGCCGACACCTGTCCTTTTAAGGAACTAAGAGCAAGACCTAAATACAGACCCGATTGCAGAAAGGAAAGGATAGTGGGAAGTGAGAAGCACAGTGGAGGGAGGCTACGTTCCTCACAAAAGCGCAGAAACGACCTCCAAGTTCTATAATAAATTTTGGATGATGCTGGTTTCCTGGCATTAATCATGGTGTGGATGACCTTGTCAGGGAAACCTCGCTGCTTCAGAATGGCGGTTTCAACAGCCACGCTGTCAAACGTAGTGACTCTAAATGCTGGTGTAAGACAGGTCCCTGAGAGAGAAGATAGACTGAGTGGAAGAGGCCAGGGCGTGTCTCCTAGAAGGAGAATGATATCAGTGTACCACGTGCGACTGGGCCAGTCCGGAGCAATGAGAATCATCTGGATGCTCTCCATCCTGATTCTGCACAGGACTCTAGGCAGGAGGGAATATGTACAGTAGAGAGAACCCATCCCATGGTGCCACCAGTGCGTCTACGGCGCACGCCTGGGGATCTCTTGTTAGAGAGAAGAAGGCGGGGAGTTTGTTGTTGAGTCTGGCTGCCATCAAGTCCACCTCCGGTCAGCCCCAACGGAGACAAATGTAGTCGAACACCTCCGGGTGCAGAGACCACTCTCCTGGGTCCATGGTCGTCCGACTGAGGAAATCTGCTGTCCAATTCTCCACTGCCGGAATGTAGACTGCCAATAGAGCTGGTACATGAGTCTCCGTCCACTGCAGGATTTTTGCTGACTCCTCCATCACCGCTTGACTGCCGGTTCCTTCTTGGTGGTTGATGTAAGCCACCGCCGTGGCGTTGTCTGACTGGATCCGAATCTGCCGGCCCCTCAGGAGAGGGGTCCAATGGAGAAGGAATAGATGAATGGCCCGGAGTTCTAGGAGGTTGATGGGCAGTTTGGACTCTGACTGAGACCATACGCCTTGGACTGTCCAGGGCGGAAAGACTCCGCCCCAACCCCGAAGACTGGCATCGGTGGTAATGACCGTCCATGAGACCTGCCAGAGGAGAAGACGAACCGACCGCAGAAGAGCTAGCCGCTTGTCCAATGGGAGGTGAACCAGCGCCGTGGCCATGTGGAGGACCATGCCCAGGAAAGTGATCCGCCTGGTGGGACGTAGGTAAGACTTCTGGAAGTTCACCAGCCAGCCAAAGCGTGCCAGGGTATCCAGAGTGATACGCAGACTGTCCTGGTTCTGAGTGAAGGTCGCTGCTTTGACCAGGATGTCGTCAGGTAGGGAACCAGGGTAATGCCCCTGGTACAAAGAAGGGCAAGGAGAGGAGCTAGCACTTTCGTGAAGACTCGCGGTGCCGTCGCGAACCCAAAAGGGAAGGGCGACGAACTCGTAGTGATGGGGCACTACTGAAAAGTGGAGGAAGCGCTGATGCGAAGGAGTGTTGGGGACGTGTAAGTACTTCTATTAAAGAGAGAAATTCGCCCCACTCCAGTGAAGCAACCACAGAGCGAAGGGACTCCATTCTGAAGTGTTGAATCCGAAGGACTGCTTGTTGGTCGGGGGACGAGCGGGCTGTGCTTGCGGGCGCCAGGCTGGTTGAGACTTAAAGACTGTCTTTTTCCGCTGGTCTTGCGTGGAGGACCTGGGAGGGGCTCCAGCTGCCGGTCGCGTACCAGAGAAGCGGTGAAAGGAATGGGCCCAAACATTTGAAGGTTTACCCCGAAACGTGTGCTTGGATCTGCCCTGTGGGAGCTGAGTACTTTTACCGCCCGTAGCCTCGGAGATAATCTGGAGCCGGAAAAAGGGAGGCCTGTAAGGGAACGCTTTGACGATGAATCCGCTGCCCAAACCTTAAGCCACAGTTCGCGCCGTAAGGTTACAGCGAGAGCCGATGAGCGGGCAACAAGAGCCTCCGCGTCAAAGGAAGCCTCACAGAGATACTTGCCCGCCTGTGAGATTTGCAGGGCCAAAAAGTTTGGAGCTCAGCTAGAGGGAGGTCCGCCGCCAAGTCCTGATTTAACCGGAATGCCCATTCCGAGACCGCCTTAGCCACCCAGGCGGAAGCAAAAATGGGACGAAGTGCTGAGCCACTTGCTGCGAAAACTGACTTAGAAAATGACTCCATACGGCGATCTACAGGATCCTGGAGGGGTGAGCCATCGGCAACCGGAATGTCGGTATGTTTGGCAAGTCATGCGTCCGGAGGATGCACCTTAAGAGGAGAGGACCAATTAGCTACACAATCTGCCAGAAAGGGATAAAGTAGATCAAGTCGATTGGATGTGGTAAAGCGACGATCTGGACGGTCCCACGCATTTGCAATAACAACCGAAAAGTTGTCGTGTAAGGGAAAGGCTTTAGGAGACTGCCTGAAGCAGAGAAAAGACAGTCCCTGGTGGCTCGTGGAGGGGGGAGTCATCCTGCACCTGGAAGGTGTCACGGACAGCAGTAACTAGGCTGTCCACCAATGGAAGCAATCTTGGAAGATTGTTCCGAATCCATATCAGAGTCAGAGTCCCCAATCTCCCCGTCGGACAGAACTTCCCTTGGGGAGGGAGGAAGCGTCCGAGCATGACCCAGGTGGGGGTGGAGATGCTGAGGCTTCAGAGGAGGAATTATGTCCTGCTCTGGGCCGCTTGTGCAAAGGTATGCCACTAAGTCGTTCGCCCCGAGGAAGGTGCGGACTGCACAGGCGGGGATTTATCAAACGACCCATAAGGGATAGGGTGGATTGGGATATTTTCGATAGGTCCTCCACTGTCCGGGATAGAGCACGGGCTCAGTCTGGTTCCACACGGTGAGGGTGGTCATGGAGCTGCGTAGGCTCGGGGGGCAGAACCTGTCTGGGCGCACAGCATGTGAAGCATACAGAGTCTGGCTGGCTGCGCGGGAACTTAATTTTGCATTTAGTGTATGCATAATAAGTGGTGGCTGGTGGCATGCGGGGGTCACTCGCGGGTTCGGACATTGCTGCTAACCGAACCCAATACTGGTCTCAGGGCTGGAGAGGGATGTAACTGTCCTACCAGTTTGCAAGAGATCCCAGGTCCTGTGTTCCCAGTCGAAGCGTGCAACCAGAATCAGCGCGGGGAATGCGATAAGGATCCTCCCACGGAGCAGCGGCCAGCAGAGCTCCGCCCCTAACATCACGGAGAGAGGCGCCGAATTGCGGCCTATACTTCGATGAAGCCGCGGCCTAAATTAGCCACTCGCGGCCTACCGCGATGCACTTCTTTTCGGCCGAAGGGACCCAGAGCAGTGCGTGTGGGACGCCCGCTTGCCAGCAACGAATGTGGAGACCCCCGGCGGCCCGGGGGAACAAAGCTGGGAGCGGCCGCAACCCAAACCAGGGGGAGGCCCGAAACAAAGCCAGGGACTAAGGTAGCGCCCGGAACCAACGGTGGAGCAGGGGGAAAAGCGGGAGCCTGGACAGAGTAGAGTGGAGACCCGAAGAGAGAAGGGGGGCAGGTCCTGTGTCCCCCAATGATACGAGCGAGAAACCATTTTTTTTTACAGGGATATCCACTGAACATGTATTGTGTGCTTTGGTAAATTCTTACCTTTTGGCTCATAATTCCTTCCTGTTTGAACCGTGTGTAAAACATGTCCATGGAATACACCTCACTCCACAAATATCCATAATACTGGGCATCATATCCTCCAGCAAGGTGGCCAAATGTAGCAGGCATATTAGTCCCTGGAATGGTTGTGGACAGCAAAATAAACCATCAGCAATGCTATAAATACTGTAACATACCAGATAAGAATAACAATAATAACAATAAAAAAAATAATGATAATATCTAGGATGGACCTCCCTCTAGAAGGGTGTGTCCAGGTAAATAGTTGGTACTCTGGATTATGGGAGAGAATAAAAGCAGAATGCATGGTAATTGCGTGGTACTTAACCACTTAAGGACCACAGGTTTATACCCCCCTAAAGACCAGGCCCTTTTTTACAAATCGGCACTACACTACTTTCACCGTTTATTGCTCGGTCATGCAACTTACCACCCAAATGAATTTTACCTCCTTTTCTTCTCACTAATAGAGCTTTCATTTGGTGGTATTTCATTGCTGCTGACATTTTTACTTTTTTTGTTATTAATCGAAATTTAACGATTTTTTTGCAAAAAAATGACATTTTTCACTTTCAGTTGTAAAATTTTGCAAAAAAAACGACATCCATATAGAAATTTTGCTCTAAATTTATAGTTCTACATGTCTTTGATAAAAAAAAAATGTTTGGGTAAAAAAAAAATGGTTTGGGTAAAAGTTATAGCGTTTACAAACTATGGTACAAAAATGTGAATTTCCGCTTTTTGAAGCAGCTCTGACTTTCTGAGCACCTGTCATGTTTCCTGAGGTTCTACAATGCCCAGACAGTACAAACACCCCACAAATGACCCCATTTCGGAAAGTACACACCCTAAGGTATTCGCTGATGGGCATAGTGAGTTCATAGAACTTTTTATTTTTTGTCACAAGTTAGCGGAAAATGATGATTTATTTATTTTTTTTCCTACAAAGTCTCATATTCCACTAACTTGTGACAAAAAATAAAAACTTCTATGAACTCACTATGCCCATCACGAAATACCTTGGGGTCTCTTCTTTCCAAAATGGGGTCACTTGTGGGGTAGTTATACTGCCCTGGCATTCTAGGGGCCCAAATGTGTGGTAAGGAGTTTGAAATCAAATTCTGTAAAAAATGACCAGTGAAATCCGAAAGGTGCTCTTTGGAATGTGGCCCCTTTGCCCACCTAGGCTGCAAAAAAGTGTCACACATCTGGTATCTACGTACTCAGGAGAAGTTGAGGAATGTGTTTTGGGGTGTCATTTTACATATACCCATGCTGGGTGAGATAAATATCTTGGTCAAATGCCAACTTTGTATAAAAAAATGTGAAAAGTTGTCTTTTGCCAAGATATTTCTCTCACCCAGCATGGGTATATGTAAAATGACACCCCAAAACACATTCCCCACCTTCTCCTGAGTACGGCAATACCAGATGTGTGACACTTTTTTGCAGCCTAGGTGGGCAAAGGGGCCCATATTCCAAAGAGCACCTTTCGGATTTCACAGGTCATTTTTTACAGAATTTGATTTCAAACTCCTTACCACACATTTGGGCCCCTAGAATGCCAGGGCAGTATAACTACCCCACAAGTGACCCCATTTTGGAAAGAAGAGACCCCAAGGTATTCGCTGATGGGCATAGTGAGTTCATGGAAGTTTTTATTTTTTGTCACAAGTTAGTGGAATATGAGACTTTGTATGAAAAAAAAAAAAAATAAATAAATCTGCATTTTCCACTAACTTGTGACAAAAAATAAAAAATTCTAGGAACTTGCCATGCCCCTCACGGAATACCTTGGGGTGTCTTCTTTCCAAAATGGGGTCACTTGTGGGGTAGTTATACTGCCCTGGCATTTTCCAGGGGCCCTAATGTGTGGTAAGTAGGTAAATGACCTGTGAAATCCTAAAGGTGCTCTTTGGAATATGGGCCCCTTTGCCCACCTAGGCTGCAAAAAAGTGTCACACATGTGGTATCGCCGTATTCAGGAGAAGTTGGGGAATGTGTTTTGGGGTGTCATTTTACATATACCCTTGCTGGGTGAGAGAAATATCTTGGCAAAAGACAACTTTTCCCATTTTTTTATACAAAGTTGGCATTTGACCAACATATTTCTCTCACCCAGCATGGGTATATGTAAAATGACACCCCAAAACACATTCCCCAACTTCTCCTGAGTACGGCGATACCAGATGTGTGACACTTTATTGCAGCCTAGATGCGCAAAGGTGCCCAAATTCCTTTTAGGAGGGCATTTTTAGACATTTGGATACCAGACTTCTTCTCACGCTTTGGGGCCCCTAGAATGCCAGGGCAGTATAAATACCCCACATGTGACCCCATTTTGGAAAGAAGACACCCCAAGGTATTCAATGAGGGGCATGGCGAGTTCATAGAAATTTTTTTTTTTTGGCACAAGTTAGCGGAAATTGATATTTTTAATTTTTTTCTTACAAAGTCTCCCGTTCCGCTAACTTGGGACAAAAATTTCAATCTTTCATGGACTCAATATGCCCCTCACGGAATACCTGGGGGTGTCTTCTTTCCGAAATGGGGTCACATGTGGGGTATTTATACTGCCCTGGCATTCTAGGGGCCCTAAAGCGTGAGAAGAAGTCTGGAATATAAATGTCTAAAAATTTTTGGGTTTCCGTGAGGGGTATGGTGAGTTCATGTGAGATTTTATTTTTTGACACAAGTTAGTGGAATATGAGACTTTGTAAGAAAAAAAAAATAATAATTCCGCTAACTTGGGCCAAAAAAAATGTCTGAATGGAGCCTTACAGAGGGGTGATCAATGACAGGGGGGGTGATCAATGACAGGGGGGATGATCAATGACAGGGGGGTGATCAGGGAGTCTATATGGGGTGATAACCACAGTCATTGATCACGCCCGTGTAAGGCTTCATTCAGACGTCCGTATGCGTTTTGCGGATCCGATCCATCTATCAGTGCATCCGTAAAAATCATGCGGACATCTGAATGGAGCTTTACAGGGGGGTAATCAATGACAGGGGGGTGATCAGGGAGTCTATATGGGGTGATCACCACAGTCATTGATCATGCCCCTGTAAGGCTTCATTCAGACGTCCGGATGCGTTTTGCGGATCCGATCCATCTATCAGTGGATCCGTAAAAATCATGCGGACGTCTGAATGGAGCTTTACAGGGGGGTAATCAATGACAGGGGGGGTAATCAATGACAGGGGGGTGATCAGGGAGTCTATATGGGGTGATCACCACAGTCATTGATCACGCCCCTGTAAGGCTTCATTCAGACGTCCGGATGCGTTTTGCGGATCCGATCCATCTATCAGTGGATCCGTAAAAATCATGCGGACATCTGAATGGAGCTTTACAGGGGGGTGATCAATGACAGGGGTGTAATCAATGACAGGGGGGTGATCAGGGAGTCTATATGGGGTGATAACCACAGTCATTGATCACGCCCCTGTAAGGCTTCATTCAGACGTCCGGATGCGTTTTGCGGATCCGATCCATCTATCAGTGCATCCGTAAAAATCATGCGGACATCTGAATGGAGCTTTACAGGGGGGTAATCAATGACAGGGGGGTGATCACCACAGTCATTGATCATGCCCCTGTAAGGCTTCATTCAGACGTCCGGATGCGTTTTGCGGATCCGATCCATCTATCAGTGGATCCGTAAAAATCATGCGGACGTCTGAATGGAGCTTTACAGGGGGGTGATCAATGACAGGGGGGTGATCAATGACAGGGGGGTGATCAGGGAGTCTATATGGGGTGATCAGGGGTGATCAGGGGCTAATAAGGGGTTAATAAGTGACGGGGGGGGGGGGGTTTAGTGTAGTGTAGTGGTGCTTGGTGCTACTTTACTGAGCTACCTGTGTCCTCTGGTGGTCGATCCAAACAAAGGGGACCACCAGAGGACCAGGTAGCAGGTATATTAGACGCTGTTATCAATACAGCGTCTAATATACCTGTTAGGGGTTAAAAAAAACACATCTCCAGCCTGCCAGCGAACGATCGCCGCTGGCAGGCTGGAGATCAACTCTCTTACCTTCCGTTCCTGTGAGCGCGCGCGCCTGTGTGCGCGCGTTCACAGGAAATCTCGGCTCACGCGAGATGACGCCTATTGGCGTTAGCGTAGCCTGGGGGAGCCGCCGCAATGACGCCTTTCGGCGTTACAGTTGCGGGAAGTGGTTAAAGAGAAGCAGTCACCATGAAAACACAGTGCAATCTGCAGGCAGTATGTTATAAAGCAGGAGGAGCTGAGCAGACTGATGTGTAGTTTTATGGGAGAAGATTCCCTATAACTCTTATTTCATTCATTTATATTCCTGCTCCTTCTGAGCTTTGAGAGTGAAGAAGAGATTAGCAAAGTTGTGTGAAAAGTTAAGGACCACTACGAATAAAACACAAGATGTACTGAATCTTTTCCCATTACTGTGTATACCAATCTGGTTAACTCCCTCCGCTCTATAACATGCTGCCTGCAGATCAGACACCATATACCAGGTGACAGGTTCCATCCCTTTAACTATATTAGCTTGAATTGGACTCTAAAGGAGTTCTCCGGGAATGATTTAAAATGGCCGCAAGCAACCTGTCCTAAAATATTAGCAGGACTGGTTGTTTCCACTTGCACAGCAGCCTGGGGGTGAGGCCTCACGTCACTGCTCTACAATAGATCGTAATAATGCGACCCTGCCTACAATATGTCTTCATGGCTGAGAAGCCTGACAAGAAAATTCACCAAATGCAAGTGCCAGATTGCAGTATGGAGTGAGGCCAAGTCCCCCTCATCCCCCTAGGCAGTTCTGCAAGTAGAGGCTACCTGCTCACATTCTAGGAAAAAATGATTGAGGCCCTTTGAAATCATTCCCGGAGAACCCACTACTATGCAACATTTGGCACATGCAGTTTGCACAAAGTTCTGTTAATGTAAGGTGCAGGGATGGTGTTGGCACAGTGGCCAAGCCAATGCCATCCATTCATCAGTTTCAACCCACAGATGCTGTGGTCAATAGCGACTGCAGCATCTAGGCAGTGTTGCCGAAGGGCTTCCTTGGCAGAAAGGGGCCTAATGAAAGCTCCTACGCCTGCCTTCTAAGAAAGTTTTACAGTCAGACATAATATGCTGCAATACAGGTGTACTGCAGTGTATTATTAAACCAATGTAAGGCTTGCATGCTCAACAGTGGAATACCAGATTTTGTTCATCCCTCCTCCCAAAGAAAAGAAATTAGACTTAAATCAATGAGTTTCATGTATCCCAATAAAAACTACTATTCTTGCACTCACACAGCTCTGTTGACTGAAAATAAACTTTATAGGCAATACAAAAATAATGTTTTCTCTCTTAAAGGGGTTATCCAATACTATAAAAATGCCCCCCGTATGCTGTGCCCCTCACAGTGAATATACTTATCCTGCGCCGCTGCTTCTCCCAGTGCGTGGATGAAAACATCCGGTGTCGGGGCGAATGGGGGGGGAGCGGCCAATGGCAGGCGGGGACGAGCCTCCCTTGCATCACCCGCAAAGCTAGGGAGACTTGTCTCCATCCCTGCCATAGGCTGCTCCCCATCCCCCCCCCCCCCTCCTCCCCTCAACACTGGATGTTTTCATCTGCGCACGGGGAGAAGCAGCGGTGCGGGGACCAGGAGCTGTGCAGGGAGCGGGGCAAGTATATTCACTGTGAAGGGCCCGACACATGGGGGACATTTTTATAGTACTGGCCAACCCCTTTAAAGGGAGTCTGTCACCACAATTTGCCCTTATAGACCACCTACATAGCACTATAGCATAACTATAGATCAGTCAAATGGTACCTTTGTCTTTTTGTTTGGATGTTCACCAGGGGCCAAAAAGAAGTTTTATTCATATGTAAATGAGGGGTCGCAAGTGCCCATGGGCGGCGTTCGGGCTTTAAGTGCCCAGGCCGCTCTTCCTTCTCACATAACCCCTCCCCAGCCAGTTGCTTGGCCCGCCCTGTAAGCCTCTTACGTCATCCAGTGTACTGGCCGATATCCCGCCCGTGCATGCGCACTGCATGGAATGATGCTGCTGCCCACAATGGTCATCACAGTGTGCATGCGCTGGCGGGATATCTGCCAGTACACTGGATGACGTAAGAGGATTACAGGGCGGGCCAAGAAACAGGCTGGGGAGGGGTTATGTGAGAAGGAAGAGCGGCCTAGGCACTTACAGCCCGAACGCTGCCCCTGGGCACTTGCGAGCCCTCATTTACATATGAATAAAACTCAGTTTTTGCCCCTGGTGAACATCCAAACAAAAAGACAAAGGTACCATTTGACTGATCTATAGTTATGCTACAGTGCTATGTAAGTGGTCTATAAAGGGCAAATTGTGGTGACAGACTCCCTTTAAAGTGTTTTTAATGTGATTTCATTCTGCTCACCTGGTGTTGCTGGGACTCCAAGAATCTCTTTACATAAATTGCTATATTCATCAACAGGGTTTACATTTTTCTGTGTGTGGAGCACTTGGTCTATTTTGGCTAAAACAATCTGCCGAAGATTCAGAAGACCTGCAATATATAGGAGACTTCATAATTGATAGGACAGGGATAATTCATAGGGAGGTCAGGAAAAAATAAAATAAGGAGACTTTTGTATTACTTACCAGTAAAGTCTCTTTCTCGCTCTTCCTTGGGGGACACAGGAAACCATGGGTATAGCTCTGCTCCCTAGGAGGCGTGACACTAAGTGAAAGCTGTAAGCCCCTCCTCCATCAGCTATACCCTTCAGCCTGGAGAAGAGACTGCCAGTTGCGTGTCCAAGTAGTGAAAGATAACCACCAACCGGAAAAAAGAACTGTCGAGCCCCAACGGGGGCAACCAAGCCGGAACCACAACTGTAACCCAAATGAAGGGCGGGTGCTGTGTCCCCCAAGGAAGAGCGAGAAAGAGACTTTACTGGTAAGTAATACAAAAGTCTCCTTTTCTTGCCCATATTCCTTGGGGGACACAGGAAACCATGGGACGTTCCAGAGCAGTCCCAGAAGGGAGGGACCAGAACAAACTAGACCAACACCAGAGGCATCAATCAACTGCCGCCTGCAACACCAGACGGCCTAAAGCAGCGTCAGCCGACGCATGAGTATGCACCCTGTAGAACTTGGTGAAGGTGTGCAAGGAGGACCAAGTGGCCGCCTTGCAAATCTGCTCCGTAGAAGCCCGATTCCTCTGAGCCCAGGAAGCCCCGACCGCTCTAGTGGAGTGAGCGGTAACACCGAGGGGCGGAACCTTGCCCTTGGCGAGATAAGCCTCAGTAACAGCCATCTTGACAAAACAGGCGATAGCAACTTTGGATGCCGCCATCCCTCTGCGCGACCCCTCCGGAACCACAAAGAGCGAGTCAGTACGCCTGAAAGAGCTGGTTACCTCCAGGTAAACCTTGAGCGCCCTGACAACGTCCAGGCGATGAAGCTTCCTCTCCCGCGGGTGGGAAGGGGAAGGACACAAAGAGGGGAGAACGATGTCCTCGTTCAGATGAAAGGCGGAGACCACCTTAGGAAGGAAGGAAGGGACCAGACGAAGAACTACCTTGTCCTGGTGGAACACTAGGAAAGGTTCCAGATAGGAGAGTGCAGCCAATTCGGACACCCTCCGAAGAGAGGTGACGGCTACAAGGAAAATAACCTTGCAGGACAGAAGTCGCAAGGAAACCGTCCGCAGAGGCTCGAAAGGAGAAGCCTGGAGCGCTGAGAGAACCAGGTTCAGGTCCCAGGGCGGTACCGGAGGGCGGTACGGGGGAACCGCGTGAGCCACGCCCTGAAGGAAGGTCTTGACAGGACCAAGGGGGGCCAGTGGGCGCTGAAACAAAATGGACAGCGCAGACACCTGACCCTTCAAAGAACTAAGGCCCAGACCTTGGGCAAGTCCGCTCTGCAGGAAGGACAAAACGGTGGGGAGAGAAAAGCGGAGCGGAGGAATCCCCAGATCGGCACAGAACCCCAAATAGGTCCTCCAGGTCCTATAATAGATCCTAGAAGAGGACGGCTTACGGGCGCGGATCATGGTGCGGACGACGTCCGCAGAAAAACCCCTACGTGTCAGGACGGTGGTCTCAACAACCACGCCGTCAAACGTAGGGACCTTAAACGCGGGTGGAAGATTGGTCCCTGAGAGAGAAGATCTTCCCTGGCGGGCAGCGGCCAGGGCGCGTCTGCCAGGAGCAGCATGAGGTCGGCATACCAAGACCGGCGGGGCCAGTCCAGAGCGACCAGAATCACAGAGACGCCTTCCGCCGCGATCTTCCGAAGGACCTTGGGCAGGAGTGGGATGGGAGGGAATATGTATGGACGCGCGAAGCCTCGCCAAGGAAGAACGAGGGCGTCGGCTCCGCAGGCTCCCGGATCCCTGGCCCTGGACAGATAGGCGGGGACCTTGTGATTGAATTTGGAGGCCATGAGGTCCACGTCCGGTATGCCCCAACGAAGGCAAATGGCCTCGAACACCTCCGGGTGAAGAGACCACTCGCCGGGGTCGACGGTGGTGCGACTGAGGAAGTCCGCCGCCCAATTGTCCACCCCTGGAATAAAAATTGCAGATAGGGCCGGGACGTGGGCTTCCGCCCAACGGAGAATGCTGGTGACCTCCCGCATTGCTGCAACGCTGCGAGTGCCCCCCTGGTGGTTTATGTACGCCACGGCCGTGGCGTTGTCCGATTGCACACGAACTGGATGACCCTTCAGCAGATGAGTCCAGTGTCGCAGAGACAGAAGGGCCGCTCTCAGCTCCAGGACATTGATCGAGAGTTTGGACTCCGATGGAGACCAAATGCCCTGGACGGATCGGGGAGGAAACACGCCTCCCCAGCCCAAGAGACTGGCATCGGTTGTAACCACCAACCAGTTGAGCGGCAGAAAGGACCTGCCCAGAAGAGGGGACTGCAACCACCAGCGGAGAGATGACCGCACCGGAGGCGATAGATGGAAGGGATGATCCAGAGACTCCGGCGATTTGTCCCAGGAGGAGAGGATCGCCCGTTGGAGAGGGCGGGAGTGAAACTGCGCAAATGGGATCGCCTCGAAGCAGGCAACCATCTGCCCCAAGACCCGCATGCAGAAGCGGAAGGACGGTCGACGGTGGAGAAGGAGACCCCGAATCGCCCGACGGAGGGTCAGTAGTTTTTCCGAGGGAAGACGTACCTCCGCCGCTTCAGTGTCTAAAAGCATTCCCAGGAAGACCAGTTGTCTGGCGGGAGGAAGGGAGGACTTGGGGAAGTTGATGACCCAACCGAATCTCGCCAGAGTCTCTAGAGTGAGATCCACGCTGGCAACCGCTTGGGAAAGGGACGGAGCCTTGATGAGGATATCGTCCAAGTACGGTAGCAGAAAAACACCCCTGGAACGGAGTAAGGCCAAAACCGGGGCCAGGACCTTGGTGAACACCCGGGGGGCTGTTGCCAGCCCAAAGGGAAGGGCGACAAACTGGAAGTGGAGGTCCCCCACGGCGAATCGGAGGAAGCGATGGTGACACCGGGCTACCGGAACATGGAGGTAGGCATCCTGTATATCGATGGAAGACATGAAATCTCCCTGCTCCAGGGAAGCCACCGCGGAACGGAGGGACTCCATCCGAAACAGTCGAAGGAGGAGAAAACGGTTGAGCTTTTTGAGGTCCAAAATGGGCCGCACCGAACCTCCCTTCTTGGGAACTACAAAGAGGTTCGAATAGAACCCTTGGAACCTTTCCTCTAGAGGAACGGGGGTAATCACCCCCCTGTCCAGTAAGGCTTGAACAGCCGCGGAGAACGCAGCCGCGCTTTTCGGGTCCCGCGGGGGGCGGGAGCGAAAGAACCGATCTGGAGGGAAGGACGCAAATTCGATTTTGTATCCTGAGGACACAATTTCGAGAGCCCAGGCGTCGGAGACGTGAGCCATCCAGATGTCCCTGAAAAGGCGCGACCCGGCACCCGGGTGGGTGGGGGCGCGCCTTCAGGCAGAGGACTGCTCTGCTGCGGGTGTGCGGGCAGCCTGCGGCCTGCGCCAGGAGGGCTGCGCCCGAAAAAACGGCTTCCTACGCTTATCCTGGGGAGGGGCCGAAGCGGCAGCTGCGGGGGGAGCCCCAGAGGTCCTGCGGGAGGACCGAAAACGAGACGCACCGGGGCGTCCGCGGGGGGCGCCCCTGGCTTGGGGTTGAGGAAGATGGGTGCTTTTACCACCCGTGGCCTCCGAAATAAGCTCGTCTAGGCGGACCCCGAAAAGGCGGGAACCCGCAAACGGTAGCCCCGCCAAGGAACGTTTGGAGGCAGCGTCCGCTTTCCAAACCTTCAGCCAGAGCTCCCTCCTGACGGAAACCGCCAGGGCGGAGGAGCGTGCAATAAGGGCTCCCGCATCAAGGGAGGCCTCACAAACAAAATTCCCGGCCCGAATAATAAGCTGGGCCAAGGAACGTAGGTCCTGGATGGGGACGTCCGAGTCCAACTCCTGTTCCAGCTGCGCACCCCAAGCAGAGATTGCTTTACCTGCCCAAGCAGAGGCAAAAACCGGTCTGAGAGCAGAACCGGAGGCAGCAAAAATGCCCTTGGAAAGGGTCTCCATGCGACGGTCCTCCGCTGACTGAAGAGAGGACCCGTCGGGAACAGGGATGGCCGTGTTCTTTGACAGACGGGCCACAGGGGGGGTCCACCTTGGGTGGGGACGACCAGGTGGCCACGACATCGGCTGGAAAAGGATAGCAAATGTCCAGCTTCTTGGGATTGACAAAACGGGCGTCCGGGCGAGCCCAAGCCTTAGACACCACGGAGGAGAAATCAGAGTGGATTGGAAAGACTTTTGAGGCCTGCCTGGGTCTGATAAAGGAGACGCTAGCTGCGTCAGAGCTAGGGGGGTCATCTTGCACCTTAAAGGTGTCACGAATATCTGAGATGAGTTGACCCATCGCTGAGGCTAGCTTGGACGGCAGGGCCGAGTCCATTTCCAAATCTGAAACCGCCAATTCACCTTCAGAGAGCGAATCCTTTGGAGAGGAGAGGCTCGTCTGAGTGCGCACGCGTGGCGGGGAGAGGGAGGCATCCGAGGAGGAGGCTCGCTCTACTCTAAGACGCTTCTGAGAGTGCCTAGCTCGGGAGGGGTCACTAAGAAGGGGTGAACCCGCTGCAGCGGCAGAAGCGGTGGACCCGGAGGGCGCGACAGTAAGAGTGGCGTCCTGCGGGGTAGGCGGCCTGTCTATTAGGCGGCCCACGACATGAGTGAGGCTTTCCACGGCCTGGGACAGGGATCTAGCCCAGTCAGGCGGGTCAGAGGAAGCAGGGAGCGACACAGCGGGCGACTGAGGCTGCGGTGGAACTCGGCATGCAGGACAGTGCGGATCAGACTGCCCCCGGGGGAAAGGGTTCCCTACAAGCAGTACAGGCATGGTACCAAGGCTTGGCGGCTGCAGAAGGGTCTGACATGGTGGAAAAAATGTTGCCTTAAAGTGGGAGACCCCAGGGCAAAAGGAACGGGGATTACACCCAACAACAGTACTGGTGGCACGGAGGGGGTTAACAGTCCTACCAGACCCGGATGATGCAAGCGGCAGCAGCAAGGGGAGCAGACTGAAGGAGGCTGTGGAGGAGAGGCAGCAGGCACGGGGATGAATAGCTTCAGGATCGGACGCAGAGAGGATTCCACGCAGCACTATGCGATGTGGAGCCCGACTAAACCGGAAGTAGCGGAGCGCTGTGAAGCTCCGCCCACCCCTTGCCGCGCTGAAAGAGACGCAGAGGCGCGCGCGGCAAAATGATTTTAACCCCCGAGGTGGATGAGTGCCGGCCAGATGAAATGGCACCGTTCGCGCCAAGAAAACGGCCCCCGCCGCGCCTGATGTGGCAGACGGCCTCCTGCCTACAGCCGTCCCCTGAAGGCAGAGTTCGTGCCCTGCCGCTAAATAAAGGATTTTGCCCAGATAAAGTCCCCCCCCAAATGATACCCGGTAAGGTTGCCGGTACGATATGCCCAGGGGGGGGGGGGGGGGGGGGGGATGTAGCAGCGGTGGGAGGAAGGAAGGGGAGGCTGGAGCAGCCACTCTCACCATACGCTGTCTTCGCCCTCAATCCATCCAGCAGGGTCGCCCCTTCAGCTACTGGCACCGCAGTGGCAGGAAGCCGGGGGAGGGACTTGGCGTGCGGGCGACCCTTGAGCTGGCGGGACGCAGGGGAGCGAGGCTGCCCTGGTCCACCTTGTCTTCTGTGGGGGAGGCGGCAGTGCGGAATTACCGGCACTGGCGCAACTCAACCCCGGGAGAAACAGAGGGGTCTAATGCGCCTCTGTTGTCCCTGTAAGTAGAAAAAAATCGAATTAAAACAACAAAAAACGCAAAAATAAAAATTATAGGAAAACAACCCTGCATAAGCAGGGGGTGTCTTGCCTCCTTGGACACTAAGCAAAAAACTGGCAGTCTCTTCTCCAGGCTGAAGGGTATAGCTGATGGAGGAGGGGCTTACAGCTTTCACTTAGTGTCACGCCTCCTAGGGAGCAGAGCTATACCCATGGTTTCCTGTGTCCCCCAAGGAATATGGGCGAGAAAAATCTATTAACCACAAAAAACAGAAACGTGTTATATTAACCGACTGCAATGAGGGCTGCAGTCTTACCACAATTTTTTTGGAAAACGAGACCCACTTTTTAGCACGAAAACAAAAAAAATAAAAAATTCTTGTAAAAAATTCCTGTGTCTAATAGCCTGCAGCAGTCAGGGTGGTCCAGCAGTGCCAGACCTCCCTGACTGCTTCCCAGTTTCTCTAGTTCTGTTCTGGCCCTTTGTTTACATGCAGTTGCAGGGCTGTGGGGCGTGTAACAACAATCTTTGTTGACACTCACAAATATTCATGAGCAAACCCTCAAAGACTGCCTTTCCCTCCCCCTGCTCTGCAAAGAGTGAATAAAATTGCTGCCCTGTCATGTTGTATGCGTGGTACCACAAGTCCCAGCTGTACTATACAATATCATTGCTGATACACACAGGATCTTCCTCCTATCTGTTCTTGTGCAATGCTCTGCAGACACTTCCTCACAGCCAGCAGAAGAGTACAGAGGAGAGAACTCCTCTGGTCTTTGTCAGCTCTGTGTTTGCAGGGGGAGGAGGGAGGGAAGATCCTTTTAAAAGGATCTTTCCTCAGGGAAGCCCTTCTTGTCCGCGGCCTTTTCCAGGATACGGTCCAAGACCGGGCCAAAGACATATTCTCCCGAAAACGGGATGGAGTATAGCTTCATTTTTGAAGTATTGTCGCCCGACCAGCTCTTCATCCATAAGGCGCGGCGGGCAGCGTTGGAAAGCCCAGCATCCTTTGCGGCGATTTTAACAGATTCGGCCGAGGCGTCTGCCATGAAGGCTGTGGCGGACTTCAATAAGGGGAGGGACCAGAGTAGCTCTTCCCTTGGGGTATTATCTCTAATGTGATTTTCTAACTCGTCAAGCCACAACCTCATGGACCTAGCTACCGAGGTGGCCGCGATGTTAGCTTTTAGATTAAACATGGCCGCTTCCCATGATTTTTTCAGGAGACTATCCGCCTTCCTATCCATAGGGTCACGCAACTGTGAGGTATCTTCAAAGGGCAAGGCAGTCTTTTTATTGACCTTAGCGACCTGAATGTCCACTTTGGGAGTCTCATTGAAGATCTTCCGGCTATTATTTGATTCTAATGAGGTGTTCTTGAAGGATTTGGGAACCCCCAACCGTTTCTCAGGGTTGGACCATTCGTCCAGAACCATGTCACGAATATTTTCATTAATTGGAAACACGCGGGTTTTCTTAACCCGGAGTCTCCCGAACATCTCATCTTGTATTGAGTGGGCTTTTGGGGTGTCTTCTATCCCCATTGTGGCCCGGACAGCCCTTAAGAGGTCTGGCATCTCATCTAGCGAGAAACTAAATTTCCTCTCTGACTCAGCCGTGTCAATATCAGAGAAAACCTCCTAGTCCTCCCAGGCTCTAGATGTAGAGGCATCTTCCCCTGTTACCTCCGGGTCAGAAAAGGAGGGAGAGGGTTCCCTTTGCCTTTTCGGTGGAGGCGGGTCTCTGAGAGGGGGGGAAATTTGGGATAAGGAGGTCTTCACTTCATCATGGATCATGGATCATCAAGGGTTCCTGAAGGAAGGAAGGCTGTTCTTCCGCAATGACACTAGAAATGCAGTCCTTGCAGAGTTTCTTGCGATAATCGTCCGGAAGCAGTTTGAGGCAGGACACGCATTTGGCCTGTTTACTGATTTTTTTCTGGGCCTCCTTAGGAACCTGGGGGAAATAATCCCTATCAGCCATGAAATAAATGCCATGGAGAAAAAAAGCCCCAAGCCTGAGAAGTGGAGGAGGAGGAGTAGGCAACCTGGTACAGTGTTTAAGAATAAGTAGCAGAGTAACAAGCGCTTCCCCACAGGGGACTTACAGTAGGCAGCACAGGAGGGTCTCCAGGGGAGCGGGGTTCAGCCGACATGACCGCACACAGCTCCAGGTATGCCGTACAGGAGGCATTCAGCGCTTGCTGGCGCCAAAATTTGAAGCTGGAGACGCTTCCTGGATGACGTCACTTCCCTCGTCCACCGGAAGTGACGCCGGCCGCCCTCAGAAGCGCTTCGGTGCGCACCCGGCGAACGCCCCAAGGGCTCAGTGGGAGATCGCAGCCGGGAGCAGGCTCACATCTAATAATGGAGTGAGGCCTCCATCCTTCACCCCTGCCCAGCATTAGTACGCCGACCGCAGGAGGGCAAGGGGAACACCGGTAGGTGCCAGGAAAAGAACCATCTTCATCTCCCCACAGGGAGACTCTCTCTGCCCCTGTCCTCTGTACACTGGTGTTGGTGGTGGGAGGGGGGATTTAAACCCTCTCTGTTCCTGCCCCTACAGAGGTCAGGGGTCAATCTCCTCGTAGCCGTCGTGGTGATGAGGTGGAAAAATGACATTTTTCACTTTCAGTTGTAAAATTTTTCAAAAAAAACGACATCCATATATAAATTTTTCTCTAAATTTATTGTTCTACATGTCTTTGATTAAAAAAGAATGTTTGAGTAAAAAAAATAATAATAATGGTTTGGGTAAAAGTTATAGCGTTTACAAACTATGGTACAAAAATGTGAATTTCCGCTTTTTGAAGCAGCTCTGACTTTCTGAGCACCTGTCATGTTTCCTGAGGTTCTACAATGCCCAGACAGTAGAAAAACCCCACAAATGACCCCCATTTTGGAAAGTAGACACCCTAAGGTATTCGCTGATGGGCATAGTGAGTTCATAGAACTTTTTATTTTTTGTCACAAGTTAGCGGAAAATGAGTCTCATATTCCACTAACTTGTGACAAAAAATAAAAACTTACATGATCTCCCTATGCCCATCACGAAATACCTTGGGCTGTCTTCCTTCCAAAATGGGGTCACTTGTGGGGTAGTTATACTGCCCTGGCATTTTAGGGGCCCTAATGCGTGAGAAGTAGTTTGAAATCAAAATGTGTAAAAAATGCCCTGTGAAATCCTAAAGGTGCTCTTTGGAATGTGGGCCCCTTTGCCCACCTAGGCTGTAAAAAAGGGGTCACACATCTGGTATCGCCGTACTCAGGAGAAGTTGGGCAATGTGTTTTGGGGTGTCATTTTCCATATACCCATGCTGGGTGAGATAAATATCTCGGTCAAATGCCAACTTTGTATAAAAAAAAAAAAATGGGAAAAGTGGTCTTTTGCCGAGATATTTCTCTCACCCAGCATGGGTATATGTAAAATGACACCCCAAAACACATTGCCCAACTTCTCCTGAGTACGGCGATACCAGATGTGTGACACTTTTTTGCAGCCCAAATTCCTTTTAGGAGGGCATTTTTAGACATTTGGATCCCAGACTTCTTCTCACGCTTTAGAGCCCCTAAAATGCCAGGGCAGTATAAATACCCCACATGTGACCCCATTTTGGAAAGAAGACACCCCAAGGTATTCAATGAGGGGCATGGCGAGTTCATAGAATTTTTTTTTTTTTTGGCACAAGTTAGCGGAAATTGATTATTTAATTTTTTTTCTCACAAAGTCTCCCTTTCCGCTAACTTGTGACAAAAAATATAAATTTTTACATGAACTCGCCATGCCCTTCACAAAATACCTTGAGGTGTCTTCTTTCCAAAATGGGGTCACATGTGGGGTATTTATACTGATCAATGACAGGGGGGTGATCAGGGAGTCTATATGGGGTGATCACCCCCCTGTAAGGCTCCATTCAGAGGTCCGTATGTGTTTTGCGGATCCATGGATCGGATCCGCAAAACACATACGGACGTCTGAATGGAGCCTTACAGGGGGGTGATCAATGACAGGGGGGTGATCAGAGAGTCTAATATGGGGTGATCAGGGGTTACTAAGTGTCGGGGGGGGGTGTAGTGTAGTGGTGTTTGGTGCTACTTATTACAGAGCTGCCTGTGTCCTCTGGTGGTCGATCCAAGCAAAAGGGACCACCAGAGGACCAGGTAGCAGGTATATTAGACGTGGTTATCAAAACAGCGTCTAATATACCTTTTAGGGGGAAAAAAAAAAAAAAAAAAAAAAAAAAAAAAAAAATCGCATCTACAGCCTGCCAGCGAACGATCGCCGCTGGCAGGCTGTAGATCCACTTGCTCACCTTCCGAGCCTGTGTGCGCGCGTTCACAGGAAATCTCGCCTCTCGCGAGAGGACGCGTATATGCGTCCACCCAGAATAGCAGGGCCGCCGCCAGGACGCAATCCTGCGTACGGCGGTCCTGAGGCGGTTAAAGGGGTTATCCCACAATTGATGTAAAAAATGAAAAACAGACATCATACAGTACACGATAATTTCTTTCCAACAAAGCTACAACCAGCCATGTATAACACACACACACACACACACAAGTCCAGAGATCTCCACATTTATTGCTCCAAGTGCTCTGCGAGATTATCTTCAGCCTGGCAGCTCAGGGAGAGTGTCCTTTCTGCTGCAGCTCTCTCCTTCTAACATGCCACAGCTTCTAACAAAACATATGGCTGGTGGCAGTTGACAATTTAAAGGAGTTATCCAGGTCAAGATAGGTCATCATTATCACATCTGTGGGCCCCGGCCTCCTCCTCAAGTCTGTTTTGGTGCCTACTGGTACCAGAGTACAGAAGCCGACTTCGGATCCCAGTTTTAAAGTTGTTTTCAAGTTGAATAATCGATGTCCAAAGTTATTCAACGAAGTTTCGTGCAACTTCGGAGATAACGAATTCCGCCTCAGCTTCGCTCAACACTAGTCATCAGTATAAAGGTCTCAAAAAACCCTCTTTAAAAGGGGTCGTCTCATCATGCCCCCATTGTCTCATTGGTGCGGGTCCCAGTGGAGCCCCGCAAGGTGGTGGCCGGACCGGAATCCTCCAGCCACCACCTTGCGGGGCTCCCCATAGAAGTGAATAGGAGCGTACCGTGCATGCGCGGCCCCCGCTCCTATTCATTTCTATGGGGCCAACGGAAATAACCGAGCCAGCTAGTAAGGCCTCATGCACACGACCGTTCAGTTTTTTGCGAAATTTGTGGAACGGAACAGGTAGCCCATTGTAGAAATGCCTATTCTTGTCCGCAAAACGGACAATAGGACATGTTATATTTATTTTGTGGGGCCACGGAACGGAGCAACGGATGCGGACAGCACACAGAGTGCTGTCCGCATCTTTTGCAGCCCCATTGAAGTGAATGGGTCTGCACCTGAGCCGCAAAAAACTGCGGCTCAGATGCGGACCAGAACAACGGTCATGTGCATGAGGCCTAATTGTAAAAAAAAAAAAAAAAAAAAAAAATAATCACACAAAATAAATGTGCAATTACAAAAAAATATAAAATCATACCTCTGATATATATGAGTGCATATGTGGGAAACTACTACTGAGGTTTTTAGCCATAATATATTTACAGCAAGTTAACATGAAGCTCTATAACTATTATTTTTTTGTGGGCAAAGGTGGCAGAAGCCCTGCTCCCGGTGACCACCATAACTTTTTTTTTATAGTTATGTCTACGGAGATGTGTGGGGGCTCATTTGAGGGAAATCTGTCTTTTTTGACATTTTGGGGTGTGTATGACTTGATCAATTTTCTTTGGAGATAAAAAGTGATGAAAAAACAGCAATTCAGCCTTTATTTTTTTCTGTTAAATCCTTCACCACATGGACTAACTTTTTAATATTTAAATAGTATGGGTGTTTTCACATGCGACGATGCCCCTTTTTATTGTTTATTTTGATTTTGGGGAAAGTGGGGTGGATTTACTTTAAAAAAATATTTTTATATAACTTCAAAACTCTTTTTTTACTTTTCATCAGATTGCAACTCATACAGAATATTCGAAATTGCTCCATTATTCTGTATAGAAATCACTATATCACAGTTCAGTGCTGCCACGTACTGGCCTGAGCTGGGATATATGAATAATAAGCCTGGAAGCCTAGTACAGGCTGCGGCTCATTTTTAGAACAGGGTGCTTTCCCCAATCTCCGCTGGGGGAAGGCGCGTCTTAGCAGGAAGCCCGCTCTTCCGTTTAAGACTCTCAGATGCTGTGGTGACATTTGACAAATGCCACAAGGGGCTCCTCTGAGATTTAATCACCCAAGGGCCCATATGAACCTGGAGCCAGCCCTGCCTCCAAGCCTGGCAACAGGAGCTTGGCTGTGTACTGTGGTCTTGCTGCTGCTTACAGTATGGCACTGGACCTCTAAGGACTCCTGCCAGCACCATAATACTATCTTAAAGGGTTAAGAGTACAGCTGATTCGAATAGTTTACACATTGTCATTGGTTAGCAATAGCAATACTGGGACAAAAAAAAAAACTACAATGTCTGTTTTGTCAAGTAGCCTATTCCCCATAAAATAATTCTGGAGCATCTTTTTCCTGTTCGGTTAGTTAGTGTCCTAGTTTATATTTTCACAAGGAATACCAGGAGGATGAGAACATCACCACGGTCTAAGAAAAGGTCCAAAACCGCAGAAAAACCCCCTTGGGAAAACCAGTTTAGCAAAAACACAGCAGCCAGATATCAGTTGTAAAGCAATACTGAAATAGTACGAAGTGCTTTTTTTTTTTTTTTTCTGGCTATATTTTATTTACTCCTGGCACTTTATTTTCAGTGCATGGCATTTCAAAATGCAGCACGCTTCATGTGTGGCAACTATAGCCTTAATATCTAAAATTCTATAATTCTAAAATCCTTAATATCTAAAATAGTTAATGGGGTTGTCCCATTACAAAGAATTGTCCCCTATCCACAGAACAGGCTATAAAAGTGTTGGATTCATGTATCACGGAGGACGTGTGTTTCCCATTTGAATGGAGTGGTGGTCACACATTGACACTGCTGCTCCATTCATGGGACTGCTGGAAATAGCCGAGTACCGCCCAGATCAGACACTTATCCTCTATATTTTGGATAGGGAATAGGTCTTTGTATTGGAATAACCCCTTTAAATGCAGAAGTCCCACCTTTAACCTACAAAAAAACGGATGCAACCCTCTCTGGTGCAGCCTAAATTTCAAAAAGAAAGTAAAGCAGATCTCTGGTCATATTAGTTGTCACTTCTATAGTAAAACAGCTTTGCATGCAATAGACCTTCGACTAAACCCATCTAAGTTGTGTGAATCCTTTATCTACTATATTGTCACAAGTAAATTCCATCTTCTAACTAGATCATTGACCAGACAAGTTGGAAGTTTTTTTTGTTTTATGTACCTGTGTTTGCCAGACGGGATTTTATGAGCTTCTCCATTGTGTCATCTGGTATGGGGCTTCCAGTCTTGTAATGTTTTGACATTCGTTGCAGAGATTCCCTCTCCCACACCCAATTCTCCAACATTTGGGAGGGAGCTTCAACAAAATCTCTTTCCACGTGTGTTCCGCTGAACATTGCGAAATCTGCCTGTGGCACATGTACAGCTTTAAAGCTGCAGTTTGAAAAAACTTGCACATGTTAAAGAAAATGCACCTGGTTGTACCTACCTCAGCACAGATCTGATGCATCACATGGCCAAATTCATGGAAGTACGTCTCCACTTCATCGTGCTGCAGAAGAGATGGTGCATCCTGAGTTGGTTTGGTGAAGTTGGCAACCATTGCAGCAACAGATATCTGTCTGCTACCATCTGGTAGGAGACACCCAGGTTGTAATCCAAAGCAGGCTGCATGGGAATATTTCCCTTCCCTATGACAGATGACATGTTTAGAACAATATAAGGCCATGTGGAATCTGAGTGACATAAAACATAAGGATTGGCATGGTGCAGAGTAATTCAGAAAATCATGCCTTACCGAGGATATAAATCAAGGTAGAACTTCCCCATAAGCTGGCCTGTCTTTGCATCTCGTACAGAATATAAAGTAACATCCTCGTTCCATACAGGAGCACCTTTTTCCAGCTCAAAGGTTAGACCCAGTAGCTCTTGGTAAATATCTAGTAGACCAGAAGTCACAACTTCCATTGGGAAATATTCCTTGAGAAGATTCTGATCCACACTGTATGTGGTCTCCTCCACCTGGTTCATGTAGTATCGCATGTCCCAAGCATTGATCTCCCCATCAAACTCAAGTCCTCTCTTTTCACATTCCTTCTTTTTCAGTTCTAAAATGACTGCTCTTTCCTTCTCTCCCAAAGGCTTCAGTTTCTGGGATAATTCATCTGAGAAAAAACATTCCATAAGTTACCATAGTCCAGTGCAAAAACTTGCATCTCATTGATAAATCTATTCATATATTGGACTTCAATTCTAAATTATGATAGTTTCTCTGGTTTATGATTGGACAATGAAATATATCATAAGCGTACCATTCTGTCTGGTTTTGCAGACAGAAATCATGTAGAGACAGACAGATGTAGCAAAGTGAATTAGATTTACGTGGAGTAAGAGGAATTTAAAGGCTATGGACAGGTTTGGGGCATATGATTGCAATTTACTCATTTTAAACTAAAAATTATTTTTTCAGTTGGTCTTTATTAAAAATGTTCAGCCATTTCTGAGATACAAGGATTAAAAAAAAAAAAAAAAATAATAATAATAATAATAATAATAATAATAATAATAATAAGTCTGCCAACTGTCACTTTGTTTTCCCGTCATCTGACAGCTCAGGTGTAGCTCATCTCTGATCTCCCGACCTCATACACTTGAGCCATATTCTTATCAGTTTGATAAGAATTGAGCTATAATTAATGTTTAGGAGGTGAGGAGATAAAATAAGAGCTCTACATGAGCCATCAGCTGACAGGATTCAAAGAAAATAGAAAGTGACAGCTTGCAAACTGATTTTTTTGCAAGATTGATTTTTTAACCTTTGTATCTTAGAAATCTCTGAACATTTTTAAGTTAAATCAAATTTTTATTTGTATATGTACAGGAAAAATAAATGTACGGTAATACAAGCAAGCCTTCAATGCAAGGCAAATATTCTCCACAGCAGAATACAGAACAGCTTATCTTGCATAAAGAAAGATTAATGACCAAATAGCAATAATAACAATTAGGGAAGACAACACGACAACAGGCGCGTCCAATTCCTGTATTTGGTATTGGTAAAAAAAAAAATGTAAAAGTATAGTCAGGCTCTCTATATCAATGTATAGTAGTCATAGCGAGTATGTTATAAGTGTCTTTCGGGATTCTGGCTAGCTAGAAACTAAGAAACCAAATAAAAGAAAAGACATCCTTAAGCCAGGCCTCCTCCCTCCAACCGTGGTAAGAGGGCGAATCTCTAAAGGAAACCCAGGGAAGCCACAAGGAGCTGAAGGTGGAGTACATACCCGATTCAGAGGCCATCATCTCCTCCATTCTCATAATTTTGTTAAGTTCCAGTTCACTCTAGAAGGTGCAATTGTAGACTTCCAAAATCTTGGTATCACCAATTGCATGGCTATCACAAAACAGCGGAAGATGCTCTTCCTCATGCGGTGAACCGGGCCAGTGAACATGAAAAGAAGTGCAACTTCCAGGTGAGAGATAGAGATGGAGACATGGAAAAGTTTATTATACAGGGCAGTATTATTTAACCATAGTTGGAAGGTCCTGGGACAGGACCACCAAATATGTTCTATGGTCCCCACTGCACCTCTGGCAGGTGTCTGAGCACGAGGGATGCATCTTATGGAGTTTAGATGGCGTCAAGTACCATCTGGTCAGTCCTCTTTAGTATAAGAACTACCTCTGGACTTAGGAAAGAAGGGACACTGTCCGTCATCCCTCCAAGGAGCAACCCATACATTGTAGAGATCAAATGTGTGGCTGGAGAACCAGACAAGCAAATCTGTTCAAATGGTAATATAGAGCGAATCAGTTCCTCATGAGAACATTTTTAATAAATATGAAAAAATATAAAAAAAAAGATTTTTAGCCCAAAGTAAAATGAAATCATTTAAAATTTTGCCCTGAAGGTGTCCACAGCCTTTACACTCCTGGAGAATACTAGTTCTTATGATCTGATGTGGTCTGCAACAAGAAGGCTAGGGAGACAGTTTTTTTTTTTCTATTTAAATGTTGTTTTAGTGTTAAAGGGGTTGTCTCACTTCAGCAAGTGGAATTTATCATGTAAACAAAGTAAAAAGGTTGTGTCACTTCAGCAAATAGTATTTATTATGTAGAGGAAATTAATAAAAAACACTTAATATACTGCGATTCTCCAGATTGCATCCTTTCTGGCTTGATTCGTTTTTTCCAACACATTATACACTGTTCGTTTCCATGGTTATGACCACCCTACAATCCATTAGTGGTGGTCGTGCTTGCACTCTATAGGAAAGCACTAGCCTAATGTGTGGTCCTGGCCACCAGAGAGCACTTTTTCCTTTAGCGTGCAAGCAAAGGAAGCAATATGGATAATCACAATATATTAGTAAGTGCCTTGTATTTTCCTTTCTCTACATAATAAATGCTATTTGCTGAAGTGAGCCAACCCCTTTAATACAAGGCACTTACTAATGTATTGTGATAGTTCATATTGTCTCCCTTGCGGACTTGATTTATTTTTCCCATCACATTATACACTGCTCCTTTACATGGTTACGACCACCCTGTAATCCAGCAGCCCTGGTCGTGCTTGCACTATAGGAATAAGCACTGGTCTCTCTGGAGGCCGGGACAGCAGGAGTGCACACAGGCAGAGTTTTTATCAGTTAACCTTATGGGAACACTGGATAGTTCAGCAGGGGAATAATGAGAGAACAGCGTATGTTGTATAGAATGGCTAAAACGGCTGGACCCTTAGTGTGGACTAGTCACACCCATCTGAAGGTTGGGCTAATTTGTGACTACTGGGACGCTCATGTGATTAGGACATGCACATGTAGGTTTATTCTAATGCAGAGTCTTTTAGAAGGCTAGTCTGAATGGCCCATCAGCACTGCCCAGCAAAAAGCCAACTGCTCTGAATAGCACTGGTAATGTACTGAAGAGTTTTTCCCTAAAGGGTTATTACGGGATTGTACCACTGGGTTTAAAGCCACTGAAAAATTCTGAATAAATGCGGTATGTATCCACTTGTAAACTGAAAAAATAATATACACTTTATTTAGATAATAGTTAAAAAACCACTTGTGGGGCTTGTTCCCCTAGGTATCACAGGCAGATAATTTGGTGGAATCACAGTCAGGTGTGGAGAGGTCAAGGTAAGTATAGTGATATACCGAAAGGAGTACTGTGCGAATGTACCAGGGTACTGAAATATTAACCCCTGGATGACTGGCATTCGGATCCCCCAAGGTATACAAAGATAGGATGGTAAACACAGTTTAGACCTGATCTGGCCAGTCCTGCACCCCCCTGTTAGAGCAATGTACACCCAGTGCAACCACACTGGGAATAACAATCTCAGAGTGGTTCACTCTGCATGACAAAAAAGTTGGCTCCCTAGGTGCGCTCTACGCGTTTCATCAGGATTGCCCTGAGACTTCAGGAGCACTAATAGATAGAACGAAGATGTGAACATACAGGCAAAAAGGATGACCACCGTTGATGCTGTGTGGACATCCCCCACTGTAGAGGTACTGCTGATACACCTAAACTGTAAAAGTGACCCTGATGCACCTAGCTACAGTAGCGCTGCCCTAGCTGGTATGCTGAGGCCGGACATCCAGACTGTGTTTACCACCCTATTTTCGTATACCTTGGGGGATCCGAATGTCAGTCATCCAGGGGTTAATATTTCAGTACCCCGGTACATTCGCACAGTACTCCTTTTGGTATATCTCCAATCGGAGATAAGGTGGGGGGGGGTATACTTGATTCCACCAAGTTATCTGCCTGTGATACCTAGGGGAACAAGCCCCACAAGTGGTTTTTTAACTATTATCTAAATAAAAGTGTTTATTATTTTCATTTTAGTAACCTTTTTTTAGTACTACTGGGTTTAAGCACAACACCACTTTTACTGATGGTTAGAAAATTACCTAATTAGAATTATTATAGTGGATCCAAAAAGGTACAGCTTCATATTCGGGCAGGCATTCCACCCCATCATGTGATAGAACAATCTATTTGACAGTGGGGGTGATATTCTCTCACCTAGAAATGATGCCACAGTCTTGCTGCTCTTTGCCATGTTCATTTCCAAGATGAAATCAGCATGTGTGGCAAACCCAAGTAAACTGCTTTTCTCTTCTCTAAGCTTCACCAGTTCTCGAAGGAGATTATTGTTCTCCTATGGAAGTCAATCACAACAACATTAAAGTCTCATTTTGAAGACTACGCTGTCCATTAGGATGAAACAAAATATGTCCTTACCTCTTTGCAGCGAGAGTTGAAAGCCAACTCCAGCTTCTGCCTCGTCTCCGGAACAAAACATTTTTTCATCAGAGGGAAATAATGGGGATACTTTAAAGTTACTTTTAGTTTTCCATCCTCCGCTTTCTCCAGTGAGTTCAAGAAATCATCAGGGAGGCCTCCTGGAAACCACATTGAAGCAGTGTAAAGCGAGTGCTACCCAAAAAAGCGCTTTTGGAATACTTTAAAGAAATGTATTGGGAATTACAGATTGACCTGTCCCGCGGACAGGTTATCAATATCGGATTGGTGAGGGTCCAACTCTCGGCACCACTGCCAATCAGCTATTAGAAAAGGCTGCTGCCAGTGTGAAAAGTAGCCTAACCCGTAAGCCAAGATGCCTAAACATTACTTCATTAAGGCCCCTTTCACACGGGCGAGTATTCCGCGCGGATGCGATGCGTGAGTTGAACGGATTGCACCCGCACTGAATACCGACCTATTCATTTCTATGGGGCTGTTCACATGAGGGGTGATTTTCACGCATCACTTCTGCGTTGCGTAAAAAAATCGCAGCATGCTCTATACAGAAGTGAATGGAGTTGCGTGAAAATCGCAAGCAAGTGCGGATGTGGTGCGATTTTCACACACTGTTGCTAGGAGACGATCGGGATGGAGACCCGATCATTATTATTTTCCCTTATATTATTTTCCCTGTATTCAGAATGCTATTATTTTCCCTTATAACCATGTCATAAGGGAAAATAATACAATCTACAGAACATTGATCCCAAGCCCGAACTTCTGTGAAGAAGTTCGGGTTTGGGTACCAAACATGCGTGATTTTTCTCATGCGAGTGCAAAACGCATTACAATGTTTTGCACTCGCGCGGAAAAATCGCACGTGTTCCCGCAACGTACCCGCGTGAAACCAGCCTAAGGGTTTGGCCACTCTGTTAACACACTTACTAATAAATCTTCTTAAGCAGATGTGCCTGGTTTTCCTGCTATGGACAGCCACACCCCCTCCTGTCCTCTCACCACGCCCCCTCCTGTCCTCTCACCACGCCCCCTCCTGTCCTGCTCTTACAGCTGCCTGTCTCCTCCATCCTGTGCCATGGAGGAGCTACCTAGTGTGCAGCTGTCTGGGTCCTAAAGCACCCTGCTTGTACCAGAGGTGCTTTCCTTCAGTGACTGGCACTCCTGGCTGTGCAGGGCTGGCAGGGACACTTGTTAAAACCTGTGATGGCTGATCTGACTGCAGGCTCTGCCCCCTCTGTTTCCCCTGTACCAAGAGGACCCTGCCAACATGCGAGGATATAGCAGAGCCAGGAAGGTGCTGAGGAGCACAGACTGTGAGCAATCCCAGTGTCTGTCCTGTTTATGGCCCCTCTGCACTGTGTTCTTATCACAGACATGATATTACAGCCAGAACAACAGTTCAGGAGCTTTAACCCCTTGTGAGGCCAGTGATATCAGCAGCAGTCACTGGTCTCACCATCTATAATTGTGTGCCCTCTCCTTACGGCACTCTGTATATGGTGATATGTGACCCCCACCACTGCATATAGAGATCAGTGACCCGCTGTACACGGTGATCTGTACTAACAGTAGCCCACGAGTGCCGCCGGAAGTCCGCTCCGGCCTCATTCACTTTAATGGAGACTGAGTTGGAGATGCGGCCACAGCACGGCAAACATGCTGAGAAGCGGCTGGACAAAAAACGCAGCGTGATGGCATCAGTGAGTGTGAATAGGGCCAGAGCGGACTTCCGGCAGCACTCGTGGGCTACCGTTAGCACAGATCCGGCAGGGGGAACAGCCTGTCAGACCCTGCTAATGCTAGTGTGAAAGTCGTGTGATGATAGACAGGATGCTCCTCTCTGTGAGCAGATCGATTTGTACAAATGTATTCATCAGAGCTCTTGTGCAACAAAGATCTGTCCCCCCGCTCAACAGCCCCCCTCCTATGGCAGTCCATGCACCTAAACAGAAATCTATGACCGCTCAGAGCTGCCGTAGATTTCTGGCTTCATTTGAGTCCGAAAACTGGCGAAAATTAACAAATTTGTTGGGGCCATTGTCACGGCTTTTTTTTTTTTTTTTTTTTTATATATTAAAGGCACGTTTAAACACATAGTTTGCAACTTTTTAACGCCACTTTTTAGAAACAAGGGAAATGATAAATCTCCCCTTCTATTCATTCTGTTTATGGCTTAAATCCAATGGTGCAACTAGAAATGACTAGGCCCCCTCCAGCAGGTTTATGAATAGGGCCCCCTCCCTCCCCCCAGTAACATATGTATGATACATTAGCATCGTATTCCTGTGTGCTGCTGGGACTGGGGCGCACTTCCTATTGCTATGTCTGTACAGCAGTTATTCACTGATGACTGAGTTATTGATATTATATTATATTATATTATATGAGGTTTCTATGGAAACACAGGTGGGCGGGGATGTCATGTGACTGCTCCTCTGAACATGCTTGCTTGCTGCAATGCATGCTGGGATTTTTACTTCCACTTTGCCGCTGCTCCTCCCACACAGGTCTGAGGAGCTCCTCCAAGATAGTGCGTCATGGTGAACAGGTTAGAAAATGTAGCCAGTACATGTCACATGGTATAAATACTTCATCGTTTTGGCTTATGTCTGGGGCACTTTGGATTTTTGATAAAGGGGTTGGCCCACCCAAAGTAACTATAAAAATTCAATAACATCACTGATCACTCAGAACTCAAAAAAGGACCACATTTACTAAACAGATTGAGCCTAGATGCTGCAGTAGAACGTGGCACATTTTCCACTGATAGAAATCCAACATGGTGAGTTTACCACGAGGGGAGAGCTTTGGATGTGACACAGTGTGCCAAAACTGCACCCAAATCTTGACAGGATACTTTATTGCAAGGTAGGCCTAACCAAAAGTCAGTCAGTGTAAAGTTAGGCAATGTATCTACCCATGCACGAAATTTACCATCCAGCCCGATAAATTTGGCTATCTAGACTGCCTAAGTTTATGCTGACTACATATTAGCATTAATAATTCTATGCATTTAGTGTACTTCTAAATAAATATCTGGAATAACGTAAAGCAGTTCACCCACTGGAGGCCTTTCTATAACCTTTTTCCACGCATCAGTTCTGCATTGAGTGAAAACGCAGCATGTTCTATATTCTGTGTTTTTCACGCAGCCCTGGCCCCATAGGAGAGGGCTTCGGTGAAAAACGCATTGCATTCAGAAGCAAGTGCGGATGCGGTGCGTTTTTCACTGATGGTTGCTGAGATGTTGTTTGTAAACCTTCAGTTTTTTTTATCACGCTCGTGAAAAGTGCATCAAAACGCATTGCACTCGCGCGGAAAAAACTGAACGCAATCGCAGACAAAACTGACTGAACTTGCTTGTAAAATGGTGCGAGTTTTACTGAAGGGGATAGGATGGCAGGCCTGACTCATTTACTATTTTCTATGCATAGTAAAGGGTCTAAACATAAGACAGTTAGGAAGCTGGCTTACATTTAGAAGCAGAGGAGGATCCGCCGAAGTTATGTAGAGGCCGGTGCCATTCAAGTCAATGGAGCTGAGCTGCAATGCCCAGTACAGCCGTTATAAAATGTACTGCACTATCCTTGCAAAGCCGTTGGAAGCTGGATGCGCTCACCAGAGCTCCGGTGATCGCAGTGGCTCCCTGAAACTGCCGATTGGTGGGAATGTAGGGACTCGAACCCCTGCCAATGTGCTAATGATGGCCTATCCTGAGGACAGGTCATCATCATCAATTCCTGGATAACCCCTTTAAACATTGCATGGCCTACACTATGTACATTTATACATTTCTGACCAATTTCATATGCACTCAACTCACCTAGCTCCTCCCTAGAAAAAGTTAAAAAAGTAATGTCCTCATTCAAATTTTTGCTAAAATCAATGGAAAGCGTGCTCATTTTTTTCTTAATGTCCTTAATTTTCTGCAAAATAAAAAGGAACAATTTAAAAGCAGTGAAAATTATAAAATTCTACCAAGAAACCTGTAAAATTACAATAAAGTTATTTGGGAAGTTAATTTACATTTTTTTTATTTTTATTAATTCACATGTGATATTTAAAAACAGCCTAAACTTTTTTTTTATAGGTTATTAAAGGGTTTCTTAGACCATAATAAAAAAATGAAAATTACTTACCAGTAATTGGATTTTCCTTTAGCCTCCACAACGGCATTACCTGAGGTTACTCCACCTCCTTCAGGGGCAGGAAACAATTAGATCAGTGCATAAAACGCCCCCCTTTTTTTTTTTTTAACAAAAAAGAACAAAAAGATATCATCCACACAAAATAGTATGAACACAACAGGAAAATTGTGGCGTGAAATTATCCATGCTGTTGTGGAGGCTAAAGAAAAATCCAATCACCACTAAGAGTAATTTTAGTTTTTTCCTCTCGCCTCCACAACTGCATTACCTGGAGGATTAACAGAGAAATTGTCTAGGGCCGGATAACAGACAAAACCTTCCTCCCGAAGGTCACATCCTTATTAGAAATTACATCTAGTTTGTAATGTTTAAAGAAAGTAGATGGGCTAGACCAAGTGGCTGCCTGACAAATCTCCTCTAAGGAAGCATGGGCGCCCTCCGTCCAAGATGTAGAAACCGCCTTTAGTTTTAGCGGGGGAGAAACGTTCTTTTCCCTATAGCAAAGGACAGTGCATTGTTTAATCTAGCGTGCTATGGTGGCTTTGCTTGCAGCTCTCCCCTTGCTCATTTAGTACCTAGGCCACAACAACTGATCCGACTTCCTAACTTCTCTAGTTTTTTCAAGGTACTGTAAGACGCATCTCCTAAACTTACAAATTCTGAAATCTTTTTTCCGAAGTTGCCTGGGGACAAAAAGATAGATATTTCTTTCTGGCAATGGAACTTAGAGACCACTTTAGGAAGGACATTTGGAGAGTACTGTAAAATTATTCTATCTTCCAGAATTGTAAGATAGGGAGGAGATAGAGAAGGCTTGAATTTCTACCACCCTTTTGGCGATGGTAATTGTCAGAAGAAATGCAGTTTCCAAAGACAATAACTTTTCTGAAATATCAGCAAGAGGTTCAAAGGGAGCATCCATTACTGAACTGAGAGGACCAGATTTAAGTCCCATGAGGGTACCTTAGACCTAATGGAAGGACGAATTCTACTAGCTCCCTTAAAAAACCTCCATATTAATTCCAGCTCAGCTAATCTGATTCCCATAAAAGGCACTTAGGGCCGATACTTGTACCTTCAGGGTACTTATTCTGAGGCTTTTCTTTAGACCTGCTTGCAAAAAATCCAATATTATATTGACATCCGAAGCCATAGATGGGTTCCAGACTTCAGACGCCGACAGCAAAAAGGATTTCCAAGCTCGAAGATATATTTTTGACTTCACTACAGTTCTACTCTGCATTAACGTATCTATGACCGCATTCAATAATACTTTACTTTTTAAGATTGCTCGTTCAACCTCCAAGCAGTCAGCCGAAGTTGAGGAATGTCTAGATGCATCACCGGCATAGGAGATACGGAATTTGAGGAAGATGCCGAAAGTCCTGTTTTGACAGGGACATCAGAACGGGAAACCAGGCCCTCTTCGGCCAGAAGGGGGCTATGAGAATTAGTTGTACTCTGTCCTCTATCACTTTCATTAGTACTCTTGGTATTAAGGCGAGTGGTGGGAAGGCGCATAGAAGGCCTTGCGGCCACTGACCTACTAGAGCATCCACCTGTAATGGTTGGTCCTGGTGGGATAAAGAGAAAAACTTTTTTGTTCTCTTTTGAGGCAAAAAGGTCGATTTCTGGGAGATCCCATCTGAGGCATATGTCCTCGAAGACTTTTTGATTGAGGCTCAGCTCTCCTTTTAGCATTCTCCTGCTTAGGAAATCTGCCACACAGTTCTGCTTTCCTTTTATGTGTACAGCCGAAAGGGACATCAGGTTTCTCTCCGCCCACCTGAAGATTTTTGTTGCAATCAGAGATAGGGGACGACTTCTTGTACCCCCTTGCTTGTTCAGTTGTGTTGTCCGATAAGACTTTTACATGCTTTAAGTTTAGTAGTGGGGAAAAGGCGTTTAGGGCCTGCCACACTGCTGAAAGTTCCCTCATGTTTGAGGATGACTGGGCCAGATAAGGACTGTGGAACAAGGACTGTGGAGTCCCTGTTTCACTTGATTTTTTAGATTAGCTCCCCAACCATGCCTGCTTGTATCTGTCGTTAAGACAAGCTGATCCTTTTGACGCCATTCTACGCCTATGGAAGGTATTACTAGTCTTTTGTTTAGTTTAACGAGGTCTGTTTTTTGTTCCAGACGTCTAACAGGAAAGACTTAAGTACTCTTGAATGAGCCTGGGCCCATTTTACTGCAGGCATCGTTGAGGTCATGAGACCTAAGATGGTCATTATGTCTCTGATCGACACTTTGCGATTTTGGCAAAATTACGATACCTTGAAAATTAGATCCTTTTGTTTCATTATTGGAAGAAAAGAGGTCATTAGACCCGAATCCAAGAGCACACCTAAGAACACACATCATTGGCTTAGAAGGAGATTTGATTTTTGGAAGTTTATTAACCAACCGAAACTTGCCAAGGTATCCATCGTGATCTGCAAATTCAGCCTTAGAGTTTCTTCTGAAGGAACGGCAATCAGAAGATCGTCGACGTAAGGTATAAGCAATACCTCCGAGTGATGGAGGAAGCCTGCTACCTTTTCCACGATCTTTGTAAAGAATCTGGGGGCTGAACAGAGGCCGAACGGAAGGACCTGGAACTGAAAATGTTGCAGCCAGACTTAGGAACTTTTGATATCTCAGGTGTACAGTATCTGGACATGATAGTATGCGTTCGTAAGATCTAGGGTTACCATAAAGCAGTCTTTCTGAAGTAGATTAATCGTAGACTTTATTGTCTCCATCTTGAATCTTTTGTATTGTTCAGGTCTCTTAAAGTTTATAATTGCTCTGAAGAATCCATTCTGCTTTTTTACTAATAAATAAATAAGAGCCGCCTTTTCTAGCAAAAGAGATCTGTTCTTCCATCGCTTTTTGATCTACCCCTATTAACTTTATGTTTAAAAGAAATCTGTATTTTTATTAATTCTAACTGGTAACCATCCCTGATTACCGACATGATCCAGGGAGAAGCATAAATGTATTCCCAAGCTGGGGCAAAGTCCCTTAATCTTCCTTCCACAGGAGCTTTGGCGTCATTTGGAAGACTGCCGAGAGGTTCTTTCTGAATTAAAGATTAATTCCTTTCCTTTATTTCTAGAAGATTGCCAGTTTGAGGTGGATCCCTTTCTTTTTTGATCAAACTTATGTCTCTGGGAACAAAAAACTTCCTTTGGTGGAAAAATTTCGACTCCGTAGGAAAACCCTTCTTGTCTTCAGCTTTCTCCAGAATATCATCTACTGTAAATATGATCCAAAGAGTCTATCCCCTTCACATGCGGATGGAACACAATCTGTTTTTTGAGGCTGTGTCCCCAGACTATGATTTTAGCCATACGGACCAGCGAGAGGCATTCACCAAGGCAGCGGACCTAGCTGACAACTTAAAAGGGGTTCTCCGGGAATTAAGAAAATGAAAATACTTAAATATTACTTTAATTATAACTATATTCTCAAATACCTTTCATTATTTATAATGGCTCGTGTTGTCTGGGGAGCACTCATCAGGGGAAACAAAATGGCCGCTGTCCCAAATCCTGTCCTGATCACACAGGAGGACAAGTTACTTTACAACACTAAGGTAAAGAGCGCCTCACCCTCCTCCTCCTCTCTACTTGTCAGGGATTAGAATACAGATGATAACTTTAGCTGAATCTCTGGGGAATTTAGTTCATGAGGAGACATGAAGTACAGAGAGGACGGACAGGACAGACTGTGGTAATATGGCAATGGAGACTATAAACAAGTGCTGCTGCTCATCAGCCACACCTCACCCTCCTCTCATGTCTCCTCATCATCTCCATTCCCACAGAGATTCACCTGCATTCAGGATCATGATTCCTGACAAGCAGAGAGGAGGATGAGGCAGCACTATGGCCGATTGTGGTGAAGTAACTTGTCCTCCTGTGTGATTAGGACAGGTTATGTGTGTACTGATAGGACGGCGGCTATTTTATTTCTCCTAATAATTGTTCCCCTAGACAAAACAAGCCATTTTAAGTAATGAAAGGTATTTGTGAATATATTATAAAATATTATTTAAGTATTCATTTTTTTAACTCCTGGAAAATCCCTTTAATGTCCGCGGACGCCTCAGCCCAAAAATCTGCTGCTTGTTTTAGTACAGGTATCGATGATAGGTTGTTCCAGTTGTGATAACCATAAAGCAAGGGTACGAGCCGTATATGTGGCAGTTATCCCAGATCTAAAGGCTGCAGTGGAAGGTTCCCAATTTATTTATTTTTTTTTAAAAGGGCTTCAGACTTTTTTTCCCCATCGGGTCTCTAAGCAACTTAAGGTCTTCAAAAAGGTAGGGAAGATTTTTTTTTGAGATTTTCCAATAGGGGCATCCACTTTTGGGGCTTTATCCCAAAGGGCACAGTCTTAATCTGTAAATTAGATATCTTATCTAAAAAAAAATTTATGTTATCTGCCTTTTTTTAGGATCTCTCCACTCATCCTGTATCATATTTTTAATATTACTATGAACTGGAAAAACTTTTTTGTCACCTAGACCTAGGAACATCTGGTCATGTACAGAAAGGGGTTTCTTTGCTTCCTCAAAATTTATGGTGGCTCTGATATTTTTTTAAGAAGGGATTCAGTCTCTTCAATAGAGCAAAGCGGACAATACGGCGTGTCATCCATATTACTTGATCCCGCATCTGAGGAGATTTCTCCTTCATCCAAATCTGAATGACTATCCTCAATGAACTGTGATAAAGATTTTGATGTAGATGGTTCCGGCAAAGCTGTGGCAAGTTTAGAGTCAACCACTGCCCCCACTTCTTCCTTAATTAATGATCTCAAGCTCTTTATTAAGGAAGGAGTTTCTTCAGACACTACTTTGTATGTGCATTTCTGACATAGCCATTTTTTGGAAGAAGCAGCAAGGGTATTTTTACAGATGGCACATCTCTTTTGATACGGCTCTCCACTGGCTTTTGCACTATCTTTGCCCTAGAATGCAAAGGAGACTCTTAGCCAAAAAATAAAAAAACTGGAGGTAAACAAAGGAGCCGTCACCTAAGAGCAGACAGAACCTGCATGAAATCACCCAGTGATTATTTATCATTGCCAAGTAAAAGGGCACTCCTGGAGGATGCTTACCAGACTGGAGGGTCTAGGAGGATCAGAAAATTTGTGGCCAACATCTCCTTCTGAGACCAGGGACATCTTACACCACCTCTTGTCCAGCAGAGTGTATGGGACACCATGCTCCAGCGTTCACACCTCCTTTTCAAAGCGGTGGTGGACGCTACGCCGGCTGACGTCATCACGCAGCGCCTCACTTCCGGCGCGCCAACGTCCCGCTCTTCAATGCCTCTGCGCATGCGCCCGTTTGGAACGCAAATGGCTGCAATCCTCCGCCCTCAACACCTCACATGCTCCACGCATCGCGGAGCAGGGATCTCAGCCCAGAGTTGCCGGCATCCGCCGGACTTAGAGGCCCTACCCCCTGCACCAGCCCTCTGGTACAAGGGCCGGGATAACAAACCGAAAGGCTGTGTGATCTTGTTTGCACCGACTCTCCTGCACTCCTTGAGGGACAGGAAACAACTGAAGCAGGACATGGGAGGGGGCGTTTTATGCACTGATCTAATTGTTTCCTGTCCCTGAAGGAGGTGGAGTAACCTCCAGGTAATGCCGTTGTGGAGGAGAGAGGAAAAATTACCCTTTTGTTACATGAAAATAAATAAATAAAATAAAATACTGAATGCCATACCTAAATGGACGGCCATATCACACAGATAAGGAACATATTAGCATGTTAGTTAAACATTAAGCAGTCAGTGGGGAGTACAAATTCCCAGTTCCTTTCCTGCCAGCACTATAAACAATATAAAAATAAAACAAAGGTATGGCTACAAAGGTTCGATTCTGTTTTCCCCATATGACAGATGACATATGACACTACATGATAGGGGTACACACATTGATGATTCTCCCAATGTGTTTATGTGGTAACGGTATTTGTTTCTACAGGTATGTGCAATTAATAAGACATAACCATTGCTGGGGTACAAGAGGAAAGCTATACAGTCTGTGACCCATCATGTACACAATATAACAGTGGTGCAGATTGACTAGTGAAAATGTGCCAGAATTATCGTTCAACGTGAGCAAGAAGTCTAGCATGTATGTTGTGTACCGTTTTTAAGTGTTTTACACACATTTTGCACTTTGCTCTGCAAGTGCATGTGGCTTACCAAGAAAGAGATGTGCCTTAAGATGCAATAGTATGGGGGTCATTTATTAAACAGAAATACACCTAAATTAGCCATATTTCTGGTGCAGATTACGGCACAAAAGTCCTTTGCGCCACAATCTGCAACGTCACCCTGCTCACACCAGGCCTAAAAAAATAAAAAAAGGTGTGATGTGGGTAGGGAAGGGGACAGGACTGCAGGCCAGTCTCATTTACCATTTTCTTAGTCTGTTTTAGGCATTGAAAAAGGTCTAAAAGGTAAGACAGTGCGAGAGAGAGAGAGGTTTTATTTCTCTATATATAATGTGAACATTCTTCAGTACACATTTTCGTCCACTAGATGGCAGCAAACCAGATGTGAGCCTCATGTGCATTTATTTGTCTTAAAGGGGTTGTCCGAGTTATGGAAAAAAAAATACAGCACTGAAAATCTGATATATAACTGAGCTAAGCAAGTTTTCTGCAAAAAAAAAATATATATATTTCCTCATTTCCCTGGTTCTTTTCTGGCCCTTTGTTTACATGCAATAAAAACAATCTCTGCCCCTCCCCCTGATCTGCTAAGGGAGAGAATACAAGAGCTGCCCTGAGTCCTGGGAGAATGAACAGCAACTTGCAAGTGTAGAACTACAAGTCCCAGCTGTATAATGACACTGCTAATACACACAGGATCTTCCCCCTAACTTCTTGTGCAATGCTCTCTCTAGTATGTCAGCTCCAGTGCCCAGCATTGTCTCCTCACTGCTTGCAGAGCTACCCAGTGTGTGCAGCTGAAGGGGTTAAGAATCCTAGGACAGAGCAGACGGCAGTGAAGGGGGGTGTGTGGCCAGCACAGTGACGTCTCCTTTACAGGCTTGTAAACGAACTTTATCAGAGCAGGGAGAGAAGCTGACATCACAGGTCATGTGACCCTCAGTGAAATCTGAGAAACCAGCCACTGGAGATCAAGTGAGTGAATTGGAAAGCTGTTACATTTGCCTAGTTACACTGGACACTGGGGGAGGGCGCATTAGGTTGCAGTTTTCAAATCTACCTATGAACTCAGAGTTGAAGTTGCTGAAACCACTCCTATCAGGTTAAGGAGCCAATAGTCTTTTCTTAAAGAACACCCCTTTTGTGAGGTCATGTCTGCTATTTAAGTAAATGTAACTTGAATAAAGGGTTTCTTCTTGCTCTGGCTCAGGGGGATGAGAAGATGCTTTCATAAAACCAACTGGTGTGTCTGGTCTCATTATGAAAGCAGTATGATACGTACATACTTATACTTCTAATTGAATTGGCACCACACAAAGAAGATTAGAATCACATGAATTGTGATAACATTTAGGCCCCTTTCACACGGGCGAGTTTTCCGCGCGGGTGCAATGCGTGAGGTGAACGCATTGCACCCGCACTGAATCCGGACCCATTCATTTCTATGGGGCTGTGCAGATGAGCGGTGATTTTCACGCATCACTTGTGCGTTGCGTGAAAATCGCAGCAAGCTCTATTTTGGGCGTTTTTCACGCAACGCAGGCCCCATAGAAGTGAATGGGGCTACGTGAAAATCGCAAGCAAGTGGTGATGGATCATGTGACGGACCATGTGATGAGCGCAGTGACGTCATCAAAGGTCCTATTCCTCAAAGAAGAAGACCGAAGAGATGCCAGCTGCGTGAACAAGTGGATTAAGGCGAGTTAAATTATTATTTTTTTTAAGCCCTATTTTACTATGCATTCTGTATTCAGAATGCTATTATTTTCCCTTATAACCATGTTATAAGGGGAAATAATACAATCTACACAACCTGGAACCCAAACCTGAACTTCTGTGAAGAAGTTCGGGTCTGGGTACCACATTCAGTTTTTTATCACGCGCGTGCAAAACGCATTGCACCCGCGCGATAAAAACTGAACAACGGAACGTAATCACAGTCAAAACTGACTGCAATTGGGTACCTACTCGCGCGGGTTTGCCGCAACGCATCCGGACACGCTCGTGTCAAAGAGGCCTTAGGAAGCTGGCTTACATTTAGAAGCAGCAGAGGATCCGCCAAAGTTATGTAGAGGCCGGTGCCTATTCATAACTCCGGCAGATCCACGACCAGTGCAGGGCTTTATAAATGTGGCCCATGTTCCAAAATTGTGCCAAAATCCGGGCCCAAATGAAGCCTACATAGTTTGTTTAAAGTTAGACTAGACCAGTGGTGGCGAACATATGGCACAGGTGCACCTGCACCTTGGAAAAAGTCTATGGTGTACCAATATGCATTAGACTTTTCCTGCCATTCATCAGCGCAGGGCGCACTATAAACAGCACAGGCAGGGCACTGAATGTCAGCAGGCTATTATAGCTAAATTATAAAGTACATGGAAGATATACTGTATTGTATTCAGGTTAAATTGAAGTGTTGGCAATTTGCAATAAATATGTGGGTTTTGGGTTAGTTTGGGCACTTAGTCTGTAAAACGTTCACCATCACTGGACTAGACAGTCTAGAAGTGCGCCAGATTTAAAACCCAGCATTAGCCACTGTGATAAATCTAGTGCATCTTTATACTGTCTAGTCTAAAAGACCATTTACACAGGCCTCCAATTAGTAATTAGTATTGAGCGCGAATATTCGAATTTTAATCTCGAACATCAGCAATTCGAGAATTCGCAAATATTTAGAATATAGGGCTATATATTCGTAATGAAAAATTGTCATTTTTTTTCCATCTGAAGTCATGATTCCTCCCTGCTTAAGTTACTTATGGGCCAATGACTCATAGGCCCACAAGCAAGAAGCAGGGAGGAATCATGTGTTCAGATGGAAAAAATGATGAATATTTGAAAAACTAATATATAGCACTATATTCTATAGTGCTATATATTCGTTTTTGACCCACGCCTGTATTGAGCGCGTAATAGTCGCATATTACGCGATCATTACCTTGCCGATTTTCACTTAAAAAAAAAAGAATGTAGAATATAATGAATATACGAATTTGTGAATATATGACGAATATTCTACAAAATATTCGCGAAATATCACGATTTCGAATATGACCCCTGCCGCTCATCACTAGTATTTATGGGGACAGAGCGTTCCTAGGAATTACCCTGTAGAAAGGTGCCATCAAACACCTGATGACTAGCAAACACTCGGCCATCAGATGAACGCAGCGTTAATGCAGTCACCTAAATCAACATGTCTGGGCAGGAGATCATCCTGTGTAAATAACAATTCCCAGAAACAATGAATCTGTATGGAGACCATACAGCAGCAATGATTGCCGCTCTCACCTCTGACGAGCAGGCAACTTTTAGGAACAAGAGTGTCATTCCCGATAATTGCCTGCTTTGTAGGCCTGAGTAAAGGGATATTACATTTACACTGTCAATATATTAGTACATTTTTCCCATTTTGAATATTAGAGTGTCACACTCTTTATCTGAATGCATGATTCTTTATTTCGCACATCCCATTCTTGTATAACTGGAAGATATCTCACCTGCTGTTTCTCTGAGGAAAGGTTTAAGCCATTCCTCTGACCCAGTTTAAGGAGTTTTTCCAAGAACCTCTTTGCCTCTGGTTTCAGCGAATCAGGAGATAGCACAGTCTGTAAAAATGCATCCATGTCATTTATACATTTAGTGGTTGTAAAAGGCAAATCTCATCTTAGCACTAAAATAGTAGAAAATAATCATCTTGCATTCCTTTCACAACCTTTTCTAGATTGATGACTGAACAGTTATATAATGCTCTGTTTACTGTATAGTAAATGAAATATGGGACTCTTAAACTTCCCATACATATAAGGTAAATGTCAGTCAACTTAAGGTACTTTCACACTTGCGGCAGAGGAATCTGGCAGGCAGTTCCATCGCCGGAACTGCCGGATCCGTCAAAACGTATGCCAACTGATGGCATTTGTAAGACTGATCAGGACCCTGATCAGTCTTAGAAATGCATTGAAATGCCGGATCAGTCTTTCCGGTGTCATCCGGAAAAATGGATCCGGCATTTATTTGTTTTCATTGGATCCGGCATTGCGGTATTTTGAATGCCGGATCCGGCACTAATACATTCCTATGGGAAAAAATACCGGAAAAGAAAAACACTAGTGTGAAAGTACCCTAATGTGTATGGGGCCCTACTGACTCTCTCCCCGTGGCAGATTAGATTTTTACCCGATCCATTTGTTCTCAGACTGTTAAGCCACTACCAAAGTTTTTGGCAGTGACTTTCTACCCTCTAACTTTACAGGTCTAGCCAAGCATGCATGTATATGGAGGGAACGGTAGGGATAGCTTTCACTAAACAAGCATTTGACCGACATCTATCTAACGTGAAAGGGGTTTTCTGGCAGTTTAAGGGCTCTTTCACACTTGCGTTCTTGTCTTCCGGCATAGAGTTCCAGCGTCGGGGCTCTATGCCGGAAGAATCCTGATCAGGATTATCCTAATGCATTCTGAATGGAGAGAAATCTGTTCAGGATGCATCAGGATGTATCAGGATGTCTTCAGTTCCGGAACGGAACGTTTTTTGGCCGAAGAAAATACCGCAGCATGCTGCGCTTTTTGCTCCGGCCAAAAATCCGGAACACTTGCCGCAAGGCCGGATCCGGAATTAATGCCCATTGAAAGGCATTGATCCGGATCCGGCCTTAAGCTAAACGTCGTTTCGGCGCATTGCCGGAGCCGACATTTAGCTTTTTCAGAGTGGTTACCATGGCTGCCGGGACGCTAAAGTCCTGGCAGCCATGGTAAAGTGTAGCGGGGAGCGGGGGAGCAGTATACTTACCGTCCGTGCGGCTCCCGGGGCGCTCCAGAGTGACGTCAGGGCGCCCCAAGCGCATGGATCATGTGATCACATGGATCACGTCATCCATGCGCATGGGGCGCTCTGACGTCATTCTGGAGCGCCCCGGGAGCCGCACGGACTGTAAGTATACCGCTCCCCCGCTCCCCGCTTCTACTATGGCAACCAGGACTTTAATAGCGTCCTGGCTGCCATAGTAACACTGAACGCATTTGGAAGACGGTTCCGTCTTCAAATGCTTTCAGTTCACTTGCGTTTTTCCGGATCCGGAGTGTAATTCCGGCAAGTGGAGTACACACCGGATCTGGACAACGCAAGTGTGAAAGAGGCCTTATACTGATGGCCTATCCTCAGGATAGACGATCAATATCTGATCAGGGAGGGGGGTGCTGGGTGTCGGGTCCCCCACGATCAGTTGGAGCACTGCAATCTCTTACTTGCCTCTGTCCCAGTCAGGTGAATGGGCCGGGGCTGTAATACCAAGCTGCTATACATTGAATGGCGCTGTCCTTGGTATGCTGTGAAGAGGACATGGCGCTCACGGAGTGCCAAGGCCTCTTCAAACAGCTGATCAATGGTGGAGCCAGGTTTCGGAACCCCACCTATCAGATACTGGTGACCTATCCTGAAAATACTTTCCTCCCAGAAAACCCCTTGAATGCCCACCCAGCTTGAGTGTATACTGACAGCTGGCATACTGAAGATTCGTCTCAGGATCTGAATAGGTTTGCTTTCTGCACCATGTGTATGCATAGATTTCAGCAAATCACATTTAGATTACAGTCGCAGGAATGTCTGCCATGTGTGAATACACACTTAGAGACTAATAAGAAGTTATTACCCATATGTCTATAGACCTAAAAACTAAAGGGAATATTTGTGTTCAGAGCCACCTTTACATATATTGAGAATACCGCAGCTGTCAATGACAGGTAATATACTTACCCCGCTCCGCTCCTGGTCCCCGCATCGCTGCTGCTGTACAGGGAGAAGCAGCAGTGGCGGTGCAGGGACCAGGAGCGGCGATGGGAGCGGGGTAACTACAGTCATGTGAAAAAATTAGGACACCCTTTGAAAGCATGTGGTTTTTTGTAACATTTTTAATAAATGGTTATTTCATCTCCGTTTCAACAATACAGAGAGATTAAAGTAATCCAACTAAACAAAGAAAACTGAAGAAAAGTCTTTTCAAGATCTTCTGTAAATGTCATTCTACAAAAATGCCTATTCTAACTGAGGAAAAAGATAGGACACCCTCACATGTATTCCCTCTTAAATTGGCTCAGATCTCACACAGGTATATCACACCAGGTGCACATAATTAGTAGATCGTTACTCTGCATGTTGAATGAGGCTTGCCCTATTTAAACCTCAGACATTTAGTTTGGTGTGCTCCTGACTGTTGAAGTGAGAGTGAGCACCATGGTGAGAGCAAAAGAGCTGTCAGAGGACTTCAGAAAAAAGATTGTAGCAGCCTATGAGTCTGGGAAGGGATTTAAAAAGATCTCAAAAGATTTTGAAATCAGCCATTCCACTGTCCGGAAGATAGTCTACAAGTGGAGGGCTTTCAAAACAACTGCCAACATGCCCAGGACTGGTCGCCCCAGCAAGTTCACCCCAAGAGCAGACCGCAAGATGCTAAAAGAGGTATCCAAAAACCCTAAAGTGTCATCTCGAGAACTACAGCAGGCTCTGGCTACTGTTGATGTAGAAGTACATGCCTCTACAATCAGAAAGAGACTGTACAAGTTTAACTTGCATGGGAGGTGTGCAAGGAGGAAACCTTTGCTTTCCAAGAGAAACATCGAGGCCAGACTGACATTTGCCAGCGATAAAGTTGACAAAGACCAGGACTTCTGGAATAATGTTCTTTGGACAGATGAGTCCAAAATTGAATTATTTGGACACAACAGCAGAGGACATGTTTGGCGTAAACCAAACACAGCATTCCAAGAAAAGAACCTCATACCAACTGTGAAGCATGGAGGTGGAAGTGTCATGGTTTGGGGCTGCTTTGCTGCAGCAGGACCTGGTCAGCTCACCATCATAGAATCCACGATGAATTCTACTGTGTATCAGAAGGTGCTTGAAGAACATGTGAGACCATCAGTTAGAAAATTAAAGCTGAAGCGGAACTGGACCATGCAACATGACAATGACCCAAAACATACTAGTAAATCAACCAAAGATTGGCTGTAAAAGAAGAAATGGAGAGTCCTGGAATGGCCAAGTCAAAGTCCAGATTTGAATCCCATTGAGATGCTGTGGGGTGACTTGAAAAGGGCTGTACGTGCAAGAAACCCCTCAAACATCTCACAGCTGAAAAAGTTCTGCATTGAGGAGTGGGGTAAAATTTCCTCAGACCGATGTCGAAGACTGGTAGATGGCTACAAGAACCGTCTCACTGCAGTTATTTCAGCCAAAGGAGGTAACACTCGCTATTAGGGGCAAGGGTGTCCTATCTTTTTCCTCAGTTAGAATAGGCATTTTTGTAGAATGACATTTACAGAAGATCTTGAAAAGACTTTTCTTCAGTTTTCTTTGTTTAGTCGGATTACTTTAATCTCTCTGTATTGTTGAAACGGAGATGAAATAACCATTTATTAAAAATGTTACAAAAAACCACATGCTTTCAAAGGGTGTCCTAATTTTTTCACATGACTGTATATAACCTGTGAGGGGCCCAGCACATGTGGGGGCTGTTTCAGGAATTGGATAACCCCTTTAAATGCTGTGAATAGACTTTTTATGAGCATTCAGCAATTTACATTTAACCATTATCAGGGTGGGGATGGTGGCAGGTTATTTCCAGAGAATTGTCAATTCAGCTCTCAGGACACTAGTAATTAAAACCATTGTTAAAATGCTGCAACATTTTTTGGCTAAGATCTCAACATAGGAAGTACTTCTGACAATCTCTTATGAGAATATAGCCCAGTTGCATGCTAAGAGTCCGGCCCGGGCGCCAGAAGCAATGAACGCTTCCGTCAATACAGAAAGTATTACTACATTTCTCCAAATGGCTTTCCCTAGCAATACTGTTAATCATCAGTTTTCAGTTGATTCCTGGGATGGCTTCTACTTAGAAGGAAGGAAGGGTTGCCTTTGTGAGACAACAGCTGGTCAAATATAATGGTGAAAAACAATGACTGGCAACAATAACTGGAAAGTGTATGGGCATTATTGAGCTTTGCGAATATTCAGCTTTAAAGGGGTTGCCCGGGTTCAGAACTGAACCTGGATATAATTGGCATTGTTACAATGGGTCCACAAAAATACGGATGCAACATGTATAATCACACTGAGGTCATCCGTATTTCGTTCTGGATTCACGTTTTGCGGACTTCAAAATACCGGCTGTTGTATGAATGCACCCTTATCGGGGCAGGAAGCTGGTGACTTTATATCACATCATAAGGTCTAACCTGTAGGTGCTCAAGTTGTCTATAAACATCTTCCCTCATACTTTTCTCCACGTCAAACTCGGACAAGCTCTTATCGGCCTCGGTACTCGCTGTTCGGACATGTTTATCGGAAGAAACATGCTGAAGGAAATCCAGCATGTTCCGCTCAACTGTGAATAGGAGAGTGACATATCATAGGTGATGTGAGGACAGAGCAGCAATTGTAAAGATGACAAGCATAACCTATGGAACCTACTGTAATCCTTTCAGCAAAGGAACAATGCCAGAAATTTCTCAGTGTAATGACCGGGTTCAGAGAACAGTCAGCCGGCTATACAAATGCCGAGCTCAGGCTTTCGGGAGATATAAAACCCAGAGCGCAGGAACATTCTCCAACACCGATGTTTCCTATTTTAATAATACCTTGTTAGCATACTAGATAACATTTAGTAGGGTTAGACAAATCTCCCATGGGCAGGCTGGTGACTCCTTACACATAGTGGAAATGATGTGGGTTTTCTGTTCAGATGTGCAAGTAGAAAATCCATAGCTGAATAGAATAGCAGCAAATGGATACAAGGTTAACTCATGTCATCCAGGGAAATGTAACATCTGCAGAATGTCAATGCTTTCTGTGGATTTCGCCCTATGTAATGCCACAGGATTCACTGTGATTGTGTCTGTGAGGACAGATGAAGCGGTGATCTGTAGGTGGAATAACTGCAGGGTGTTACAGTAGCAGCAAAGTGAATCAGATTTTAACAAACCTCATCCACACACAGAGGAGAAAAGTCTGCATGGAAATTAACTTGTAGCTTGGATTTTGAAATCTTCATTTAGGTCAATTTTTGTCTGTGGATTTTCACAGCAGATTCCACACTTTGCAGTCACGTGTGCATGTACCCTAAGGGCAATCGCACACAGGGTATTCAAAGTCCAAAGAGTCCCCCTCAGGAGAGGTCTGTAAATTTAAGATATTACTCCTTTAGCACTACCCTAACTGGTGTAAAAGAAAACTGGATTAGTTGCCCATAGCAAGCAATCATATTCCACATCCCACCCATTTTTCAGAGCTCCTTTGGAAAATGAAAGGTTAAATCTGATTGGTTGCTATGGGCAACTAAACCAGTTTTCCTTTACACCAGATTTGATAAATCACCCCCTTAATACTTTGTCTTTTATTCTACTTGGCTTCTGGTTTAAAAGTCCTAAGACTCCTTTCTGAGGCACAGAGAACTTCTCTTTCCAGAGCGTACTTGGTTCTGCCAGAAAAATATGTAATTAAAAACCTTTCTGGAGAGCGACCTCTAAATTTCAAGACCTCCAAGAGTCTAAGGTCCAGGAACTTTCTCTCCAGGCTGGGAGGAATACTTTTAGTCTTCCTCCCACCCAGTCATTAGAAATGATCCTTCCTAATGGACTGGTAAAAGGTACGTAAGTAAGAGACATAATACGTGCATACAATCTGACTGCATGTGCAGACGAGACGGCCAGAAAATCCGACATATTGGAAAAGTGGGGAGAGCATTCCAAATCTCTTCTTGTGATTACCCCTAATTTGGTCTGCCAACTGATTGAACCATAAAATAAGGGACCTATGTGTACAGATAGCCACAATATTAGGTTTAAAGGACACCCCTGCTGACTCCCAGGCCCACTTTAAAAATAAAAAAAACTATCCGCGTTACTGTCTATCAGGAGCCCTAAATAATCAAAAGGGAGGGAGAATTCTACTATTTTTTTTTTTAAACAGATAACTCAGTCCTAGGGGCATAGTCGCAATCTGCCGAATCGGACTTCCATAACAGAATACAATACGACGCTTGTCCAGTTGCTTCCATTCTCTGATATTAGGCTACATTATTCTGAATTTTAAAAAAAACAATCGCCTTTTTTCGTCTTCACCTTTTTGGGGTCCTCAATATCCATAGTACACTAAGGCTACTTTCACATCTGCTCTTTCCCTTTCCGCTATGATGGATCTCAATAGTGGGGGAAACACTTCAGTTCAGGGGACAAAACTGAACTGAACTAAACGGAATGAACCACAATGCATTCCATTCCGTTTGGTTGCGGCCCCATCACGGGCAGAATAACATTGCTAGCAGCGGTGGTCATCTGGCTCAGTCTTGCAGGGTTCTCATAGCCTCTGCTAGCAGTGGTGGTCATCTGGCTCAGTCTTGCAGGGTTCTCATAGCCTCTGCTAGCAGTGGTGGTCATCTGGCTCAGTCTTGCAGGGTTCTCATAGCCTCTGCTAGCAGCGGTGGTCATCTGGCTCAGGCTTGCCAGGTTCTCACAGCTTCTGCTGGCAGTGGTGGTCATGTGGCTATTAGGGCACTGCTAATAATCCAATCTCGGAACTATAAAAATTCAGATCTTCAAGCCATAAGCTTTAAGCCTCATTCACACATCAGTGTTTTGGTCAGTGATTGTGAGCCAACACCAGGATTGGAGCCTCCATAGACATAAGGTATGAGGAAAAGATCTGCACCTGTTCTGTGTTTAGAGTCGCACCTGGTTTTGGCTCAAAATCACGGATGGAAATCACTGACCGAACACGGACGTTTGAATTATTAACCAAATGAAAATCATGGTTCAGACCAAGATAAAAAAATTCCACGCTTCAGATAAAAATAAAAAAACAATTAAATCTTCTACTTCATCCATGTCAAATATCTGGCCTTGCCTCTGTGTTATAATATTTGAATTAGAGCAGCTCACCCTCTTGTTGCTCTGGATATGGGGCTCTTGTCAATTTGACTTACCCCGTCAAAGTAATTAATTAATTGTATGTAACTAGGACAGGCACTCTACACTTGAAACCACCCAGAGGATTTCTTCTTGTAACTTTCCATCTTTGTCAAGAATCGGGCAGTTTGAGGTTGGCGTGTTGAGACATGTGGGATGCCAAGCATTGCACAAGCCACAGAGCCCGCAAGACCTCTACTGCGAGAAAGGTAATATTACCTGCACCAAATAAAGAGACGCAGAGGCGAGTCTGCAAACCACCACGTGGGACGCCATAGTCGGTAAATACCAACTACTAACAGTGAGTATTCAACATTGATCACTGTTAGAATCATATTGATACAATCAGCGTCAATATAGGCGAATAAAAAAGCAATCAAATGGAACTATAAGTGTAAGGCCTTATGCACATGACCGTTGTTTTGGTCTGCATCCAGTTTTTACGGCTGGGATGCGGACCCATTCACTTCAATGGGGCCGCAAAAGATGCGGACAGCACTTCATGTCCGCATCCGTTGCTTTGTTCCGTAGCCCCGCAAAAAAAACCTAAAAACATGTCCTATTCTTGTCCGTTTTGCAGACAAGAATAGGAATTTCTACATTGGGCCGCCCGTTCCGTTTCGCAAATTGCGGAAGGCACATGGACGGCTTCCTTTTTTTGCGGATCCGCGGTTTGCAGACCAGAAAAAAACGAAACGGTCGTGTGCATGAGGCCTAAGGTGGATACAATACAAAACAAGAAACATTCTAATGTAACGCTTTACCATTCTATTGCGCTGAACAAACTAACAGACTTATTAAAGGGGTTGTCCGGGTTCAGAATTGTACCCGGACATACCTCTATTTTCACCCAGGCAGCCCCCCTCACTTGAGCATCAGAGCAGTTCATGCTCCGATGGTCTCCTTTGCCCTGCGGTAAAACCAGTATAACAGCTAGGGCAGCGCTAAAGCACGCCCATCAGAGCCGGAGACGTCACCGAACACACTAAACCCGGACAACCCCTTTAAGCACGAGTAGCGCGGATTATCCATTCAAAAAAATAGAATTCCCGCACCACTTGTGTGAGTAATTTGTAATATGATATTCTATCATAATAATATGCAAATGTGATACGCACTATGGGACTTAATTGTGGCTGTATGCGCAATAGATACTAACGATATACGTATCAGACGGCTACTGCACGATTCTCTGCTGTTCAACAAGCGTCCAGCGGACCTATTGCCCATACAACCTATAGAGTGATATTGCCATCGAATGTGGTATATATGTTTGTTTTTTCCCATTTTATTCCTTCAGCTGATCTACTTTTACTTTTTTTTTAATTTTTTTATTATGTTTCTGAACAGATTTTATGCAAATTGTTAATGTAATTGTGTTATAAATAGTGTTGAGTGAACTTGTGTTTTAGGTTCGGCGTCTAACGTTCGGGATATCGAAGAATCGCGTTACGGACCATAACGGAATTTAGAATCCATAATGGGATTCTTCGATAACCCAAACTTTAGACGCCGAACTTAAAACACAAGTTCGCTCAACACTAGTCATAACAAATATCTATGTAAAAGACATATCCTCCTTGGATGCTTTCAAATGCAGAGTGCCTGTCCTACCTACATACAAGTTGTTGTCAATTTGACGGAGCACCACTCCCAAAGTGACAAGGGGGTGAACGGTTTCTAATTCTGTTCTTGCCCTGGTGTTATCCATCATGAATGTAGTTGTGAAATATTAACTACCCATCTAAGGATACAGCCTCAAGTGTAGAGTGCCTGTCCTAGTTACATACAATATCTGAGGACTCTCACCTGAATACTCCACCTCTACATCAGCCAGCGCTTTTAGGGTGCTCTCATAGGTAACACAATCCCGGTCAAGGCTCCCCACCGTGTCATACACACGCTTGGTTTTCTCAATAAGCTTGACGGCCATTGAGCAGATTTGTTCTGGAGTAAGGTCCCATCGGAGACGGTTCTCTTCATTCTTAGGAGGCAGCTCCATCATATGACCTATTCATGGAATATGGAGAAGGTTACATGCAGAGCTGGGGAGTCAGTAAGACAGACCTGGTCCCCTACTGTAAGGGGACATCTCTAGGTTTTTCCTGGGGAACATCAGGAGATCCTGGTGGAAAAAGACTACCACATACGGTTCTATATAGTCTTCCCGACAACCAGCAGTAACATGGGGTCCTGTAGAAGGCCTTGGCACCCACATACAGTAACATATACACTGCATGTAACTGGACATATCTGCTGCCCCATGATCACCACTATAGAGCACACCTGAAAGGCTGGTAACAGGGGACAACAGCCTGCATTCTTCTATGCCTGTAATGACATAGGTGCTCTAACCTACCTATGCTGAAGTAACTCACTGTGCTCTTAGGTAACAGTGGCTATGCGAACATGGATAACCCCAAGTCTGCCCCCCAGCACGAGCCCACCCTTCTACCTCCAGTACCTGTAGGCGCCATGTGGTAAACCCGTCAAAGAACAGTCCAAGGAAGCTGGTGCGGGGACTCGCAGGGCAGTGTGGGAGGGGCGATGTCACGTGCACGGGGAGGGGTTTATCAGGCCGGAGGGGAGGTGCTTATAGAATTACGCGATGTGTATGACTAGGGGACTGCTCCGTGTACATAGCGCGCTACGTATACACGTCACTTCCTGCGCTGACTTCACGGCACCAGCAACTTCCGTATCCGCTTCCAGGGACGGTGGTCGCATGTGTGGAGAGTTGGTAAGACGGAGTGCTGTCACCGGGCGGCTTCATGCTCCTGAAGGGGTCCTCTGACGTATTCATTGCTGCATGTGTATACAAGGAGGTGTCCTCCAAGTAGTCTCTACACACACTGTATATGGAGAGGCATCTGGAGACTATCACCTAGAGCGAATGTTTCCCTGGCTCCCTGTCAGTAGACCAGTCAGTGTCTGATAACGGGGCCATAGATGTAAGTTTACAGTTAGGACTGGGGGCAGCAGGGTTCCCACCTTGGTATTGGTTCTGGGTGAGTTAGCCCCTCAGTGGTCCTACTCTGTCAGGTTGACAGTTCTGACATGTCTGCCGTATAGCATCCGTTTTTTTTTTTTGTTTTTTTTAAAAAAAAAATATCAAATGCAGATTTGCTATACGTTGTATGCAAGCCATGTTATAAATTATAGGTAAGGGGGTTGTTCGAGCAGACACCCCAGCTTGGCCAGAGGGGATCCTACCACCTGATGGGTTCCAGCACCTTTGCAGACAATGACTGGTTGCAGCAGTGGGTGATGTGTCCCCCATGCATCATGTCACTGGATCATGTGATGCCACTACTACAGCAGCCACGTGACCTGCGTCAAACAGGATGTTGACGTTTGGAGAGAAGGAGATGGAACCCAGTGGCCGGGATCAGATAAGTATGGATCCCTCTACCTGAAGGACCCCCATTGTCATGCATTAATTGAGGCATGGACTCGCGGGGCACGGATGTAATATTACTAGTTTACAAAGCGTTGGTGCGGCCTCATCTGGAATATGCAGTTCAGTTCTGGGCACCAGTCCATAGAAAGGACGCTCTGCAGCTGGAAACAGTACAGAGGAGAGCGACCAAACTGATAAGGGGAATGGAGGTCTTCGCTATGAAGAAAGATTAAAAGAATTGAATTTATTTAGTCTTCGGAAGAGATGTCTAAGGGGAGACATGATTAACCTATACAAATCTATAAATGGACCATACAAAACATACAGTGAAAAACTGTTCTATCTAAAATGCCCTCAAAAGACAAGGGGGCACCGCGTCAAAGCTTCTTTACTGTAAGAACTGTGAATCTGTGGAATAGACTTCCTCACGACGTGGTGACAGCAGGAACAGTGGACCGTTTCAAAAAGGGTTTAGACGAATTCTTAAAAGTAAACAACATTAATGCTTATAGAAACGTGTAGAAACTTGAGTCTCACTTCCTTCTGGGATTCGTGTCCCCACCTATCCCCTAGTTGAAGGACTTGTCTTTTTCTTACCTGCACTATGTGTAAGGTTTCCAGAGTTTTGTCATAAATGAGATGAGTAGATGGTTGTACAAGGCTCGCTGATATTTGCTTACCGTGTATCAATCTGCAGTCCAGGCTGATACAGTTGTAGTCGGTTCTAAGGCTACTTTCACACCCGCAGCACTGCCATCTGACCTCCAGCTCTGGCAGAGGTTTGTGTCTGCATATTTGCTGCATCTCATGGGGCAGGCGGGCATTACATTCCAGAGAACAGCCTGCCCGAATCCATGCCACAGATGTGAAAGTAGCCTAAGCTGAGAACAGGACTAGCTATGTACTGATTTACTGCTTGTGAATCATTCACTGACCGCAAACTAATATCTAGAAAATGTTGAGTAGAAACAGAACATGCACTCAAGAATTCCGGCTTTAAAAAGTCCCAAAATTAGGCTTTTTACGACTTTTTAGGTTTATCTTTGCAAGCAATTTGTGGCCTTGCTTTTCTACACCACTTGCTCCACTTTTGAAATGTGGTTGAAGGTGGGCATGAATTGATTTAAAGGGGTTGACCACATTCTGGCTACTTGTGACTAATTTGTAGTAGGGCTGCACGATATGGGAATTGTGTGCGATTGCGATTAGGGCCTTAAAAATTGCCATAACGGTATGTGATGCAATATTTTAAGGGAATTGTGCTAGAGGTCTATTTGCTTGGATTTTCCCATATGAGCCGCTGACGCGGCTGGGTATGACATAGTTATGGGGGATCTGTGGAGGACGCTGTTATGTGGGGGGATCTGTGGAGGACGCTGTTATGTGGGGGGATCTGTGGAGGACGCTGTTATGTGGGGGGATCTGTGGAGGACGCTGTTATGTGGGGGGATCTGTGGAGGACGCTGTTATGTGGGGGGATCTGTGGAGGACGCTGTTATGTGGGGGGATCTGTGGAGGACGCTGTTATGTGGGGGGATCTGTGGAGGACGCTGTTATGTGGGGGGATCTGTGGAGGACGCTGTTATGTGGGGGGATCTGTGGAGGACGCTGTTATGTGGGGGGATGTGTGCTATGACACATGGGGCCAGCATAAGACACACATATAGCATCTTATGCTGGTCCCCCTCATGGCCCTATGTGTCCCCTCATGTGTCCTAAACTGCGCACATAACTCTCCTATTCATAAAATGGCCAGCCTCTGTACTTTCACTATGAATGCACTGCAGAGAGCGAGCCGGCCGGCGCGTGACTGACGTCACTGTCACGCTCCTCCCACTTAATTCAGGAAGCAGGAGCGTGACTAAGTGACGTCAGTCACGCGCCGGCCGCCTCGCTCGCTCCCGCTCGCTGCAGTGCATTCATCGTGAAAGTAAGTACAGAGGCTGGCCATTTTATCAATAGGACAGAGGACATTTTATCAATAGGGGCCCCTTCATATATAATCGCGGCATTTTTGGGTCGGCCGAATCGCCAAATCGCATTTGCCGATTATCGCGATTCGATTATTTTTGCGATATATCGTGCAGCCCTAATGTGTAGGTAAGATGAAATATAGCACTTACTAATACAGTCTTTGTTGATATTCTGTGCCTTTTAGCTACATTTCATAAGCCATGGCCCCTTGTTAAAGGGAACCTGTCACTGGAATTTGATGTATAGAGCCGAGGACATGGGTTGCTAGATGGCCGCTAGCACATCCGCAATACCCAGTCCCCATAGCTCTGTGTGCTTTTATTGTGTATAAAAAGATTTGATCCATATGCAAATTACCCTGAGATGTGTCCTGTACGTGAGAGGAGTCCAGCGTGAAGGAGCCCAGCACTGCCCCGCATCCTCAGAATCTCCTCCTTGCTCCCCGACGTCAGAGAGCCAGAGCGCCGTAATCTCGCAATGCACGAGCTAGCTGTCTGACGTCGGGGAGCAGGGAGGAGATTCTGAGGATGCGGGGCGGTGCTGCGCTCCTTCACGCTGGACTCATCTCACGTACAGGACACATCTTGGGGTAATTTGCATATGGATCAAATCGTTTTTTTCCACAATAAAAGCACACAGAGCTATGGGGACTGGGTATTGCGGATGTGCTAACGGCCATCTAGCAACCCATGTCCTCAGCTCTATACATCAAATCCCGGTGCCAGGTTCCCTTCAAGCAAATCCTCTGTGTTCACACACAGGTCCTGTCCATAAGATGGCTGCTGATGGAGGGTCATGTGACAATGTATATCAACTCCATGTGATGTCTCTAACACACTGTGCCTTCACTCGGCTCCCAACGGTGCAATTACGGAGGATAGGTGCAATGTATTTGAATGGAGTAGACATCCTATGGAAGTGATTTGCCTGGACACATGACCCTCCATCAGCAGCCATCTTATGGACAGGGCCTCTGTGTGGACAACAGAGAATTTGCCTAACAAGAGGACATGGCTTATGAAATATAGAAAATAGAGCAAAATTTCAACAAAGACTATATTAGTAATTATTATATAATTATCTCGCACACACATTGGTCAACAATAACCAGAATGTGGTCAACCCCTTTAATAGTGTTGAGCGAAGCGAGCTTTAGATGCTTCATTCGAAGTCGTTTCGTTCAAAACTGCGGAATAATACTGTACTGAGATTCGTCTCCGCACAGCATTAGGCCTCCTGCACACGAACGTGTGCTGCCCATTGCTGTATTGCGGACCGCATTTGCGGATCCGCAATACACGGGCGCCATTCCATGGGCATTCCGCATTCACTTCAATGGGTCCGCAAATCCGGAGATGTGGAATGGTGCGGAACAGAAACCCACGGAAGCACTACGGAGTGCTTTCGTTCCACAAAAAGATAGAACATGTCCTATCTTTTTGCGGATCGCGGACCCATTAAAGTGAATTAGTCCGCGATCCGCTGCGGCTGCCCCACGGTCGGTGTTCTTGCATTGTAACCTGCAATTTGCGGGCCGCAGCACAGCCACGGGATGCACATGTTCGTGTGCAGGAGGCATTAGAATATATGGGCTCTGATCAGCCGAAGTAAGTTATTCATGAAGTCGGAACTTCGGTAATTTTTTAAGTGGAAAACAACTTTAAAACATGGCTCTGACTAGTACGGTACTGAAATTGGTTTTTCTACTTTAAAAATCAATTACCAAAGTTATTTAATGAAGTCACGCGCAACTTCGTGAATAACTTCGGCTCATCCGCGGCCATACATTCTAATACTGTGCGGAGATGGATCTCCATACAGTATTATTCCGAAGTTTTAAATAAAGCGACTTCGGATGAAGCATCCGAAGCTCGCTTTGCTCAACACTACCCTTTAAAGACTATGTACACCTTTTTGGGGGCAATTTTTTTAATTATTGCATTATTTTTATTTTGAGCTAAAAATAATTTTTTCAATTGGTCTTTATTAACAATATGGAGCCCTTTTTTGTGTACAGAGTTAAGATGCTGTAGTAGCTGCTTGTGCATTTTTTGTCACCTGGGGAGCTGATGGGCTCTTTATCTCTGCTCTCTGACATTATAAACACTCATTAAAGCTTAGTTCTTACTGATAAGAATGTGGCTTAAATAAGTGTTTATGACCTCTTAGTAATTTAGAGATAAGGTTTATTAGATGACCCACAAAGTGAAGGTGAAAGTACCAGGTGTACCTAGCCTTTAAGCCATATTTATCCCCTTTAGGCACACGACCGTTGTTTTTATTCCGTGTCCGTTGTGCTGTTTTTCGTGATTTTCTGCGGACCCATTGACTTTCAATGGGTCCGTTGAAAATTCGGCTAATGCACCGTTTGTCATCTGCGTCCGTGATCCGTGGTTCCAGTCCGTCAAAAAAAATAACCTGTCCTATTATTTTCGTGGAAAACGGTTAGCGGAACCATTCAAGTCAATGGGACCGGTAAAAAACACGGAGGCACACAAGATTGTCATCCGCGTCCGTTTTTTTCCTATCATTTGCATGGCAAATTTTTACTTTCCTTCATGTCTAGTGATCCTCCAAAAATAAAGGAAGACACACGGAAACGGATCCCTGAACAACGGAACCCCATTTTGCGGAACAGAACACAACAACGGTTGTGTGCATGAGGCCTAAAGCTGTATTTACTATAGCTTTATTGCTGTAGGATTTTGTGTTGTCTGGTTCTCACCCTGCTGTGCATAGTGAAATGCCTGCAGCTGTCATTATGTATTTGCAGGTGCTGTCTACATAAACCATGGCAGATAAGAAGCGTTTGGCATTTTCCATCATCCAGTATCTGCAGGACCAGCTTCATAATGGTGGACTTTCCTCTGATGCTCAGGAGAGTCTGGAAGGTATGGCATTGTACATGAAGACCATCTCCTCATGTCATTCTCTACAATAAAGATGTCTTGGTGTTTGTCTACAGCAGGAGCTCTTCCACCAATGTACTTCCGTTAAAGGGCTTATTCGCAATTGTTAAAAAGATTTTTTTTTAATGGTGCCCCCCCTTTATGCGATTAAGCACTTTAACAGTTATAATGTTGCTAAATATTCCTAGCGGGCCGGAGCTGAGCTCCCTGCACTCCCCTGTGTAATTACGTTGGGGGCACTTTCTGGATCACATGCTGTATATTTGCCACGTGATACTTGGGTTGCAACCTGTGATGTACGTGGATTGTGCCTGGACAGTCGGGCAGCCTCGGGTGCTGTGAGCAGTCAGTGCCTGAGGCTACCTAACTGCGCAGGCGCAACCCGAGTGCGTCGCTGGTTGTAACCAGGCTAGGATCATGTGCCGAATGTACGGAATGTGATCCAGGAAATGCCTGCAACGTACTTACACCAGGGAGCACAGCTCTGGCCTGGTTGGAATGTTTTCAACATTATCACTGTTAGGGCTGCTTCACACAAGTAAGTCCATTGTGGGACACTCGCTCACACACGGAGCGTGAATCCCGCAATGGACTCGCTCGTCCATTCCAATCCGGTGCTCCATGCCAGCTCTGCTTCCTGTTCATTACACTATGCAGTGTAATACAAGTACTCGCTCTATTCACTTGAATGGAGGCAGGGCTTATTTACACTGCACCACCGCTGAAGGGGAGTTGGTGCATAATGTAATGACGAGGAAGCGGCACTTACATGAATCGCTGCCTCCATGTTAAACAGTTGATCGTGGGGGTCCTGGGTGTCAGACCCTCGCTGATCTTATATTGATTACCTATCCTGACTATAGGGCATCAATATATATGGCCGGACAACCTCTTTAACACTTCTATTTTTTAAAGCATTTTTGCTCTGCAGCATTTTTCCCACACTTTTTTTTCATAGTACTGTATATCTGGCAAAATTTACAACAAAGTACGATGTGTCACCAGAGCATTTCAAGGGTACTACCTCTTAAAGTGACTTGAAAAATGGGGCACTGGCATTTGGTCCAAAATGGCTTCTGTTGGATGGGGTTAAATCACCCAATTTGTTTTTCTGGTTTTATGTAAGTAATGATTTCAGTAGAAAGCCTTATTCACATGTCCTTGTCCATTTTATGATCGTTTTGCTTCCATAAAGGTCTGATTTTAGTGTTTTTCACTCTCTGTAAAAAAAAAAAAAACCTGTATCATAACAATCTTTGTATCAATTCTCTATGCAATGGATCAGTGAGAAACAGACACAAGCACGTACCACATCCATATGTTGTCTTCACAGACCTATCAAACAGAATGGATGCATTCTGCATGCCAAATAGACTAAAGTAGTGCATGCTGCCATGTTTTTACCTGCAGACCTACCATCTGCGGAAAAACAGACCTCTGAATACACACATTACTGTGACTGAGTCCTAAATGAAAAGTCCTACAACTTTCTAATGTACGTTGTGCTCCAGTTCCTCGCCATTCCTCTAGATCAATCTAGACTAGCATGATGGGAGTTGTAGTTTTGCAACAGTTGGAGGTCACTGCTCTAGATATACTTTTGTTGTCAGTGAAGGAACACTCTCCTAGGGATTTTAGTTTCAGTGTTGAAAACCGGGGCATCTGCACTGAAAGCGCCTCCCATTGTTTTCAATGGAAGTCTGCTCCACAGTTCATGCAGCCAAGGGTTTTTGCAGTGCGATTTTTTTTTTTTAAGAGCAAGCAGGCCCACTCAGAGCCGCAGCAGGAGCCTGCTTGTGGTTTGGGTCCATTAAATGGAACTAAGCTTAGAGCAGGTCCAAATGTAAACCACATCTGTCTGATAGTTTGCTACAATATATCAGGGTAAGTTCCCCCCAGGCTGTGTGGCTGGAGTCCAGGCTGTCTACCTCACGCAGGGCATTGCCTAGATTACCATTTCTCAGCTCAGAGCAGGACTGGCCATGTACAGGATCATGCTGCCAATGTGGTATTAATATATATTACACACATACACTTGTGGCAGTTTTGCCTCTATTCTGGTCCTGTAGGGCAAGTTTACTTTTCTCATTTTAAACCTGATCACATGATTCAATGTCATCAGTATGTTGGAGACTAATGTGTGTGTGTGTGTGTGTGTGTGTGTGTGTAATATTAATAAATATATATATATATATATATATATATATATATATATATACTTGTTTCTTGCATTTTTTGTCTCTATTGTGTTTCCGTTTTTCCGTATGGCATATACAGTAATTACATAGAAATAATTGGGCTGGGCATAAAATTTTCAATAGATGGTTCCGCAAAAACGGAACGGATACGGAAAACATACGGATGCATTTCCGTATGTGTTCCATTTTTTTTTGCGGACCCATTGACTTGAATGGAGCCACGGAACGTGATTTGCGGGCAATAATAGGACATGTTCTATCTTTGAACGGAAATACGGAAACTGAGTACCTTCCGTTTTTTTTTTTTTTTGCGGAACCATTGAAATGAATGCGGAACGCAAAAAATGGCCCGTAAACGGGGAAAAAAAAAACAGTCGTGTGCAGGAGGCCTTACAGTAAGTACGATGGGGAAGAGTTAGGCTAGGTTCACACCTGAGCGTTTTACAGCGCGTTCCTACGCGCTGTAAAACTCTCAACAGGCAAAAACCAATGTTTCCCTATGGGCATGGTTCTCACCTGAGCATTTTACAGCGCGTACGAACGTGCTGTAAAACGCCCTATGCCCCAAGAAGTACAGGCGCTTCTTTGGGGCGTATTGTCGCGCGTTCCCGCCCATAGATTCATTGGATGCCTCTGTGTTCAATCACACAAACGCACGTACTACGCGCGTTTCCAAAATACAAAAACGCCCCAAAATACGCCTCAAAAACGCCCGATAAAAACGCCTGTAAAAAGCGCTTATCGAATACTCTCAGGTGTGAACCCAGCCTTACTGTGTTAGATGCAGCAGAATTCTGGCGCACAGGGTGTTCGGTACCACATTGTTGCAGACATTTTTTTGCATCACCCGGCATGCCATGGTTTAGCGGAAAGAAAGCATGGCTTCTGGAGAGGCGTGGCTTACAATGTTCCAATGTGCGCAAATATTGCATCAAAATTCTGCCTCAAAGTAAGCTACCTAATAGGTGGTATAAACTTGAAGTAGAAAGTCCAAAGGTGCGCCAGATGTATTATCCAGCATCAGCCTCCGTGATCAGTCTGGCACATTTTTAGACTGTCCTGTCTAAATCTAGTAAATCTGCCTCTGTTATGTTTTTGAGACTTGACAAGGTGTCTTACAAGATTGGAAAAATATGGATTTTTTTTTTTTTTCCACTTTTTTCCCTCCTTAATGAATGTAGAGCAGGTGAGAGCTAGACTCTGAGTTAAAAAAAAAAATAAAATAAAAAATGATCTACCTTTTTACTTTACAGTTGCAATCCAGTGTCTGGAAACAGCATTTGATGTGTCCATGGAAGATCAAAGCTTGGCCGTATCACAAACCCTGCCAGAGTTATTTGCTGCAGCTACACTACAGGTAAAGGTGGACATGTCCTGGCTATGCTATAAGGGGAGACTTTCTTTGGTCAGTGGTTGAGCCAAGTAGCTACTGCTCCTTGAAATTTGCTTGTATACTTTGATATTGTTGCGCATGAAAGCTGTTTTCTCGCCCATATTCCTTGGGGGACACAGGAAACCATGGGTATAGCTCTGCTCCCTAGGAGGCGTGACACTAAGCGAAAGCTGTAAGCCCCTCCTCCATCAGCTATACCCTTCAGCCTGGAGAAGAGACTGCCAGTTTTTGCTTAGTGTCCAAGGAGGCAAGACACCCCCTGCTTATGCAGGGTTGTTATCCTATGATTTTTATTTTTTACGTATTTGTTGTTTTTAACTCGGTTTTTTTCTACCTACAGGGACAACAGAGGCGCATTGACCCCTCTGTTTCTCCCGGGGTTGAGTTGCGCCAGTGCCGGTAATTCCGCACTGCCGCCTCCCCCACAGAAGACAAGGTGGACCAGGGCAGCCTCGCTCCCCTGCGTCCCGCCAGCTCAGGGTCGCCCGCACGCCAAGTCCCTCCCCCGGCTTCCTGCCACCGCGGTGCCAGGAGCTGAAGGGGCGACCCCGCTGGATGGACTGAGGGCGAAGACAGCGTATGGTGAGAGTGGCTGCTCCAGCCTCCCCTTCCTCCCTCCCACCGCTGCTACCAACATGGCCACTGTTACATGACCACTGCAAACCCCCCCCCGCCCCCCCCCCCCCCCCCCCCCCCCCCGCATATCGGGACGTTACCGGGCATAGTTGGAGGGCAGTCTATCTGGGCAAGTCCTAGAACGCTGCCTTACAGGGGACGGCTGCAGACTTGCAAGCAGTCTGCTACATCTAGGCGCGGTGGGAGCCGTTCTCCTGGCATGAACGGCGCCATGTCATGGCCGGCACTTCAACATCCTTGGGGGTTAAAATCATTTTGCCGCGCGCGCGCGGCTCTGCTTCGGCTTCAGCGCGGCAGAGGGGGGGCGGAGCTTCCTTACACATTCAGCTCCGTGCTGCTGCGCTCCGCTACTTCCGGGTTCATCTCTCTGCCGTGCGATCCTGAAGCCTTTCAGCTCCGTGCTGCTGCCTCTCCTCCACAGCCTCCTCAGTCTGTTCCCCTTACAGCTGCCGCTTGTATCATCGGGTCTGGTAGGACTGTTTAACCCCCTCCGTGCCACAGTACTGTTGCCTTAAAGTGCAACATCTTTCCACCATGTCAGACCCTTCTGCAGCCGCCAAGCCATGGTACCATGCCTGTACCGCTTGTAGGGAACCCTTTCCCCGGGGGCAGTCCGATCCGCACTGTACTGCATGCCGAGCCCCACCGCAGCCTCAGTCGCCCGCTGTGTCGCTCCCTGCTTCCTCTGACCCGCCTGACTGGGCTAGATCCCTGTCCCAGGCCGTGGAAAGCCTCACTCATGTCGTGGGCCGCCTAATAGATAGGCCACCTACCCCGCAGGACGCCACTCTGACTGTCGCGCCCTCCGGGTCCACTGCTTCTGCCGCTGCAGCGGGTTCATCCTCTCCTAGTGACCCCTCCCGAGCTAGGCACTCTCAGAAGCGTATTAGAGTAGAGCGAGCCTCCTCCTCGGATGCCTCCCTCTCCCCGCCACGCGTGCGCACCCAGACGAGCCTCTCCTCTCCAAAGGATTCGCTCTCTGAAGGTGAATTGGCGGCTTCAGATTTGGAAATGGACTCGGCCCTGCCGTCCAAGCTAGCCTCAGCGATGGCTCAACTCATCTCTGATATACGTGACACCTTTAAGGTGCAGGATGACCCCCCTAGCTCGGACGCAGCTAGCGTCTCCTTTATCAGACCCAGGCAGGCCTCAAAAGTCTTTCCAATCCACTCTGATTTCTCCTCCGTGGTGTCTAAGGCTTGGGCTCGCCCGGACGCCCGTTTTGTCAACCCAAAGAAGCTGGACATTTGCTATCCTTTTCCAGCCGATGTCGTGGCCACCTGGTCTTCCCCACCCAAGGTAGACCCCCCTGTGGCCCGGCTGTCAAAGAACACGGCCATCCCTGTTCCCGACGGGTCCTCTCTTCAGTCAGCGGAGGACCGTCGCATGGAGACCCTGTCCAAGGGCATTTTTGCTGCCTCCGGTTCTGCCCTCAGGCCGGTTTTTGCCTCTGCTTGGGCAGGGAAAGCAATCTCTGCTTGGGGTACGCAGCTGGAACAGGAGTTGGACTCGGACATCCCCATCCAGGACCTACGTTCCTTGGCCCAGCTTATTATTCGGGCCGGGAATTTTGTCTGTGAGGCCTCCCTTGATGCGGGAGCCCTTATTGCGCGCTCCTCCGCCCTGGCAGTTGCCGTCAGGAGGGAGCTCTGGCTGAAGGTCTGGAAAGCGGACGCTGCCTCCAAACGTTCCTTGGCGGGGCTACCGTTTGCGGGTTCCCGCCTTTTCGGGGTCCGCTTAGACGAACTTATTTCAGAGGCCACGGGTGGTAAAAGCACCCATCTTCCTCAACCCCAAGCCAGGGGCGCCCCCCGCGGACGCCCTGGTGCGTCTCGTTTTCGGTCCTCCCGCAGGGCCTCTGGGGCTCCCACCACAGCTGCCGCTTCGGCTCCTCCCCAGGACAAGCGTAGGAAGCCGTTTTTTCGGGCGCAGCCCTCCTGGCGCAAGCCGCAGGCTGCCCGCACACCCGCAGCAAAACAGTCCTCTGCCTGAAGGCGCGCCCCCACCCACCCGGGTGGGGGGCCGGCTCCTCCTTTTCAAGGACGTCTGGATGGCTCACGTCTCCGACGCCTGGGCCCTCGAAATTGTGTCCTCCGGATACAAAATCGAATTTGCATCCTTCCCTCCGGATCGGTTCTTTCGCTCCCGCCCCACGCGAGACCCGAAAGACGCGGCCGCGTTCTCCGCGGCCGTTCAAGCTTTACTGGACAGGGGGGTGATTACCCCCGTTCCTCTAGAGGAAAGATTCCAAGGGTTCTACTCGAACCTCTTTGTAGTTCCCAAGAAGGGAGGTTCGGTGCGGCCCATTTTGGACCTCAAAAAGCTCAACCGTTTTCTCCTCCTTCGACGGTTTCGGATGGAGTCCCTCCGCTCCGCGGTGGCTTCCCTGGAGCAGGGAGATTTCATGTCTTCCATCGATATACAGGATGCCTACCTCCATGTTCCGGTAGCCCAGTGTCACCATCGCTTCCTTCGATTCGCCGTGGGGGACCTCCACTTCCAATTTGTCGCCCTTCCCTTTGGACTGGCAACAGCCCCCCGGGTGTTCACCAAGGTCCTGGCCCCGGTTTTAGCCTTACTCCGTTCCAGGGGTGTTTTTCTGCTACCGTACTTGGACGATATCCTCATCAAGGCTCCGTCCCTTTCTCAAGCGGTTGCCAGCGTGGATCTCACTCTAGAGACTCTGGCGAGGTTTGGTTGGGTCATCAACTTCCCCAAGTCCTCCCTTCCCCCCTCCAGACAACTCGTCTTCCTGGGAATGCTTTTAGACACGGGAACGGCGGAGGTACGTCTTCCCTCGGAAAAACGTCTGATCCTCCGTGGGGCGGTTCGGGGTCTCCTTCTCCACCGTCGACCGTCCTTCCGCTTCTGCATGCGGGTATTGGGGCAGATGGTTGCCTGCTTCGAGGCGATCCCATTTGCGCAGTTTCACTCCCGCCCTCTCCAACGGGCGATCCTCTCCTCCTGGGACAAATCGCCGCAGTCTCTGGATCATCCCTTCCATCTGTCGCCTCCGGTGCGGTCATCTCTCCGCTGGTGGTTACAGTCCCCTCTTCTGGGCAGGTCCTTTCTGCCACTCAACTGGTTGGTGGTTACAACCGATGCCAGTCTCTCGGGCTGGGGAGGCGTGTTTCCTCCCCGATCCGTCCAGGGCATTTGGTCTCCATCGGAGTCCAAACTCTCGATCAATGTCCTGGAACTGAGAGCGGCCCTTCTGTCTCTACGACACTGGACTCATCTGCTGAAGGGTCATCCAGTTCGTGTACAATCAGACAACGCCACGGCCGTGGCGTACATAAACCACCAGGGGGGCACTCGCAGCGCTGCAGCGATGCGGGAGGTCACCAGCATTCTCCGTTGGGCGGAAGCCCACGTCCCGGCCCTATCTGCAATTTTTATTCCAGGGGTGGACAATTGGGCGGCGGACTTCCTCAGTCGCACCACCGTCGACCCCGGCGAGTGGTCTCTTCACCCGGAGGTATTCGAGGCCATTTGCCTTCGTTGGGGCATTCCGGACGTGGACCTCATGGCCTCAAAATTCAATCACAAGGTCCCCGCCTATCTGTCCAGGGCCAGGGATCCGGGAGCTTGCGGAGCCGACGCCCTCGTTCTTCCTTGGCGAGGCTTCGCGCGCCCATACATATTCCCTCCCATCCCTCTCCTGCCCAAGGTCCTTCGGAAGATCGCGGCGGAAGGCGTCTCGGTGATTCTGGTCGCTCCGGACTGGCCCCGCCGGTCTTGGTATGCCGACCTCATGCTGCTCCTGGCAGACGCGCCCTGGCCACTGCCCGCCAGGGAAGATCTTCTCTCTCAGGGACCGATCTTCCACCCGCGTTTAGGGTCCCTACGTTTGACGGCGTGGTTGTTGAGACCACCGTCCTGACACGTAGGGGTTTTTCTGCGGATGTCGTCCGCACCATGATCCGCGCCCGTAAGCCGTCCTCTTCTAGGATCTATTATAGGACCTGGAGGACTTTTTTGGGGTTCTGTACCGATCTGGGGATTCCTCCGCTCCGCTTTTCTCTCCCCACCGTTTTGTCCTTCCTGCAGAGCGGACTGGCCCAAGGTCTAGGCCTTAGTTCTTTGAAGGGTCAGGTATCTGCGCTGTCCATTTTGTTTCAGCGCCCACTGGCCCCCCTTGGTCCTGTCAAGACCTTCCTTCAGGGCGTGGCTCACGCGGTTCCTCCGTATCGCCCTCCGGTACCGCCCTGGGACCTGAACCTGGTTCTCTCAGCGCTCCAGGCTTCTCCTTTCGAGCCTCTGCGGACGGTTTCCTTGCGACTTCTGTCCTGCAAGGTTATTTTCCTTGTAGCCATCACCTCTCTTCGGAGGGTGTCCGAATTGGCTGCACTCTCCTGTCTGGAACCTTTCCTAGTGTTCCACCAGGACAAGGTGGTTCTTCGTCCGGTCCCTTCCTTCCTTCCTAAGGTGGTCTCCGCCTTTCATCTGAACGAGGACATCGTTCTCCCCTCTTTGTGTCCTTCCCCTTCCCATCCGCGGGAGAGGAAGCTTCATCGCCTGGACGTTGTCAGGGCGCTCAAGATTTACCTGGAAGTAACCAGCTCTTTCAGGCATACTGACTCGCTCTTTGTGGTCCCGGAAGGGTCGCGCAGAGGGATGGCGGCATCCAAAGTTGCTATCGCTCGTTTTGTCAAGATGGCTGTTACTGAGGCTTATCTCGCCAAGGGCAGGGTTCCTCCCCTTGGTGTTACCGCTCACTCCACTAGAGCGGTCGGGGCTTCCTGGGCTCAGAGAAATCGGGCTTCTTCGGAGCAGATTTGCAAGGCGGCCACTTGGTCCTCCTTGCACACCTTCACCAAGTTCTACAGGGTGCATACTCATGCGTCGGCTGACGCTGCTTTAGGCCGTCTGGTGTTGCAGGCGGCAGTTGATTGATGCCTCTGGCGTTGGTTGAGTTTGTTCTGGTCCCTCCCTTCTGGGACTGCTCTGGAACGTCCCATGGTTTCCTGTGTCCCCCAAGGAATATGGGCGAGAAAAGGAGACTTTTGTATTACTTACCAGTAAAGTCTCTTTCTCGCTCTTCCTTGGGGGACACAGCACCCGCCCTTCATTGGGTTACAGTTGTGGTTCCGGCTTGGTTGCCCCCGTTGGGGCCCGACAGTTCTTTTTCCGGTTGGTGGTTATCTTTCACTACTTGGACACGCAACTGGCAGTCTCTTCTCCAGGCTGAAGGGTATAGCTGATGGAGGAGGGGCTTACAGCTTTCGCTTAGTGTCACGCCTCCTAGGGAGCAGAGCTATACCCATGGTTTCCTGTGTCCCCCAAGGAAGAGCGAGAAAGAGACTTTACTGGTAAGTAATACAAAAGTCTCCTTATTTCCAAGCAGATGAGTCTGTTTTGCTCCTAGAGTGTCTCCTAAATTCCACAACATATTGTCCAATGCCCATTCATAGTGATATTCTATTACCAATGTTAAACTCTCCTGACAGACCTGCAAATGAAACGTTCTTTGGCTCAAAAAAAACGACACGTCGAAGAACATAACACAGGAGTGGCTACAAAAAGATCTAGAAATAGTAAAACCGCAGCACTCTCGTCTCTTTAATCCCTTTATTTCATCAAAAGCACAAGTGCTTGAAAAAGACCGTCCAGGTCGAAACGTCGCATGAATTTGATGGAAAAAAAGGGATTAAAGAAACGAGTGCTGCGGTTTTACTATTTCTGGATATTTGCTTGGAGGGACGCTACGGACTGACGTTCAACACCGCGTGCACCACCACATTAAGGCCGGTATACCCTGAGTGCTGCTACACCATCTATCTTATGTTACAAAAAGATCTATCCATGTTTCCAAAAACTACATGTGTGGTTCCAGCAGAAGTCCTATTTACTAAGCAAAATGCTTCCTTTACAAGAATAAATACAGTATACAGCATGTGCCAAAGTCATTGGGGGTAGTTTATGGAAACTGATGTTTTATACACAAGTCCTAATTAGAAGTTCGCTGAAGCTTCTGCCCGGCAGTGTCATAATAAACAAGACCCTGTGCCCTGCACGATTTAGCGCAGGGTAAGGGAGCGCATCTGAGTATGAGATGCTCTGATGCCAACATCAGGGGGTCTGCCTGGGTGAAAATAAGGATACCCCTTTAATTTTGCATTTAGAAAGCAAATGAATGGGGGGGTGGGGGGGAATCAAGCTTTGAAGAAAATGTAGATCTAAGTCACTGCTCACATCTTCCTTGTTGTAGAATCTGTCTTTAGCAGGAAAAATAGTGCTGCTTTCAGTGCTGTCATATCAATGGACACCTAGGCGGAACCCTATGGACTGTGGTGTGACTTTTGTTATAAACAGAAGCTACAATGTAGATGTGGATAGAGCCATAGCCACAGTCAGTCACTGCCTGCCAACCTTACTGATGTCACTGCCATACGGCAGACATCTGCACAGTATTGGTGGTAGCAGAGAAGTTGGATACATATTTTGTTTTGTGTTAGTCGGGCTAATGTCACTTATTAATTGATATAATGTGACAATATTTGTTTAAAATGCAATTTGTTTTGTTAAGGAATCTTCACAAACGACATCAGACTGTGCACCTCCAACAGACGAGGATGTAGCAGAAGCTGAATGGCTGAAAACAGAAGGTGAAAAACATAAGAAATAATTGCTAATGCATGTATTTTTAAATGGCTTTCTTATTTGTAACACGAAGGATCGTGTCCTTTACTATACAGCCTGTGTGCCAGTAGTGGTTTTATTAGCTAGAAATAAATGCCTCTTATGACCTAGCTCACATAATTGATTTATGACTAGCATTGAACTTTTAGCTTTCTAACAATAAAGCTGTTCACTTTGAGACCTTGGGCTGCAGTACAGCAGCCTTTATGGAGTTCTTGCATTCTTTGAACTCTGTAGGCAAGTTGTACACGGAAACTGATTGTATGCGAATGTTGTACACAAAAACATTCATGGCCTAGTCTTCTGCTGCATGTATGTGCTTGATGTCTATAGCTGGAGTACACTTTAGCTAGATATAGTACCTTGAAAAGTATTCTTCAGATTTTCCACATTTTTTCACGTTACACCCACAAACTTTAAACGTATTTTATTGGGATTTTATGTGCTAGACCAACACAAAGTAGCAAGTATGTGTGAAGTGAAAAGCAAGTGATAGGCTACATTCACATCTTCGTTTAACTTCTCCGGTATTGCAATCTGGCAGAGAATCTCAATACCGGAGAAAATCTCATCCCCATTTTGTCCCCATTTATTGTCAATGTGGACAAAACTGAACGAAATGCCCCAGAATGCTTTCCCTTTGGTTGTGTTCCCATACCGGACAGAAAACCACTGCGAAAAGCGGTTTTCTGTCCGGCATGGGATGCGGAGCAAAACAGGTTCGGCATGACACACTATGGAAGTCAATGGTGCCTGATCTGTTTTCTCGGACACAATAGAAAACTGGTCCGGCACCGATTGACTTACAATAGTGTTAATGCTGGATCAGTCATTGCTATTTTAAAGATAATACAACTGGATCCATTCACAACAGATGCAGCCAGCTGTATTATCTAGACGGAAGCGTTTTTGATGATTCCTGCCAGATCAGGCAAAAAAGCAAGTGTGAAAGTAGCCATACATGGTTTTCAAAACTTTTAATAAATAAAAATCGGAAAAGTGTGGCATGCATTTGTATTCAGCCCCTTGTACTCTTAAACCCCTAAATAAAATCCAGTGTGACCAATTGCCTTCATAAGTCACCTAATTAGTAAATAGAGTCCACTTGTGTGTAATGTATTCTCAGTAGAACTACAGCTGTTCTGTGAAGTCTTCAGAGGTTTGTTATTGAACATCTGTGATCAAACATCATGAAAACCAAGGAACACACCAGACAGGCCAGGAAAAAAGTTGTGAAAAGTAGGGTTAGGTTATAAAAAAAAAATATAGATATACAGTGGGATGCGAAAGTTTGGGCAACCTTGTTAATCGTCATGATTTTCCTGTATAAATCATTGGTTGTTACGATAAAAAATTTCAGTTAAATATATCATATAGGAGACACACACAGTGATATTTGAGAAGTGAAATGAAGTTTATTGGATTTACAGAAAGTGTGCTATAATTGTTTAAACAAAATTAGGCAGGTGCATAAATTTGGGCACCACAAAAAAGAAATGAAATCAATATTTAGTAGATCCTCCTTTTGCAGAAATTACAGCCTCTAAACGCTTCCTGTAGGTTCCAATGAGAGTCTGGTTGAAGGTATTTTGGACCATTCCTCTTTACAAAACATCATCATTCATTCAGGTTTGATGGCTTCCGAGCATGGACAGCTCTCTTTAAGTCACACCACAGATTTTCAATTATATTCAGGTCTGGGGACTGAGATGGCCATTCCAGAACGTGGTACTTGTTCCTCTGCATAAATGCCTTAGTGGATTTTGAGCAGTGTTTAGGGTCGTTGTCTTGTTGAAAGATCCAGCCCCGGCGCAGCTTCAGCTTTGTCACTGATTCCTGGACATTGGTCTCCAGAATCTGCTGATACTGAGTGGAATCCATGCGTCCCTCAACTTTGACAAGATTCCCAGTCCCTGCACTGGCCACACAGCCCCACAGCATGATGGAACCACCACCATATTTTACTGTAGGTAGCAGGTGTTTTTCTTGGAATGCTGTGTTCTTTTTCCTCCATGCATAACGCCCCTTGTTATGGCCAAATAACTCAATTTTAGTTTTAATCAGTCCACAGCACCTTATTCCAAAATGAAGCTGGCTTGTCCAAATGTGCTTTAGCCCACCTCAAGCGGCACTTTTTGTGCTGTGGGCGGAGAAAAGGCTTCCTCTGCATCACTCTCGCATACAGCATCTCCTTGTGTAAAGTGCGCCGAATGGTTGAACGATGCACAGTGACTCCGTCTGCAGCAAGATGATGTAGGTCTTTGGTGCTGGTCTGTGGGTTGATTCTGACTGTTCTCACCATTCGTCGCTTCTGTCTATCCGAGATTTTTTTTGGGCTGCCACTTCGAGCCTTAACTTGAACTGAGCCTGTGGTCTTCCATTTCCTCAATATGTTCATAACTGTGGAAACAGACAGCTGAAATCTCTGAGACAGATTTCTGTATCCTTCCCCTAAACCATGATGGTGAACAATCTTTGTCTTCAGGTCATTTGAGAGTTGTTTTGAGACCCCCATGTTGCTACTCTTCAGAGAAAATTAAAAGAGGAGGGAAACTTACAATTGACCCCCTTAAATACTCTCTCATAATTGGATTCACCTGTGTATGTAGGTCAGGGGTCACTGAGCTTACCAAGCCAATTTGAGTTCCAATAATTAGTTCTAAAGGTTTTGGAATCAATAAAATGACAACAGTGCCCAAATTTATGCACCTGCCTAATTTTGTTTAAACAATTATAGCACACTTTCTGTAAATCCAATAAACTTCATTTCACTTCTCAAATATCACTGTGTGTGTCTCCTATATGATATATTTAATTGACATTTTTTATCGTAACAACCAACGATTTATACAGGAAAATCATGACGATTAACAAGGTTGCCCAAACTTTCACATCCCACTGTATATATCTATCCCAAGCTCTGAACATCTCATGGAGCACTGTTCAATCCATCATCTGAAAATGGAAGGAGTATGGTACAACTGCAAACCTACCAAGACATAGTCATTCGCCTAAATTGATAGCCCAGGGAAGGAGAGCACTAATTGGAGAAGCAGCCAAGAGGCCCATGGTCACTCTGGTAGAACCTGCAAAACACTTGGGCGGAGGTTCATCTTCCAGCAGGATAATGGCCCTAAACATACAGCAAGATCTATAATAGAATGGTTTAGATTAAAGCATATTCATGTGTTAGAATGGCCCAGTCAAAGTCCAGACCTAATTTCCATTGAGAATCTGTGGCAAGACTTGACAATTGCTGTTCACAGACTGTCTTCATCCAATCTGAGCTTGAGCTATTTTGCAAAGGAGAATGGGCAGAATTTTGGCCTCTAGAAGTGCAAAGCTGGTAGATCCATACCGAAAAAGACTTGCAGCTGTAATTGTAGCGAAAAGTGGTCCTACAAAGTATTGATTCAGTGGGCTGAATACAAATGCAAGCCACACTTTCCAGATTTGTATCTTAAAAATTTTGAAATGTATAATTTTCTTTTCACTTTACACATATTTGCTACCTTGTGTTGGTCTATCACATAAAATCCCAAAAAAATACATTTAGTTTTGTGGGTGTAATGTGAGAAAATGTGGAAAAGTTCAAGGGGTATGAATACTTTTTTTTTTTTTTTTTTTTCAAGGCACTGTAGATGGGGTACTGCTGTACTATAGTAAGCAGATCTAACAGAATACTAAAAATGCACAGAAAGTTATTCAATCGCTGTACATAATTATCATTTTTGTGACATAGGTAATGAGCAGATGAAGGTAGAAAACTTTGAGAGTGCGATCGCTTTCTACACTAAAGCCATTGATCTGAACCCAAGGAATGCGGTGTACTTCTGCAACAGGTATGTGCTGACAATGTAATATAAAAAAAACTAAATATATATATATATATATATATATATATATATATATATATATATATAATATTATTGTGTTCAGGACATTGTTTGGGGGTTTAAAAGGCAGAAGAAGGTCCTTTTTATTCTTAAAAATATGGCTGCACTTATTTCTGGACAATGTAAGCGGCCTGACTCGGTCAGTAAAAAGCAAATATAGTTTCTCGCCCAGTTTCCTTGGGGGACACAGAAGACCTTGGGTATAGCTCATCTCCATAGGAGGCGTGACACTAAGTGAAAGCTGTTAAGCCCCTCCTCCACAGCTATACCCTCAGCCTGGAGAGAAAGGCAGCCAGTTTTTTGCTTAGTGTCCAAGGAGGCAAGACACTCCCTGCTCTGCAGGGCTGGTTTCTCCTTGTTTAAATTTTAGATTTTTACTTTTTTATTTCTTTTTGTTCCAGATCATCAGGGATAACAGAGTCGCACTAGACCTCTCTGTTCTCCCGGGGTTGAGCTGCGCCCGTGCCGGTCATCCGCACTGCTGCCTCCCCCACAGAAGGCAAGGTGGATCAGGGCAGCCTCGCTCCCCCACATCCCGCCAGCGCAAGGGTCGCCCGCACGCCAAGTCCCTCTTCCAGCGTCCTGCCACTACGGTGCCAGTAGCTGAAGGGGCGACCCTGCTGGAATGGACCGAGGGTGAAGACGGCTGTGGTAAGAGAGTGGCTTCTCCAGCCCTACGTCCCCCACCCAATGGTCTCCTGCGTGCCTGACCCCCCATACTGGGCCTCTAGTCCCCTGCTGGACCTAGGCTGGCTCCTGGGGTGCCGCAGAGCGGCAATCTGCTCCCTGCCTCCCCCCCCCCCCCTTTTTTTCCTGGCCCTCATAGTCCATGCAGCTAGTGGCTGTCAGCCGTCGCCTGCCTTCTCCTCACGGGCACCCCGTCTTTGGGTCCCCCCCCCATCTCGCCTGATCACATTGGGCCTTACCGGAGAGTGCAGGACGCTGCAGTGGAGTAAGGCCTCGCCTCCGGACAGCACTAATATTCCGGTGCGGCCGAGCCGGCCGGCAAACCGCCATTCCGGGTCCCTGTCTCTTCCGGCCGGCGGGGTGGGCCCCCGCGGCCGGCAAACCGCCATTCCGGGTCCCTGTCTCTTCCGGCCGGCGGGGTGGGCTCCCGCGGCCGGCAAACCGCCATTCCGGGTCCCTGTCTCTTCCGGCCGGCGGGGTGGGCTCCCGCGGCCGGCAAACCGCCTTTTCGGGTCCCTGTCTCGGCCGGCGGGGTGGGCTCCCGCGGCCGGCATTGGGCTTGACTATGCCCCAGCAGGCCCCGTCCGACCATCGGTGCCGGTCGCCGGGGCTCAGCAAATTTGGTCCTAGGCTTCGCGGCCTGCTGGGCCGCAATTCCGACCGGCCCGCGGGGTGGGCTCCCGCGGCCGGTTTAAAGCGCCATTCCGCCTCAGGTCCCGGCGGTATAACGGGCCGGGCGCCGCAAATTTAGCCCCCGGCTTCGCGGCCTACTATATTCCGGTCTCTGGTGGAGGGGGCGGGAACCTCTCCAGGCGCGAATTCTTCCCGCCTGGAGGTTCCTCCGCCCCCAGGGGATCGCACGCCGCCCTCCAGGCCGGATCCCTGTTAACCCTTTGGGTACAGGCCGGCTCCCAAATGGGTCTGTATAGTTGGCCCCCCTTTTTTTCTCAGGTGCCCATATATGGTGGCTCCCCTTTAGCCTTGGAGAGGCTGTGTTTTAAATATATAAAAAAAAAAAAAAAAAAAAAAAGATTATAATAATAAAATAAATAATAATAGATCACTGATTTCTATTGGACTGCGCAGGACGCTGCAGCCTCATCAGTAGTACTGCATGTCTGCATGACCTCTTTCCACAGGCGGCATGGTGTTGCGCTCCCAGCCTGCGTCGCTGCTAGGGCATTTCCCCTTTTAGGCGGTTTTCTTGCATCTTCCAGGATACGGCCCTGGTCAAGTGCATGCGGCCCTTCCGTAGGCAGCATTCATCTTCTCTCCAGTTATGGTGCCTGCCATGTGCATCCCCCCCCCCCTCCTAGGCGGGATACTGCACTCTCCCTGGCTGCCGGCTGGCCATGTGCATGACCCCCTTCTTAGGCGGAATACTGCACCTTCACCGGATACGGTGCTGGCCATGTGCACGACTCCCTTCCATAAGCGGAACGCTGCACTCTCTCTGGATTTGCTGCCGGCCATGTGCGTGACCCCCTTCCATGGGCGGAACGCAGCACTCACTGGATTCGCTGCCGGCCATGTGCGTGAGCCAGCCATGTGTGTGTGACTCCCTTCCTGGGCGGAACGCAGCACTCTCACTGGATCTGTTGCCGATCATGTGCATGACCCCTCTTTTTAGGCGGAATACTGCACTCTCACCGGATACGGTACTGGCTATGTGCACGACCCACTTCCATAGGCGGAATGCTGCACTCTCACTGATGTGCTATGATGCACTTATGTACTATGTTACTATGCTGCACTCTCACTGGTTTCGCTGCCGGCCATTTCATAGGTGGTATGCTACAGTCTCATTGGATTCCTGCCGGCCTTGGGTATGCCTCCTTCCCTCAGGCAGCATACATACATCCCTCTGTCTGTGGTTGTTTCCTCGCAGGTACGTTGCTGGCCATGTGCATGTACCCCATACATGGCAGGGTGCTTGCACTCTCGCTGGATCCGCTGTCGGCCATATGCATGAACCCTCTTCCGTGGGCGGTGTACGCACTCTTGCTGGATTCGCTGCCAGCCAGGGGCATGCCTTCCTTCCTCAGGCGACATGCACACATTCTTACTGACTGTGTTTGTCTTTCGCCAGTACGTTGCTGGCCATGTGTATGACTCCCATGCATGGCGGTGTGCTCGCACTCTCCCTGGATGAGATGCTGGCCATGTGCTTTACCCCCCTTTTTTTCTGGGCGGCATGCTACACTCTCACCGGATACATTGCTGCCCATGAGAATGGCCCTCTAATATGGGTGGAATGCTTGTGCTTCCATTGGATACGGTGCTGGCCTTGTGCGTGACCACCCCTCATCCCATGAGCAGAATTTGGCACGCTCATGAGATTCACGGCTGTCCTTGTATGGCTGTGCTGGACTTGTACATGTCCCCCTTCATTGGCAGAGTAGTTGCACTCTCGCTAAGTTCAGTGTTGGTGTATTATTGCACATTCACTTAATGCTAGGATACCCCTGTGCATGTTCCCCTTTCACTAGGTGGACCTTCTGCGTTCCTGCTGGATTATAGGGTATGTCCTGCTTCTCTGAAGTATGTACGGCCTTAGGCATCACTCCCTTTTGGGACCGGCCTTTGCACTCTTGCCGACTGCAGTTTGCCAGATACAATTTCCCCCCTTTTCGGGGCGGACTGCTTGCGTTCCATCGCATGCTATACTAGGCTTGTGCATAACTCCCTTTCAGGTTGCACTTTGCAATTCCGTACATGCTGTGGCACTCTGTGGCGAGTCCCCCCTTTCTCGCTAAATTAACCTTTTGCAGTGAGCGGACGTTCTTGTGCGTTGTTTGGGCCGTGTATGCCTTCTCCTCCTGTAGGTGGGTTGGCCTTCTCACTGCTTACGGGCTGCTCGTACGTATGCCTCATCTACTTCCTGCGGCATACTTTTGTTTTCTTGGGATACGATGCCTGCCACAAACCTTGCACTCGTCTCTAAGGAGTTCATTCTGTCCACCTGACCCGGACGGGCTCTACTTGCTCTCTGCTGCACGGAGCTGGGTGGTACTCATTCATTTAGTTGGCCCTTCATCCCAGGGAATGTTCGTGGTTCCTAGATGCGTGCCCATTCGTCCTTCCGCGGTATTGCTTCCCTGCGCTAGTGGTCACATGGTCGAGAGTGCGGTTGTCTGGATCGCCCCTCGAATTCTTCGTTGGCTCTGGCAGGACTGCGGTTCCCTTGCCTGCTGCAATTTCCTCCTCTTCGGATGTAGTGTGGTATGAGTCCTTCCTCTTGGCGCCTCTACGCTACAGTCTGATCTGCTACCAGGTGCGGGCCGCTTTTCTCGGGAAGGTCACCCAAATTCTCTTGGGTGCTCGATTACCCAGGTCCGGAGGACCTCCGCCTTGGGTTCTTCAGGGTATTCTCCTTCTGCGAGGCGGTGAACCGGGCATCTCACAGTGTAGCAGGGTTCTGCTTTTGAGCTGTCCTATGGCTTCCCTGTTGCCCACTGCTCCGTTCGGTTGGAGGGTGTTATGCCGGCCTTTGTCTCGACTACCTTATCTTGCCGGCTCTGTTTGGCCGCCGCTCGGTACAGATCACTCTGATGTGGCTTCTGTCCCGCCAGACTTGAGAGGTTGTTCCTTCACTGTCCTCCCCTCTGGGGAGAGCATGGTTGTTCATGTGGATGGTTCCGGTGTTCCTTTTGGCCTCGTACTGTCTCCCTTGTTCACACTGGCTGTATTAGCTGTGCCGATTTATCGAGTCTACCGCGTTCTGTCCTCCCGCTGAGTGCAGAGTGTGTGGTCCATTCTAAGACAATGGTCCTGCTGTAGACTTACCTTCTCGGTAACTTGGGGGGACTACCTTTCGGTCCAGATTATCCTTTGATCTCCTACACCGGGACTGTAGAACATGGCTACATCAGCATGGACTATAGCCTGTCTTGTCCTGGCATCTGGCGGATGCTGGGCGGACCCTTTTGGTTCCTTTCCGTCTGTCCTTCTGCTCCCCCACTCGGGTGGATACGGGACAACGTTGCTCGGGGGCCGACGGGACCAGTTTGTCAACTTCTGCCCGTGTTACTGGTCTGCGCCTGATCACATTTGGTTTTTCGCCCGCCTGCCAGGCGACTCCAGCGGTTTCGCTACTGCCCGCTCCTGGCTGTATTTCGTCCAGGATCTGTCGTAAGACTTATGGTTTTTTTTATCTGGGGTTCTGTGGGAAGCTGTGCATTCCCCACTCTGACTTTTCTCTCCCCATGGTTCTGTCTTTTTTCCAGTCCGGCCTGGACCTGGGACTGGGATTCCTTTACTTGAGGTATCAGTGTCAGCGCTGTTCTTCCTCTTCCAGCGTTCCCCGGCCCTCTGGGCCTGTCAAGACCTTCTTACTCGAAATGGCTCTTTGGTTCCTCTGTACTGTCCTTCGGTACCGCCCTGGGAACTACATACTGAGTTCTCGGCGCTCCAATCTTGTCCTTGGAGCCGTTACAGAAGTTCTCTCTACCCCTCCTGTCCTGTACGGTTGTGTTTCTGTATCAGTCGTGTCTCTGACGGGTGCCTGAATGGCCCCCTTTTTGTTCTGAGCCTTCTGTCTTTTCCCAGGACAGGGCTGTTCTACATCCCGTTCCTTCCTTCTGAAGGTGGTGTTTGCCTTTCGCTTCAACACTTCACCAATTTGGACGTTGTTTGGGCCTTGCAGTTTTTACTTGGAGATCTCCGACTCTTGTCGACGTTCGGTCTCTTGGGTTTCCTGGAGGTCCGCGCTTAGAGTTGACGGACTCCAGGGTGGTTTTCCTCCGCTTTATCAGATTGGCTATTGCTGAGGTTACCGCACCGAGGGCAGGATTCTGCCTTTACTGTCACCGTTCATTTCACCAGAGCGGTCGGTGCCTCCTGGGCCGGAGGCTTTGGGCTTCGGCCTTCGGCCATGCATTTGAGCAAGGCGGCCACAGGTCTTCCTTGCACGCTTTACAGAATTCTACAGGGTGCATACTCTGGCTTCGGCGTATGCTGCCTTGGTCCGCCTGGGTCTGCAGGCGGCGGTTCCTTGATGCCTTCGGGTGCTTCGCCTTGGAGCTGTGGTCCCTCCCCTTTTGGACTGCTTTTGAACGTCCCAAGGTCTTCTGTGTCCCCCAAGGAAACTGGGCGAGAAAACGAGATTTTTGTATAACTTACCAGTAAAATCTCTTTCTCGCTCTTTCCTTGGGGGACACAGCACCCACCCATTCGTTGTTTTTCCTCTACACGGTTTCCGAGTTTGTGTTACCCGTTGGGTAGTTGGCTTGTTGGTTCCTTGTTGGACTTTGCCTTTTCTCACTGCTTGGACACGCAACTGGCTGCCTTTTTCTCCAGGCTGAGGGTATAGCTGTGGAGGAGGGGCTTAACAGCTTTCACTTAGTGTCACGCCTCCTATGGAGATGCGCTATACCCAAGGTCTTCTGTGTCCCCCAAGGAAAGAGCGAGAAAGAGATTTTACTGGTAAGTTATACAAAAATCTCGTTTTTGATGAGTCAAATTCAGGGATTTCCCTTCCGTTTTTGATGGCCAGTGAATAACTGACATGTTCTATTTTGTCACTTTTTTCACTGACCACCCCTTACAATTTAAGGGGACAGTTTTTAATTTCTGTTTCTCAAAGTCATAGGTTGAAAAAAAAAAGTTGGTTGAAAACTGACTGTTTTGCTGTTTAACAGATATTTTTTTCACTGCTGTATAAATGTAGCCTAAAGTGGCAGTTTTTTTGTGCAGACACCGTGGAGGGTACTGGGAGGCTCTCTGCTTGTACCTCCTCCCTTGCAAATTCCGCACACAGGGCTTTGTGGCTCAAGAATTGGTTGAGAGTTGTGGCCTCAAAGACTAGGTTTTGTAGTATCTTTTGTGAGGGAAAAATTTTATTTGGATCTTTTTTCCTTGAAAGCAGGGGATAAGAAGAAAGGGTTGCCATCTAGATCTAGATTTTGTTTCGTCAGAACAAAGTATTTAGTAGGGAAAAGAGCTGGGAGTGTTTAAAAATCCAAGAAAATGGCTAAAGATTGGAGAAAAATATCAAACAATTCATGGATTCTGAATTCCCTGGCAAAAGGGTTCAAGCTGGAGTTCAAAAGTTCCCCTCCAGAAAGATTTGTTACAAAAGTGGGCGGAAAGACTCAGAAAGCCTTAGACGTATACTCCCTTCAGAAAGGAGTTCTCATTTCCTGGCCAGAATCAGAAAAAACATTTTATTCACAAAAAAAAAAGGGGAACGTAATATAATGAATTAGTTAAGGCTGCTTTCAGACTGCTGTAATCTGGATGCTTTATAACTCCTGTATTATGGCTAATGCACACAACCGTATGTATATTGCAGTCCGCAAAAAAACACTGACCACGTCCGTGTACATTCCGTATTTGGTGGAACGGAACAGCTGGCCCTGATAGAGTCCTATCCTCATCCATAATTGGACATGTTCTATTTTTTTGTGGATAGGACATATGGGAACAGAATGCACATGGAAAGAAAACGCGTTCGTGTGCATGAGCCCTTATTGACACAACACATGAACTTTCTGCTGCAGAAAATTAGTTAACTCAGGTTCTGATGAACTGCGGGAAGTCTGAATGTTGTGTCCACAATATGGCCTCAAAAAAGCAACTCCTTGTTTTACGTCCATCTAATTTGAAAACGATTGTTCATGGTGACAGTCAGTAAATAACTTCTGACTGAAAATCTCTTCCATGTCTCAGAAATATATTAGATTCCGCTCTGGTGATGATTATCGCTTTTACTTCAGCATGTAACTGGTATCACAGCGAATTGGTCTGCATGTTTTAACTCAAAGATCGGGATCAGGACACTGTAAAATGTTACTTTATTTACATTTGTGTTAAGGTACAAATGTTTGTCGTATTTGGTATTGTAATCTGACCACTGGTATACAGCTGGCATTACAGATGGGTGATTTTGATCGGCAAGCGCTCGTCCTCACACAGTTTCTGGGGGGAAAAAATCCTCCATATGTGACCGCAAGTATGCAAGGAAGGGGGACTGATAACACGTAACAGAAGTCCATGTAATACTCCTCCTGGGGACAGGTACAGTTATACAAGGAGTGAGGAGGATCTAATTCTTTGTTCTCCCTGCAGCCTTTCAGCACATCTTCAGTAGCTGCATTCACATCCATCTAAAGGGGAGGAGTGTGGCTTTTTAGCTCATACCCACAAAGGGCTCCATGCTCATGATGTGGTCCACAATGCACAGGCCGTGTGCACTCTGTGCTGCGGATGCGGACCCCTTGACGTGAATTGGTCTGCGATCTGCAGACCAGTATTGTCTTTTATGGTGTGGAGGCATGGTCTCAAAAGCCCACAGAAATGCTTCGTAATGTTTCTGTGGACTTCGATTTTTGACTCCACACTGCAAAAGATAGGACATGTCCTATCTTCGACCGTATCTTGTGGATCACTGACCCATTCAAGTCAACAGAGTGCACAATGCCGGTGCCTGTATATTGGGGACCCGCCTTTTGTGGTCTGAAATACGAGCACAGAGCCCTTATGTTCCTGGACATGAGCCCTTAACTTGGAATATTTCAGGCTGTGTAGCAGTTCAAGATGATGCAAGCCTGGTCTTAAAGGGGTTGTCTTATCTCGCTGTTACTAAGGCTAGATGAGACATATTCCCGACCACCAGCCGGATGGAAAACGGCAGACAGTATCGGCGCTCGCTGTTTCCGTAGCTCCTATTATGGTGCATGGCAGTTAGGGGAAACGGCATACCTTGCTATTCTACGCTGTTTGCCTTAATAACGGCAAGATGAGACAACCCCTTGAAGGGTTTTAAAGTTGACAAAATCCATATGTAGTGTTATTTCCAGCTCCCCTTGATTAGATTCTCCGCGTGCACGGAACACAACAGGTGAGTCCTCATGATAACAAATAGAAAGAATTGTTGCAGCACTCAAAATAAAGTTCTGGTGTTTCTTTGTCTTTATTTAGGACATTTTGTCGCACCAATGTCGCGCGACAATTTTTTGTCGTGCGACAAATTGTCGTCGTGTAGACCTAGCCTTAAGGTAACAGCATAACACACCAGGGCAAATCCATTCACCTTGTGGCGGTTGACGCGTTTCGAACAAACAGTTATTAGCTGTGCATTGCACCCATTATGGTCTACAAATAATTTTATTAATAGGTTTTCGTGAAAACTTTTGCTCTGTTTGTCTACTACAGCTGCTTATTCTCACACAAACCTTGCAGGCCCGCCTGTCCCATTTATAGAGATCAGTCGGAGAAGTTAAAGGCTCACTCTGAAGCTCTTATTTCTGTTGGGCTACATGCACATGACCGTTGTTTTGGTCCGCATCAGAGTCGCAGTTTTTGCGGCTTGGATGCGGACCCATTCACTCAGTGTGCTGTCCGCATCTGTTGCTCCGTTCCGTGGTCTGCAAAAAAAATGATAACCTGTCCTATTCTTGTCCATTTTGCGGACAAGAATAGGCAGTTATATTAATGGCTGTCCGTGCCATTCCGCAAATTGCGGAACGCACACGGACGCCATCCGTGTCGTGTGCATATAACCTTATCCTAAGTGGTTACAACCACTCTAAGTTTTATTGTGGCCAATTTGATACGATTTCAACTTAAATGAACATTTTCTTTTTTAAATCAGATCTTTTTTTATTGAACGTTTTGATAAACATTACATTTTTCAATTTACAATTAAGGCAATCCATATATTAATTGCATAGAACAGCAAGGGATGATCTATATCACTAATACACAAATTTACAATATAACTGTTCAACCCCCCCCCCCCCCCCCCCCCATTCCAGTGTCTGTTGTTCTATCTATCATTCCTTGTAGAAGTCACGTATTCCCTCCAAGGTTCCCACAATTTATCAAATTTGGCAGGACAACCTCTTCTCTGAAAGATAATCCTTGGTTATATATTCATTAAACCTCGGCGGCTCAGCTTGTATCCAATGCTGCGCCACCAACTTTCTCGCCACCTATAAAAGACGCCCTATCGCTATCTTACTTACATTATTAGTGGTCAGTTCTGTAGTATACCCTAAGATACAGACCTTGGGGTCCTTTTGGTATTTGTACACGTTTTGTACGCTTTCCAACACTTTTTCCAAGAACCGTGTTAATGCTGTACATTGCCATAACATATGTAAGAGATCTGCAGAGTCCACTGAACACCTCGGGCACTTAGCATCCTATCTATACCCCAGACGGTATAAAAATATTGGCGTCTTGTACACTCTGTGGATTATGAATAATTGCGATAGTTTCCCTCCCTCACTTAAAGAGAACAGTATTGCTTCCAGTATGTCTTCCCATTGATCTTTTGAGATTTCACCTATATCTCGCTCCCATCTGCGCATTCTGGATAGCGGGTGGAATTCTAGTTGTTTATCCAACAGAAGTCCGTATGGTGCGGAAATTAACCCTTCTCTCCTCTAGAGAGAGTAAGTTGAAGCGCCAAATCACGTTGTGCGATCATGGAGCCTTTCTTAATCGTAGTGTCATATGCATGTCTAATTTGCAAATACTTATAAAAGTGTGCTTTGGGAATACCGAATACGTCTTGCAAAGTATTAAATGTTCGAAAAACTCCCCCTTCTAATAAATGTTCCACCCGCAACACCCCCTTTTTCCTCCAAATCTCAAACCCTTCCAGGGAACTAAATTCTGGCATCATCGGATTTCCCCATAGAGGGGTATAAATGAACATTTCTAACCACAGGGAACAGGCCAGCCTGTAGTTTGTGTGAAAAAAAAAAAATTAAAAAAAAAAAAATATATATATCACAAACTGAGCAAAAATTTTAATGAAGACCTATTAGCAAGAATATTTTTAGCCCATACTATGTGAAATACAGTATTTTTAGTTTTATTATTCTTATTCATTTTTATTTTTTTTTATGCACCTGAATGTGTAACATAGCCTGTAGGGCAGCAATTCTAATTGTGGGTGGAATGGTCAGAAAGGCCCTAGTTCATGACAGTCTGTCTTAACTCCTGTTTTTGAAAGAGAAAAATAACCCGTTTTATTTTTGTCTGTAGGGCGGCAGCTTACAGTAAAATAGGGAACTATGCTGGAGCAGTTCGCGACTGTGAAGAAGCAATTACAATAGATCCCAGTTACAGCAAAGCCTATGGTAGAATGGGGTAAGTTATTTATCATGTATTAGGCCAAGGTCACACCTGGAATTTTCTTCCATGCTATAGTTCCTGTATTACTTTACCCCAAAGGCCAGAAGTTATATCTTAAGACTGGAATTTTTAAAATGTATGTTTACATTGCAGTTGAAGACTATGTATTTTACATCCTGTGCCATGACCTGTAATGTGACCAACCCATTTCCCCCCCCCCCCTTTTTTTTTTTTTTTTGTCATGCCAGCCCAGTAATCTATTAGTTTGTTAGTTTTTGCCTTGGCATAAAACATGGCCTCTAAGGCTACTTTCACACTTGCGGCAGAGAGATCCGGCAAGCAGTTCCGTCGCTGGAACTGCCTGCCGGATCAGGCAAAATGTATGCTAACTGATGGCATTCGTAAGACTGATCAGGATCCTGATCAGTCTTAAAAATGCCTGATCAGTCGAAAAAATGCATTGAAATGCCGGATCCGTCTTTCCGGTGTCATCCGGCAAAAATGGATCCGGCATTTATTTTTTTCACCTTTTTTTCAGTCTGCGCATACCGGAAGGACGGATCCGGCATTCCGGTATTCTGAATGCCGGATCCGGCACTAATACATTCCTATGGGAAAAAATGCCTGATCCGGCATTCAGGCAAGTCTTCAGTTTTTTTAGCCGGAGATAAAACCGTAGCATGCTGCGGTTTTCTCTTTTGCCTGATCAGTCAAAACGACTGAACTGAAGACATCCTGATGCAAACTGAACGGATTACTCTCCATTCAGAATGCATGGGGACATACCTGATCAGTTCTTTTACGGTATAGAGCCCCTGTGACGGAACTCTATGCCGGAAAAGAACAACGCAAGTGTGAAAGTAGCCTAAGGCCTCTTTCACACTTGCGTTGTTGGGATCCGGCATGCACTTCCGTTGCCGGAGGTGCCTGCCGGATCTGGAAAAACACAAGTGTACTGAAAGCATTTGAAGACGGAACAGTCTTCCAAATGCTTTCAGTGTTACTATGGCACCCAGGACGCTATTAAAGTCCTGGTTGCCATAGTAGGAGCGGGGGAGCGGTATACTTACAGTCCGTGCGGCTCCCGGGGCGCTCCAGAAAGACGTCAGAGCGCCCCATGCGCATGGATGACGTGGTCCATGCGATCACGTCATCCATGTGCATGGGGCGCCCTGACGTCACTCTGGAGCGCCCGGGGAGCCGCACGGACGGTAAGTATGCTGCTCCCCCGCTCCCCACTGCACTTTACCATGGCTGCCAGGACTTTAGCGTCCCGGCAGCCATGGTAACCATTCAGAAAAAGCTAAATGTCGGCTCCGGCAATGCGCCGAAACGACGTTTAGCTTAAGGCCGGATCCGGATCAATGCCTTCCAATGGGCATTAATTCCGGATCCGGCCTTGCGGCAAGTGTTCCGGATTTTTGGCCGGAGCAAAAAGCGCAGCATGCTGCGGTATTTTCTCCGGCCAAAAAACGTTCCGTTCCGGAACTGAAGACATCCTGATGCATCCTGAACGGATTTCTCTCCATTCAGAATGCATTAGGATAATCCTGATCAGGATTCTTCCGGCATAGAGCCCCGACGACGGAACTCTATGCCGGAAGACAATAACGCAGGTGTGAAAGAGCCCTAAGGCATATAGATGAAAGCATGTTTTAACAGTATGGCTTTGTGTCCCACACCCACCACCAAGTATGATTTTTTTTTTTTGTTCATCGAAAGTCCCTGTTCATAGCCTCAGGATTCTAAAAGCTTGCATGATGAAAACCACTGATTATACTGATAATTACAATGAGAAACACTTTAAAAGGTTTCTTCAAGCCTTTGTAGAGTTAGGCGAGGCAATTTAAAAAAAAAAAAAAAAAAATCCTGCTATGGCTGCAGTGGTCTCTGCAGCCAGTCAGTTGCCTTAGCGTTTGTGTGCATGAAAGACAGGTGCCAGCTGAAGCCAGTGACTGGCTGCAGCATTTATGGGAACAGTGAACTGCACATGACCACTGCAGGCTCAGTGGAGACTGGATTGGCAGCCAGTAACACCTGGAAATTTTTAAGGTAAGGTGGTTGTTGTTTTACAATTTACACTGCCTAATTTTACAAACTCTTGGAGAACCCCTTTAAGTATTTTATATTTGTCAAGTTTCAGACACTTTGATCTTTCCACTTAAATTTTCTGTTTTATTTCTATATCTCTAGGCTGGCTCTTTCAAGTTTGAATAAGCACGCCGAAGCTGTGGGCTTCTACAAGAGAGCCTTGGAGTTAGACCCAGACAATGACACTTATAAATCAAACCTTAAAATTGCAGAACAGAAGATGAAAGAAATTCCTAGTCCAGTAGGTGTTTGTGCCTTTTCTTTCACAAGCTGGGGGCAGGTATTTTATCCCGTTATTGGGAAATGCAATTATTTCTCTGTTGCAGATGGGTGCCCCTGGAGGCTTTGATATAGCAGGACTGCTGAATAACCCCGGCTTCATGAGCATGGTAAGTGGCTCGGTATGTATAATCCTATTCCTATGAAACCACACAGTACAAGTGTTTTTTTATTTTAACATGAGATTTATTTGCTTTTTATTTATCCATATTAAATGTGATAATTTTGTACAAAAATGTGTTGATTTGCGGTATGTTTTTTCCCTCTGTAATTGAAGCAGTTTTCATCAACCTACTGACTTTACAGACCATCTGTCAGCAGGGTCAGTTAAATTGGGCATACTGCCTGGTAGGGTTGACCCTGCTGATTCAAGTGATAACTTATTTTGTTACAGGGTTACCCCGTTCTAGAGAAAAAGCATTTGGTATGCAAATGAGGTTGAGACATTTTACCTGGCCCTGTGTTCCTGTGCTTGCACCCATGGCCCGAGTTTCATTACATGTGCAGAGGATCTACTTCTGCTTCTAGGCAGTGAGTGTAGATGGCTACAGCACATGCGTCAATTACGTCAGCTTTGGAGGCGACTACTTTGGACAGAGGCTCTGCTCAACTTCTCCATCCAAAGCCCCCACTTCCAGGTGTACACTGAAGTGATTGACGCATGGCCAGTAGTTATCTGCACTGCATAGGAAACAGAAGCAGGTCTTCTGCACATGTACGTAGTCGGATCAACAATGCAGGAACACGGGCTAGGCAAGATGCCTGGCCCTGTCAGTCAAGGGGAGGTGTCTGGAGCAGCAGAGTGGTGACAAGCTGCTACTCCCAGGGCTTGGAATAGCCCCTCTGTGCTCCAACAACCTAACTTGCATATGAAGATAAAGTGCATTTTCTCAAGAACGGGGCAACATAAATAAGGCGTTGTTTGAATTGGCATGGGTAAACCTACCAGGTATTATGCCTGCTTTATTGGCAGCAAAATAAAAATGTGCCTATTTTCCAGTGTTATGGCATTGTGTTTGTTTTGTTCACAGGCATCAAACCTCATGAATAATCCTCAAGTACAACAGTTGTAAGTTGCGCATTCAATTATGAGAACTTTTTTATTTTTTAATCTGTTTGATCACAGTGTAAAACTCATTTTATCCCGCAGTTCGACATGTATGTCCAGGGAAGAGCATTTTTAATGCAATTAGGATTCTTTTACACGAGCAATGTTTCCATCCGGGTGCTGTCCAAGTTTTGAATGGACAGCACCTGCACTGAACACTGACTTCTTAAATTCTTTGGGTATATTCACATGTGCAGCTTTCTGCACAAACCATAAGTCCATTCAGGGAAAATCAGAGTGTTTTCTGTGGGGGAAAATGTGTCTGTATTACAATCTGGAACATGGGCAAGTTTCATATTGCCTGTCTGAAGAGGCCTTAGTTACCAGGCAGGATGTAGCACAGTTTAGGACACCACTATTGAACAGGAGAGGAATTACGGTGCTTGGATTGCCTATTTCTTAGATCATGGTTTGCATATTGTCAGACTAACACTAGGTTCTATCAGGAACACTAACACTGCCAGATGTTTGGGCAGATAATCGCTAACAAGCTTTCATACAAACGCTCCTTACCAATTAACTGCCGGTGTAATGGTGCCACCGATTATCTGATGAACGAGCTAAACGTTTGTTCATCGGGTAAGAGGATCATTTGTGTAGACACCTAGATCAACATTTGCCAGCAGCAGATCGTGCCATCTAAACAGCACTCTGCTACTGGCAAACAATGAATTTGTATAGGAGTGATAGCATTAGCGATTGCTCTTCCCCATACTGTGGAGGAGATCACTGCATGTAAATGCGCGGTCTCCTCTTCTGATGAGCACTGAACGCTTCTTCACAGAAGTTCGGGCTTGGGATCGGTGTTCTGTAGATTGTATTATTTCCCCTTATAACATAGTTATAAGGGAAAATAATAGCATTCTAAATACAGAATGCATAGTAAAATAGCGCTGAAGGGGTTAAAAAAATAAAATAAAAATTAAACTCCCCTTAATCCACTTGATCGCGATGCCGGCATCTCCTTCTGTCTCCTTTGCTGAACAGGACCTGTGGTGAGCATTCATTCATGTGATGACCGGAGTGATGTCACCACAGGTCCTTTACCTGTAATGAATGCTCACCACAGGTCCTGTTCAGCAAAGGAGACAGAAGGAGATGCCGGCATCGCGATCAAGTGGACTAAGGTGAGTTAAATATTTTTTATTTTTTTTTATAACCCCTCCAGCGCTGTTTTACTATGCATTCTGTATTCAGAATGCTATTATTTTCCCTTTATAACCATGTTATAAGGGAAAATAATAATGATCGGGTCTCCATCCCGATCTTCTCCTAGCAACCGTGCGTGAAAATCGCACCGCATCCGCACTTGCTTGCGGATGCTTGCGATTTTCACGCAACCCCATTCACTTCTATGGGGCCTGCGTTGCGTGAAAAACGCTGAATATAGAGCATGCTGCGATTTTCACGCAACGCACAAGTGATGCATGAAAATCACCGCTCATGTAAACAGCCCCATAGAAATGAATGGGTCGGTATTCAGTGCGGGTGCAATGCGTTCAACTCGCGCATCGCATCCGCGTGGAATACTCGCCCGTGTGAAAGGGGCCTAACACTGAGTACAGTTTCAGGTCTAGATTGTGTTTTTGCCACAATGAACATTGACATATGAACTTTTGCCATTCTCTTCATGAAGTGTGTTAGTTATTAAGTATAACTGTTCATTTTTTTTCCCCAGAATGTCTGGTATGATTACTGGCCCTGGCAATCCTATGGCTGGAGCGGCAGCTGCAGGAAACACACCTCCCACTGACCTGGCTAGTCTTATACAAGCGTAGGTGCAGGGTTTTACTTTCTGTATCATTACATTAGATTGCACTTGTGTTTATCCAGAATGACATTTTCTTATATATAGTGGTATGTGCGGTATCCAGTAGGGTTGTTGCGATACCAAAATTGTGATTTGATTTCGATACCATAATCGAACAGTCCGTTCCTATTTTTTTTGGGGGGGACAAGGTGACTAACCACCACATAGGAGAGGATTTTTTTTATATTTTAATAGTTTGCAATTTTACACAGGATTACACTGCTGGGGCTCCGATCGGAACTGCCACTGCCACCAATGAATGAAGAGGAGGGGAGGGAATCCTGTGGCCACTGCCACCAATGATTATAATACTGGGACGATTGGGGGGGGTGCGCACTGCGCCACTAATGAAGATAAGTAACCTTTTAATACAAATGCAGGAGGCTGGTGCCGGCGGCAGAATCACATGAGGGGTTAACTGCCACGGATCGCAGCTCCCTGTCATAGAGGTCGGGTGCCGGCTATGTGATTCAGCCGCCGGCACCTGCCTCCTGTAGTTATAAACGTTGGTTATCTTCATTGGTGGCGCTGTGGCCACAGCTCCTCCCCTTTCTCTTCTTATTGGCAGCAGTGGCACAGGAGAGAGGGAGACTCCTTCTCCCCTGTGCTGCTGAGGATAACATGGGTGCGCTGAGAGCAGCGTGCGCCATGTTTTCTGATACTAGGCTATGCAGTAGCACAGCCTAGTATCGGTAAATGTCAAATCCCGGTATCGAACCAATACCGGTACAAAAGTATTGATTGGGTATTGATAATTTGATACCCGCTACAACCCTAGTATCCAGTTGATAATAAGAGGCTATACACTGCGGGAGATTTATCAAGACTGGCATTCCCATACTCCAGTCTTGATCCCTGTGTGCCGGAGTGAGATGCGCCTAATTTATTAAGATGCAGATGCCTCTTAATAAATTAGGTGGCTCTCTGGCTATCTGTGTGCCAGAAACTCTCCCGCCTAGCTGTTCCTCTCCCCCAGAGCCAGCTGAGCACCGCCCCTGCTCTCTGCACTTTTAACCCTTCCTGGCCGGCCCTGGGTCTTCAAGGAGTTAAAATACAGTGCAGTTACTTACTGAAGTAACCCTTCATACCCTTTAAGAACCAGTATTTAAAAAAAAAAAAAAAAAAAAAGATAAGCATTTAATACAGGCCCGGGGACCTCAGCACACATTCTGGGAAAGTGGTTATGCATAACCGTGCGGTACCAGACTGGGCCCGTACTCTGTCCCGGTCACAGGAGGACCTCTCATAGTCCCAATCCGCCCTTCACGGCTGCTTGTTTGATACTTCTCCATACACCTGCGCAATACAGGGGACCCTGAAGAATTCCCTATACGACCTCCGGTGCCGTTGGCTGACAATCCTCCACCTGCACAATCAAAGAAGGACCTCTGACATTCCCAATCCACCCTCTGGGTCGTTTGGTTGATGATTCTCCGCCTGCGCAATTCAATAGCGGACCTCTGACATTCCCAATCCACCATTCTTGGTCGGTTGGTTGATTTTTTTTTTTTATTTATTTTTTTTTTCCCACCGGCGCAATTCATTACAGGACCTCTGACTTCCCAATCCACTCTCCCGGGTCGTTGGTTGATAATTCTCCACCTGCGCAATCTAGTGGAACTTCCCAATCCTCCCTCTGGGGTTGTTTGGTTGATAAGGCACCGACGGCGCAATCCGGTGGACGGACCGCTAGCAGTTCCCACTCCACCCCCTGGGTAGTTTGGTTAATAGTCCCCACCAAAGCAATCTCCCAGGATTGCGCCTATGGTGGCTGGCAGTACTTGTATGCATTGCACTACTTTGGGATACAGTACTTTCCTTTATACATTGTCCCCTGCCATAGGTGGACTACGTACCGGTACACTGGTTTCAGTGCTGGGCGTATACATTCCCCCTTCCATAGGTGGCGCGATGACATTATCTCTGGGTGCATTTTGTGCTGTAGACATTACCCCCTTACTTAGGTGCAATATTTGCACTCCCTCGGGTACAGGACTCGCCATATGCACTAGTTCCCACCGTGGGTATTGAACCCCCCTTCTAGGTGGAGTATTTTCCCTACCACTGTCTTAAAGGGATTCTGTCACCTCTCATAACACAAATTCAGATTTTAAACCAGTCATGCTCCCTGAAGGTGCCCAGAGGGGCATTATGTTCCCCTTTGTGTGCCCAGTAACGCCCCTCTTACAGTGCCCAAAACGCCTTCCTCCAGAATCCCTAACCGCCCACAGCGTCTCATCCCTATTCTCCCCCTCCCTAACGGCCGAGCGAAGTCTCGCGCAGACGCAGTACCCACTGAGGGCTGCGCCAGTGCGATTTGCTGGAGACTGAGGGCAGGAGCTTCATCGTCGTCACTGGGCATGCGCCGAGCCCAGTGACATCCGATGCTCGCTCTTCCCTCAGTCTCCAGCAAATCGCACTGGCGCAGCCCTCAGTGGGTACTGCGTCTGCGCGAGACTTCGCTCGGCCGTTGGGGAGGAGAGGGATGAGACGCTGTGGGCGGTTAGGGATTCTGGAGGAAGGCGTTTTGGGCACTGTAAGAGGGGCGTTACTGGGCACACAAAGGGGAACATAACGCCCCTCTGGGCACCTTCAGGGTTACTTTGCATAATTATAAAAGTCGTTTTTTCTGCAAAACTACTGGACGGATTACAATATAGAACAGCCGATTCAAGGTAAGCTGTGGAGCATGACTGGTTTAAAATCCGAATTTGGGTTAAGAGAGGTGACAGAATCCCTTTTAAGTACTTGCCGTATGCATTCCACCTTCCATAGATAGAGTAATTGCACTACCATTTACATACGGTCCCGACTGTCGCACTATCCCTTTCCATTGGCGGAGTGTTGCACTTCACCGTGCTTCCTGTTGCATTCTCCCCTTCCGCAAGTGATCCACTAGCAGGGAATAACTAAACATCTTGGGATGTTGCAACTCAATTACGCCACGGCTCTAGGTGCCTTCGCTTTCACAGGGAGTGTGGCAACAGTCGGTACTCTTACTCTGGTGGTATACTGTGCGGCCAGTGGATACGGTGGCTATTCCTTCCTTCTTTGGCGCGGTTTTGAACATGCTCATCCTCTGTCTCACCAGGGGGTTGCCTAGTCACTTATGTGTCCCAGAGACCCCCCCCCCATCTCCATGGGCCTCCACCATTCCTGTCGGTCATGATTTTGTCCGCATCAATGTGTAGTGCGTGCACCATTGCGCATATTTGGGGAGTACGTTCCAGCGAGTCGAGTGTTTCACTGACTCTTTATTCTCTGTCACCACTCCTCCTCCTGGGGAAGTGGTTATGCTGGCACTCTCCACAGGTGCATCCTTTTTTCTTTTGCTAAGGCTTGAGTTCGTAGTTGCTGCAGTGGGACACCCCCCTCAGTTAGGGGCTCCCCCTCTCTAGTGCTAGCTTGGCAGTTGCTCCTGCTCAGCGCCCTTCCAGGTAGGGTTTTTTAAATTAGCTCTGCTTAACTTGGGCAGTATGGTACGTGGCTTCTATGGCTAGTCTCAGGCCTCACCCTCAGCTCTGCGCTCACGGGCAAGCGCTGGCTACTACTGTGGGAGTGGTATTTGCGTTACCACTACATACTTCGGTTCTTCTGCAGCTCATTCTTCAGGTGGTGGATTCTTCTAGCACTGAATTCGGTGGCCTCTGCGGGTGGCCCCCTCCTCTGTTGGGGTATGGCGCTAGCCATACAGTGTGACTCCCCTTGCCTGGCTCCCTCCTCGGGCGTGTTTTTTGCACAGCCACTTAATCTTTAGCTACTCTGTATAGCGCCGGTCTCAGACGGGGAATGGACTTAGACCTAGCCTATTCTTCTCTGGTCCTTTTCTTCCTCTGGCTCATGGTTCATAGCCACCCCGTATGCCTTGGTAGTTCCCATGTTACCACCTTCCCTCATCTGCATTTGCACAGGGTATTCATTTGGTGGCCTTCCATTTCCAGACACGCTCCGGTTCCGACTGGTGGGCTGTGGCGCCCTCCACATCCCTCCTTCTACTGGGACTTCTTCCATGGGTCCGGGTGTGCTAACGGTATCTACACGAAAGCTTTCCACTTTTCTCTCCCATGCAAGAGTTCCGGAAGCATGCGGCGTGGACGCCCTGATATTTCCTTGGCAGGAGTTCTCCCTTCTTACGTGTTTTTTCCCCTTCCCCTCCTACCCAGGTTTCTACGGAAGATCAAGATGGAGGGCATTCCGACGAATCCTAGTCGCTCTGGTTTGGCCCTGTCGCGCGTGGTATGCCGACCTCGTTCTCCTTCTAGGAAACGTCCCTTGTTAACTGCCACTCGGAGACAACCTTCTTCATAGGGTCTGGTCATACATCAGCATTAAAGTCTTTGGTTGACGTCGTGGCTATTGGAACCGCCATTCTGACATGGATGGGGTTTTCGGCGGACGTCATCCGCACTATGATTCAAGCCGGGAAGCCTGCATCGCCCAGGATCTATTAGGACCCGGAGGTCCTTCCTGGGCTTTTGTGGAAGCCGGGACATCCCCCTCACTCCGTGTTTTTTTTTTTTTTTTTTTTGTTTTTTTTTCTCTCCCCACGGTCCTGTCTTTTCTACAATCAGAGTTGGACCTGGTTTAACCCTTAGTCTCCTGATGGGTCAGGTGTTGGCGCTTCTATCCTGGGGCAGCTTCCAGCGTACTCCTGGTGTCCATGGAAGCCTTCCTTCAGGGGTTGGCACATACGGTTCCTCTGTACCGTCCTTTACCGCCTCGGGATCTGAATATGGTTCTCTCAGCGTTCCAGCCTTCTCCCCTTGAGCCCTTACGGGAGATCTCACGCCGGCTCCTGTCCTAGAAGGTAGTCTTCTTGTGGCTATCACATCCATCAGACGGGCGTCCGAGTTGGGGGGGGCGCGCTCTTGCAGAAAATCCTTCCTGGTTCTTCACAAGAATAAGGTGGTTCTCCGGCCCATTCCTTCTTCTCACGAAGGTGGTCTCTGACTTCCATATCGATGAAGAAATTGTCCTTCCTTCACTGTTCCTCCCCTTCACACCCTACGGAAGGGAGTTACATTATTGGACGTTGTCAGAGCTCCGATCTTATTTGGCAGACTTCTGTCTCTTCCGGCGTACGGAGCTCCTTATTGTCTTCTGAAGGGTCCTCGCTAGTGATTGGCGGCCTCCCAGGTGGCAGTTGCACTTTGGATTCGGTCTACAACTGCTGAAGCATACCGCGCCCTAAGCAGGGTTCCGCCCCTAGGTGTCACGGCTCACTCCACACAGTGGTGGGCGCTTCTTGGGCTCTGAGGAATCGCGCTTCGGCCACTCAGTTGCGTAAGGCGGCTACTGGTCCTCCTTGCACACGTTCACAAAAATTTACCAGGTGCATACTTGAGCATCGGCGGTCGCTACCTTGGACCGTGTGGTCTTGCAGACGACAGTTCTTAGATGCCTGCAGGGACGCTGGCTTCCATGGGTCTGTGGCCTTTCCCTCCCTGTGGACTGCTTTCGGATGTCCCACGGTTCCTGTGTCCCCCAATGAATATGGGCAAGAAAAGGAGATTTTTGTTTAACTTACCAGTAAAATCTTTCTCGCTCTTCACACAGCACCCACCCAGTATTGTTGTTTGGCCACAGTTGTGGCAGTTGCTGGTTTGAACCCCGTTGGGTCCTTCGGCATGGTTGGTGTTCCATGTTTTTTCTTGGTTAGCTTGCTTCTCCTACTGCTTCTCACAAACTGAAGCTCTCTCTCCAGGCTGGAGGGGGTATAGCTGCCAGGGGAGGAGCTAACAGCTTTTACTAGTGTCAACGTGCAATGAGCAGGACCGTGGTACAGTTACGCGGATGCCAAATTATGCCTGGGTACGGCTGGACTCCTGGATCCTGGCTCACTTGCAATAAATGAGTGTGTTGCTAGTAGGAGTAATTGAGGAACTTGGTAGTAAAGAATGAGATCCAGACTTGAAATATAATTCAACTTGTCTTTACTGGAGGCAGCATGAATCCATATGAGTTACAGCAATAGTCTTGGGTCCCAGCAGGTATTGGCAATGTATGGCAGGGATCAATATCTCTTCTGCTTCTATACTATATGCCTGGAGAATATGGCAGGAATCTGTCTTCTGCTCTGTCTATCTTCTGCTAGGTATGGGACTGACTAGCTGAGGAGGAATTTGGCTTCTCCTGGTCTCTGGATAGTACTCAGTTAGCTCACAGGGAATGGCTCTTTCTGGAGATCTGGAGGTGGCTGCTTGCTTGTCAACCAGCTGAGGCTGAAGGCTCAGACTGGGGATGAAGATCTTTGGTTTCAACCGAGACAAGATCCTGGGTTGGGATCCCTAGAACTGGGAGCTCCTACCAGCACAGCCTTCCCCTAGTCGGGGTGGCTGGCACACTCACTGAACTTCCTTCCCTCCCCATGAGGCAGGACATGGGCCAGCCCACTCTGCTCAAAAAGGAGGGGGGTTAAACTGGAATGTATTATTCCAGTTCAGATGTGCTAAACTGTTACTAAAGCCCTGGTAACACATTGCTGCCACCTGCTGGTGTACATGGAAATTACAGCAAAATACATGTAACAGGCTTAGAAAATGCACATCTGTGAGGAATATTAAATGAAATCACATTAGGTGACAAAGCACATGTTGCCAATCAATAGTAGCGGGGAAAAATAGTTTAGTAACATAACTCTGGGATGTTACAAACACCTCCTAGAGGACATAGCTATACCCACGGTTCCTGTGTCCCCCAATGAAGAGCGAGAAAGAGATTTTACTGGTAAGTTATACAAAAATCTCCTTTTTGCGACTTTTTTTTACACCACAATAGTGGCATAAAAAGTTGATTTAATGTCTCCCTTTGTTTAAAATTGTAGATAAAAAAATAAAAAAACTTTGCATTAAATGACCTCAAACATATCATGGAGAACTACACATGTCATTTTTGTGTTTTTATATTGATGACATATCCTCATTAGGTCATCAATATCTGATCGGGGGGGGCCCCTTAAAGAGAATGTGCCGATTAGCTGTTTGAAGAGGAGGTGGCACTGCATGCGAGTCCTGCCCTGCCAATTTAGATTTTGATGACCTATCCTGAGGATAGATTATCAATATAAGACCCCTGCCCAACCCCCTTTAGGTAAATTTGCAGACTTGTGCACAAAATTATATTGTCTAATATGACTTGGCAACATGACAGAACATGGGCTTGGTGGGGCTCAAAGTGCAGAGACCCCCTTCGGTCCACCTATAGTTTTTAAGCTCAACCATGTATCTCCTATGAGCGACCGTTCACTTGAATGGGAGAGGAAGGTGTAATTACATAGTGCTGCCGCTAAAATATAGATGGTGAGCAGATTAACAGTAAAGAGGAGGCGGCATGAGCACCATGTCCTTTTTAAACAGCTGATCGGGCAGTGCCAGGTGTCAGCCCCCCACCAATCTGATATTGATGACCTATCCTGAAGATAGGTCATCAATGGCTAAGCACTGCACACCCCTTTAAAGAGTTTATGCTAGGTGAAAAAACGCTGCCTATATGCCCTATTGGGGCATATGAGCAAAGTGGCAAGCTGCAGCCAAGAGCAGCCATGTATTATATAGGCACTTATTCTTTTAGATGCGGCTGACCTGTTACATGTGTGCTTGGCTGCGGAAGGCATCTGTGTTGGTCCCATGTTCATATGTGGCCGCATTGTTGACAGAAATTATGTTTTACTATATGCAAATGAGCCTCTAGAAGCAATCGGGGTGTTACTGTTACACCTAGAGGCTCTGCTCTCTCTGCAACTGCCGTATCCTCTGCACTTTGACAACCATTCATGGTGATGTTTTCAGTGCCTGTTGCTGTCAATCCAAGAGCAGAGGGCATGGCAGTTGCAGAGAGAGCAGAGCCTGTAGGTGTAACAGCAACTCCTCTGCTGCTCCTAGAGGTTCATTTGCATATATTAAAACATACCCTCACCCACGACGGCACCACGAGAGAGAGGCTCCTCCCCCCATAGATGGGAAACCTGAAGCACAAAAAGGCGGAGGCTCGTCTCCCACTTCAGGCTTCCCTCCAGAGACAGGAAAGCATACTGAAGTCCTGTGCAGTCTCTCCCTTGGGTGCTCCCTCTTTTACCTGCAATCCCAGTACTAGGGATTGGCAGCATGTTCTTATGCCCCGGGGGATTGGCAGAGGTGCGGTAGCAATATGGAGGGCTCTGGAGCACTGTGGGGCATGTTTGCTTGGTGGCGTTGATGCACACCTTAGACAAACAGAGATGCGGCCCAGGGGAGGAGCGGGTGCTTCTGGAAGCCTAAGCGGCATAACGGGAAGCAAGGACGTCTGAGACCGAGGCCTGGAACGCAAGCATCGGTGACGTCATGAGAGGCGCATAAAAGAGTGCGTAACCCGAATGTAGCTGCCGGCGGGTTGATTGCGAATCTGAAGCGCCACATATGATGGGGCTCCTGGCGGGTTTTTGCAGTATACAACTTGGATTAGAAGTGTTGGAACTCTCTGGCAAGCTACAATGGAAGAAGACAAAAAGGATATGCCTGATGATCCTCCTTCTGCCCCAGCTCTGGTACCTGAAAAAAGGGGGCTGAGCAGCGTTTGGCCATTTTTTTTCATTCATATATAGCCTGTGTAATGAGATAGATAGATCTATATATCTCTCCAAGTTGCACGGAAAGCCTAAAAAAAGCTTGAACTAAAAGGAGGAATAAGGAATGTGCACTATGCAGATGCCTTTTATCTACTAAATATATGAAGAAGCTGTGTCAAACCTGCATTGACAGGACAGTTGCAGAGGAATCACCGTCTTTTTATAAGAACCTTCAATCTTTACTTAGGTCTGAGGTCCGCTCTTCCATGGCCACAAAAAAGGCAGGGGTACAGAAAGAAGAAAAGTCTAAGCGGGTTCAGCCATTGGATATCGTGTACTCCTCAGACTCAGAACAGGAGCAGAAATTTCCTTCCTTTGAAAACCAGTGTTCTGATGTCTCATCTTATTCTTCTGGAGGGTAGTAGAGAAGGAGATAAAAGACAGAGAATTTAAATTTAAGTCACAAAAGAGTGATAAGATAATGTCTAGCAACCAAAAATGACGCCAGGTTGCCTGTAGGAGACTAGCCAAATTTCTTCCTGCATGGCAACAAGTTTCCAGCAGTTGGATTTTAGATACCATAGATCAGGGTTTGAAGCGAGAGTTTCGCTCTCCTCCTCCAGTAAGGTTTGTGGTCACAGAAACTACTGGAGAAAGAAGCGGCGCTATACAGCAGGATGTTGTTAAAGAGTTCTGATTCCAGTTCCAGGGGGACAAGAGGGAGAAGGTTTTTATTCTCCTCTCTTTCTGGTGAAAAAAACAGACTGTTTCTTCAGAACGATTATAAATTTAAAAAAAAAGCTAAATGGTTTCACTTTCTTGCTTTTAAAAAAAATTCAGGGTGGAGACTATAAAGCTGCAAATTGCTTCATGGCAGTTCTGGACTTAAAATATGCCTTTTTTCACATCCCTATTCATCAGGATTATCAAAAGTTTCTCTGAGTGCCAGGAGAACTAGGAGTGGTCAAACATCTGCAGTTTCAGGCCCTTCCCTTTGGGCTTTCAATGGCACCGAGAGTATTTATGAAGGTGATCTTAGAAATAGGGGCTCGTATCAGAGAGAAGGACATTCTTTTCATCCCTTACCTGGATGACTCTCTGATAGGAGAAACACGAAAATCCTGCAGGAAAGCAGTACAGGAGGGGTCTCAGATCCTAGAGATGATGGGATGGATCCTGAACAGAGAAAAGTCGAGACCAGAACCCTCACCCGAATCCAGAAGTAAACCCAAAAATTGCTGGTTCTAAGTACAGAAATGTTGTTTTTTTGATGAAAGAAAAAAATGTTAAAAGTAAGAAGGAAAATACAGGACTTGACACAGAACACAAGGATATCCTTGAGAAAAGGTATTTCAATTCTGGGAAGCCTGACATCTTGTATTCCTGCCATTGTATGGGCCCAGTTCCATTCCAGGCTTCTGCATTGGGACTTGTTGACAGCGTGGGAAGAGGGGAAGAAACCCTTAGATAAAAGATTGGTAATATCCGATCGGACCCTAGAGGATCTAGAGTGGTGGTTGATGAGAGACAATATGTCCCAGGGGGCACCTTGGAGTAAGAAAAGAAGGAGCTCTTGTGCTTGACCACAGATTCGAGCCCTTGGGGTTGGGGGACTCAGATTCTGGACCAATCCATTCAGGGTTTATGGAGGGGCACTTTGAAGTCGGCCTCCTCAAATATGAAAGAATTTTTGGCAGTGAAGTTTGCAATGTCAGAGGTTCTCCCATTGCTATCGAACAGACATCTGAGTCATGTCAGACAACAGGACTGTAGTTTCTTGCATGAACAAACTGGGAGGTACCAGGAGCAGGAGTTTGATGTCTATGACGGAAGAGATTCTTCAGCTAGCCGAACAGAATTGTAGCTCCATCTCGGCAATTCACCTCAAAGGCACAGAAAATATTTAAACAGATATTTAGGCAGAAGTCGTCATCTGATTTCCCAGGGGGAGTGGAGTCTAAACCTAAAGATTTTCTGACAGATTACAGACAGTTGGGGGGTCCCTTCAATAGACCTTTTTGTGACAAGTCAGAACAGGAAAGTAAGATTTTATTTTATTTTTTATTTTTTCTCTCTATCCCCAGAAGGATCCCCCTGTGGTCTGGATGCTTTCCTCCACAGTTGGAGTTTTAATCTGGGATATGCTTTGCCCCCATTTCCCTTGATTCCCAGGGTGTTGCAGAAAATAAGGGAGGATTATGCAAGGGTGATTTTAATAGCTCCCTTTTGGCCCAGGAGAACATGGTTCACGTGGCTAAGAAAGATGTCAGTGACAGATCCATGGGTCCTTCCGGAAATCCAAGACCTATCTCAGGGGCCGATTTTTCATCCTCTGATAAAGGGCCTCCATCTGACGGCATGGAATTTGAAAGGTTCCTGATGACTAAGAGGGAGTTTTCCTCAGACCTGGTTAATACCCTCTCAAGATGTAGGAAGGTGGTTATGATGTCTATCTATGCACGGGTCTTCAGGAAATTCCTGAGTTTTGCTGACTTGGATTTTAGGAGCATTCCCTCTCAGGTTCTGGTCTGCCAGATTCTGGAATTTCTTCAGAAGGGTTTACAATTTAAATTGACACCCAGCACGTTGAAGATTCAGGTCTCTGCGCTCTCGGCCCAGTTTAATGAGAATCTAGCTTCAGATCCATTTCTAATTTTTATTTTATTTTCTATTTATTTATTTATTTATTTATTTTTTTTTTATCTATTTCCTGAATTTCTTTTCCAGGGTAGCTCCTTGAGATTTAAATTTGGTGCTAAACGCTTTAACAAAGTCTTTTAAGCTTTGCCTATTAGTAGCCCTGACTTCAGCCTGTAGGATTAGTGAACTCCACAGTATTTCAATTAATCCCCCTTATACTACCATATTGGAAGATAGGGTGAGATTCCAACCTGACCCAGCTTTCCTTCCTAAGGAAGCTTTCAAGTTTCACAGATCTCAGGTTATTGTGCTTCCTCCTCTGTACAGTCGTGGCCAAAAGTTTTGAGAATGACACAAATATTAGTTTTCACAAAGTTTGCTGCTAAACTGCTTTTAGATCTTTGTTTCAGTTGTTTCTGTGATGTAGTGAAATATAATTACACGCACTTCATACGTTTTCAAAGGCTTTTATCGACAATTACATGACATTTTATGCAAAGAGTCAGTATTTGCAGTGTTGGCCCTTCTTTTTCAGGACCTCTGCAATTCGACTGGGCATGCTCTCAATCAACTTCTGGGCCAATTCCTGACCGATAGCAACCCATTCTTTCATAATCGCTTCTTTGAGTTTGTCAGAATTAGTGGGTTTTTGTTTGTCCACCCGCCTCTTGAGGATTGACCACAAGTTCTCAATAGGATTAAGATCTGGGGAGTTTCCAGGCCATGGACCCAAAATGTCAACGTTTTGGTCCCCGAGCCACTTAGTTATCACTTTTGCCTTATGGCACGGTGCTCCATCGTGCTGGAAAATGCATTGTTTTTCACCAAACTGTTGTTGGATTGTTGGAAGAAGTTGCTGTTGGAGTGTGTTTTGGTACCATTCTTTATTCATGGCTGTGTTTTTGGGCAAAATTGTGAGTGAGCCCACTCCCTTGGATGAGAAGCAACCCCACACATGAATGGTCTCAGGATACTTTACTGTTGGCATGACACAGGACTGATGGTAGCGCTCACCTTTTCTTCTCCGAACAAGCCTTTTTCCAGATGCCCCAAACAATCAGAAAGAGGCTTCATCGGAGAATATGACTTTGCCCTAGTCCTCAGCAGTCCATTCACCAAACTTTCTGCAGAAGATCAATCTGTCCCTGATGTTTTTTTTGGAGAGAAGTGGCTTCTTTGCTGGCCTTGACACCAGGCCATCTTCCAAAAGTCTTCGCCTCACTGTGCGTGCAGATGCGCTCACACCTGCCTGCTGCCATTCCTGAGCAAGCTCTGCACTGGTGGCACTCCGATCCCGCAGCTGAATCCTCTTTAGGAGACGATCCTGGCGCTTGCTGGACTTTCTTGGACGCCCTGAAGCCTTCTTAACAAGAATTGAACCTCTTTCCTTGACCTTCTTGATGATCCTATAAATTGTTGATTGAGGTGCAATCTTAGTAGCCACAATATCCTTGCCTGTGAAGCCATTTTTATGCAACACAATGATGGCTGCACGCGTTTCTTTGCAGGTCACCATGGTTAACAATGGAAGAACAATGATTTCAAGCATCACCCTCCTTTTAACATATCAAGTTTGCCATTTTAACCCAATCAGCCTGACATAATGATCTCCAGCCTTGTGTTCGTCAACATTCTCACCCGAGTTAACAAGACGATTACTGAAATGATCTCAGCAGGTCCTTTAATGACAGCAATGAAATGCAGTGGAAAAATTCTTTGGGGATCAAGTTAATTTTCATGGCAAAGAAGGACTATGCAATTCATCTAATCACTCTTCATAACATTCTGGAGTATATGCAAATTGCTATTATAAAAACTTAAGCAGCAACTTTTCCAATATTTATGTAATTCTCAAAACTTTTGGCCACGACTGTAGATGGTGACTCATAAAAAGGTTGGAACAGTCTTTTCACTGCCTTGATGTTAGGTGTTTAAAGGGGTTGTCGGAGTTATTATTTTTTTTGTTCTTTGTAGGTTTCCAACTAATCAAATGTAACAGCTTTAGGCTCCATTCACACGTCCGTGGTGTGTTGCGGACCTGCAAATTGCAGATCCGCAACACACCCGCCCGGCACCCCTATAGAAATGCCTATTCTTGTCCGCAGCTGCGGACAAGAATAGGACATGTTCTATCTTTTGCGGAGCTGCGGACCCGAAGATCGGGGCCGCGCTCCGCAAATGCGGACAGCACACTGTGTGCTGTCCGCATCCATTCCGTCCCCATAGAAAATGAATGGGTCCGCAAAATTGCGGAACGGATGCGGACCCATTTGCGGACGTGTGAATGGAGCCTTACCATGCACTTACTGCATCTGTAGTTGGTCCTTTCTCAGATTTCACTGAGGGTCACATGACCTGTGATTTCAGCTTCTCTCCCTGCTCTGATTCTTCATGCACAAGCCTGAGAGATCAGATATGAGTCTGTACACCAGATGTCACTGTGCTGGCCATGCCCCCCTCTGCTCTGCTCTGCTGTCTGGCCTGTGTCTCCCTCCCACTGGATACTTCAGGAAAGATTAACCCCTTCAGGAGCACAGACTCAGAGCTGAAGGCTTTAGGCTCCATTCACACGTCCGCAAATGGGTCCGCATTCGTTCCGCAATTTTGCGGAACGGGTGCGGACCCATTCATTTTCTATGGGCACGTAATGGATGCGGACAGCACACAGTGTGCTATCTGCATTTGCGGAGCGCAGCCCTGATCTTCAGGTCCGCAGCTCCGCAAAAGATAGAACATGTCCTATTCTTGTCCGCAGCTTGCTGACAAGAATAGGCATTTCTATAGGGGTGCCGGGCGGGTGTGTTGCGGATCCGCAATTTGCGGGTCCGCAACACACCACAGATGTGTGAATGGAGCCTTACTGAGTAGCTACAAGCATTGAGGAGACAAATGCTGGGCACAGGAGCTGACGGACTAAAAGAGGTCTGCACAAGAACAGGTAGGGAGAAGATCCTGTGTGTATCAGCAGTGTCATTGTACAGCTGGGACTTGTAGTCCTACACATACAACATGCTGCTGAGTATCCCAGCAGGCAGACATGTCACTCAGGGCAGTTCTTGTATTCACTCCCTTAGCAGAGCAGCGGGAGGGGCAGAGATTGTTATTGCAGAGGGCCAGAAGACAACCAGGGAAATGAGGAAATATATTATATATATAATTATTATTTTTTTCCTAAAACTTGCTTAGCTTCGTTAGATATTGCTGCCCATCAGATTTACAGTGCTATATATTGTTGTTTTTTTTTATAACTCAGACAACCCCTATAATACAATACTTTTCCAGAACTAAAGACTGGAGGAAATCTTCCTCTGTTTGTTGTTTTTCAGGGGGGAAAAAAAAGGCCATGCAGCATCAAAAAAATACTTTGGCTAGATGGATTACGTCAGCAGTGTCGTTGGCTTATTCATCTTCAGGGAAGTCTCCTCCAGAAGGCCTTAAGGCAGGGGTGGGCAATTATTTTTTCGATGGGGCCACATGAGAAACTGAAAATATTTTGGAGGGCCGGGCCAAAAGGCTAAACTCAATACTGCATAAAATCAATTGTATTTCTTTATAAAAAGCAGTAAATATCATTGTTGGACAACTGGTACGAGTACTTGTTATAGTTAAACAATGAAAAAGTGAGGTTGCCTTACAAGAAAAAAATTTAAATTTATTAAACAAAATTTCCCAAAACAATGAACATTTTTCACTATTTGTGACTCATATTAGTGAAAGCCATTGTCCCCCTGTGAATCCAGCCATTGTCCCCTGTGAATCCAGCCATTGTCCCCTGTGAATCCAGCCATTGTCCCCATGTGAATCCAGCCATTGTCCCCTGTGAATCCAGCCATTGTCCCCCTGTGAATCCAGCCATTGTCCAATGTGAATCCAGCCATTGTCCCCTGTGAATCCAGCCATTGTCCCCTGTGAATCCAGCCATTGTCCCCTGTGAATCCAGCCATTGTCCCCTGTGAATCCAGCCATTGTCCCCCTGTGAATCCAGCCATTGTCCCCCTGTGAATCCAGCCATTGTCCCCCTGTGAATCCAGCCATTGTCCCCCTGTGAATCCAGCCATTGTCCCCTGTGAATCCAGCCATTGTCCCCTGTGAATCCAGCCATTGTCCCCTGTGAATCCAGCCATTGTCCCCCTGTGAATCCAGCCATTGTCCCCCTGTGAATCCAGCCATTGTCCCCCTGTGAATCCAGCCATTGTCCCCCTGTGAATCCAGCCATTGTCCCCCTGTGAATCCAGCCATTGTCCCCCTGTGAATCCAGCCATTGTCCCCCTGTGAATCCAGCCATTGTCCCCCTGTGAATCCAGCCATTGTCCCCCTGTGAATCCAGCAATTGTCCCCCTGTGAATCCAGCAATTGTCCCCCTGTGAATCCAGCCATTGTCCCATGTGAATCCAGCCATTGTCCCCTGTGAATCCAGCCATTGTCCCCCTGTGAATCCAGCCATTGTCCCCCTGTGAATCCAGCCATTGTCCCCCTGTGAATCCAGCCATTGTCCCCCTGTGAATCCAGCCATTGTCCCCCTGTGAATCCAGCCATTGTCCCCCTGTGAATCCAGCCATTGTCCCCCTGTGAATCCAGCCATTGTCCCCCTGTGAATCCAGCAATTGTCCCACTGTGAATCCAGCCATTGTCCCCATGTGAATCCAGCCATTGTCCCCTGTGAATCCAGCCATTGTCCCCCTGTGAATCCAGCCATTGTCCAATGTGAATCCAGCCATTGTCCCCCTGTGAATCCAGCCATTGTCCAATGTGAATCCAGCCATTGTCCCCTGTGAATCCAGCCATTGTCCCCTGTGAATCCAGCCATTGTCCCCTTGTGTACAGAACACCCCCCCGGCCCCCCCATCATATACAGAACACCCCCCCCCTTACAATAGTACACACCCCTCCCCCCCCCCTTGCCTTTAGAAACGTAATGCTCAGAGATGATCAGCCATGTGTTAGTCACACTGACTACACACAGCACAGGGGGAGGCGGCCGCAGCTTCATGCTTGTCGGCTCTGTGACTGTCAGTGTCAGACAGTCACAGCCGATACTATGAGAGCCGCGGGCGCTGCGCTGTTACAGAGAAGGGAATAATTGCGGCCGGCCGGGTCCCGGGTACGGCTCGCACGAGGCACCCCCCCCCCTGCTGTGTCTTACCTAGACAGTACTGCCGCTGACGCTGCCTCCCTGCCACCGCGCCATGCCACACGCAGCACGCCGAGTCGGAAGTCCTCTTCATTCGCGGAGGAGGGGTATCGTTGCTTGGCACGCCTCTGGCTCCGCCCGGGGGCCGGATTAAAAGGTCCGCCGGGCCGTATACGGCCCGCGGGCCGTAGTTTGCCCAGGTCTGCCTTAAGGCCTACTCTACTCGGGCTATTTCCACCTCTTGGGCTGAGAGGGCTGCTGTCAATATTGAGGATATTTGTAAGGCGGCGGTCTGGTCTTCTCCGACTACCTTTTTCAGACACAACCGTCTACAGTCGTGGCCAAAAGTTTTGAGAATTACATAAATATTGGAAATTAAAAAAGGTGCTGCTTAAGTTTTTATAATAGCAATTTGCATATACTCCAGAATGTTATGAAGAGTGATCAGATGAATTGCATAGTCCTTCTTTGCCATCAAAATTAACTTAATCCCAAAAAAAACTTTCCACTGCATTTCATTGCTGTCATTAAAGGACCTGCTGAGATCATTTCAGTAATCGTCTTGTTAACTCAGGTGAGAATGTTGACGAGCACAAGGCTGGAGATCATTGTCGGGCTGATTGGGTTAAAATGGCAGACTTGATATGTTAAAGGAGGGTGATGCTTGAAATCATTGTTCTTCCATTGTTAACCATGGTGACCTGCAAAGAAACGCGTGCAGCCATCATTGCGTTGCATAAAAATGGCTTCACAGGCAAGGATATTGTGGCTACTAAGATTGCACCTCAATCAACAATTTATAGGATCATCAAGAACTTCAAGGAAAGAGGTTCAATTCTTAAGAAGGCTTTAGGGCGGGGGCGTGGCCTGAGAGCGCATGGAGTAGGTCGCACCGCACTGAGCTCCTGCAGACATCCTGACTTTAGAGTGGTAGCAACCCCCTATATCGCCGATCCTTTCCTACCTGGTGGTTGAGAGGCGACAGGAGGGTGAATCCACTGATGGGGAGGCCCTAGATGCGGTGAATTGGCCGCCATTAACCCCTGCACGGCCGGCAAAAGACGCGGTAGGCCCTAAAGTTGTGACTGATGCAGAGCCTACTCTAAAAGATATTATGGCCGCTGTGGCCAGTTGTAACAGCACACTGAAGGTGCTTACAGTACAGGTTGGCAGCCTGAGGTCGGATGTGTCTTTAATTAGGCATGACCTACACAAAATCACAGAACGCACCTCTGAATTGGAGAAGAGGGTGTCCACTATTGAGGACGTTATTCAGCCCTTGCAAATGGCGGCAAAAACAACTGCTAAAGATATAGCTGCCTTATACGCCAAAACAGATGATCTGGAGAACAGGTCCAGAAGGAATAACCTGCGGATTGTGGGTATGCCAGAGAAGACTGAGGGGGATAATGCCACTGAATTTGTGGAAAAATGGTTGCACCAACTATTTCATGAAAAAGGTCTATCCTCATTATATGCGGTGGAGCGGGCGCACAGAGTCCCCATGCGGCCGCTTCCGCCTGGCAGACCTCCCCGTCCCATACTGGCGAAGATACTCCATTTTAAAGACCAGGACACTATCCTGCGGCAATCAAGGGACAATGAGGAGATGGTCCTGAATGGGGTTAAAGTGTCCATATTCCCGGATTATTCCAACGAAGTGCAGCGGAGGAGAAGCAGATTTATGGATATAAAGAAAAGGCTGAGAGCTCTACAAGTCCAGTACGCTATGCTGTTTCCTGCTAAACTGCGTGTGGTGGCATTGGGATCCACCAGATTTTTTGAAGATCCGGAGGAGGCGGCGCAGTGGCTGGATGTCCACGAGCGACAATTGAGAAGTGGTGCCCTGGACACTTGAAGGAGGCAGATATGTTTCTTATGTTCACTTTATATATGCATTTGCACTCTAGGATTGCTTTAAATGTTGCACCAGTTAGGGAGTGTATTATGTAATGCTACCACATGGTAGTTCCTGAGGAGGGAGCAGGCGGTAATGATAGTAAAATGTATTTCTCAGATGTGGGGAGGATTCTCTACCTGAGGAAATGTGTTAAACTGTTATGTTTATTGTAGGTTGGGGGGCAAGGTGCTCTCGGATTGCCCTGTTTTAATGTGTGAAGTGGATACTGAGGGGACAGTGATCCCCTGTTACAGTAACCTGACTACGAGAGGGAGGGGGGTGGGGGGGCAGGGAGAAGGTTGGGGGGGAAGGGTTAAGGTCTTGAACTATGAGCGAATGTTATCTGAGTGAGCTGTGAGATTCAAATATGGTTTGAAGTTTTACCATGTCACAGGTGATTAGAGTCTTAAGCTGGAATGTGAGAGGGATGGCTGATGCACGGAAAAGACAGTGTATTTTTCAGTATTTGGGGCGGTTTCAGCCGGCTATATGTTGCCTTCAGGAAACGCATTTGACTGGAGAAAATTTACACTGGATGAGTAAAAATTGGGTGATTCATGCGTTACATTCAACTCATTCCTCTCATTCTAGAGGTGTAAGTATGATTGTGCATAGTAGTATTAGGTATGAACATATGCAGGATTGTGTGGATGCTGAGGGTAGATATGTGTGTGTTGTGTGTAAGGTGGATGGAATACAGGTGGTGCTAGTGTCTGTGTATGTGCCTCCACCGTTTGCTTCTCCGTTAATAAGAGAGATCATGGGCTTTGTCGAGGACTTCCCTGGGTTGCCGTGGCTGTTGGTTGGGGACTTTAATTGCACGCTGAATGACTCCCTAGATAGATGCCGGGTGGAGGGAGCAGGTGGTTCACCGGGGAGTGCGGCTCTCAGGAATATTTTGGGTGCGGTAGGAGTACAGGATGTATGGAGATTGCGTAACCCAGATAAGCGTGAATTCTCGTGTAGATCCGCCACGCACCATTCGCTATCGCGTATAGATCTGGCCCTTGTTAACGACATAATGCTACCACTAGTTAAGGGTGTCGTTTATCATCCTCGGTCGTTGTCGGACCATTCTCTGGTGCAGATTGACTTGTGCCTGGGGGTGCTCAGACAGGGACCGAGGCTGTGGAAGTGTAATCCTCATTGGCTGAATGTGTTGGGTGACCTGTCTGGGATTTCTCTGGAAATTAAGGAATTTTTCGATATCAATACAGGGTCGGCTTCGATACCAGGTGTATGGGACGCCATGAAAGCATTCCTGAGGGGAGTTCTGATGAAAGAAATTAACAAGCATAAATCCAGATCCAGGGAGGCGGATGTCAAGGCGCATGTACTAGTGGCTGAGGCTGAGAGAGAGTTTAGTAGATCCCCCACCACGGTTAGTAGTGAGGCGCTGGAGGTAGCCCAGGAGCAGTTGAGATGTCATTTGGTCCAGGCCGCAGATAGAAAGAGAAGCTTTTATCGTCAGTTCTTTTGAGGAAGGAGAGAAGGTGGGTCATTTGTTGTCGGTGGTCTCGCAGGCCCAGAGGGGCTCCTCTTGCATTCAGGAATTGAGAGATGACATGGGGAACAGTAGCCAGGACACGAAAGGAATATTAGATATTTTAAAAAGCTTTTATGTATCTCTATATACTTCCACTGGATCTAGTTCTGATGAGGCTCTGAATGATTTCTTAGGGGAGGCACAGTTATCGGTGCTGTCGGAAGAGGATAGAGAGAGGCTGGAGGAGCCGATTACACTTGAGGAACTGGAAGCTGCACTTGGGGACATGGCAAGTGGTAAGGCGCCTGGAGCTGATGGCCTCCCAGTAGAGGTATACAAAAAGCTGCAGGGGATATTACTCCCTGAATTACTTAAGGTGTTTGAGCACTCATTGGAGGCAGGTTCGTTACCACATTCGATGCAGGAAGCTATAATTGTGGTTATACCTAAACCTGGAAAGGATCCTAAAATACCGGATTCCTACAGGCCAATTTCACTTCTCACGGCTGATGTTAAGCTCCTGGCGAAGGTGTTGGCGAACAGGCTGTCCAAAGTAATTCTGACCATAGTACACCCGGATCAGACTGGGTTTATGCCAGGGAAATCGACGGCTATTAATCTTCGTAGGCTGTACACTAGTTTAAATATTCCGGCGGATAACAGTGGAGACAGGGCCTTGCTTGCGCTTGACGCCGCTAAGGCGTTTGACAGTGTGGAATGGAGGTATTTGTGGGGGGTCCTGAGAACTATGGGCTTTGGTGAGCGGTTCATTCAGTGGGTACAGGTTCTGTATTCTAGTCCTAAGGCGAGAATTAGAGCTAATGGAGGGTTGTCAGACTGTTTTCCCCTTGCCAGGGGCTCCAGGCAGGGATGCCCACTGTCGCCCTTATTGTTTGCTCTTGCAATAGAGCCGCTTGCGGCACATATTCGTTTATCAACAAGTATAGAGGGGTTTAGATACGGTGGGCTGCACAATAAAGTGGCTATGTACGCTGATGATACTCTACTTTTCATGGGCGATACTGGTGCGTCTCTGGATGCGGCCATGGCATTGATTGACAGATTTGGTAGCTTTTCTGGTCTGCGGATAAACTGGCAAAAATCCTCTTTGATGCCAATTGATGGGCAGGCCCTGGCAGGCAGACAAGTAGATAGTTTGGTGCCCTGGGTGGATAAATTTAAATATCTGGGATTACATATAACAACGAGGCTATCGGATTTTGAAGAACTTAATCTGTCCCCATTGCTGGCTACTTTTAGGCTTAAAGTGAGGTCATGGTTTAGAATCTTTCTTTCGGTGGTAGGTAGAGTTAACCTTTTAAAAATGGTTATGATGCCCCAGTTGCTATATATACTGAATAATGCTCCAGTTTGGATCCCTCTGGATAGATTCAAGAAAATTCACTCTATATTTAGAGATCTTAGTTGGAAGTATGGACAGGCTAGGATCAAACTGGAGACATTGCAGTATTCTAAGTCGGAAGGGGGCCTGGCTGTCCCTAATGCATGGATTTATTTTTTGGCTTCCCAATGTCAGCATTTTAAGGGATGGATTGATCTACAAGCACCGGACATGACTGGGCAGATATTGCAGCATTGGCTGGGCAGTCGTGACCTCATGGGCATTCTAGAAGGCTCAGGAATGCATGCAGGGAGGGATAAACTCCCTCTTATTGAACTTATGAAAAAAGTTTGGGCAAAAGTGAAGCTGCTAAGAGGAGTGGGAGGTATTAGTGAACTTTCTCCTATTGGAAAGAACCACTTGTTGCCAGAACTATTTGCCATACCAGGACTTAGGAACTGGGAAACTTATGGAGTGACGAGAATTGGACAATTAATTAAAGACAAGATATGTAAGTCATTTCAAAACCTGCAGCAGGAATTTAATATCCCTAGGGAGTGGTTCTATAAATATCTTCAAATAAGGCATGCCCTTGAGGTCACGTTGCGGAAAGGATGTGAGATAGCTCAAATGGAGGTGGTTCATAAGCTTGTTCTTCCGACAGGTGGGGGAAAAAGAGGGTTAATATCACAGGTGTACGCTCTTTTACTGGAAATATTCTTAGAGGGATATCCGCTTTCAAGAATGAAAAAATGGGAGGCTGACGTGGGAGATATGTCTAAGGATAAGTGGGAAGATATATTAGAAGCAGTCCCCAAGGTGTCCTTAAGTGAACAGGGCAAACTGTCCCAACTATTTATCATACATAGTGTACAAAACACCGGTGTTCCTGAAAAAGATAGGAGTAAGAAGTGATGACAAGTGCCCAAAGTGTATGGAAGATGGTGCAGACTTGTTGCATATGCTGTGGTCTTGTCCAGTAGTTGGTAATTATTGGGAGGAAGTTAGAAATATGATTAATAGTAAACTGACATTGAAAATTCAAAAAGATCCTAAGGTGTGTTTTCTGGGGTATGTGTCTGAAATTGGAGGGACTGAACCGGTTAAGGTCGCTGTGGGGAGATTGCTATATGTGGCCAGGAAACTGATTGCTATGAGGTGGATCCAGGGGAGTCCGCCCACACTGAGTGAGTTTGAACGGAAGGTGCATGACATGCTGATACTCGAAAAAGGGGTGTATGTGAAGAGAGGGTGTCCTCAGAAGTTTGATAAAATGTGGAGTGAATGGTTATCTCATACCCATGTGGTTATATAGGCTTGTGACGGTCAAGACCAGCTGTTAGGGTTGGGGCAGGGTAAGGGGGGGAGGGAGGTTGGGAGGGTTAAGTTATGGTAATTCTATGTCTAAAATATTTGTTTTAGCAAGTGTACACGTATTGTATGGATTCGAGTTAAAACTGAGTGGTGATATATTTATGATTACTGTTGTTCACTGATTCCACACGGTGGATAATGTAAAGAAAAGAAAACACAACGTATTGTTTTATGTTTTATTATGTATCTATTGTTGAATAAAAACGATTTGATTTAAAAAAAAAAAAAAAGAAGGCTTCAGGGCGTCCAAGAAAGTCCAGCAAGCGCCAGGATAGTCTCCTAAAGAGGAATCAGCTGCGGGATCTGAGTGCCACCAGTGCAGAGCTTGCTCAGCAATGGCAGCAGGCAGGTGTGAGCGCATCTGCACGCACAGTCCTGTGTCATGCCCAACAGTAAAGCATCCTGAGACCATTAATGTGTGGGGTTGCTTCTCATCCAAGGGAGTGGGCTCACTCACAATTTTGCCCAAAAACACAGCCTTGAATAAAGAATGGTACCAAAACACCCTCCAACAGCAACTTCTTCCAACAATCCAACAACAGTTTGGTGAAGAACAATGCATTTTCCAGCACGATGGAGCACCGTGCCATAAGGCAAAAGTGATAACTAAGTGGCTCGGGGACCAAAACGTTGACATTTTGGGTCCATGGCCTGGAAACTCCCCAGATCTTAATCCCATTGAGCAGAACGAACAAGTGGAAATGTTGTATCAAAAAATAAGTTTATTTATAAAATATAAAGAGTGGAGAAGCTACAGGATGATATCCAAAGATACGGAAAAGCACAGGGTAAATGACACCAATCAATCACCAATACTACTGTGAAATATAGCATACAGTAGGATGCAGTCCATGAATCCAAATCAAAGCTCAAGGAGACGAAGCCGTTGAGGTGAAACGCGCGTCGAGGTCTCGCGCTCAGGGTTTGACTTTCCATCCATCACCATGTCCTCAGGTACGTCCTGTCACTAGTACCGTATTACATTTTGCATGGGACCTTTGCTTGTATCCATAGTGAGTCTCCCATACAGATATATTTCTTCTGTGCATATTGGTACCATCCCCTTTCTCCGACTGAGATATTTATTTCTATCTTTAGTATCTATCATTATCTACCACTATACTGGTTAGTCTAGGTATTTATGTACTGTGTCAGGTGCAAATCAGCCCATGGATTATCAGGTATGGTCATTTGTACAGTGGGTGCATAGCCCTACAGTGGCACCCACCATCCTGGTTCTCCTTGAGCTTTGATTTGGATTCATGGACTGCATCCTACTGTATGCTATATTTCACAGTAGTATTGGTGATTGATTGGTGTCATTTACCCTGTGCTTTTCCGTATCTTTGGATATCATCCTGTAGCTTCTCCACTCTTTATATTTTATAAATAAACTTATTTTTTGATACAACATTTCCACTTGTTCGTTCTGGTCTATCATAGTTTTCAAGTGGTAAATTATAGCTGTCTAGTTGGCAGTTGGCCTTTTTTGTAGGTTAATAACTTAATCCCATTGAGAACTTGTGGTCAATCCTCAAGAGGCGGGTGGACAAACAAAAACCCACTAATTCTGACAAACTCCAAGAAGTGATTATGAAAGAATGGGTTGCTATCAGTCAGGAATTGGCCCCGAAGTTGATTGAGAGCATGCCCAGTCGAATTGCAGAGGTCCTGAAAAAGAAGGGCCAACACTGCAAATACTGACTCTTTGCATAAATGTCATGTAATTGTCGATAAAAGCCTTTGAAACGTATGAAGTGCGTGTAATTATATTTCACTACATCACAGAAACCACTGAAACAAAGATCTAAAAGCAGTTTAGCAGCAAGCCTTGTGAAAACTAATATTTTTGTCATTCTCAAAACTTTTGGCCACGACTGTACAGCTAGACTTTTCTTCTGATTTAACCTTTGCTACTAAGGTGCTTTCGGCTGTCAACCCACCCCAAGTGTCTCCTTGGTTTTCACTCTTGTGGTCTTGTCGTGGGTGAGGGGAAAAATGAAGATTACTCTTACCGGTAATTGGATTTTCCTGAACCCACGTCAGCACCACGAGAGAGAGGCTCCACCCCCATAGACAGGAAACCTGAAGTACAATAAGGCGGAGGTTCTCCTCCCACTTCAGTATGTTTTTCCAAGGATGAGAAGTGGGAGGAGAAATCCGCCTTATTGTACTTCAGGTTTCCTGTCTATGGGGGTGGAGCCTCTCTCTCGTGGTGCTGACGTGGGTTCAGGAAAATCCAATTACCGGTAAGAGTAATCTTCATTTTTCTCAGCAATGCAGACACATGTGAACATGGGATCAACACAGATGCCTTCAGCTGCCAAGTGCGCATGTAACAGATCAGCCAGCTTCATAGGCATAAATCTGCTGACCGATGCCCTTTAATCATGGTGGACATCTTATTTGACATTAATAATTCAAAAAATAAAATTAATAAATATTTTTTATTTTCTTCAATGGTGATTACACAAACTTTTCAACAGAGCCGGGAACAAAAAGATACCAAAGAAGGCTTATACACATATAAAAAACATATTACTATAATTTCAACATAATTACAAACAATACCATTAAATCCATCTCTGTAGACTCAAACCTAATACCTTTAAGCCCATCCCTTCCCTTAGTTGCTGTCGCTGGTAGCCCGAACCCGACATTATTATTAATTTTGATTTTCTTTTTATGTTATCTTTTTAGAGGGCAACAGTTTGCTCAACAAATGCAGCAACAAAACCCAGAACTAATAGAACAGTTGCGCAGTCAGATCAGAAGCCGGACCCCAAGTGCAAGCAATGAAGATCAGCATCAATGATCTGCTCCAGCATGTGAAGGCGATTTATATATATTTCAAGAAAATTTGAACAGGAAGTACCAAGTGACCACACTACGGCCTGTCTTCCTTTTTTACAGTTGTGCGAACAGTGGTTATTGCTATTCTTTAATGGAGATTTTTTTTTTGTTTTTTACGTTACCTCATACTTTGTGCATCACCACCATCTGCAGAAGGATCTGATAAGTATGATTAATCACAGGGTAGCGCAAAAGGCCGACCCATTATGAACATTTGGTCCTTTTTTGAAGGGTAATGATACAGTACATTGGTGTTTCCCTTTCTTCCCTGACCTATCCTTGTCTGCTTATAATTTATACAAGGGGTCGTGGTGTTGGTTAGCACCATTTATCGATTTGTAATGTACTGACTACTTCAAATAACCCACATTCTGTTCCTGGTGCACAGATATTGCTAGAAAAAAAGTGAAACTTTTGGTTTTGGACTGGGTTTGTGGTTCCTAACAGAAAGCGAGTACCTGATTGTCGTCCCGGCATGACCTGCACAATACACGTGAAAAAGGACAGGTGTTTTGCTGTCTTCAGGTGCGCTCCACTCTCTCAATTTTCTGTCTGGAATTTACAGAAACTGTTTCTAGGTCCTGGAGCTCCTCGTAGTTGACCCGGTGTGAAATATTGTAAGTGATTAATTCTGGCCGCCAAATGTTTTCCATGCATAATGCATTTTAATAAAGAATGACGGAGTGCTAAAATTAAATAAATCCACGCTTCATCGTATTTTTATGAATAACTTGGTTTTGGACACACTTAAGTTTTTTTCCTCCACAGGATCACATTTTATTGCCACAAATCAGTGAATAGTAATAGTACAGGTTGAGAGCCACTAATTAAAATATTTAAAATCTGTGTATAAATCCATTTTTAAATGTGTGATTTTTATTAAGGTTGGGGGAGGGGGGGTCGGGGTCAGCTGATTTTCTTGACCTAAACTGCTTAAATCGCATTGTGATTCTTATATACAGTTCACAAATGGTATCTTTGTTTCACTCATACCAGTGTCCTGCTTATGTCATTGTCTCTGCTCCTGAAATCCTGCGCACATCACCGCTGGTCCTGGGCATGCGCTGTACAATACCCTCTTAGGCCTCTTTCACATGACCGTATGGCTTTTTCAGTGTTTTGCGGTCCGTTTTTCACAGATCCATTGTTCTGTTTCCGTTTCTGGTCCGTTTTTCCATATGGCATATACAGTACACAGTAATTACATATAAAAAAAATCTGGCTGGGCATAAAATTTTCAATAGATGCTTCCGCAAAAACGGAATGGATAGGAAGACATACGGATACATTTCCATATGTCTTCGGTGTTTTTTTTTTGTTAGTTTTTTTTTTGTTAGTTTTTTTTCGGACCCATTGACTTAAATGGAGCCATGAAACGTGATTTGCAGGCAATAATAGGACATGTTCTATATTTCAACGGAATGCATAGAGTACATTCTGTTTTTGTTAGTTTTTTTTATATATTTCGTGGCAGCAAACTGCGCATACGCAGGCCGATCATTGATGTAGCTGCAGCAATAGAAACGAGGCCCCTGGATATTTGAGAGCTCTTTAGAATATCAAATTTTTTCAGCATCAGTCGCAGACGAGGGAAACAAAGGTAACATTTGTGATCTGCATATAAGAACTAAAATGTGATTCAAGCAGTTTGAGTTGAGAAAATTTATTTAAAGGGAGTCTGTCAGCTATCTGTTATAATACTAGGAAATGTTGACGTCTTTAAAGAGAAAAGCTAATAAAGATGTTAATATTGTTCTTCTATGCGTCTAAGAAATTTACTGTGAGGACATAATCTGCATATCGATATCATTCCATTGTGTGGGATTGGGTCTCAGATTGATTGTACGCAATCAATATTATCTAGATAGTATGGTGGACGTGCCTTCTGTAGATCGTGGCTTTTATCATTTGCCTTAAAGGGTGTATCCACTTTGAGGGCTTGTTTTTTTGTGTGATGAGTGCTATTTTCAAATGCACCATTTGTACATATAATGTAGTGGTTAACGTTTACTCGTTTTCATTACGAATGGCGCAATACCAAATATGTCTAGTTGGTTGTCTTTTTTTATTCAGTACTTGTGCACATTAAAAAAAAGTTTTTCCATAAAACCTGCATTTTTCCTGTTGCTGGATTCCAAGACTGCGAGTCTACTATCTCCTGCACTCGCTGCATCATGTAAATACACTGCGTGCAGAATTATTAGGCAAATGAGTATTTTGACCACATCATCCTCTTTATGCATGTTGTCTTACTCCAAGCTGTATAGGCTCGAAAGCCTACTACCAATTAAGCATATTAGGTGATGTGTATCTCTGTAATGAGAAGGGGTGTGGTCTAATGACATCAACACCCTATATCAGGTGTGCATAATTATTAGGCAACTTCCTTTCCTTTGGCAAAATGGGTCAAAAGAAGGACTTGACAGGCTCAGAAAAGTCAAAAATAGTGAGATATCTTGCAGAGGGATGCAGCACTCTTAAAATTGAAAAGCTTCTGAAGCGTGATCATCGAACAATCAAGCGTTTCATTCAAAATAGTCAACAGGGTCGCAAGAAGCGTGTGGAAAAACCAAGGCGCAAAATAACTGCCCATGAACTGAGAAAAGTCAAGCGTGCAGCTGCCAAGATGCCACTTGCCACCAGTTTGGCCATATTTCAGAGCTGCAACATCACTGGAGTGCCCAAAAGCACAAGGTGTGCAATACTCAGAGACATGGCCAAGGTAAGAAAGGCTGAAAGACGACCACCACTGAACAAGACACACAAGCTGAAACGTCAAGACTGGGCCAAGAAATATCTCAAGACTGATTTTTCTAAGGTTTTATGGACTGATGAAATGAGAGTGAGTCTTGATGGGCCAGATGGATGGGCCCGTGGCTGGATTGGTAAAGGGCAGAGAGCTCCAGTCCGACTCAGACGCCAGCAAGGTGGAGGTGGAGTACTGGTTTGGGCTGGTATCATCAAAGATGAGCTTGTGGGGCCTTTTCGGGTTGAGGATGGAGTCAAGCTCAACTCCCAGTCCTACTGCCAGTTTCTGGAAGACACCTTCTTCAAGCAGTGGTACAGGAAGAAGTCTGCATCCTTCAAGAAAAACATGATTTTCATGCAGGACAATGCTCCATCACACGCGTCCAAGTACTCCACAGCGTGGCTGGCAAGAAAGGGTATAAAAGAAGAAAATCTAATGACATGGCCTCCTTGTTCACCTGATCTGAACCCCATTGAGAACCTGTGGTCCATCATCAAATGTGAGATTTACAAGGAGGGAAAACAGTACACCTCTCTGAACAGTGTCTGGGAGGCTGTGGTTGCTGCTGCACGCAATGTTGATGGTGAACAGATCAAAACACTGACAGAATCCATGGATGGCAGGCTTTTGAGTGTCCTTGCAAAGAAAGGTGGCTATATTGGTCACTGATTTGTTTTTGTTTTGTTTTTGAATGTCAGAAATGTATATTTGTGAATGTTGAGATGTTATATTGGTTTCACTGGTAAAAATAAATAATTGAAATAGTATATATTTGTTTTTTGTTAAGTTGCCTAATAATTATGCACAGTAATAGGCACCTGCACACACAGATATCCCCCTAAAATAGCTAAAACTAAAAACAAACTAAAAACTACTTCCAAAAATATTCAGCTTTGATATTAATGAGTTTTTTGGGTTCATTGAGAACATGGTTGTTCAATAATAAAATTAATCCTCAAAAATACAACTTGCCTAATAATTCTGCACTCCCTGTACAGGACTGTAGATATGAAGACCAGACCATCAGCCGTGGTTGTTTCTGGAAAAGTGGTCATCACATGGGCCATGCACAGCTGCCTGGGGAAAAAAGCCACACAATACATTGGCAGAATTGCTTTTTCCCCACCCCCTGAACAAAAAAAAATAAAAAATGTTAACCAATAGATCCCACAACAGTATCAACGAAACTACATCTCGTCCTGCAAGGAAAAAAAAGTTGACATTCTGCCACAGTGACAGAGAAAAATGTAAATGTCATGGCTCTCGGTATGCAGGAGTTTTTTGTTTGCATGAGCTGTGCTATTATTTTCCAAAAGTAGTAAAACATGAAAAAAAAAATTGGCATATTTGGTATCTCTGTAATCGTACGGACAGACCGAATAAAAGTAACACCCTACACTGTGAACAGTGTAAACTTAAAAAGAAAATATCAGTGGTGAAAATGCTGGTTTTTTTCCATTAATAAAACTTAACCCCTTAAGGACTTATGACGTACTGGTACGGCATGGTTCCCGAGTCCTTAAGGACCCATGACGGGCGGTGATTGGAACCCGGTGCCTGCTCAAATCATTGAGCAAGCACCTTGGCTAAATGCGCGGTGCCTGCCCCTCCCACCCCACCCCGTGTCGGCGATCGCCGCAAACCGCAGGTCAATTCAGACCTGCGGTTTGCGTGTGGCGGTGCCATCGGGTCCCCATGTGGCTGTAGGGTGGACCCGATGGCATGGAAGGCAGCGCTATGCCTTCCGGTGACGAGCCTGTGAGATCCAGCCCGGAAGCTGTATGAGTAATACACACAGTATTACTCATACAGCCAATGCATTCCGATACAGAAGTATTGGAATGCATTGTAAAGGATTAGACCCCCAAAAGTTCAAGTCCCAAAGTGGGACAAAAAATAAAGTGAAAAAAAAAGTTTAAAAAATAAAGTTTTCCCCAAAAAAAAATTGAAAGTTTCAAGTAAAAATAAACAAAAACGTAATTTTCCCCAAATAAAGTTAAAAAAAAAATAGGGGGGGGGGGGGGAGTATACATATTAGGTATCGCCGCGTCCGTATCGACAGGCTCTATAAACATATCACATGACCTATCCCTTCAGATAAACACCATAAAAAATTAAAATTGTGCTAAATAAACCATTTTTTCCAAACGCCCCCCCAGCGGCACGACAGGAGGATACCCTGCCTCCCCAGGGACAGGAAACAACGTGGAGATCTTTAAATACTCCCCTCCCCTTACCTGCTCCAGTTGTTTCCTGTCCCTCTGGGACTAACGTGGAGTTCACTGGTGGGAGTTCGTTTTACCCTACAGAAAGACCGCGGCAGTTCAAATAGAGGGAGCAGGATCGCGGGACTGCAGTGCGGTTCTCCCCGTCTCCCAGGTCCTCCGGTGGAGGCAGCCCCGGGCAGCGCTTCCTGGCCTGAGTATCGCGAGAGGAAGGCGCGGGACCGCAGGTCACGTGAGCGCAAGCTCACAGGCGCTGAAGATAGACGTCATTTCCCCTAGGATTTTAAAAAAGGTGGCGGGAATCGGCGGCGTCCTGAGATTCAGCCTGCAACATGTCGGTATCAGGAGAGGACGCAATGCGCAGACCCACGGATCCATCCAAGACTCCTCCTCCTCTGGGAGGAATTGAAAGATGCCTGTGATCACTGAGGGGTTAGATTCTTACCTTTTGTACTGCACTGGATAAGGGACTGTACCTCTCCCTTTTTTAACAGACTAGACAGCCCCCTTTATTAAACAAGCTTTCTGACTTATGTCTATAGGTCAGGGAAGCTCAGAAGTCCACAGAATCTCAACGAGTCAAAAAATGCTCCATTTGTAAAAGAGCCTTACCGTCAGGTTATAAGAAACCCCTGTGTTCAAAATGTTTGGAGAAAATTGTTTCGGAAGAGTCCCCTTCCTTATTGGACAATATTAGAAATATTATTAAAGAGGAAGTAAGCAGCGCTGTGGATCAAAGACTAGCCACCACATCCCAGAAACCTTCTACTTCCATGACCGAGATGTCCGCTACTTTAGATTCGGAATATCGGAGGATTTAGATGAAGGGGAGCTCCCCTCGGAGTCGGAGCCTCTTTCCCATGAAGACGAATCCGGGAAGCCTCTCTGTTCCATAGAGGACACCGAAGCATTATTGAAAACCATTAGAGCAACCCTAAACTTAGAGGAGTCTAAACAATCCAAAACTATACAGGATTTAATGTTTAAGGGCTTAGGAGAAAAGAGGAAGAGGGTGTTTCTCCTCCACTCTAATATTATAAAGTTAATTAATAAGGAATGGACCGACCTGGAAAAAAGACCGAGCGTATCTAGGGTCCTGAAAAGAAAATATCCCTTTTTCAGAGGAAGATACCTCCTTTTGGGACAAATGTCCTAGAGTGGATGCCCCGGTAGCAAAAATTACAAAAAAAACTCTATAAAATTAGCAGCCAGATCAGCAGCCCTCTCAAACTCCACCAGAAGGGCGGTGTGGCTTAGGTCCTGGTCAGGTGATGCGGCATCTAAAAACAAGCTCTGCGGCATCCCCTGCGAAGGTGATAGGGTGTCCTGGACGACATCCTAGAAAAGGCCACAGACAAAAAGAAGGGATTTCCCTCTGAACAAAGGAATTTTCGTCAAAGACTATTTTTTCCTACATCTAGGGGCAGACAAGACCAGAAAAGAAAAGATTTTTCTCCCCGGTGGCGTTCGGGAAGAGAAAGAGGTCGAGGTTTTTTATTCAACCCCTCAGACTCCTCCCAAAAGCCATCAAAACAATGATGCCAGAAGCAGGGTAGGAGGAAGACTAAAATACTTCCTCCCAGCCTGGGAGAATATTTCCAACTCCCCTTGGGTGTTGGATGTAGTCTCATCAGGCCTAAAGTTGGAATTTTCCTCTCTTCCCCAGGAGGTGTTCCACATCACCAAAAAAAACGATCCAGTTCAAGCGTTAATTCTAGATCAGATAAAGATCCTCTTACAAAAGGAAGCGATAGTGTCAGTTCCCCCAGAAGAACAGGGAACAGGTTATTATTCTCCTATATTTCTAGTCAAAAAACCAAACTGCTCATACAGAGCCATTATAAACTTAAAAGGACTGAACCAACATCTACTTTACAAACGATTCAAGATGGAGAGCATAAAATCCACAATAAATCTATTACAGAAAAACATCTTTATGGCAACCCTAGACCTCACCGACGCGTACTACCATATCTCCAATCTGCAGAGAACATCAGAAATTCCTCAGATTTGCAGTACAACAAAATTCGGTGGTACACCATTACCAATTCCAAGTCCTTCCTTTCGGCATTATGTCAGCACCAAGAGTCTTCTCCAAAGTGATGGCAGAGGTGATAGCAGACCTTCATCTAAGAGGCATATTAGTTGTGCCTTACTTAGGGCTCTTTCACACTTGCGTTGTCTGGATCCGGCGTGTACTCCATTTGCCGGAATTACACGCCGGATCCGGAAAAACGCAAGTGAACTGAAAGCATTTGAAGACGGATCCGTCTTCAAAATGCGTTCAGTGTTACTATGGCAGCCAGGACGCTATTAACCACTTCAGCCCCCAGTGCTTAAACACCCTGAAACACCAGGCCACTTTTTACACTTCTGACCTACACTACTTTCACCGTTTATTGCTCGGTCATGCAACTTACCACCCAAATGAATTTTACCTCCTTTTCTTCTCACTAATAGAGCTTTCATTTGGTGGTATTTCATTGCTGCTGACATTTTTACTTTTTTTGTTATTAATCGAAATTTAATTTAAAATAAAAACTTCCATGAACTCACTATGCCCATCAGCGAATACCTTGGGGTCTCTTCTTTCCAAAATGGGGTCACTTGTGGGGTAGTTATACTGCCCTGGCATTCTAGGGGCCCAAATGTGTGGTAAGGAGTTTGAAATCAAATTCTGAAAAAAATGACCTGTCAAATCCGAAAGGTGCTCTTTGGAATATGGGCCCCTTTGCCCACCTAGGCTGCAAAAAAGTGTCACACATCTGGTATCTCCGTACTCAGGAGAAGGTGGGGAATGTGTTTTGGGGTGTCATTTTATATATACCCATGCTGGGTGAGAGAAATATCTTGGCAAAAGACAACTTTTCCCATTTTTTTATACAAAGTTGGCATTTGACCAAGATATTTATCTCACCCAGCATGGGTATATATAAAATGACACCCCAAAACACATTCCCCACCTTCTCCTGAGTACGGAGATACCAGATGTGTGACACTTTTTTGCAGCCTAGGTGGGCAAAGGGGCCCATATTCCAAAGAGCACCTTTCGGATTTGACAGGTCATTTTTTTCAGAATTTGATTTCAAACTCCTTACCACACATTTGGGCCCCTAGAATGCCAGGGCAGTATAACTACCCCACAAGTGACCCCATTTTGGAAAGAAGACACCCCAAGGTATTCCGTGAGGGGCATGGCGAGTTCCTAGAATTTTTTATTTTTTGTCACAAGTTAGTGGAAAATGATGATTTTTTTTTTTTATTTATTTATTTTTTTTTTTCATACAAAGTCTCATATTCCACTAACTTGTGACAAAAAATAAAAACTTCCATGAACTCACTATGCCCATCAGCGAATACCTTGGGGTCTCTTCTTTCCAAAATGGGGTCACTTGTGGGGTAGTTATACTGCCCTGGCATTCTAGGGGCCCAAATGTGTGGTAAGGAGTTTGAAATCAAATTCAGTAAAAAATGACCTATGAAATCCAAAAGGTGCTCTTTGGAATGTGGGCCCCTTTGCCCACCTAGGCTGCAAAAGAGTGTCACACATCTGGTATCCCCGTACTCAGGAGAAGTTGAGGAATGTGTTTTAGGGTGTCTTTTTACATATACCCATGCTGGGTGAGATAAATATCTTGGTCAAATGCCAACTTTGTATAAAAAAATGGGAAAAGTTGTCTTTTGCCAAGATATTTCTCTCACCCAGCATGGGTATATGTAAAATGACACCCCAAAACACATTCCCCACCTTCTCCTGAGTACGGAGATACCAGATGTGTGACACTTTTTTGCAGCCTAGGTGGGCAAAGGGGCCCATATTCCAAAGAGCACCTTTCGGATTTGACAGGTCATTTTTTTCAGAATTTGATTTCAAACTCCTTACCACACATTTGGGCCCCTAGAATGCCAGGGCAGTATAACTACCCCACAAGTGACCCCATTTTGGAAAGAAGAGACCCCAAGGTATTCGCTGATGGGCATAGTGAGTTCATGGAAATTTTTATTTTTTGTCACAAGTTAGTGGAATATGAGACTTTGTATGAAAAAAAAAAAAAAAAAAAATCATCATTTTCCACTAACTTGTGACAAAAAATAAAAAATTCTAGGAACTTGCCATGCCCCTCACGGAATACCTTGGGGTGTCTTCTTTCCAAAATGGGGTCACTTGTGGGGTAGTTATACTGCCCTGGCATTTTCCAGGGGCCCTAATGTCTGGTAAGTAGGTAAATGACCTGTGAAATCCGAAAGGTGCTCTTTGGAATGTGGGCCCCTTTGCCCACCTAGGCTGCAAAAAAGTGTCACACATCTGGTATCTCCGTACTCAGGAGAAGGTGGGGAATGTGTTTTGGGGTGTCATTTTACATATACCCATGCGGGGTGAGAGAAATATCTTGGCAAAAGACAACTTTTCCCATTTTTTTTATACAAAGTTGGCATTTGACCAAGATATTTATCTCACCCAGCATGGGTATATGTAAAATGACACCCCAAAACATATTCCCCAACTTCTGCTGAATACGGAGATACCACATGTGTGACACTTTTTTGCAGCCTAGGTGGGCAAAGGTGCCCAAATTCCTTTTAGGAGGGCATTTTTAGACATTTGGATACCAGACTTCTTCTCACGCTTTGGGGCCCCTAAAATGGCAGGGCAGTATAAATACCCCACATGTGACCCCATTTTGGAAAGAAGACACCCCAAGGTATTCAATGAGGGGCATGGCGAGTTCATTGAAAAAAAAAATTTTGGCACAAGTTAGCGGAAATAGATTTTTTTGATTTTGTTCTCACAAAGTCTCCCTTTCCGCTAACTTGGGACAAAAATTTCAATCTTTCATGGACTCAATATGCCCCTCAGCGAATACCTTGGGGTGTCTTCTTTCCAAAATGGTGTTATTTGTGGGGTGTTTGTACTGCCCTGGCATTTGAGGGTCTCCGCAATCATTACATGTATGCCCAGCATTAGGAGTTTCTGCTATTCTCCTTATATTGAGCATACGGGTAATGAGATTTTTTTTTTCCGTTCAGCCTCTGGGCTGAAAGAAAAAAATGAACGGCACAGATTTCTTCATTCGCATCGATCAATGTGGATGAAAAAATCTCTGCCAAAAAAAGAAAAAGGAGGGGAAAGGCGTCTGCCAGGACATAGGAGCTCCGCCCAACATCCATACCCACTTCAGCTCGTATGCCCTGGCAAACCAGATTTCTCCATTCACATCAATCGATGTGGATGAATAAATCATTGCCGGGATTTTTTTTTTTATATATACAAAGTGTTTGCCAAAGTATATGAACACCGCCACCTCCTCAGCTCATATGCCTCGGCAAACGTATCTTTTACTGCAGAGGAGAAATCTCGTCTTGCAGCGCCGCATACACCGACTTGCGTGTAATCTGACAGCAGCGCAATGCTTCTGTCCGAATGCACATCAGTGCTGCAGCTAGTCGATCGGTTGGTCCACCTGAAAGGTAAAAAAAACAAAACAAAAAAGAAAAAACCAGGCCGCAAAGCAATAACTTTATTAACTGTTGAACAGAACATAGAAACTTTTTTTAAACTTTTTTAACTGAACATTTAACTTTTTTACTTACCGGTATTTTTTTTTTTGTTTAGTTTTTTTTACCTTTTATAGAACAAACCTCTCCTTCCCCATGGGACAATGTGCAAAGCGCAAATCGCCCAAAGATGTGGCGAAGTACGTTATGCACTTTATCCCAGGTGAAAGGAGAGGTTTGCAGCAGCTGTGAGTGAATGGGCCCTAATAGCCCTGTGTGCCTGTCCTGGTGAGATGTGATCCCTATGCTAGGTGTACCTGTGTGTGGTACTTCCGGAAACACTCTCCATAGCATAGGGCAGGGTGGTCAGCACAGTCAGGACAGAAATAGCGGGTGTCACGCCTTATTCCACTCCTGCTACAGACACGACATCTTTTTCGGGGTGACGGTTGGGTTGAGGTACCAGGAACGACACTGGGGAAATGTCGCTCGTGTAGACGGCTAACTACACTGGTGGATGGGGCCACGGAACCTCCTGGGTAAAGGAGGTTCTCGATGATCTCTTCCTGGAATTTGAGGAAGGATCCTGTTCTCCCAGCCTTACTGTAGAGAACAAAACTATTGTAGAGCGCCAATTGAATTAAATATACAGACACCTTCTTATACCAGCGTCTGGTTCTGCGGGAAACTAAATACGGAGACAACATCTGGTCATTGAAGTCCACCCCTCCCATGAGCGCATTATAGTCGTGGACACAGAGGGGCTTTTCAATGACACGGGTTGCTCGCTCAATTTGGATTGTCGTGTCTGCGTGAATGGAGGAGAGCATGTAAACGTCACGCTTGTCTCTCCATTTCACCGCGAGCAGTTCTTCGTTACACAAGGCAGCCCTCTGCCCCCTTGCAAGACGGGTGGTTACAAGCCGTTGGGGGAAGCCCACTCGACTAGTTCGCGCGGTGCCACAGGCGCAAATCCGTTCTATAAACAAATGCCTAAAGAGGGCCACACTTGTGTAGAAATTGTCCACATAAAGATGGTACCCCTTGCCGAATAAGGGTGACACCAAGTCCCAGACTGTCTTCCCACTGCTCCCCAGGTAGTCAGGGCAACCGACCGGCTCCAGGGTCTGATCTTTTCCCTCATAGATCCGAAATTTGTGGGTATAGCCTGTGGCCCTTTCACAGAGCTTATACAATTTGACCCCATACCGGGCACGCTTGCTTGGGATGTATTGTTTGAAGCCAAGGCGCCCGGTAAAATGTATTAGGGACTCGTCTACGCAGATGTTTTGCTCAGGGGTATACAAATCTGCAAATTTCAGGTTGAAATGGTCTATGAGGGGCCGAATTTTGTGGAGCCGGTCAAAAGCAGGGTGGCCTCTGGGACGGGAGGTGGTATTGTCGCTAAAATGCAGAAAACGTAGGATGGTCTCAAATCGTGTCCTGGACATAGCAGCAGAGAACATGGGCATGTGATGAATTGGGTGCGTTGACCAATATGACCGCAATTCATGCTTTTTTGTCAGGCCCATGTTGAGGAGAAGGCCCAAAAAAATTTTAAGTTCGGAAACTTGGACTGGTTTCCACCGGAAAGGCTGGGCATAATAGCTTCCCGGGTTAGCGGTTATAAATTGTGTGGCATATTGGTTGGTCTCTGCCACGACTAAGTCCAAGAGCTCCGCAGTCAAGAACAGCTCAAAAAATCCCAGGGCCGAACCGATTTGAGCCGTCTCAACCCGAACTCCAGACTGGGCGGTGAAAGGGGGAACTACTGGTGCGGCTGAAGTTGGTGACTGCCAATCAGGATTTGCCAGCACCTCAGGGACTCTAGGGGCTCTACGGGCCTGTCTTTGCGGTGGCTGCGACGGGGTAACTATTGCACGTGCCACCGTACCAGCTTCAACTGCCCTTCTGGTGCTCGCCACGTCACCATGTTGTACGGCAGTGCTGGTACTAGGTCCAGGAAGGGCTGCGCTGCTGGTGTATGCCTCACCACGTGATCCGGCAGCGATAGCCCCACTCTGCTGCTCTTGAAGCGGATCCTGCGTAACCTGTGGTCTAGCGACATGGGGCCGGGTACGCCTGGTGCTGCCAGGGACCTCCACCTCCTCGTCCGAACTTTGGGTCAGAGAGCCACTGCTTTCCACAGGTTCATATTCTGACCCGCTAGATTCGTCAGATGAGGGTTCCCACTCCTCATCCGACTGGGTCAGAATCCTGTAGGCCTCTTCAGAAGAATACCCCCTGTTTGACATTTTGGACTACTAAATTTAGGGGTATTCCCTGAGACTACCCAAGAAAAAAAGCAAACCTGTCTTACAAAGGGGAGGCTAGCGAAGTACCGGAGGCTGCTGCGGTTGATAAAAAATATCAAAACTGATTTTTTTATCGCCGCAGTGCGTGTAAAATGAATGTGCAGTGATCAAAAAATAATAATTTTTTGTCACTGCGGTGGGGCGGGCGTGGGTGAACGCACGTGTGGGCGACCGATCAGGCCTGATCGGGCAAACACTGCGTTTTGGGTGGAGGGCAAACTAAAGTGACACTAATACTATTATAGATCTGACCGTGATCAGTTTTGATCACTTACAGATACTATAAAAGTACAAATGCTGATTAGCGATACGCTAAACAGCGAATAAAAGTGATTGTGGTGCGGTGGGGTGGGCGCTAACTGACGCTAACTACCTAACCAAGGGGCCTAAACTATCCCTAAAACCTAACAGCCAATACCAGTGAAAAAAAAAAAGTGACAGTTTACACTGATCACTTTTTTTTCCTTTCACTAGTGATTGACAGGGGCGATCAAAGGGGTGATCAAAGGGTTAATTGGGGTGCAGGTGGGTGATCTGGGGCTAAGGTGTAGTGTTGGTGCTACTCACAGTTCAGTCTGCTCCTGTGCTGGATCCAACCGACGAAAAGGACCAGCACAGGAGCAGACAAGCCATATAACAGATCATATTTACTAATATGATCTGTTATATGACTTTGGATTGGATTTTTTGAAAATCGCCAGCCTGCCAGCCAATGATCGTTGCTGGCAGGCTGGTGACGAAATACTTCTTTTAATTTTGCCGGCCCGCGATGCGCATGCGCGGGCCGGCTTTGAGCGAAATCTCGCGTCTCGCGAGATGACGCGTATATGCGTGACTCTGCGCAGCGCTGCCACCTCCGGAACGCAATCCTGCGTTAGGCGGTCCGGAGGTGGTTAAAGTCCTGGTTGCCATAGTAGTAGTGGCGAGCGGGGGAGCAGTATACTTACCGTCCGTGCGGCTCCCATGGCGCTCCAGAATGACGTCAGAGCGCCCCATGCGCATGGATGACGTGTCCATGTGATCACGTCACCCATGCGCCTGAGGCGCCCTGACGTCACTCTGGAGCGCCCGGGGAGCCGCACGGATGGTAAGTATACTGCTCCCCCGCTCCCCACTACACTTTACCATGGCTGCCAGGACTTTAGCGTCTTGGCAGCCAAGGTAACCATTCAGAAAAAGCTAAACGTCGGATCCGGCAATGCGCCGAAACGACGTTTAGCTTAAGGCCGGATCCGGATTAATGCCTTTCAATGGGCATTAATTCCGGATCCGGCCTTGCGGCAAGTGTTCAGGATTTTTGGCCGGAGCAAAAAGCGCAGCATGCTGCAGTATTTTCTCCGGCCAAAAAACGTTCCGGTCCGGAACTGAAGACATCCTGATGCATCCTGAACGGATTTCTCTCCATTCAGAATGCATTAGGATAAAACTGATCAGGATTCTTCCGGCATAGAGCCCCGACGACGGAACTCTATGCCGGAAGAAAAGAACGCAAGTGTGAAAGAGCCCTTAGACGACTTCCTAATAGCAGCAGGATCAGAGAGTCTTCTATTAGAACAGATAGGCTTTGCTTCACTAACTCTAACAAATCTGGGGTGGCTAATAAATATAGAAAAGTCAGACCTCCGGCCAGAAAAAAGAAAGATCTTTTTAGGAATGCTGCTGGACTCAGGTCTCATGAGGACCTTCCTCCCACAGGAGAAAATTCAGACTATCAAGCAGGAATTTACTCTATTCCGCAGCAAATCAAGAGTGACAATCAGGTCAATAATGAAGATCTTGGGTCTGATGTCCTCAACTATCCCAGCAGTAAAGTGGGCTCAGGCTCACTCACGAACCCTTCAGTCTTTCATGCTCAGAAGGTGGAACAAGAGCATAGCTTCTCTAGAGCTGAAGGTAAAACCGTTTTGTTAGTAGCTATCACCACGGCTAGAAGGGTGGGGGAAATCCAGGCCTTCTCGTGCAGGCCCCCATACCTGTCCATCAAGGATGATAGGATAGTACTGAGACATTCTCCCTCTTTTTTTGCCTAAGGTGGTCTCTAAGTTCCACTGTCTACAGGAAGTGTCTCTCCCTTCCTTTGCATCCCCATCAGGCAGCCAGGAGCAAAGACTGTTCCATAACCTGGACGTAAGAAGAGCAGTACTTGCCTACCTAAAGTCTACGGAAGATCTCAGGAAAACAGACTATTTTATTCAATTTGCAGGTCCAAATAAAGGGAACGCAGCAAGCAAAACATCTGTTAGTCGATGGATCAGATCTGCAATCTTGACTTGTTATGACTTAAGGGAGGTTCCTCCTCCGGCGGGATTGAAGGCCCATTCAACCCGATCTGTAGCAGCCTCTTGGGCTGAATCAGCAGAGGTTCCGTTAGAACAAATTTGCCAGGCAGCCACCTGGTCATCACCTTCCACTTTCTTTAGACATTATCAGTTAGACGTGTTGAAGAACAGGGAGTTATCATTTGCTCGCAGAGTATTATCTGCGGTTGTCCCCCCCTGATATAGGATTCCTGTTATTCCTCCTGTCGTGCCGCTGGGGGGGGCGTTTGAAAAGATTTCAATTACTTACCGGTAATTGGTTTTTCCTCTAGCCCCCACAGCGGCACGGGGAATTTCCCTCCCAGTAATTATTCTAACTTTTATTAAAAAAAAAAAGTATCCTTGTCTAATTTCAATAACACATAAAGATTAACATTGTTGCATCCATTCTAGAGTCTCTCGGTTATTTACTGGAGCAGGTAAGGGGAGGGGAGTATTTAAAGATCTCCACGTTGTTTCCTGTCCCTGGGGAGGCGGGGTATCCTCCTGTCGTGCCTCTGTGGGGGCTAGAGGAAAAACCAATTACCGGTAAGTAATTGAAATCTTTTGTCACCTTAATCACAAAAAGTACAACAGCAAGCGATCAAAAAGGCGTTTGCCCACCAAAATAGTACCAATCTAACCGTCACCTCATCCAGCAAAGAATGAGCCCCTACCTGAGATAATCGCCCAAAAAAAAACTAAAAACTATGGCTCAGAATATGGAGTCACTAAAACATCTTTTTTTTTTTTAAAAAAAGATGTTATTGTGTAAAACTTACATAAATAAAAAAAAGTATACATATTAGGTATCGCCGCGTCCGTATCGACTGGCTCTATAAAAATATCACATTACCTAACCCCTCAGATGAACACCGTAAAAAATGAAAAATAAAAACTGTGCTAAATAAACAATTTTTTGTCACCTTACATCACAAAAAGTGTAATAGCAAGCGATCAAAAAGTCACACGCACCCCAAAATAGTGCCAATAAAACAGTCATCTCATCGCAAAAATCATAACGTACCCAAGGTAATTACCCAAAAACTGAAAAAATTTGGACTCTCAGACTATGGAAACACTAAAACATGCTTATTTTTTTTGCTTCAAAAATGAAATCATTGTGTAAAACTTACATAAAGAAAAAAAAAGTATACATATTAGGTATCGCCGCATCCGTGACAACCTGGTCTATAAAAATATCACATGATCTAACCTGTCAGATGAATGTTGTAAATAACAAAAAATAAAAACTGTGCCAAAACAGCTATTTCTTGTTATCTTGCCTCACAAAAAGTGTAATATAGAGCAACCAAAAATCATATGTACCCTAAACTAGTACCAACAAAACTTCCACCCTATCCCGTAGTTTCTAAAATGGGGTCACTTTTATGGAGTTTCTACTCTAGGGGTGCATCAGGGGGGCTTCAAATGGCACTTGGTGTCAAAAAAAACAGTCCAGCAAAATCTGCCTTCCAAAAACCGTATGGCATTCCTTTCCTTCTGCGCCCTGCCGTGTGCCCGTACAGCAGTTTACGATCACATATGGGGTGTTTCTGTAAACTACAGAATCAGGGCCATAAATATTGAGTTTTGTTTGGCTGTTAACCCTTGCTTTGTAAAAAAAAATATTTTAATGGAAAATCTGCCAAAAAAGTGAAATTTTTAAATTGTATCTCTATTTTCCATTTATTCTTGTGGAACACCTAAAGGGTTAACGACGTTTGTAAAATCAGTTTTGAATACCTTTTGAGGGGTGTAGTTTCTAGAATGGGGTCATTTTTGGGTGGTTTCTATTATGTAAGCCTCACAAAGTGACTTCAGATCTTAAAAAGTTGGTTTTTGAAAATTTCTGAGAAATTTCAAGATTTGCTTCTAAACTTCTAAGCCTTGTAACATCCCCAAAAAATAAAATGTCATTTCCAAAATGATCCAAACATGAAGTAGACATATGGGGAATGTAAAGTAATAACTATTTTTGTAGGTATTAGGCCTCATGCACACGACCGTTGTGTGCATCCGTGGCCGTTGTTCCGTTTTCTGTGATTTTCTGCGGACCCATTGACTTTCAATGGGTCAATTGAAAACTCGGAAAATGCACCGTTGTTCATCCGCGGCCGTGATCCGTGTTTCCTGTCCATCAAAAAAATACGACCTGTCCTATTTTTTGGACGGACAACGGTTCACGGACCCATTCAAGTCAATGGGTCCGTGAAAAAACACGGATGCACACAAGATTGGCATCCGTGGTCCGTGGCCGTAGGCTACTTTCACACAGACGGATCACAGATCCGTATGCATAAAAGCTTTTTCAGAGCGGAGTTTTCACTTTGTGAAAACTCAGATCCGACAGTATATTCTAACACAGAAGCGTTCCCATAGTGATGGGGACGCTTCAAGTTAGAATATACTAAGAACTGTGTACATGACTGCCCCCTGCTGCCTGGCATCACCCGATCTCTTACAGGGGCTGTGATCCGCACAATTAACCCCTCAGGTGCCACACCTAAGGGGTTAATTGTGCGTATCATAGCCCCCTGTAAGAGATCAGGTGCTGCCAGGCAGGAGGGGGCACACCCCCCTCCCTCCCCAGTTTTAAATTCAGTGGTGGCCAGTGTGCCCCCCCTCCCTCCCTCCCCCCCCTGTATTACATTCATTGGTGGCCAGTGGGCCCCCCCTCCCCTGTATTACTGTACATTCATTGGTGGCAAGTGGGCCCCCCCTCCCTCCCCTGTATTACATTCATTGGTGACCAGTGCGGCCCCCCTCCCTCCCCCTCCTAATTAAAACCCCCCCCCCCCCCTATTATTGGTGGCAGCGGAGAGTTCCGATCGGAGTCCCAGTTTAATCGCTGGGACTCCGATCGGTAACCATGGCAACCAGGAGGCTACTGCAGTCCTGGTTGCCATGGTTACTTAGCAATTTTTAGATGTCTGTGACTGGCCGGGCTCTCCTCCTACTGGTAAGTGAAAGGTCTGTGCTATAAGCAATGCGCCGCACAGACCTTTCACTTACCAGTAGGAGGAGCGCCCGGCCAGTCACAGACAGCGAAGGTAAGTATAATGCTTCTAAAATTGCTAAGTAACCATGGCAACCAGGACTGCAGTAGCATCCTGGTTGCCATGGTTACCGATGGGGGGGGGGGGATTTTAATTAGGAGGGGGAGGGAGGGAGGGAGGGAGGGGGGGGAGTTTGTGAAGGTAGACCGAGCCTCTAGGTGCTAATGACGCCCCCATAGCACCTAGAGGCTCATTAGCATATCAATATAAGTTCTTTTTTTAGCGAAACGGCTGCCCCAAATGCAATTATATTAGGATGGTTCGGTAGAGCAGACACAAGCAGACCGCTAGTGTCTGAAAGCTAATTATGTGAAAACAAAGTGGTAGAAACCCTTTTAACCCCTCAGGTGCGGCACCTGAGGGGTTAATTGTGCAGATCACAGCCCCCTGTAAGAGATCGGGTTCTGCCAGGCAGCAGGGGGCAGTCATGTACACAGTTCGTAGTATATTCTAACTTGAAGCGTCCCCATCACTATGGGAACTCCTATGTGTTAGAATATACTGTCGGATATGAGTTATCTAACTCAAATCCGATGGTATATTATAACATAGAGGCGTTCCCATGGTGATGGGGACGTGTCAAGTTAAAATATACCATCGGATTGGAGAAAACTCTGATCCGATGGTATAATGGGGACTCTTGACTTTACATTGAAAGTCAAGGGGGAACGGATCCGTTTGCAATTGCACCATATTGTGTCAACGTCAAACGGATCCGTCCCCATTGACTTGCATTGTAAGTCAGGACGGATCCGTTTGCCTCCGCACGGCCAGGCGGACACCAAAACGACTTTTTCCTTCATGTCCGTGGATCCTCCAAAAATCAAGGAAGACCCACGGTTGAAAAAACGGACACGGATCACGGACCTATGGACCCCAAAAAAAAAACGGTCGTGTGCATGAGGCCTTACTAGGTATTATAGAAGTAGAGAAATTGAAACTTGAAAATTTCCAAATTTTTCAAAATTTTTGGCAAATTTGGTATTTTTTTTTTATAAATAAAAGTGTTTTTTTTTTTTTTTTACTCCATTTTACCAGTGTCATGAAGTATAATACAATCAGCCGGCACTCAGTGGTCAGCCGGCACTCAGTGGTCAGCCGGCACTCTGTTCAAGAGGCGTGGTGCACGAGTCCGAGACAACGATCCCACTTGTATAGACAGAAAAGACCGGCACTCACTTTTTCTTCTGCTGATTAAATCTCTTTATTCGTCACATATGAGATATTCTGTGACGCGCGTTTCGGCTCCAATACGAGCTTTTCTCAAACAGATAGATATAGCATACAAAATGACACAGTATACACGATTTAAATAAGCGGAAATGACATCAGGTAACCATAGTGATTAAACAAACAAAAGTAAAGCAAAAACAGAAACACGTGAGAAGCGACCCAACTGCAGCAGCATCAATCAAAATAGTAGTATTTGAAGAGCATACGGAATTCTTTCAATGATCATGGCGGCTTCTAATTCAGATGATGCAGTTGGGGGTTCCTCACGTTTTCTGAAAGAATACATGAAAAGACAAATAAATACAAAAATGTATATATACATTATATAAAATGGAGCTTGGAAAATTACAGGAAGCTATTCAAATCATACTCCCGGTTTAACCCCATGGGTTCCAATGTCTGTAATGTATGAATCCAATAGGATTCGCGTTTTTTCAACATTTTAATCCGATTACCCCCTCTGCGAGGTTGTGCCACATGTTCAATGATTTGAAAGCGCAATTGCGCAATATTATGTTTACAGCGATTAAAATGGTAAGGAACCGGTAGAAGCAAGTTGTTTTTCCTTATAGTGGACTTGTGTTTAGAGAAGCGATCTTTCATTCGCATGGATGTTTCTCCTATGTATAGGAGTCCACAAGGGCACTTTAGTAAGTATACAATATAATTAGTTACATGTGAACAAACCCCTAACTGGGAATCGCTTGCCTGTGTGGGGATGTGTGAAATATTCCCCTTTAATTACACTTGAACAATGTATACACCCCAGGCAAGGAAACGTGCCCTTTCTGGGAGTAGATAAAATCTGTTGACGCTTCTCAGTCTGAATACTGCTCACATCGGCCCTTACCACCATGTCGCGGATATTTTTATTGCGTTTGTAGCACATTAAAGGAGGGCTCTTAAATTCTTCAACAGAGGGGTATGCCCGGGACAAAATGTTCCAATGTCGAGTGAAAATATACCGACATTTGTTAACCCATGGGTGGTATTTAGTAACAAATGGAATATGCGGCCCCCTTGGCTCCTCTCATTACCTAGCAGTGCAGCGGGATAACCTCGATTCTCAAATCTCATTAACATTTCATCAAGGCGTTTCTCTTTAACACCCGCATCAGATACAATCCTGTGCACCCTCTGGAACTGAGAGTGGGGTAACGCTTTTTTGACTGTAGGGGGATGATAACTAGAAAAATGGAGAAGAGAATTTCTATCGGTGTTTTTAATATACAGATCAGTCTCAACCAACCCATTCTCACCCTTTATGACCAGGGTGTCCAGAAAGTTAATTTCATGATCGTTATAATGCAGAGTAAACTAAAGCTCGGACCCAACCGAGTTCAGGTAATCTGCAAAATCACGAAGGGATCGAATGCCGCCCTGCCACACGCAAAACACGTGACGTGTTTTGCGTGAAGTACAATACGTGATGAAAAAACAATCTCAGAATGGCCTGGATAAGTCAAAGCGTTTTAAAGTTATCAGCGCTTAAAGTGACACTGGTCAGATTTGCAAAAAATGGCCAAGTCCTTAAGGTGAAATAAGGCTGTGTCCTGAAGGAGTTATGGTAGTTTTTTTTTTTTTATTCTGCCCATTTGAATGGAAAGTTTGGATGTGGATTTAATGCAGAATCCACACCAAGAATGAACGTCTATTATTTTTTTCCCCATGCAGTGTAAATTAACAAGCAGTTTTTCCCATTTAAATCAGGGGAACTGTTTGTTTAAAAAAAAAAAAAATCAATCCTATTGTAATAAAACATTGCAGACTATAGCCGCGGGCTATAGCACAGTAACCCTCTCATGTATGCAGCCTGCATCCTCCCTATAAACCCCTGCACGGGTCTCTGCTGATGGGCTTGCACTTCCGCCTTGAGAAAGCACGCAAACAGCCTAACGTCATGTACGCATGTAACTAATCACATGACCGTGACATCATCAAAGGTCCTTATGCTCACTACCAATAGCGAACGCTTTGCTTGCAAGTGGGATCACGAGGTCATGACGTCACGAAAGTCCAAGTCTTTACTTGCGTGCAGACAAATCAAATGAAGGGTTAAGTTCCTATTACCTCATCTGCAGCCAATCAGCGTGGAAGACCCTTCAGAGGGCGTGTCCTGTGTGCGGACCACCGGAGCTTAGGTCCTGGAAATATCAGTGCTGCCGGTTGTTGTCTTGGAAAAAAAAAAAAAAAAAGAGAGAGACCACGTGACCGGCTCTGCAACCGACATGTCACCTGCAGGTAGAAGGCTCGTCATTAACACAGGTGACGGGGACGTACTGGACATCCAGTGCACAGGGAATGCTGAGGGTCAGAAGCTAAGTCGGAGAAATGCCGCCATGTCCCTAATGATAAACCCTGTTACTGGCTCTCATAGGAATGTTATGTTATAACTATGGAGGGAGGTGGCTGCCAGTCATGATGCCAACAGTTTCAGCAAATAACTCATAGGATGGCAGATGAGCTGCATTTGGGCAGGTCACCCTCAGGACTGAACAGCACTTGGCATTTTGCTCCAGCTCCACTGTAGCCAGTCACCTGTTATAAACGTGACCACCGAGGTCACTGATTGGCTGCAGTCAGTATGTACCAGATCGCCGGGGATTGAAGAGGTGAGCAGTGCTTTTGTTATTTTTATAACATTTGCGGCTCCCTTAAAAAAGACGTGCCCACATACTCCACTTGACTACTGCAGCCAATCAGTGGTCATATGCCATGGAAGCCAGTGATTGGTTATTGCCGATGGGGATGATCAGAGTGGTGGTGGGTGAAATAAGGGAATATATTCTTTTATTTGATGACCTTTTCTTCCTGGGGGAACCTTTTTAATAAAGGCTCATGCACACAACTGTATTTTGCAAATGTGTCCGATCTGCATTTTAGGGTCCATTCTCACTTCTGCAAAATGGGTCCGCATCCGTTCCGGAACAGGTGCGATCCCATTCGTTTTCAATCCGCAAAAAATAGAACATGTCCTATTCTTGTCTGCAGCCACGGACAAGAAAAGGCATTTCTATTATAGTGCCGGCCATGTGCGGTCAGCAAAATGTGAAACGCACATGGCCGGTGACCGTGTTTTGCAGACCACAAAACAGTTGCGGACGTGGGAATGGACCCTTAGCACACAGACCCATTCATTTCCGTGGGTCCGCAGTAAAAACGAACATCACACCGATTTCCACTCCGCAAATTATTCAACATGTCTTATTCTTGTCATTTCTAGTGATGGTGGGAAAATTCCGGATAGCACATGGATGGTATACATATTTTGGCAGACCTAAATACAGACACGATAGTGTGCATGAGGCCTACCACTGACAAACCCTTTATTCCGCCTGTCACAAGTAATTTCCATCAGTGATCACTGTGTAAAAGCGGGTAGAAGCCCCCAAAAAAGCTTAACAGGGTATTCCCATCTCAGACAATGGGGGCTTATCACTAGGATATGCCCCCATTGTCTGATAGGTGCGGGTCCCACCTCTGGGAACCCCACCTATCTCTAAAACAAAGGCTAACACGAGGCCAGCAAAGTGATTGCTGGCCACCACCAAGCCTTCCTATTGACCTGCCGAAAATCCCCATAGAAATGAATGGGAGCTGTGGCCGCACAAGCACTCCCGTTTATTTCTATTTTCGGCGGCCCCATAGAAATGAATGGAGGGTAGCCGCACATGCGTGGTGCGCCTTCCGGTACTTTTCCAGCTCTGTTTACGAGATCCCACCTCTGGGACCCGCACCATCATACAATGGGGGCATTTCCTAGCAATATGTACCCATTGTCTGAGATAACACAACCCTTTTAACCACCTCAGCCCCCAGTGCTTAAACACCCTGAAAGACCAGGCCACTTTTTACACTTCTGACCTACACTACTTTCACCGTTTATTGCTCGGTCATGCAACTTACCACCCAAATGAATTTTACCTCCTTTTCTTCTCACTAATAGAGCTTTCATTTGGTGGTATTTCATTGCTGCTGACATTTTTACTTTTTTTGTTATTAATCGAAATTTAACGATTTTTTTTGCAAAAAAATGACATTTTTCACTTTCAGTTGTAAAATTTTGCAAAAAAAAACGACATCCATATAGAAATTTTGCTCTAAATTTATAGTTCTACATGTCTTTGATAAAAAAAAAATGTTTGGGTAAAAAAAAAATGGTTTGGGTAAAAGTTATAGCGTTTACAAACTATGGTACAAAAATGTGAATTTCCGCTTTTTGAAGCAGCTCTGACTTTCTGAGCACCTGTCATGTTTCCTGAGGTTCTACAATGCCCAGACAGTACAAACACCCCACAAATGACCCCATTTCTGAAAGTACACACCCTAAGGTATTCGCTGATGGGCATAGTGAGTTCATAGAACTTTTTATTTTTTGTCACAAGTTAGCGGAAAATGATGATTTTTTTTTTTTTTTTTTTTTTTTTCTTACAAAGTCTCATATTCCACTAACTTGTGACAAAAAATAAAAAGTTCTATGAACTCACTATGCCCATCAGCGAATACCTTGGGGTCTCTTCTTTCCAAAATGGGGTCACTTGTGGGGTAGTTATACTGCCCTGGCATTCTAGGGGCCCAAATGTGTGGTAAAGAGTTTGAAATCAAATTCAGTAAAAAATGACGAGTGAAATCCGAAAGGTGCTCTTTGGAATATGGGCCCCTTTGCCCACCTAGGCTGCAAAAAAGTGTCACACATCTGGTATCCCCGTACTCAGGAGAAGTTGAGGAATGTGTTTTGGGGTGTCTTTTTACATATACCCATGCTGGGTGAGATAAATATCTTGGTCAAATGACAACTTTGTATAAAAAAATGGGAAAAGTTGTCTTTTGCCAAGATATTTCTCTCACCCAGCATGGGTATATATAAAATGACACCCCAAAACACATTCCCCACCTTCTCCTGAGTACGGAGATACCAGATGTGTGACACTTTTTTGCAGCCTAGGTGGGCAAAGGGGCCCATATTCCAAAGAGCACCTTTCGGATTTCACTCATCATTTTTTACAGAATTTGATTTCTAACTCCTTACCACACATTTGGGCCCCTAGAATGCCAGGGCAGTATAACTACCCCACAAGTGACCCCATTTTGGAAAGAAGACACCCCAAGCTATTCCGTGAGGGGCATGGCGAGTTCCTAGAATTTTTTATTTTTTGTCACAAGTTAGTGGAAAATGATGATTTTTTTTTTTTTTTTTTTTTTCATACAAAGTCTCATATTCCACTAACTTGTGACAAAAAATAAAAACTTCCATGAACTCACTATGCCCATCAGCGAATACCTTGGGGTCTCTTCTTTCCAAAATGGGGTCACTTGTGGGGTAGTTATACTGCCCTGGCATTCTAGGGGCCCAAATGTGTGGTAAAGAGTTTGAAATCAAATTCAGTAAAAAATGACGAGTGAAATCCGAAAGGTGCTCTTTGGAATATGGGCCCCTTTGCCCACCTAGGCTGCAAAAAAGTGTCACACATCTGGTATCCCCGTACTCAGGAGAAGTTGAGGAATGTGTTTTGGGGTGTCTTTTTACATATACCCATGCTGGGTGAGATAAATATCTTGGTCAAATGACAACTTTGTATAAAAAAATGGGAAAAGTTGTCTTTTGCCAAGATATTTCTCTCACCCAGCATGGGTATATATAAAATGACACCCCAAAACACATTCCCCACCTTCTCCTGAGTACGGAGATACCAGATGTGTGACACTTTTTTGCAGCCTAGGTGGGCAAAGGGGCCCATATTCCAAAGAGCACCTTTTGGATTTCACAGGTCATTTTTTACTGAATTTGATTTCAAACTCCTTACCACACATTTGGGCCCCTAGAATGCCAGGGCAGTATAACTACCCCACAAGTGACCCCATTTTGGAAAGAAGAGACCCCAAGGTATTCGCTGATGGGCATAGTGAGTTCATGGAAATTTTTTTTTTTTGTCACAAGTTAGTGGAATAGGAGACTTTGTATGAAAAAAAAAAAAAAAAAAAAAAATCATCATTTTCCACTAACTTGTGACAAAAAATAAAAAATTCTAGGAACTTGCCATGCCCCTCACGGAATACCTTGGGGTGTCTTCTTTCCAAAATGGGGTCACTTGTGGGGCAGTTATACTGCCCTGGCATTTTCCAGGGGCCCTAATGTCTGGTAAGTAGGTAAATGACCTGTGAAATCTGAAAGGTGCTCTTTGGAATGTGGGCCCCTTTGCCCAGCTAGGCTGCAAAAAAGTGTCACACATCTGGTATCTCCGTACTCAGAAGAAGGTAAGGAATGTGTTTTGGGGTGTCATTTTACATATACCCATGCTGGGTGAGAGAAATATCTTGGCAAAAGACAACTTTTCCCATTTTTTTTATACAAAGTTGGCATTTGACCAAGATATTTATCTCACCCAGCATGGGTATATGTAAAATGACACCCCAAAACATATTCCCCAACTTCTGCTGAATACGGAGATACCACATGTGTGACACTTTTTTGCAGCCTAGGTGGGCAAAGGGGCCCAAATTCCTTTTAGGAGGGCATTTTTAGACATTTGGATACCAGACTTCTTCTCACGCTTTGGGGCCCCTAAAATGCCAGGGCAGTATAAATACCCCACATGTGACCCCATTTTGGAAAGAAGACACCCCAAGGTATTCAATGAGGGGCATGGCGAGTTCATTGAAAAAAAAAAATTTTGGCACAAGTTAGCGGAAATTGATTTTTTTGGATTTTGTTCTCACAAAGTCTCCCTTTCCGCTAACTTGGGACAAAAATTTCAATCTTTCATGGACTCAATATGCCCCTCAGCAAATACCTTGGGGTGTCTTCTTTCCAAAATGGTGTTATTTGTGGGGTGTTTGTACTGCCCTGGCATTTGAGGGTCTCCGCAATCATTACATGTATGCCCAGCATTAGGAGTTTCTGCTATTCTCCTTATATTGAGCATACGGGTAATGAGATTTTTTTTTTCCGTTCAGCCTCTGGGCTGAAAGAAAAAAATGAACGGCACAGATTTCTTCATTCGCATCGATCAATGTGGATGAAAAAATCTCTGCCAAAAAAAGAAAAAGGAGGGGAAAGGCGTCTGCCAGGACATAGGAGCTCCGCCCAACATCCATACCCACTTCAGCTCGTATGCCCTGGCAAACCAGATTTCTCCATTCACATCAATCGATGTGGATGAATAAATCATTGCCGGGATTTTTTTTTTTATATATACAAAGTGTTTGCCAAAGTATATGAACACCGCCACCTCCTCAGCTCATATGCCTCGGCAAACATATCTTTTACTGCAGAGGAGAAATCTCGTCTTGCAGCGCCGCATACACCGACTTGCGTGTAATCTGACAGCAGCACAATGCTTCTGTCCGAATGCACATCAGTGCTGCAGCTGGTCGATCGGTTGGTCCACCTGGAAGGTAAAAAAAACAAAACAAAAAAGAAAAAACCAGGCCGCAAAGCAATAACTTTATTAACTTTAGAACAGAACATATTAACTTTTTTAAACTTTTTTAACTTTTTTACTTACCGGTAATTTTTTTTTTGTTTAGTTTTTTTTACCTTTATAGAACAAACCTCTCCTTCCCCATGGGACAATGTGCAAAGCGCAAATCGCCCAAAGATGTGGCGAAGTACGTTATGCACTTTATCCCAGGTGAAAGGAGAGGTTTGCAGCAGCTGAGAGTAAAAGGGCCCTAATAGCCCTGTGTGCCTGTCCTGTGAGATGCAATCCCTATGCTAGGTGTACCTGTGTGTGGTACTTCCGGAAACACTCTCCATAGCATAGGGCAGGGTGGTCAGCACAGTCAGGACAGAAATAGCGGGTGTCACGCCTTATTCCACTCCTGCTACAGACACGACATCTTTTTCGGGGTGACGGTTGGGTTGAGGTACCAGGAACGACACTGGGGAAATGTCGCTCGTGTAGACGGCTAACTACACTGGGGGATGGGGCCACGGAACCTCCTGGGTAAAGGAGGTTCTCGATGATCTCTTCCTGGAATTTGAGGAAAGATCGTGTTCTCCCAGCCTTACTGTAGAGAACAAAACTATTGTACAGCGCCAATTGAATTAAATATACAGACACCTTCTTATACCAGCGTCTGGTTCTGCGGGAAACTAAATACGGAGACAACATCTGGTCATTGAAGTCCACCCCTCCCATGAGCGCATTATAGTCGTGGACACAGAGGGGCTTTTCAATGACACGGGTTGCTCGCTCAATTTGGATTGTCGTGTCTGCGTGAATGGAGGAGAGCATGTAAACGTCACGCTTGTCTCTCCATTTCACCGCGAGCAGTTCTTCGTTACACAAGGCAGCCCTCTGCCCCCTTGCAAGACGGGTGGTTACAAGCCGTTGGGGGAAGCCCACGCGACTAGTTCGCGCGGTGCCACAGGCGCAAATCCGTTCTAGAAACAAATGCCTAAAGAGGGCCACACTTGTGTAAAAATTGTCCACATAAAGATGGTACCCCTTGCCGAATAAGGGTGACACCAAGTCCCAGACTGTCTTCCCACTGCTCCCCAGGTAGTCAGGGCAACCGACCGGCTCCAGGGTCTGATCTTTTCCCTCATAGACACGAAATTTGTGGGTATAGCCTGTGGCCCTTTCACAGAGCTTATACAATTTGACCCCATACCGGGCACGCTTGCTTGGGATGTACTGTTTGAAGCCAAGGCGCCCGGTAAAATGTATTAGGGAATCGTCTACGCAGATGTTTTGCTCGGGGGTATACAAATCTGCAAATTTCTGGTTGAAATGGTCTATGAGGGGCCGAATTTTGTGGAGCCGGTCAAAAGCTGGGTGGCCTCTGGGACGGGAGGTGGTGTTGTCGCTAAAATGCAGGAAACGGAGGATGGCCTCAAATCGTGCCCTGGACATAGCAGCAGAGAACATGGGCATGTGATGAATCGGGTGCGTTGACCAATATGACCGCAATTCATGCTTTTTTGTCAGGCCCATGTTGAGGAGAAGGCCCAAAAAAATTTTAATTTCGGAAACTTGGACTGGTTTCCACCGGAAAGGCTGGGCATAAAAGCTTCCCGGGTTGGCGGATATAAATTGTGTGGCATACTGGTTGGTCTCTGCCACGACTAAGTCCAAGAGCTCCGCAGTCAAGAACAGCTCAAAAAATCCCAGGGCCGAACCGATTTGAGCCGTCTCAACCCGAACTCCAGACTGGGCGGTGAAAGGGGGAACTACAGGTGCGGCTGAAGTTGGTGACTGCCAATCAGGGTTTGCCAGCACCTCAGGGATTCTAGGGGCTCTACGGGCCTGTCTTTGCGGTGGCTGCGACGGGGTAACTAGTGCACGTGCCACCGTACCAGCTTCAACTGCCCTTCTGGTGCTCGCCACGTCACCATGTTGTACGGCAGTGCTGGTACTAGGTCCAGGGAGGGCTGCGCTGCTGGTGTATGCCTCACCACGTGATCCGGCAGCGACAGCCCCACTCTGCTGCTCTTGAAGCGGATCCTGCATAACCTGTGGTCTAGCGACATGGGGCCGGGTACGCCTGGTGCTGCCAGGGACCTCCACCTCCTCGTCCGAACTTTGGGTCAGAGAGCCACTGCTTTCCACAGGTTCATATTCTGACCCGCTAGATTCATCAGATGAGGGTTCCCACTCCTCATCCGACTGGGTCAGAATCCTGTAGGCCTCTTCAGAAGAATACCCCCTGTTTGACATTTTGGACTACTAAATTTAGGGGTATTCCCTGAGACTACCCAAGAAAAAAAGCAAACCTGTCTTACAAAGGGGAGGCTAGCGAAGTACCGGAGGCCGCTGCGGTTGATAAAAAATATCAAAACTGATTTTTTTATCGCCGCAGTGCGTGTAAAATGAATGTGCAGTGATCAAAAAATATATATTTTTTGTCACTGCGGTGGGGCGGGCGTGGGTGAACGCACGTGTGGGCGACCGATCAGGCCTGATCGGTCGCCCACACGTGCGTTTTGGGTGGAGGGCGAACTAAAGTGACACTAATACTATTATAGATCTGACCGTGATCAGTTTTGATCACTTACAGATACTATAAAAGTACAAATGCTGATTAGCGATACGCTATTCAGCGAATAAAAGTGACTGCGGTGCGGTGGGGTGGGCGCTAACTGACGCTAACTACCTAACCAAGGGGCCTAAACTATCCCTAAAACCTAACAGCCAATACTAGTGAAAAAAAAAAAGTGACAGTTTACACTGATCACTTTTTTTCCTTTCACTGGTGATTGACAGGGGCGATCAAAGGGGTGATCAAAGGGTTAATTGGGGTGCAGGGGGGTGATCTGGGGCTAAGGTGTAGTGTTGGTGCTACTCACTGTGAAGTCTGCTCCTGTGCTGGATCCAACCGACGAAAAGGACCAGCACAGGAGCAGACAAGCCATATAACAGATCATATTTACTAATATGATCTGTTATATGGCTTGTGATTGGATTTTTTAAAAATCGCCAGCCTGCCAGCCAATGATCGTTGCTGGCAGGCTGGTGACTAACTTGTTCTTTAACTTTTGCCGGCCCGCGATGCGCATGCGCGGGCCGGCTTGGAGCGAAATCTCGCGTCTCGCGAGATGACGCGTATATGCGTGACTGTGCGCAGCGCTGCCACCTCCGGAACGCGAATCTGCGTTAGGCGGTCCGGAGGTGGTTAAAAGGGGTTCAGCAGGAATAGAAAAACATGGCTGCTTACTTCCAAAAAACAGCAGCACACCTCTTCACAGGTTGTGTGCGGTATTACAGCTCTGCCCCATTGACTCCAGTGGAGCTGAACTGCAATACCAGGCACAACCCATTGAAGAAAGCAGCCATGTTTTCCTAATCCTGGACAACCACTTTAAAGAGTTTGTCCCACAAAAAATATTCTACGTTTTTCAAACCAGCACCTGGATCTGAATACTTTTGTATTTGCATGTGAGTTATTCACTGAAATCTACCTGTATAGCGTCACCTGCTGACAGGACACGCTCCCGGAGCTGCAATACTGCACACAACCTGTGGACAGGAATGCTGCTGTTTTTTTGGAAGTAGACAGCCAATAAATATAGCAGAGCAATTGCACCAATGAATGAGGAGATCTCTGGCTCCATCTCAGGCACAGGGCTGGCTCGGGCTTTGATAGAAAGAGACTTTCCTGTACTATGTGATATCTGATTTTAATTTTTACACATTACTCATGGGATAACCCCTTTACCGGGGCTTTAAAGATTATTTAAAGTTCTGTCCTGTTCCTTTACTTGCACTTGTATTATTTATTGTTCCTCTTTTTGTTCTCATTGTAGTTACTTGAAAAGACATGACGGGAAGTTGCCCTCTCCCCTTGTGTCCTGAAGCTCTTACCATCCCAGCTTGACACTGGCATTATTCTGCATCTTCTACGAAGACCTCAGCCGTCAGAATGAACCTCATAGTGGCAAAGCTGCTGTGCTTGCTGGCGGTGTTTGTGTTGATGATGTTGGGTTCTCTCCTCCCAGTGAAAATGATGGAGGCAGACTCTGAGAAGGCTTCTCGCTCTCGGAGGGTCCTTGCCTTGTGCAATTCTTTTGCTGGAGGCGTATTTTTGGCTACTTGCTTCAATGCGCTTCTACCCACAGTGAGAGAAAAGGTATCTAATGATCCTGAAGAACCATTCACCTTACATTTTGCTTTTGTTTGCCCGTGTGTCTGCTCTTCAGTGAATTTCACTGGCATATTATATGTCTAAAACAGGGACGGCCAACTGGCGGCTCTCAAGCTGTTGTAAAACTACAATTCCCACCATGCCCTTCTGTAGGCAGTCTGGGCAAGCTAGGAGTTGTAATTTTGCAACAGCTGGAGAGCCTCAGGTTGGCCATCCCTGGTTTAGAACATTGCTTTGATACTTTGCTTTCTTAGTATTTCTTATCTCTTGGGTGTGCTCACTTGAATGGTAGCTGAGCTGCAGTAACCGGGCATAGCCCCTATACTTTGAATGGCGTTGGTCTTCCAGCTTCGTTCAAGGTGGTAGTTTCTTCGTCTGCAGGGAACAGTTGATCAGATCGGTGGGAGATGCCAGGTATTGAACCCGTACAGATTTAGGTTATCAATATCAGAAGTATGGGAAAAAAAAATAATTAAAATGTACTCTAAATATTGCTGCTCCATTCACATGACCCACATATGATGTCAATGTAGTTGTAATTTGTACCCAACCTCTATAATATAAATGTGTGATTCCATTTTGCATATCTCTTTTCATTCATCTAGATTTTCGAGGTTCTGAAGATGGCGAACATCAACACAGATTATCCACTGGCTGAGACTATAATGCTAGTTGGGTTTTTCCTCACAGTCTTTGTGGAGCAAGCTATTCTGACATTCAGGAAAGAGAAGCCTTCTTTCATTGACATGGAAACGTTTAATGCAGGATCTGACGCTGGCAGCGACTCTGAATATGAAAGCCCTTTCATATCTTCTAACAGAGGCCATAATTTATATGAAGTTGGCCACAGTCACCACTCTCATGGCTTAAATATCCAAGAGCTGTCCCGTTCAAGTCCACTTCGACTCTTCAGCTTGGTGTTCGCGCTCTCTGCCCACTCAGTCTTTGAGGGCCTGGCACTTGGCCTTCAGGAGCAGGGTGATAAAGTGCTAAGCCTTTTCATTGGTGTTGTCATCCATGAAACACTAGTAGCAGTGGCACTTGGAGTCAGCATGGCTAAGGTGAACATTCTGCTTCGTGATGCAGCTAAGATGGCCATATTAGTAAGCATTATGATTCCCATTGGCATCGCCACTGGAATGGCGATTCAGAGTGCCCAAAATTTGGCCAGCAGTATTACCTCTGCTTTGCTGCAGGGCATTGCAGGAGGAACTTTTTTGTTTGTTACATTTTTTGAAATTTTGGCGAAGGAGCTGGAAGATAAACATGACCGATTATTAAAAGTGCTTTTCCTGGTTCTTGGGTACACTGTTCTAGCAGGACTTGTCTTCTTCAAATGGTAACAGAAGATGGAGTGTAGTTACAGAAAATATTTCTATGTGTACATACCTTAGATGAAACATCATATTGTAAAAAATGTCTTCTTTTTTTTAAAAGATCTGATTGTAGCTTTAAAGGGAAACTGTCATCAACATTATGCTGCCCATACTAACGGCAGAATAAAGTAGAGACAGGTGAGATGATTTCAGCGGTCTGTCATCTATAAGTTAAAAGTAAGTGGTTGCTGAGAACCAACATCACAATCATTGCAGACTGGGCCTGGAAAATAGTCCCGGCCTTATGAGAAGAGTCCTGGTTATTCATGAAGTCCTGCTCTCCTGCCCACCTGCTGATGACTGACAGTCTTCTACCTAGTTTTCTCCCTTTCTCTCTAGGAAAGAACTGCCAACCATCAGCAGATGGGTGAGAGAGCAGGAGATTAGGAATAACCAGGACTCTTCTCAGGGAGATTTGACTCTTTTCAAGGCCTGGGCTGTAATGATTATGATGCTGGTTCTCAGCAACCACTTACTTTTAGCTGATGAGCGACACACCGCTGACATCAGCATTTCTGTCACTACTTTATACTGCCCTCAGTACGGTCAGCATAAAGGTGATGACAGGTTCCCTTTAAGTCATTTGTTTTCTAAATGTCTTTGTCTAGTTTTGAAAGACATGTATAGTCTTTTGTGTCTTCTGTATGATGAAGTGCCACATGAGATCTTCCAAATAACTTACATGGCAACTGAAATTGCCTATTATTGTAATAACGTACAAGTCACCAAATAAAATGTATCTATAGAAGTTCTAAACCTTAATGAGAATCTATCATGTGGTACATACAACCTAATCTGCAGGTTATAGAGGAGGAGGAGCTGAGCAGATTGATGTATAGTTTTGTGGGAAAAGATGGAGTATAATCTGTATTTTATTCTTGTAAATCCCTGCTTTTTCTGTGCTTAGGAGTCCAGTGGTTGGTCCCACTTAGTAACTGACCACTATCGCTCTGTGCACATAAAGGGAAGGTTAGTAAGCCTAGAAAGAGCAGGGATTAAAATGAATACTGAACCTTTTCCCACAAAACCTTCAGTTTTTCATTGCTTACTTCTAGGGGATAAATGGTCACTGGATGGACCATTGGATATCTGTACTGTGACTGTCATTCGTCCTGAACCTGTATGTCCCATCACGTGACCATGGATGGATTTTTTATGCCCTATAATTCAACAATGAGTATTCTGTTTGGCTTGATTTCTAGACCTCTGCTTGCTGTCATTCAATAGGAATCTTTAGGCCCCTTTCACACAGGCGTTGCGGATTGGGGCAGGGTGCGTTCAGGGAAAATGGTGCGATTTTGACACTAAAACAAGTCAGTTTTCACTGTGATTGCGTTCCATGTTTGCGTTTTTTTTGGCCGCGCGGGTGCAAAACATTGTAATGCGTTTTGCACGCGCGTGAGAAAAATCAGCATGTTTGGTACCCAGACCCGAACCCGGACTTCTTCACAGAAGTTCGGATTTGGGTTAGGTGTTGTGTAGATTTTATTATTTTCCCTTATAACTGCGCTCATCACATGGTCCATCACATGATCTTTTTTACCATGGTGATGGATCATGTGACGGACCACGTGATGAGCGCAGTGACGTCATCAAAGGCCCTTTTCCTGTGCACAGCAAAGAAGAAGACAGAAGAGAAGCCGGGTTGCGCGTTCAAGTGGATTAAGGTGAGTTATATTTTTTAGAATTTTTTAACCCCTCCAGCCCTATTGTACTATGCATTCTGTATATTAAGAATGCTATTATTTTCCCTTATAACCATGTTATAAGGGGAAATAATAATGATCGGGTCCCCATCCCGATCGTCTCCTGGCAACCGTGCGTGAAAATTGCACCACATCCGCACTTGCTTGCGGATGCTTGTGATTTTCACGCAGCCCCATTCACTTCTATGGGGTCTGCGTTGCATGAAAAATGCAGAATATAGAACATACTGCGATTTTCACGCAACGCACAAGTGATGCGTGAAAATCACCGCTCGTGTGCACAGCCCCATAGAAATGATATGGTCCGGATTCAGTGCGGGTGCAATGCGTTCACGTCACGCGTGGAAAACTCGCTCGTGTGAAAGGGGCCTTACTGTTTACTTGCAGGTCATGTGATGGACACCCAGGTTCAGGACTGATTACAGTACAGGTTTGAGGCTGGGCTTCCACACTTTGGCAGTAGTTTGCCATGTGGCAAAATCGCTTCTGCAAACTGTCGTGGTTTCTCCCGAAGTGCAGGCAGAGCACTTAAAAAAAATCACGTTTTTCACCATTATTTGTCAAGAAATTATAGCAATTCACTGTAAACTGCTGTCAGCTTCATTCTGCAGTGAGCAGAATGTAGCATCAAACTAGGAGCCCGCTGTCACTCAGAGCAGGGGGGCTGTGAAACCTCTCAATGCAGAGAGCACTTCACAGTGAAGCTCCACCTTTTGGACACTTGCAGGAACAGTGCACAGCAGAATAAAAGTGCATATTCACACTAGAGATGGGAAGTTCGGATCTTTTACATGAATCGGTTCATTTGAATCAGTTAATTCAAATGAACCGATTCATGAGTCAAATCTTCGGTTCACTTGCTGAGTCGGCTGATAAGCAAGTGAACCGAAGCTCAGGTGGCATGCGCAGTGGATCGAATCTTCGTTTCACTTGCTGAGTCAGCTCTCGGGCTGACAAGGAAGTGAACCGAAGCTCAGGACAGGAGCCGTGGTGCGCAATGTCACCCAGTCTACAGTACCAACTACTAAGTGAATGTGAATATGTGATAATAACAGTAACATTGGCTGATCATTTAGACATAAAATAGTACACAGTGCAGACATCACACAGGTAATTGAAAATAATGTGTGCATAATTTTCTAATAAACCAGAAATTTCTGTATAAAGAGAGCCTAATCTAAATATGGATCTCCTGTAATCTAAACGGTGTCATGTAATTTCTGTTATCTCTCTGCTGACTGTCCAGCTGTCTGTCCCTTATCACTGCTGCAACAAAAGCATTAGACTCAGTGTATAATTTTCTGGTGACACACAGTTCTTTTAACTCTGTAACTCATCTGATGACTCGCCATTCTTCAAGGGTCCATTCACACATCCGTATGTGTTTTGCGGATCCGCAAAACACAGTGTCATGCCCTGCTCAGGCTATGTGCGGAGGTCTGCCAGGTTAGCAGCACGTGTGTAGCCTTTTGTTTTTGTTTTGGAGCTGAGCTATATCCGCCTCCCTTCAGGTGCACTGGGTGGGGTCGTTGGTTTGAGTTTAAATTACGCCCACTCCCAGTGTCCTGTGCGGGTTATAGCTTTTGTCTGGCTCAGAGGAAGGAAGGAAGGATTTGCTGTTCCTGCTCAGAAAGATAAGTTGGTTTTGTTTATCTTGTGGTTGTCTGTCTAGGCTGTTAGAGAGACGCCTGCCCCCTCCAGGTCTGAGGGAGCAGGCTGCCTCTTTCCCTCTTTCACCATCTTAGGGATTTTAGGGAATCTTCAGCCAAGGCACGAGGACATGCTCATTGCCACCTTCAGGGTCTGAACGTGGGCATAGAAGTCTAGGGAGAGCTGGTAGGGATTTGTCAGGAGGTGACCTTGATCCCCAGCTTCTTGCCTAGACACTTGTTTGTTGACATTCTGTGAATCTTGTATCCTGTCCGCCGTGACACACAGACACAGGCAATGTGCATTCCGCATTTTGCGTGTCGCACCTCATCGGAACTGTCATAGAAGATGCCTTTTCTTGTCCGCAATTGCGGACAAGAATAGGACATGTTCTATTTTTTTGCGGAACGGAAGTGCGGATCCGGAAATAAAAATGAATGGGTCTGCTCCTGTCCGAACATATGCAGACGTGTGAATGGACCCTTAGTCATTTAGGTGGTTTTTTTTTGTTACAAACTTTCATGTGTGTTTTACTGAGGAGATGCTTCTTTCTAGCCACTCTGCCATAAAGCCCAGATTGGTGGAGTGCTGCAGTAATGGTTGACCTTCTGGAAGTTTCTCCCATCTGCACACAGAATCATTGTAGCTCAGCCAGAGTCAACATTGGATTCTTGGTCATCTCTCTTACCAAGGCCCTTACTCCCCATTTACTTAGTTTTTTGGGGTGGCCAGCTCTAAGAAGAATTCTGGTTGTTCCAAACTTCTTATATTTAAGAATTATTTCAGTGCAGCAGAAGTATTTGTACCCTTCTCCTGATCTGTGCCTCCATAAGATTATGTCTCAGGGCTCTCCAGGCAGTTCTTTCCTCTTCATGGCTTCGTCTTTACTCTGATATACATTCTTAGGCCGGGTTTACATCACCGTTTCGTTTTCTGTTCTTCTGATCCCTCAGAAGAACGGAAAATAAAAAAAACACCCTGTATTTTAAGCATCCGTTATGCTCAGTTGTGCACATTTTGCATCCATTTTGGCAGTTTCTATTTGAGATCTGCTTTTTTAAATGGGGAAAAAAGTCCTACACAAAGTAGGAAATTGCTAAAACAGATGCAAAATGTACATAACTGAGCATAATGGATGCTTAAACTACAGGATCTGTTTTCTTTGTTGTTTTCTGTTCTTCTGACGGAAAACTAAATGGTAGTGCGAACCCGTCCTTATATAGACAGGGTTGTGTCTTTCCAAATCATGTCTAATCAACTGATTTCACCACAGGTGGACTCCAATCAAGGTGTAGAAACATCTCAAAGATGATTAGGAAAAATAGGAGGACGCTAGAATTAAATTTTAAGTGTCACAGTAAAGGGTCCAAACTAAATTATAGCTTTTCCTTTTTAATAAATTTGCAAACATCTCTAAAATGATGTTTTCACTTTCTCATTAAGGGGGATTGAGTGCAGATTGATGGGGGGGGGGATGTAATAATGTGGAATAATACTGTACAGAGAGATGGCACTCAGAGCCTTAGACTTTTCCTGCCATTCATCAGTTGCAGTTTAGGCACTCTTCAAAAGGTTCGCCATCACCAGTACATATGAATATAAGAAACTTTTAACTATATCTTATCAGAGAAACAAATGCCTTGTTCTCCACTTATTTGGTCTCCCATCATTTCCTAAACCAACATTCTTTCTGAATTCTGTAATGAATTTGTCTTAAGAGACCAATAGGGGCTGCCAACTCACTGAGGGATCAGATTACATCAGCCCATAGAAGTCAATAGAGGAAAAGGGAGGAATGTCCGGGAGAAACAGAGACAGGCACTGCACATACAGCAGCTATTAGTGTTATATATCATATATATCACTCCAAATGCATTATTCACATCTATACTGCTCAATACTTCTCTATGTCCTGTACTGCTTCTGAGTGATTCTCGGTGAGGAATCAGTATCTGCTATCTCCATGTACAGTCTATGGGGTGCAGCTTGTCTTCACCCACCAGTTCAGAAAAAGCTGAGATGCAGCAAGAGGAGAACACTGCTAAAAATTCCAGTTACAAGTCATATAATGGTCAGAAATTATTCTATCATATATACACATATGGCAGCGAATTCTGAAAAGACAGGTACACGATAAGTTTTGTAAGTTGCAAGATGAGGCCTCTATGGACTGGACTAGTTTTTCGAGCACATCCCACAGATGCACAATTATATTGAGATCTGGGAAATATGGAGGCCAAGTCAACACTCTTGTTCATTCCTACACTGCAATGTGGCAGGGCTCATTATCCTGAAATTAGGAAACGCCATTGCCATTAAGGGGTGAACTTGGTCATTAACAGCGTTTACGTAGGTGGTAGGTGTCAAAGTGACATCTAAATAATGCCAAGATCCAGGGTTTCCCTGCAGAACATTGCTCAGAGCTTCTCACTGCTTCTGCTAGATTGCATTCTGCTTCTAGTGCATCCTGGGCCATCTCTTCCCCCAAGTAATCAACATGCAGTCCTGGCCGTCCAAATGATGTAAAAAAAAATAGAAAATTTGAGATTTTATATGGAACAGCTTTTCACCATATTTTGTGTACAGGCGATTTAATTAACTATGTCAGCTCTGAATAAATCCAATCATTTTAATCTCACCCTTCATGCTCCTTATCAGTTTAATCTCCTTTCTCTGTACTTTTTCCAGTTTCAGAGCATCCTTTCTATGAACAAGTGCCCAGAACTGAACTGAATATTCTAGATAAGACTGCACCAAAGCTTTGTAAAGTGGTAATTAGAGATGAGCGAATTTAATATTTTGAAATTCGTTCACGCTTCGTTTACTGGTATAAGCTGAATTCCGTTATGGATTCCGTTACCACGGACCATAACACAATTCTATGCCGAAATGCATAACAGAATGCCTTTAGAGGCAATCCATTATTTATTCCGTCAAAATAGAAGTCTATGGGCTGCAAAACAGATCCGTCCTGTTTCTGTTATGCAGGAGAGGACTCCCTTGCATAACTGAAACGAGACGGATGCGTTTTGCAGCCCATAGACTTTTATTATGACGGAATAAATAATGGATTGCTTCTGCATTTCGTCATAGAATTGCGTTATGGTCCATGGTAAAGGAATCCATAATGCAGTTCAGCTTATACCAGTAAACGAAGCGTGAACGAATTTCATAACCTGAAATTCGCTTATCTCTAGTGGTAATATTTTGTTCCTATTCCGCAAATCCATGGCCCTTTTAAAACACAAGAGTATTCTGGTGGTCTTAGAAGCAGCTGATTGAGATTGCATGCCGTTATATAGTCTATTATACCAGATCCTTCTCTGAGATACTTACAGTATCTCACTAAAGTGAGTACACCCCTCACATTTTTGTAAATATTTTATTATATCTTTTCATGGGACAACACTGAAGATATGACATTTTGATATAATGTAAAGTAATCAGTGTACAGCTTCTATAAATGTAAATTTGATGTGCCTTAAAAATAACTGAACACACAGCCATTAATGTCTAAACCACTGGCAACAAAAGTAAGTACACCCCCTAAGTGAAAATGGTCAAATTGTGCCCAAAGTGTAAATATTTTCTGTGGCCACCTTTATTGTCCAGCACTGCCTTAATTCTCTTGGGCATGGAGTCCACTATAGCTTCAGAGGTTGCCACTGGAATCCTCTTCGACTCCTCCATGACGACATCACAGAGCTGGTGGATGTTAGAGACATTGCACCCCTCCACCTTCCGGTTGAGGATGCACCACAGATGCTCAATAGAGTTTAGGTCTGGAGACATGCTTGGCCACTCCAGCACCTTTACCCTCAGTTTCTTTAGCAAGGCAGTAGTCGTCTTGGAGGTAGGTTCGGGGTCGTTATGATGTTGGAATGCTGCCATGCGGCCCGGTTTCCGAAGGGAGGGGGATCATGCTCTGCTTCAGTATGTCACAGTACATGTTGGCATTTATGGTTCCCTCACTGAACTGTAGCTCCTCACAGCTGGCAGCACTCATGCAGCCCCAAACTATGACACTCTTACCACCATGCTTAACTGTAGGCAAGACACACATGTCTTTGTACTCCTCACCTGATTGCCGCCACACACGCTTGATACCATCTGAACCAAATAAGTTTATCTTGGTCTCATCAGACCACAAGACATGATTCCACTAATCCATGTCTTTAGTCTGTATGTCTTCAGCAAACTATTTGCAGGTTTTCTTGTGTGTCATCTTTAGAAGAGGCTTTCTTCTGGGATGGCAGCCATGCGGACCAATTTGATGCAGTGTGTGTAGCATATGGTCTGAGCACTGACGGGCTGAACCTCCACCCCTTTAACCTCTGCAGCAATGCTGACAGCACTCATACGTCTATTTTGAGAAGACAACCTCTGGATATGATGATGTGCACGTGCACTCAACTTCTTTGGTCAACCATGGTGAGGCCTGTTCTGAGTGGAACCTGTCTTGTTAAAGGGGTTCTCCAGGAATTAAGAAAATAAAAAATACATAAATATTACTTTTATTATAAATGTATTCCCAAATACCTTTCATTAGTTATAATGGCTCGTTTTGTCTAGGGAGCAATCATCAGGAGAAATTAAATGGCCGCCATCCTATTAGTGCACACAAAACCTGTCCTAATCACACAGGAGGACAAGATACTTCACAACACTAAGGTAAAGAGCTGACTCATCCTGGTCTGCTACTTGTCAGGAATTATAATCCTGAATACAGCTGATAAGATCTTCAGCTGAATCTCTGTAGGAAGGGAGCTCATGAGGAGACGGAGAAGAGGTGGGGATGTGGTTAATGAGCGGCAGCACTTGTATCCAGTCTCCATTACCAGTCTGTCCTGTCTGTACTTCATGTCTCCTCCTGCACTCCATTCCCATAGAGATTCAGCTAAAGTTCTTCAGCTGTATAATTCCTGACAAGTAGGAGAGGAGGATGAGGCAGCTCTTGTTGTGAAGTAACTTTTCCTGCTGTGTGATTAGGACAGCTTTTGTGTGCACTAATTGGACGGTGGCCATTTTGTTTCTCCTGATGTTTGCTCCCTAGACAAAACAAGCCATTATAACTAATGAAAGGTATTTTGGAATATATTCATAATAAAGTTATATTTAAGTATTTTTGTTTTCTTGAATCCCAGAGAACCCCTTTTAAACCGCTGTATGGTCTTGGGCACCGTGCTGCAGCACAGTTTCAGGGTGTTGGCAATCTTCTTATAGCCTAGGCCATCTTTATGTACAGTCGTGGCCAAAGGTTTTGAGAATGACACAAATATTAGTTTTTACAAAGTTTGCTGCTAAACTGCTTTTAGATCTTTGTTTCAGTTGTTTCTGTGATGTAGTGAAATATAATTACACGCACTTCATACGTTTCAAAGGCTTTTATTGACAATTACATGACATTTATGCAAAGAGTCAGTATTTGCAGTGTTGGCCCTTCTTTTTCAGGACCTCTGCAATTCGACTGGGCATGCTCTCAATCAACTTCTGGGCCAATTCCTGACTGATAGCAACCCATTCTTTCATAATCACTTCTTGGAGTTTGTCAGAATTAGTGGGTTTTTGTTTGTCCACCCGCCTCTTGAGGATTGACCACAAGTTCTCAATGGGATTAAGATCTGGGGAGTTTCCAGGTCATGGACCCAAAATGTCAACGTTTTGGTCCCCGAGCCACTTAGTTATCACTTTTGCCTTATGGCACGGTGCTCCATCGTGCTGGAAAATGCATTGTTCTTCACCAAACTGTTGTTGGATTGTTGGAAGAAGTTGCTGTTGGAGGGTGTTTTGGTACCATTCTTTATTCATGGCTGTGTTTTTGGGCAAAATTGTGAGTGAGCCCACTCCCTTGGATGAGAAGCAAGCCCACACATGAATGGTCTCAGGATGCTTTACTGTTGGCATGACACAGGACTGATGGTAGCGCTCACCTTTTCTTCTCCGGACAAGCCTTTTTCCAGATGCCCCAAACAATCGGAAAGAGGCTTCATCGGAGAATATGACTTTGCCCCAGTCCTCAGCAGTCCATTCACCATACTTTCTGCAGAAGATCAATCTGTCCCTGATGTTTTTTTTGGAGAGAAGTGGCTTCTTTGCTGGCCTTCTTGACACCAGGCCATCTTCCAAAAGTCTTTGCCTCACTGTGCGTGCAGATGCGCTCACACCTGCCTGCTGCCATTCCTGAGCAAGCTCTGCACTGGTGGCACTCCGATCCCGCAGCTGAATCCTCTTTAGGAGACGATCCTGGCGCTTGCTGGACTTTCTTGGACGCCCTAAAGCCTTCTTAACAAGAATTGAACCTCTTTCCTTGAAGTTCTTGATGATCCTATAAATTGTTGATTGAGGTGCAATCTTAGTAGCCACAATATCCTTGCCTGTGAAGCCATTTTTATGCAACGCAATGATGGCTGCACGCGTTTCTTTGCAGGTCACCATGGCTAACAATGGAAGAACAATGATTTCAAGCATCACCCTCCTTTTAACATGTCAAGTCTGCCATTTTAACCCAATCAGCCTGACATAATGATCTCCAGCCTTGTGCTCGTCAACATTCTCACCTGAGTTAACAAGACGATTACTGAAATGATCTCAGCAGGTCCTTTAATGACAGCAATGAAATGCAGTGGAAAGGTTTTTTTGGGATTAAGTTAATTTTCATGGCAAAGAAGGACTATGCAATTCATCTGATCACTCTTCATAACATTCTGGAGTATATGCAAATTGCTATTATAAAAACTTAAGCAGCAACTTTTCCAATTTCCAATATTTATGTAATTCTCAAAACTTTTGGCCACGACTGTAGAGCAACAATTCTTTTTTTTTCAGATCCTCAGAGAGTTCTTTGCCATGAGGTGCCAATTTGAACTTCCAGTGATGAGTGTGAGAGCTATAACACCAAATTTCACACACCTGCTCCCCATTCACACCTGAGACCTTGAAACACTAATGAGTCACATGACACCGGGGAGGGAAAGTACCTAATTGGGCACAATTTGGCCATTTTCACTTAGGGTGTGCTCCCTTTTGTTGCCAGGGGTTTAGACATTTAATGTGTTGAGTCATTTTGAGGGCACACCAAATTTTTAGTGTTATACAAGCTGTACACTGACTACTTTACATTGTATCAAAGTGTCATATCTTCAGTGTTGTCCCATGAAAAGGCATAATAAAATATTTACAAAAATGTGAGGGGTGTACTCACGTTAGTGAGATACTGTATAAAAGCACTTCAGAATTCATCCTGCTGTTTTTGTCAGCAGTCACATCATCAATAAATACAAGAGAACCAGTTCCATTGGCAGCCATACATGCCCACGCCATGACACTACCACCACCATGCTTCACTGATGAGGTGGTATGATTAGGATCATGAGCAGTTCCTTTCCTTCTCCATACTCTTCTCTTCCCATCACTCTGGTACAAGTTGATCTTGGTCTCATCTGTCCATAGGATGTTGTTCCAGAACTGTGAAGGCTTTTTTAGATGTCGTTTGTCAAAGTCTAATCTGGCCTTCCTGTTTTTGAGGCTCACCAATGGTTTACATCTTGTGGTGAACCCTCTGTATTAACTCTGGTGAAGTCTTCTCTTGATTGTTGACTTTGACACACATACACCTACCTCCTGGAGAGTGTTCTTGATCTGGCCAACTGTTGTGAAGACCGTTTTCTTCACCAGGGAAAGAATTCTTCGGTCATCCACCACAGTTGTTTTCCGTGGTCTTCCGGGTCTTTTGGTGTTGCTGAACTCACCGGTGCGTTCCTCCTTTTTAAGAATGTTCCAAACAGTTGTTTTGGCCACGCCTAATGTTTTTGCTATCTCTCTGATGGGTTTGTTTTGTTTTTTCAGCCTAATGATGGCTTGCTTCACTGATAGTGACAGCTCTTTGGATCTCATCTTGAGAGTTGACAGCAAAAGATTCCAAATGCAAATAGCACACTTGAAATTAACTCTGGACCTTTTATCTGCTCATTGTAATTGGGATAATGAGGGAATAACACACACCTGGCCATGGAACAGCTAAGTAGCCAATTGTCCCATTACTTTTGGTCCCTTAACCAGTGGGAGGCACATATGCAAACTGTTGTAATTCCTACACCGTTCAACTGATTTGGATGTAAATACCCTCAAATTAATGCTGACAGTCTGCGGTTAAAGCACATCTTGTTCGTTTCATTTCAAATCCATTGTGGTGGTGTATAGAGCCAAAAATGTTAGAATTGTGTTGATGTCCCAATATTTATGGACCTGACTGTAAGTAGGCACCGTACAGCATCTCAACCAGCCTATGGCAAATAAAACCTGGGTGGTTGGGGGGAGGGTAGGAAAAAATTGAAAATGATGTGGAAAGATGGACTTGAATTATGATCAATGATATGTAAAATGTCATTATTTTCTGTATGATACAAATATTTGTATTGTATGTAATCTTCCACTTCAATAAAAAGATGTTTTAAAAAAAACAAAAAAAAACCTGGGTGGATTATTCAGCAGTTTATTATATACAGTCGTGGCCAAAAGTTTTGAGAATTACATAAATATTGGAAATTGGAAAAGTTGCTGCTTAAGTTTTTATAATAGCAATTTGCATATACTCTAGAATGTTATGAAGAGTGATCAGATGAATTGCATAGTCCTTCTTTGCCATCAAAATTAACTTAATCCCATTAAAGGACCTGCTGAGATCATTTCAGTAATCGTCTTGTTAACTCAGGTGAGAATGTTGACGAGCACAAGGCTGGAGATCATTATGTCAGGCTGATTGGGTTAAAATGGCAGACTTGACATGTTAAAAGGAGGGTGATGCTTGAAATCATTGTTCTTCCATTGTTAACCATGGTGACCTGCAAAGAAACGCGTGCAGCCATCATTGCGTTGCATAAAAATGGCTTCACAGGCAAGGATATTGTGGCTACTAAGATTGCACCTCAATCAACAATTTATAGGATCATCAAGAACTTCAAGGAAAGAGGTTCAATTCTTGTTAAGAAGGCTTTAGGGCGTCCAAGAAAGTCCAGCAAGTGCCAGGATTGTCTCCTAAAGAGGATTCAGCTGCGGGATCGGAGTGCCACCAGTGCAGAGCTTGCTCAGGAATGGCAGCAGGCAGGTGTGAGCGCATCTGCACGCACAGTGAGGCGAAGACTTTTGGAAGATGGCCTGGTGTCAAGAAGGCCAGCAAAGAAGCCACTTCTCTCCAAAAAAAACATCAGGGACAGATTGATCTTCTGCAGAAAATATGGTGAATGGACTGCTGAGGACTGGGGCAAAGTCATATTCTCCGATGAAGCCTCTTTCCAATTGTTTGGGGCATCAGGAAAAAGGCTTGTCCGGAGAAGAAAAGGTGAGCGCTACCATCAGTCCTGTGTCATGCCAACAGTAAAGCATCCTGAGACCATTCATGTGTGGGGTTGCTTCTCATCCAAGGGAGTGGGCTCACTCACAATTTTGCCCAAAAACACAACCATGAATAAAGAATGGTACCAAAACACACTCCAACAGCAACTTCTTCCAACAAGCCAAAAACAGTTTGGTGAAGAACAATGCATTTTCCAGCACGATGGAGCACCGTGCCATAAGGCAAAAGTGATAACTAAGTGGCTCGGGGACCAAAACGTTGACATTTTGGGTCCATGGCCTGGAAACTCCCCAGATCTTAATCCCATTGAGAACTTGTGGTCAATCCTCAAGAGGCGGGTGGACAAACAAAAACCCACTAATTCTGACAAACTCCAAGAAGTGATTATGAAAGAATGGGTTGCTATCAGTCAGGAATTGGCCCAGAAGTTGATTGAGAGCATGCCCAGTCGAATTGCAGAGGTCCTGAAAAAGAAGGGCCAACACTGCAAATACTGACTCTTTGCATAAATGTCATGTAATTGTCGATAAAAGCCTTTGAAACGTATGAAGTACGTGTAATTATATTTCACTACATCACAGAAACAACTGAAACAAAGATCTAAAAGCAGTTTAGCAGCAAACTTTGTGAAAACTAATATTTGTGTCATTCTCAAAACTTTTGGCCATGACTGTAGATGCATTGGGTGGCTGAGATGTCTTCTAACCAACATCGAGGCAGGGAGCCAGTAGCCTCGTTTCCTAGGGATTTGCCTTCTTGAAGTTGCTGCAGGGGCCGCCATAATCAATACCCTTGTAACATCTTGCTGCTGTGTGAGCAGGTAATATTTGTTTATATCTGTATAGTGGGCCCCCAGAAAGAATTTTACAGGTGGGCCCTAGGTACCCCAGTCCGACACTGCTCACTGCTGTTTGGGAACGCAATTGATAACCTCTCTCCAGTTGACACCAAATGGTGTCTCGAGCAGTTATCACTTTGTGTAGCCCGCTGAACCTCTACCCAAGGGAAGAGAGCTGGCGCCACAGGTTACTTTACCAGAATGTGTGCTTTATATCTTTATGCGTGGATTATAGTATGGCTAGAATCGCTTTTCAGCTATTTTTCTTTTGGGGAAACCCCTGCATGGATTTCAGTGCAGAAACAAACACGACAGGCCTAATTCCTTTGTGTGCATGCTCTGGCAACAAGCAGCCGGGTATTTGCAGCTCGAAAAGGATTCATAACCATTGGGGAATAGAGGAATCATCAGACAGCTTTGGTGCGTTCAGTAGAAGCTGATGAAGCTCTCCACACGTAGTGAGAGAAGGCCCGAGAGCCCTCAAGACTCAGGGCACGTCAGCTCTGGTAAACGTCAATAACGCAATGAGCCCAAATTGGCGGTGAGTGACCAATGCAGAGGATAACCCACATGTACAGCTATAACCTCTGGTCACACATGGAAGCTGCTTCCCCAGGGGGTATTCCAGCAGACCCTGCACCAGTGTGCTTCAGCCCATGCTTGTCATATAAATGAAAACCAATTAGGCACCATTACAGCCTATCCTCTCCCCCTCACTGATGTGGGGATGTCTTCTCCTCTTGGCCTTGTTGTTCCTCAGCTGCATCCTGTAACAGTCAATGTCTGTATTATGTAAGAGCTATATATATATATATATATATATATATATATATATATACACACACACACATACATACATATGTGGGTGTGTAACATGAGCACAAGGCGAGCTGCCATCATCACGTTGGACACATGCACACCCTCATCCACATCCCTCCCTCCGATACCTCCATGCAGCCCACGGGTTCCTGCAGAATCCTGAGGAGTCACCCGAAGGGCTGCTCATCAGTGACAAATTAGCCCGTGTCCCTGAATGATTAATCACCGAGTGCAGTGCCACAGACTGAGGGATGAGGGAGAGCAGGACGTGCGGCTCTTTATAGGAGAGGTGGATGTGTGTGAGGAGCTGTCAGCATCCTGACCAGAAGCACCAGCCCACCGACTGCACACGGCAGCCTAGATCAGGACACAAGGGGCTACATGTGTGAGGGGACAGAGTAGACACACAGAAGCCGGGGACATCCGGAGCGGAGAGCGGCAGCAGCTCCACACTGCAGAGGACCCGCGGGCGGCAGCACTGCGAACAATGCTGTGAGAGGCAGAGAGCAGGACACCACTGACGAGGTAAGAGGCTGCACCACTGCTTCCATCCTCACCCCTCACTAGTACTATTACCCTCATCAGCTACAGTGATGGCATCTCTGCAAAAATCCTGCAGCACGGGAGTGGGCATTGTCAGGAGGGAAGAGAAGGGAGGGTGGCATTTTCCAGCATCAAGCCCTGTGAGAAAGCCTCATGCAGTGTACCAGAGCTGATAGGTGCTGTGTCTATCTATCTATCTATCTATCTATCTATCTATCTACTGTCTATCTACTATCTATTTCATATCTATTATCTATTATCTATCTAATATCTATCTATGTTATGTATCTATATATCTATTATCTATCTATCTATCTATCTATCTATCTATATCTATCTATATATCTATCTATATATCTCCTATATATTATCTATCTACTATCTATCTATCTATCTATTTCATATCTATCTATATATCTCCTATCTATTATCTATCTACTATCTATTTCATATCTATCTATCTATATATCTCCTATCTATTATCTATCTACTATCTATCTACTATCTATCTACTATCTATTTCATATCTATCTATCTATCTATCTATCTATCCTATGTATCTATATATCTCATATCTATCTCTTTATACCTCTCTCATGTCTATGTATCTATTTCATATCTTTCTTTCTTTCTATTTATTATATATATATATTTAATTATTATCTATCTAATTTCATATCTATCATCTATCTATCTAATATCTATGTATGTATCTATCTAATATCCATCTATCTACTATCTGTCTATCAACTAATATCCATCTATCTACTATCTGTCTATCTATCTCATATATCTATCTCTCACATCTATCGCTATCATTTATATATATGTATACTCGAACACACCTACCTTGTTCTAAAATTAGGGTCAGAAGGTGCCCTTTGTAAAGCAAGGAGTGACCACAGTGCCACTACCCTTGACCGAGCAGAAGTTCGGGCACTGACCATGTGCTCCGCTCGCCCTGTGGCTGGAGGACATTGGACCAAGACCCCTCATGCTGTCTGCAATGCAACGTGAGACTGAGCAGGAGAGGTCTTCTCCACACAAGTCCATGTTCGGCGTGTATAGCAGTATAGTACAGGTTCTCTGATTCAGCATATCTCCGCCATTATCATAGACTGCTGCCTCTGCTATTTATTTTTTTTGCAATGAAATATTGCAGTGAAAGCTAGGTTATTCCACTCCAAGCCCACATTATACATACGCTGATGTGAAGTATTTGCCAGCAGGTTATTATCACACAGGCACTTGCAGTTCTTCATTATGTAGTAAGGGGCCCAGCGTCCTGTCATCTGGCTATAGATTGCTGGATTAGCCATGACTTCTACAGGTCAGGCTTACTTGTGCTGCAATGCATGTCCCATTATGGTGGTATCCCCCCACACAACAGGAATACGTCACATAGAAGACCTGGATGACTCACATGATAAAACAGAACCGCATCTCCAGTTAGGCTCTGCTATTCCTCCTCGCGGTGTCCTCAGCTACATCAGTACAATCTCTGCTATAATGGACTTAATGTTCACTGTCAGGATAGACTGAACTCCTATACTTTGGCTCTTGATAATCATTTGAAGAGCAATTCCTAATTAGAGACCACATTTTATATTATTGGTGTTCTTAAAGGGTCACCACCATCAATTTCATTGCCTATATGTAACTATTCTACTTATTTATTTTTTAACAAAATACAATAGGATGGTTTTCTGGATGTCATTTTGAAGTCTCTCTATGTATTCTACTTCCTGTGCTATCCCCTGGATAGGTCATCAGTATCTGATCAGTGGGGGTCCAACACCCAAGACTACCGCCGATCAGCTGTTTTGAGAAGGCATCGTCACTTCTGTGAGCGCCTCTGCCCTCTCACAGTTTACCAAACACAGCGCCATACATTGTATAGCGGCTGCGCCTGGTATCGGCGGTCAGCCGCAATCACTTCTATGGGGCTGAGCTGCTCCTAGGCCAGATAATTGATGAACGTGATGTCACAGGCCTAGGAAAAGCAGAGAGAAGGCCATGGGGCTTAGAGTAGCGCCACGGTCTTCTTAAATAGCTGATCAGTGGGGGTCCTGTTTGTTGGACCCCTGTCGATCAGATAGTGATGACCTATTCTAAGAACAGGTCATCAGTATTAAAATCTCGGAAAACCCCTTTAACTCCCTTCGTTGTTTGGAGGTTTAGCACAGTAGACAGCCTCGCTTGACTTTTTACAGTCAGGCCATTCACTCCCACCAAGGAAGGAAGGGGGATGAATGACTCAAGTAGAGCATGGCACATTACTCTGATAAGTGCATGCTCTTCTGGGTATCTTTATCTAGGCCTATCAAGAACTGTCATATTGTTAACCTAACTCTACTAGTCTACTAGTTTACTAGCAGTTAACATCTTCCCCTCACAGCACAAGTAAACTGACAGTAGATTACATAGGACAATAATTTGTACTGTATTTAAAGGGTTATCTCACTTCAACAAGTGGCATTTATCATGTAGAGAAAGTTAACACAAGGCACTTAGGGTACTTTCGCACTAGCGGCAAGGGACTCCGGGCAGGCTGTTCCGGACGGCTGTTCCTGGATCCGTGCTGCCGCTAGTGCACTCGTGCCCCCGTACTACCGCTCCGGCCCCATTGACTATAATGGGGGTGGTCGGAGTTCCGGTGGCAGCACGGCAAACATGCCCGAGAGGTGGCCGGAACAAAACTCCGGCCCGCCCCCATTATAGTCAATGGGGCTGGAGCGGTAGACCAGGGGCACGCGTGCACTAGTGGCAGCACGGATCCAACAGGCTGTTCACCCACCGGAACAGCCTGCCAGAGTTCCTTGCCGCTAGTGTGAAACTAGCCTTACTAATGTATTATGATTGTCCATATTGCTTCCTTTACTGGCTGGAATCATTTTTCCATCACATTATACACTGCTCGTATTCAGGGGTTACGACCACCCTGCAGTCCAGCAGTGGTGGTCTTGCTTATGCACTATAGCAAAAGGTGCTGGCCTCTCTGGTGGCCGGGACCGTGGTAGTGTGCATAGGTCGGTGCTTCTTTCTATAGTGTACAAGCACGACCACCACTGCTAGATGGCAGGATGGTCGTAACCCCCGGAGAAGTGTATAATGGGATGGAAAAATGAATCAAGCCAGCAAAGGAGACAATATGGACAATCATAATACATTAGTAAGTGCCTTGTATTAACGTTTTCTACATGATAAATGCCTGAGTGAGACAGCCCCCTATAATTAGTTTCACTCCAGATTTATAACTGCGATATTTTGAGAAATCTGCAAAAAAGTTGCAAACTCACTCCATTAGGGGGTGGTGTAGAAAAACGGAAGTAGCATTTGTTGACAAAAGTGTAAGATTTAACCTCAATAATATATATCACACCAAGAAACTTCAAGTATATGCTGTTATTTGGGAAAGAGGGGGTATTATCTTCTAGCGCTCTATCCCAATTTGGGAAACTGAATGTCACTGAAAATGTTGTAGGTGTATTCACTGGGAGCGCAATATGTTCATAAAGTGTCCACAGGAATCCTGATAATGTGAAAAGTCTCTTATAGCATATCCTTTTATGGTCGATATGAGCTTTGGATTGAAGAAAACTTTAAATCGATATTTGGCTTACCGTCTAGCGTCTGCTGTCTCCCTATTGCTTCAATGGAGCTTTAAATATTTGCCGGCTTATTCAGTCGCTCCATACAGCAAGCTGGTTTAAATTTTGCGGGAGTTCCAAAGATCGCGGGAGTTGCCACTCTGTTCCGCAATTTCCTTTGGTGCAGCTTTCGACGATAAGAATAGTTAATCCTTTACTGTAGAGATTTTCTTCTGTATGGCCATACAGTATTATCGGAGGCTTTTCAATGCAGGTACATCACTTGTTTCACCATACGTGTTACGGGTAGATTCACTCTCCCGCCGCTGTTCAATGCGTGCTCAAGAATTGTCCGCCCCCGGCCTGATGCTATTTTGAGAAATAAAGCTGTTTATCTACACACGGGTGAGTGCCGCTGCCTATTTTCTCTTCTACATTGACCCCATAGAAGAGGTTTGTGTCGGGTGAACGATCGCATCGAGTCCCCGCGCTGCTGTGGCGGGGACCCGATGCGACACAAGGCAGCCCGATGCCGTGCAGAGGCTGCCCAATGCCTTGCACGGCATCGGGAACTGCCTTCTACGGGAGCCGAGGAGATCCAGCCTCAGGCTGGGTCTCCTAGGCCACCTGTTAGTGTATGACACTGAGTCATACACTAACAGGCAATGCATTACAATACAGATTTATTGTAATGCATTGCAGAGGGGATCAGACCCCCAAAAGTGAATGTCATAAATAAAGTAAAGTAAAAAAAAAAAAGTGTTTTTAATAAAAATTAATAAAGTAAAAAAATGTATAAAGTAAAAAAGAAAAAAAACGCCCCTTTCCCCTTATTTTATAATAAAAAACTGAAAAAACAAAACCCACACATATTAGGTATTGCCGCGTCCGTAATGACCGGCTCTATAAATATGTCCGATAAACACCATAAAAAATAAAAACAGTGTAAAAAAAAAGCACCTTACATCACAAAAAGTGCAACACCAAGCGATCAAAAAAGCGTATGCCCCCCAAAATGGTATCAATAGAACCATCACCTCATCCCGCAAAAAATGAGCCCCTACCTAAGACAATCGCCCAAAAAATAAAAAAACTATAGCTCTCAGAACATGGAGACACTAAAACACCATTTTTGTTGTGTCAAAACTGCTATTATTGTGCTAAAGTGAAAAAAATAAAAAGTATACATATTAGGTATCGCCATGTCCGTAACAAACAGCTCTATAAAAATATCACATGACATAACCACTCAGGTGAACACCGTAAAAAATTAAAATAAAAACTGTGTAAAAAAAAATTCCATTTTTGTCACAGTACATCACAAAAATTGCAACACCAAGTGATCAAAAAGGCGTATGCCCCCAAAATAGTACCAATCAGACCGTCACCTCATCCCGCAAAAAATTAGACCCTACCTGAGAGAATCGGTCAAAAAATAAAAAAGCTATGGCTCTCAGACTATGAGACACTAAAATATGATTATTTTTTGCTTCAAAACTGCTATTATTGTGCTAAAGTGAAAAAAATAAAAAAAAGTATACATATTAGGTATTGCCACGTGCATAACGATCTGCTCTATAAAAAAATCACATGACCTAATCCCTCGGTTAAACGCTGTAAAAATAAAAACGGTGTCAAAACGTAATATAGAGCAATAAAAAAATCATATGTACCCCAAAATACTACCAATAAAACTGGCATTTTATCCCGTAGTTTCCAAAATGTGGTCACTTTTTTGAGTTTCTACTGTAGGGGTGCATCAGGGGGGCTTCAAATGGGACATGGCATCTAAAAATCAGTTCAGCTAAATTTGCCTTCCAAAAACCATATGGCGTTCCTTTCCTTCTGCGCCCTGCCGTGTGCCCGTACAGCAGTTTACGATCACATGTGGGGTGTTTCTGTAAACTGCAGAATCAGGGTAATAAATATTGAGTTTTATTTGGCTGTTAACCCTTGCTTTGCTACTGAAAAAAATTGATTAAAATGTAAAATCTGCCAAAGAAGTGAAATTTCATCTCCATTTTCCATCAATTCTTGTGGAACACCTAAAGGGTTAAGAAAGTTTGTAAAATCAGTTTTGTATACCTTGAGGGGTGTAGTTTCTAAAATGAGGGTGGTTTCTATTATGTAAGCCTCACAAAGTGACTTCAGACCTGAACTGGTCCTTAAAAAGTGGGTTTTGGAAATTTGCCGAAAAATTTCTAAATTTGCTTCCATACTTCTAAGCCTTCTAACGTCCCCAAAAAATAAAATGTCATTTTCAAAATGATCTAAACATGAAGTAGACATATGGGGAATGTAAAGTAATTACTATTTTTGAAGGTATTACTATCTATTATAAGAGTAGAGAAATTGAAATTTGGAAATTTGCAAATTTTTCAAATTTTTGGGAAAATGTGGTATTTTTTTATCAATAAAAATGTTTTTTTTTTAACTTATTTTTACCACTGTCATGAAGTACAATATGTGACGAGAAAACAATATCAGAATAGCCTGTATAAGTAAAAGCGTTTTAAAGTTATCACCACATAAAGTGACATGTCAGATCTGCAAAAAATGGCCTGTTCAGGAAGGTGAAAAAAGGCCCGGGGTTGAAGGGGTTAAAAACAATACAAACATTTAAAATCACCCTTCTTTCCTCAAATGAAAAATTAAATTACATAAACAATTAAAAAAATAAACATCAAGGGTATCACCACATGCGAAAACGCCCATACTGTTAAAATGTAAAAATATTTATCCCATACGGCAAATGGTGAAACAGAAACAAAAAGTCAATTTTCAACATTTTTTGGTCACTTTACAAAAAATGTAATAAAGGGTAAGGCCTAGTTCACACGAACATATGGCTTTTATCATTCAAAACGTTTATTTTTCCAGAAAAAGTATTGACAAGGTTACAAGGTAAATACAAGATTCTTACTGGTGAGTGTAGAATACATAAGGCAACAATAGTTTTTCAATACAATTGGGAGCCTATCCCAATAACAGTAATAACCGCAAAAGAGGAATAGTACCAAAAAGAGAAAAAATAAAAAAATAAAAATTCAACAATTACAAGGGACGAAAAAACAAGACACGGACAAGAGAGAGAGAAACGACAAGGGAGAAAGGAGGGGAGGAAAGGGGGGAACCCTATACGAACACTTGCTGCAGACACGCTTCCCGGAATTCGTCAGAAGTGCGAAACAGCTCCCAGGGGCTCCATACTTTAGTAAAACGAGCAACATCTGGAGGGGTAACACAGATCAGGTCCTCCATTCTTTGGTGGAGAGCAATTTCCTCAAACCACTCCTTGAGTACAGGGGGGGAAGATGACTTCCAATGACGAGGGATGACCGTTCTAGCGGCTTGAAGCATATATTTCAGGAGGGAGGCTTTGTAGGCTGGGATAGTCAGGTCAAATATGGACAGTAAGAGGGATTCAGGCGTATTGGGAATAGGAATCCCTGTCACGCTCCGCGTGACTTTATGCACCGAGTCCCAAAAAGGTCGCAGGAGGGGGCATTGCCACCAGACATGAAGCATGGTGCCTTCTTCCGACAAACATCTCCAACAGTTATTGGAAACAGTCGGGAACCATTTATGTAGGAGAGCAGGGACTCTGTACCATCTAGACAGGACCTTATAATTTGTCTCCTGCGCCCTTGTGGGAATCAGCGCCTTGTGAGTCAGGAGGAAGGCTCTCCTCCACTGAGAAGGGGTGAGCTGCACATCCAAGTCACGTTCCCAGGCTGAACAGAAAGGGGGGAGTTGGGTAGAGTGTTGGAGGGTGAGTAGGTTGTAGATGGTGGAAATATCCCTGAACACTGCCGAAGGGGCCAGACACATTTGTTCGAATGACGTTAGGGATCTAGACAGAGCGTGGGTTTTGCGCATGGACGAGTAAAAGTGTTGGAGCTGGAGATATTGAAAAGTGTGACCGGGGCGAGTAGTAGAGGGCTCTATTAGCTGATTAAGAGGTTTCAACGAGGACCCATGTAGGACATGACAGAATCGGAGAGGGCGCAAGGAACATATGGCTTTTATAGTTTTTTGCGGTCCGTTTTTCACGGATCCGTTGTTCCGTTTTTGAGTTCCGTTGTGTTTCCGTTTCCTTTCCGTTTTTCCGTTCCGTTTTTCCGTATGGCATATACAGTATACAGTAATTACATAGAAAAAATTGGGCTGGCCATAACATTTTCAATAGATGGTTCAGAAAAAACGGAACGGATACGGAAGACATACGGATGCATTTCCGTATGTGTTCTGTTTTTTTTGCGGACCCATTGACTTTAATGGAGCCACGGATCGTGATTTACGGCCAAATATAGGACATGTTCTATCTTTCAACGGAACGGAAAAACGGAAATACAGAAACGGAATGCATACGGAACACATTCCGTTTTTTTTGCGAAACCATTGAAATGAATGGTTCCGTATACGGACCGTATACGGAACACAAAAAAACGGCCCGTACACCCGCAAAAAAAACGTTCGTGTGAACTAGGCCTAAACAAAGATCATACATACCCCAAAATGATATCATTGCCACACACAAAAACTGAGCCCTCACACAGCTCAGTACACATAAAAATAAAAAGGTTATGGCAATCAGAATATGACGATGCAATGATGCAATGCAATTCGTTTTTTTAAGTATTGAAACATTTAAAAAAAACTATACATATGTGGTATCGTTGTAATCGGACAGACCCGGGGAATGTAAGTAACAGGTCAGTTTTAGCACATAGGAAATGCTGAAAAAAACTTTGGCCGAATGGTGTTTTTTTTTTTTTTATAATTCCACCCCATTTAGATTTTTTCCCACTTCCCCTACATTGTATGCAACTGTAATTGGCCATTAGAAAGTACAACTTGTCCCGCAAAAAACAAGCCCTCATATGGCTGTGTTAATGGAATAATAAAAAAGTTATGGCTTTGGGAAGGCTGGAAGTAAAAAAAGAAAATGGAAAATCACCTGGTCATTAAGGGGTTGATGCGCAAAATTTATCAACAATTTGTGACATTTCATAAATTTGCCACAAAGTACTCACAACGCAGACTTAAGCAAAAGACTATTTAAAGGTTACACTCATGATAAATTTCCCCCATAATGTCTTTATTTTCAGCTATATTACTATTATTTGTGTCTCAACTTTTCACACAACTTTGCATAAACTAATAGTATTAAGAGACCACAAGAAACTTTGTAAAATGTTTTTTTCAGAGAGCAATGTCTTTGCTTGTAACACACTAAACAAATGGCGTTGAAAAATGTACGTTCACCGTAAATCACAAATTCTCAGCCTGGTTGAACGTTAAAACAGAAAATAAAATACTGGGGGCCAAAACTCCCTTATCAGTGTAAGAACAGGCTAACAAGATACCCGGCATGTATCGAGGGACTCAGACACACGCCATCTACATGTCCGAATGTAGTGCCCTGTGTGTATGCAGCCTCACTCTTGTTCTTGATTTTGGTAAAGTGAGTGTGTGTCCCACAGAGGTCACTAAAAGACAGCCAAAATCCCAGCAGGTATTGGGGGAGTGTTGCCAATCCCCCTAATTTGTTATACCTCTCAGTGTTACTAACTGAACCACCTGGGGGTCATGGGGCTAAGTACACTAACACCTAGAGACTGTGATGTCACACGGACAAAGCACAGCTTCTCCCAATCCTGCCAAACATATTAAGATGCGGTAATAGACGCTCACTCAACACGTTTCTGCGTGGGAAAACCCACGCTTCATCAGGAGCAATGAGTACAAAATAACCAGATGAGTGCTGTCAGAAGTTACACTTATGGCGCACTATAGCGTGCGGAAATCGGCGCTGTGATGGCCATGCGCGGCCGAAAGAACGCCAGACTAAAGTAATGTTAGACCCTGCCAGCCAATCAGGAGTATGGGCGCGTCAGAATGACACGCCCCCCCAACTGCCTGAAGCGAGAAGTATTGCGGTAGCATCTGGAAGGGGAGCGCATGCGCGCTCGTCGGTGTGGGAGAATAGAAGATGCGGCTAAGTGTCGCCCGGCGCAGGGCATCATATGTATTAGGTGGGCATCGTACAAACGAGGTTCCCCCGTAGGAAGCAATCAGTAAACACATGACAGCAGAGGATGCTTAATTAATAAAGGAAAACCACAGGGTATAACGGGGGATGTATACATGTGTGGGTAAAATTAATAACAGTACGGGGCCAATTATAAGACATTAGATAGTTACACAGAAGGAGAGATGTGCAACTTAAGTCAACAGGAAAGAAGCAATGGGTACAAGGGGAGTACAAGTAATAACATATAAGTATATAATAGCACTAAATATACGGTGGATGAAAACCACACTAAAGGTCAGATGAAGCACGCAAATTATATGTCCTCATTCAGTCCTTTAGGACTGACTGTCCGTAGTTTAAAGATCCATTGAGTTTCTTTGCGGAGTAACATCGTGTTGATGTCACCACCACGGATGGGTCTCTTGATGTGTTCAATCCCCTGGACCCTGAGTCCACTAGCATTGCCACCATGATGATCACATATGTGACGTGCTACTGATGTTTCACAATTGTTTCTTATATCCAATAGGTGCTCACCTACTCTCCTCCGTAGTTCACGCTTCGTCTTGCCCACATATTCTTGCCCACATATTGTAAACCACACTGGCAAGTAAGCAAATAGATGACCCCCACCAGCTAAGTGAGCACCTATTGGATATAAGAAACAATCGGGAAACATCAGTAGCACGTCACATATGTGATCATCATGGTGGCAATGCTAGTGGACTCAGGGTCCAGGGGATTGAACATATGAAGAGACCTAACATTACTTTAGTCCGGCATTCTTTCGGCCGTGCTCGGCTATCACAGCGCCTGTTTCCGCACGCTATAGTGCGCCATAAGTGTAACTTCTGACAGCACTCATCTGGTTATTTTGTACTCATTGCTCCTGATGAAGCGTGGGTTTTCCCACGCAGAAATGCGTTGAGCGAGCGTCTATTATCGCATCTTAATATGTTAGGCAGGATTGGGAGAAGCTGGGCTTTGTCCGTGTAACATCACAGTCTCTAGGTGTTAGTGTACTTAGCCCCATGACCCCCAGGTGGTTCAGTTAGTAACACTGAGAGGTATAACAAATTAGGGGCATTGGCAACACTCCCCAATACCTGCTGTGATTTTGTCTGTCTTTTAGTGACCTCTGTGACGCACACTCACTTTACCAAAATCAAGAACAAGAGTGAGGCTGCATACACACAGGGCACTACATTCGGGCATGTAGATGGCGTGTATCTGAGTCCCTCTATACATGCCAGGTATCTTGTTAGCCTGTTCTTACACTGATAAGGTGGTTTTGGCCCCCAGTATTTTAGATAGATACGATTCTAATAAAATGTATTATTTTGTGTTTTAATGTTCGATCAGGCTGAGAAATGTCTTTGCTTTCAGAACATTGAAATTCATCATAGCTTAAAGGGGTTATCCCACCCCTATAATGCCTCCCAAAGTGCCTGGGCCCCTCATACTGGTCATACTTACATCCGGCGGCAGGGGGGCAGCCAATAGCAGGCCACAACGGGAACAAGCCTCCATAGTGTCACCGGCGAGGCTAGGGAGGTTTATTCCCATCGTGGCCTGCTATTGGCTGCCCGCCCAGTCGTCAGATGTTTTGATCCACACGACGGGGAGATGCATTGGCGGCCGTGTGGCCATCAGAAGCAACTCAGATGTCGGGGAGCATGACCAGCCTGAGAGGCCCGGGCATTTTGGTGGTTGAATAATCCCTTTAAATTCAAATAGATACAGGAGGATTATATTTTTTTTATTATGGTTACTGTGCGGGCCGTTTTAGCTCACTGATATTGTTAACATGATTGTGAGATGGCTAGAAAGATGCTGTAGGGGGACATGGCAGTGGTCAGAAGAAAAGGAGTGCCATATGGTTTTTGAAGGGCAGATTTTCAGAATGGTTTTTGGGCGCCATTTTGTATTTGAAGAGACCCTGAGGTACCCCTACAGTAGAAACCCTAAAAGGTCACCTCATTTTATAAACTACACTGCTCAAGGAATTTATTAAGGGTTGTACTGAGCACTTTGACCCAATAGGCATTTTACAGGATTTAGAAACACTTGGCTGTAAAAATGAAAAGTTTTATTTCTTCCAATAAAATGCCGCTCTAGCCCCAAATTTTTCATTTTTACAAGGGGTAACAGGAGAAAAAACACCCTATAATTTGTTACCCATTTTCTCCTGAATACGGCAACACCCTATTTGTGGTGGTAAACTGCTGTAGGGGTACATGGCAGGAGAGAAGGAGCGCCATATGGCTTTTGCAGCGCAGATTTTAATGCATTGGTTTACAGGTGCAATTGTTTTTTATTTTTTGGGTGATTGTATTATGTAGGGGCTCATTTTTTGCGGAATGAGGTGATTTTTTTCATTGATACCAATTTGGGGTACATATGACTTTTTGATCACTCAATATTACACCTGATGGGGTGGATCATGTGATATTTTTATAGAGCCAGTCGATACCGACTCGGCAATACCTAATATGTGTTTTATTTTATTTTTGTAAAGTTTTACACTGTAAAAGCATTTTTGAAAAGAAAAAGATCTTGTTTTTGTGTTGCCATTTTCTGAGAGCCATATATTTTATTTTTTTGAGCGATTGTCTTATGTAGGATCTCATTTTTTCGGAATGAGATGATGGTTTGATGGGGTGGATCATGTGATTTTTTGAATCAGTCGTTACGGACGCGGTGATTCCTAATATGTGTATTTTTACTTATTTTTTTCCAATTTTATATGACTTAGGGCTCCTTCAGACAGCCATATGAATAAGTCCGCATCCGTTCCCCAATTTTGTGGAACGGATGTGGACTTATTCATCTCAATGGGGCCACAAAAGATACGGACAGCACGCAGTGTGCTATCCCCAACCGTGGTTCCGTTCAGCAGCTCCATGGAAAAGATAGAACATGTCCTATTCTTGTCCGCAATTGGACAAGAATAGGCATTTTCTATTATGGTTGCGGACATGTGCGGTGTTTTTTTACACTTTGAACTTTTTTTTTTTTTTTTTATGTCTGATGCCCTCTGCAATGCATTCGAATATATGTATATTGTAATGCATTGACTGTCAGTGTATTATCATTTAAATACAGAGGGCTGGATCTCACAGGCTTCCATTAAAGGCAAGCCTCGATGCCTGTGGAACGTATCAGTCTGCCTTCCCAGCCATTGGGTCCCCATCTCTACAGCGTGGGAACCCGATGTGGACAGGGAGGGAACACCCTCTCTCCACAAATCACATACATGCATACAGAGGGTTACAGTGTTTTCACCAATGCCCGCATTTACAGCAGTGGCTTGACTGTCAGTGACTGCCGGGCCCCTGCTGCTGATTGGCAGCGCTGTACGGCACTGGGGCTTAACTCATGACCCGCAGTGCAGTCAGGGCCGGTTTTAGACAAAATGTGGCCCTGGGCAAAATCAAAAGTTGGGTCCCAAATCTTCTAATAATGTACTAACAACACAGTTACATTCTGTCGATTCCGGCCCTACCTCACAGATTTACACCCCATAAAGCTCCTCACACAGATCTGCACCCTCATGGCCCCAGAATACGCTACATGCCCCCACAGTGAACTGTGATATAGTGATTTCTATACAGAATAATGGAGCAATTTACATCTGATGATTGTAAGTTGTGGTCCACTTGGGGGATTTAACAAAAAGAAGAAAAAGTTTAAAAAAAAGTTTTGAAAATATATATATAAAAAAGTTAAAATTAAAATCACCCCCCCATTCCCCAAAATAATAATAATTTAAAAAAAATGGGCATCTCCACATGCGAAAATGCACATATGGTGAATGGCGTAAGAGAAAAAAATGTCAAAAGGCTGATTTGCCGTTTCTTCGGCAATTTATCTCCCAAGAAAATGTAATAAAAAGTGATCAAGTCATACACACCCTAAAATGGTATTGTCAAAAACGACAGATCGTCCTGCAAAAAATTATCCCCAACATATCTCTGTAGACATAACTATAAAAAAGTTATGAGGGTCAGAATATCATGATAAAAAGAAAAAAATAATTTTTTACGAAGTGAGTCCTGATGAGACCTCTATTTTTAAAATGTTTCTGTGGGAATTCAAACTCACAACCTTCTACAGTAAAGGAAAGAACCTTAACCACTGAGCTATAGAGCTCCACGTTAAACTATTCAAAATATATTATGGCTAAAAACCTGAGTTGTAGATTCCCCTGAATTATGCATTTGCTTATATCAGAGGTATCATTTTATATATTTTTTTTTAGTAATTACATACAGTACAGACCAAAAATTTGGACACACCTTCTCATTCAAAGAGTTTTCTTTATTTTAATGACTATGAAGGCTTTAAAACTATGAATTAACACATGTGGAATTATATACATAACAAACAAGTGTGAAACAACTGAAAATATGTCATATTCTAGGTTCTTCAAAGTAGCCACCTTTTGCTTTGATTACTGCTTTGCACACTCTTGGCATTCTCTTGATGAGCTTCAAGAGGTAGTCCCCTGAAATGGTCTTCCAACAGTCTTGAAGGAGTTCCCAGAGATGCTTAGCACTTGTTGGCCCTTTTGCCTTCACTCTGCGGTCCAGCTCACCCCAAACCATCTCGATTGGGTTCAGGTCCGGTGACTGTGGAGGCCAGGTGATCTGGCGCAGCACCCCATCACTCTCCTTCATGGTCAAATAGCCCTTACTTTCAAAGTTTTCCCAATTTTTCGGCTGACTGACTGACCTTTATTTCTTAAAGTAATGATGACCACTCGTTTTTCTTTACTTAGCTGCTTTTTTCTTGCCATAATACAAATTCTAACAGTCTATTCAGTAGGACTATCAGCTGTGTATCCACCTGACTTCTCCTCAACGCAACTGATGGTCCCAACCCCATTTATAAGGCAAGAAATCCCACTTATTAAACCTGACAGGTCTCACCTGTGAAGTGAAAACCATTTCAGGGGACTACCTCTTGAAGCTCATCAAGAGAATGCCAAGAGTGTGCAAAGCAGTAATCAAAGCAAAAGGTTGCTACTTTGAAGAACCTAGAATATGACATATTTTCAGTTGTTTCACACTTGTTTGTTATGTATATAATTCCACATGTGTTAATTCATAGTTTTGATGCCTTCATAGTCATGAAAATAAAGAAAACTCTTTGAATGAGAAGGTGTGTCCAAACTTTTGGTCTGTACTGTATTTGGGCCATACATTTTTGTACAATTACTAAAAAAAATATATAAAATGATACTTCTGCTGTATATGCATACCTAATAAAAGAGAAACTTCTGTGAGGTTTTTCAGCAATTGCTTTCAGAATTGAGCTCTATAGCTCAGTGCTTAAGGTTCTTGCTTTTAATGTAGGTGGTTGTGAGTTTGAATCCCCACAGACACATTTCAAAAATAGAGTCTAAATTAGACTTATATGCACAGGGTGTCCCCAAGCATAGTGACCATTTTTTGAAATACCCATTTTATGTTCATAACACTGACTCCATATATGTGGAGTCAGAGTAGGGACTCCTAAGCTGGGAAATTCCCCACTCTTCAATAACACTGGAGTCCTGACTGTTCAAGGATCTGCTGGGACTGAAGTAGGGGGCCCCTTAAATGGCTCTGGGCAATTGTGTGTGTACCCTGAGTGTGGTACATGTACAGCACCGGTTGGGAAGAGGTTAAAGGATAACTGTCACATTTAGACCCTAATTAAAATTTTCATATACGTAGTTACTAATAACATGATATTCCAGAATCAGTTACTATTAGACTGACTTACCCCATATTTAACCCCTTAAGGACTTAGGAAGTACCGGTATGCCACGTTTGCCGAGTCCTTAAGGACTCAGGACGTCCTAACTTTAAAACGCGATTGCGGCGCGGCGGGGGTTAATTGGAACAGGATGTCCACTGAAATCATTCAGCGGGCATCCTGTCACAACGTCGGGGGGAGGGTCATGTGACCCCCCCGCATCGGCGATCGCAGCAAACCGCAGGTCAATTCAGACCTGCGGTTTGCTGCGTTTCCGGTCCATTCAGGTCTCCGGTGACCCGATGAACCGGAAAAGGACGGTGATCGGTGGTGTGATTACACACCACCAATCACAGTCCGAGCATTTGGGGGAGGCGGTGCTGGCCGTGGTGCTAATGGGTGCTGTCCATGGTGCTGATTGGTGCTGGAGAGAGGCGGGAGATTCAAAATCCCAGCACTCCTCTCTCCCCTCCTCTTCCTACTGCTGCACCTGCACCATCCAGGACCAGCTCCTGTGATCCCCCCGTCGGCACCCATCACCCTCCTGCACCCATCACCCTCCAGGTAGGTTAGGGTCAGTGAGGGAGAAGCACCATTAGGCAGGGATAGAAGGGAAAAGTTAGTTAGGTGGAAAAAAAAAAAAAAACACTTTATCTGATTTATTGTTTCTGGTGGTTGGGGTCCACAGCACTTAGCTGTGAGACCCTAGACCCACCCCTGCCCCTTGCCCCCCCCCCCCCCCCACGTGCGCTGACTGGCCAGTACTCTTAGCATCCGGCCACTGTAAGCGCATCGCCCGCCCCACCGCTGATCAGCGCTTGAGGGGTGCGTAGAGTTTGGGTCATAAGTTCATATGTCTTTAGACAACGGACAACACATTATTTATTATGGGAGGGGAAAGCTGGGTAGAAGACCGTGTGTAGATTGGTTTTGGTTCGTCTAACAATACGGAAGGTTACTCCGTTAGGGGTAAAAGATCTGTTAGAGATGTCCAACGCTCTGACGTCTGAGACTCTCTTAATAGAGATGAGACATAAGAGAACCATGAGTTTAAAGGAAAGTAGTTTTAGGGATAGGTGTTCGTTGTCTTCCCAAGATGAGAAGAGGTTTAGGAGGAGGGTAATATCCCAAGTAGAATGATATCTAGGCTCAGGGGGATTCCTAAAACGTATGCCCTTCATAAGTCTGCAGACCATCGGGTGTTTACCAACAGGGATGGAGTTAACGGGGGTATGTTCCCATGATATGGCAGATCGGTAAAGGTTTATGGTTCTATAGGCTTTTCCTGATTCAAAGGATGCGGATAAAAAATTTCAGATGTGGGTAATAGATGCATGAACGGGATCCAAGTTCCGTTGAGCGCACCAATGAAGCCAAATTTTTCAGGCTGATCTATAAGCCTTTCTGGTACCTGGTGCCCATGCGTCAGAGAGGATGTCAAGAGTAGATTGTGAAAGGCCGTGATCGAATCTTGATTGCCCGAGATCAACCAGGCTACTAATGATAGGTGTCCCGACAAGATCAGAGTATGAGGATGTCCTGAAGGATCTTGGAAGAGATCCTGGGAAAGTGGGAGAATACTTGGAATATCTATGGCCAGGCTGAGTAGATTGGGGAACCATGTTTGAGAGGAGTGATGATCACTAATGTGGATCTCTGGGATATCGTCTGAAGCAGAACTCTGGGGATTAAAGTGAAGGGGGGAAAAGCGTAAAGGCGTCTCTGTGGCCAGATTTGGCAAAGGGCATCCATGGCCAGAGCATCCGGATCTGGGCGCCAGCTAAAAAAGATGGGTAGTTGGGTGTTTAGTCGTGACGCATATAGATCCATGTGGAGGGGACCCCATAAGTTGTTGATTTGTTGGAAAAGGAGAGGATTCAGTTGCCAGTCACTGGAATCCGATAGGTATCGGGAGTTCCAATCGGCAACCGAATTGATCAAACCCGGAATGTATTCTGCTTTCAGGGTAATGTCCTTGTCCAAGCAGAAATGACAAAAATCCTTGGCAATGTCGCTCAACATTTTGGAAGTGGTGCCCCCTAAACGATTGATGTACTGTACTGCGGCAATATTTTCCATATGCAGTAGGATGCAGCAGTGTGACTTGTCTTTCGCAAAGCTCTTCAGAGCGAAATAAGCTGCCAGGAGCTCCAAGCAGTTGATGTGTAGGAGAGATTCTGTTTCTGACCATTTCCCTCCTGTGGAATAAGGGCCACAACGAGCACCCCAGCCTGATTGACTGGCGTCTGATTCTAGGACCAGATCTGGTAAGGAATTGAATATAATTTTCCCATTCCAGATCTGGATGTGTTGGAGCCACCATAGAAGTTCTTCTTTGGCTTCTGGAGATAGGGAAATTTTGTTGGAATATTGTAGGCCTTCCCGTAGATGTTGTGCCTTGAGTCATTGAAGGGCCCTGTAGTGTAAGGGGGCAGGAAAGATGGCTTGTATGGAGGCCGATAACAGCCCTACTATCCGTGCAATAGTGCGTAGGGATACCAAATGTTTGTTTAATACTGATCGGATTTCCTTCCGAATCAGGGAGAGTTTCCTGGTAGGGAGACTCAGGAGAGCGGAAACAGTATTTATATTGAAACCTAGAAATTCTATTTCCTTGGATGGGGAAAGAATGGATTTCTTGGAATTGATTAGGAACCCCAGGTTGGTGAGAAGGGATACTGTGCATGAAGTCGAATTAGAGGAAGGGACTGTGCCATAATTAGGATGTCGTCCAAATAGATGATTAGACGTACACCCCAGGATCTTAATGATGAGATCACTGGTTTTATTAGCTTGGTGAAGCACCAAGGGGCCGATGATAGGCCGAATGGGAGGCAAGTTAATTGCCATTTTTGGTCGTTCCAAAAGAATTGTAGGTAAGATTGGTGGTGATCGTGTACAGGAACAGCAAGATAGGCGTCTTTTAGGTCTATCTTTATGAGTCAATCCTGAGGGAGTAACAAGTCCCTGAGAAGATGGATTCCCTCCATCTTGAAGTGATGGTAAGTTACAAAGTCGTTGAGGGTTCTTAAATTTATGACCCCCCCCATAAAGATGTGACCCCCATCTTTCTTTTTTACTAGAAAGATGTTGCTGATGAAACCCTGTGATAGGAGGGGAACTTGGATGATGGCTCCTTTGTAGAAGAGATCTTTTATCTCTGATTCTATGAGGTTTTGGTCTGTGGTAGAGAAGAGTATTGGTTGAGGTATGTGGTTTTGGGATGGAGGGGATAGGAAATCTATTTGATAACCTGAGATAATATTCAGGATCCATGAGTCTGAGGTTAGCGAAACCCAAGTCTGGAAAAAAAAAAAAACAGTCTTCCCCCTAAGGGTATGTGGGAATAGTTTAGGGTAGAAAAGCTTACCTGATGATGGTCTTGATCTAGGGAAGCCTCGATGGCCTCGGGCTCTCCATGGGCGTCCTCTGGTAGGGAAGAATGGTGTAGGTATGGCAGAAGATGTGGAGGTGGTAGGTCTGTTTTCTGTGTGGTAGGGGGCCTGTTGAGAATTTTTGGGTTGCCCTACTTTTCTAAGGGATGTTTTTGCTTTGTCGAGAGAGGTAAATACTCAGACAAATTTTCCAATTTCTTTAATGAGGGTGTCTCCGAAGAAAAGACCCTCTGCCGAGGAATCTGGTTCTGAGTTAGCCAGGTGAGAAAGCTGTGGGTCCAGCTTCATTAAGATATTTTGTCTTCTCTCTGCGCTGATGGCAGAATTAATATTGCCGAAGAAGCATATGGCTCTTTGTGCCCATCCGCGGAGTACTGCAGTATTTACTGGTTGGCCTGTAGCGGCAGCTTGTTCGGAAAGGTCTAGTATTTTTGTTAGAGGTCCTAATAGGTCTAGGAGTTTGTCTTGACATAATTTGAATGATCTGTCCAGGCCTCTTTTGGGATTTCTACCCGTTTTATTTAGGTATTTGGTGATGATTGGGTCTAATTCCGGAGTCTGGGAAATTTTCTGAGGCAGGGTAGGTCTCGGACACTCTGCTTTCAATTTATTCCTGGAAGCTTTGTCTAGGGATTTGTTGACCCATAAAGAATTTTGAGATTTGAAAGTGGGGAACCCACTCCCCAGATCTGGGGTGTTTCATTTGGTCAGGGCTGAAAAAGGGAATGCCCTGACTATCTAGTATTAGGGAGTCCGAGAGCTGGATAGTTGGGACTGACTCGTCAGGATTATCTGATGAGTCCTCTTCAGAATAAAAAGGCAATCCGTCTTCCAAGTCAGAGTCAGGCTCACTGGAAGGTGATATGGAAGACATTTCTTTGTAAGAGATGTTCTTAGCCCTCTTACTGGCTGTCATAGCCCGGCTATTAGTCTCCTCCCGAGCGGGGGGTCTTTTGTGGGATTTTTCGCCACCTTTATCATTACCGCTTAAAATATGCGGGTTTTCATTGGGTATTTGACCCGTCCCCATGGTCTGGGTTTTAGAAATATTGGAGATATTAGGGTCGCTACGGAACCTTCTCTTTCTGGCAATCTTGCCTGATTTTTTGAATCCTTTAGCTAATTCCGTGATGGCATCTTCTGCGGAAAGGAAGTTATCTGAAGGGGTAGAAGGGTAGACCTGAGGTGTTCTTTGGTCTATTACTAAAGAAGGAGATTTTGAAATGGAGTCTTGGAGAGAAACCATGGCAGATTGTATGGCCACTGATACTGATCTAGAAACAGATTGGTCCACCATATGTTGGATGGACTCCGTGGTTACTACTTCATACTTAACCGGCATGGGTTGACTAGTCGGTTGTTCTTGTGAGGGATTCATGTTGCTAATGTGTGAGGAAAGATAAGGGAAAGAAAAACTGGAGTAAATAGGATAGATATGTAAATGTCATTAAACATACAGTATATATATATATATATATATATATATATATAAATTATATATATAGAAATATATGTATGTGTATATATATATATATATATATATATATATAAATGACTGTATTAGGTATACTTACAGAGGAAATGAGGTAAGTTATGTAATTAATTAGTCGAGTGTATTCAGTGAGAGGTGTGGAGTATGCTCTGTGAGGTGAAGAGACGCACTCTGAGGAAAAATCAGGAGCGTGCGCGAATTACCATACAGATTAAGCAGAGCGCCCGAAATCTTGCGATATCTGAGATTACGGCGTTCAGTGTGAGATGGCGCTTCTGAATGCAAGGGAGCGAATGGGAGACTCGTATAGAGGGAATAGAAGTAAGTAAGACAACGTTGAAGGTGAAATGGAGTGACAGAAAAGAGTAGAAGATTATAATAGTAGTTAAAACAAAAAAAAATCTTATGCGCTAGTGGAATAAACGGCAATAGGGGATTCAGTAGGTAACATATAGGTAATACGAATATAATTTAAATGATTAAAGCAAATTTTTACCTCAGAAATGAATTATAATAACAGAAGAAAAAATCTATACTTATCTCTTGTTTGGGAGCAGCAAGAAAGAGAAGGGGTCTATGCTCTCTTCACCTTATATAAACTGGGATGCTTATTGATTGGCTACCTGTGATTCCTCATTTACATACTGATTACCTGTTTTGAAAAAACTTTTCATTCACCTGTTGTAATAGTTCTTGCTGCTATGGGAGTAGTAAAAGAAAGTTAAAAAATTTCCCAAAACTTTTCACTGCAGAGATGGTTTTAGGGCATGTTGCACCCCTGGTAGGCAGGACAAATTATTTAAATTTTGACATACATAAATAAAACAAAAAAGAAATCATCCTACGCCCATACTCATATTTTCTAGATATAGACACCTGAAATATTGTCTTTTTTTATTTATTTTTTATTAAATATTTATTTTTCTTTTAAAAACCACAATATAGATAAACAATGCATTATAGTAAACAAGACAGTCTACACAGGATAGCCATTGTCAACAACAATCAGCTACCCTATAAAGAAAGGCAGAACCCTGCCTAAATTATACAAATCACTATACATTCAAAGTTGATATACAGAAAATAGAATTGTAAACTCCCCCCCCCCCCCCCAATTGGCTGTCGTCAAAGCCGCTCAATCAAGTATACCCACAGTGACAATATTAATTATAGCTAAGCAGTCATACGTGCCACTCTCCGTTTCCTTTCAATATCCTCAAACATTCTAATTTGTTGAAGGTACAGGATCCATTCATTTATCGAGGGTGGAGAAACAGAGCCCCAGTGTTTAATTAAGATAACTTTTGCCACCATCAGGCCCCTCATCCAAATCTGTCTGGCCCGAACCGGGATTTCCATTTCTGGAGCATAGTATCCCAATATCACTGTCAACATCCCAGGGTTATATATCGTAGAAGACTCCTTTTGTAGGGTTACAAAGACCTGCTCCCAGTACTTTTTTAGTTTGCTACAATTCCAAAGTAAATGGCCATAATCCGCATTCACATATCCACATTTAGGGCAGCAGCAATCCTGGCCTTTATTTTGGGGGAATTCCGCTTGCATTTTTGGCGTATAATACAATCGGTGCAGGATCTTAAATTGAATTAATCTATGAGGATTGGAAACTGTAGCCTTTCTCACATTCCTATAAATACTGGTCCACTGTAGTGGAGAGCAATTCAACTCTTGCTCCCACTTACTTGGGCTTTTAAAAAGTGTTACAGTTGCCAATGCCGTTCGGAGTTTATCGTATAATCTAGATATCTTAACCTTCTCATCTTTCTGGGCATAACAGTAATCAAAAAATAAATTCTCTCGTGGAAAAATGTAGCCTTTATTTCTAGTGGTCTCCTATGTATGTTTTAAACGTGAATACATAAACAAATCTAATGGTGAACTATCAGTGAAATTAAATTCCCAAAACGATTTAAAATGTCCCAAATAAAAAAGGTGACCCACATTACTAACACCCTTACGTAGCCAATAAACAAAATCTGTAATTTTGAAGAATTCCACCAGGCACCTGTTCTCCCACAGAGGGGTGAAGGCAAAAGGACAAGAAACTTTGAGAATCTCCTTAAGCTTGTTCCAAACCCTCTGTAGGGACCAAGGTATCAGCAAAGACTTCCTCAATCCCTTATACCCAAACATGTGAAAATATTCTCTATTGGTTTACCCATAACCTTAGTCAAGTATTGTGGAAGTGAACTATCTTTAAAGTTACAACAACGCTGAATCTGTGCACATAAATAATATCCTTGAAAAAAAGGAAATGATAACCCGCCGTCTGACTCCGACAGCCATAGATATCTCTGCTTTATACGCACCCTCTTCCTTCCCCAAATTAGATAATTAATAAGAACCTCCAATCTATGGAAAAAGATGTCATCGATCCAAACAGGGGAAGCACACATCGGGTACATCACAATAGGCAAGATAATCATCTTAATCAATGCTATTCGATCTGTCTGTGCCAATATCAATTTCTGCCAAGCGCATATTTTGGACTTAACTTTATTCAAAACCGGGGCCAAATTAAGCTCATAAAACCTATTTATGGGAACCCCAATCTTAACCACCAAATAATTCAATGTGTCATTTGGGGCAAGCACACGAACTCCACTCCCCTCATCTACGGCCTTACGGTTCAGCAGGAGGAGCGATGACTTTGTCCAGTTGATCAGATAGCCTGATAATTTACCAAAATCCTCTATTGCTTCTATCACATAGGGAAGGATTTTCCATCCCTGATCCAGGAACAGAATCACATCATCGGCATATAAGCTTATTTTATCGCTCACTCCCGCCACCCCGAAGCCGTCTATACGATTATCTAAACGGATCTTACAGGCCAATGGTTCAATAAATAGGGCAAAAAGAAGGGGAGATAGGGGGCATCCCTGTCTCATCCCTCGCCGCATCCTAACGGGAGAAGAACTAATGCCATTAATATTGATACATGCCACCGGCTGTTCATATAGCATTTGAGTCATTTCTATAAATATATTCCCCAGACCAAAATGAGACATAGTAGCCCACAAAAAAGGCCACTCCATCCTGTCAAACGCCTTTGCGGCATCTAAAGACAGGACGGAGTGGTCTATGCTACCCCCAACAGAGAGATTCAGATACACCCTATAAAGGCTCATCTGTATTTGCCGGCACGGGATAAAACCTGTCTGGTTGTAGTGTACCAGAGAGGCTATAACCCTCTTCAAGCGATTAGCCAGAATTTTAGCAAATATCTTGTAGTCTGTTTTTAAAAGCGATATGGGTCTATATGACCCCATATCGCATATATCGTTATCCTTTTTTAGCACCAGGATAATCACTGCCTCTCTGAATGATGGAGGTAAAGAGCCAACTAAACAGGATTCAATCAAAACCCCCATAAGAATCGGAAGGAGCGATTTAGCATGGTACCTATACAATTCAAACGGCAAGCCGTCTGGACCAGGGGATGAATTATACTTTAGGGATGGGAGTATCGCTTGCAATTCCTTCAAAATAATAGGGCGATCCGGCATCTCTCTGTCCTGTACGACTAAATGGGGAAGATCCAATTGTTGTAAATATTGGTCCATATCATTACGACTAAACGTGGAATCAGACTTATATAGAGTAGAGTAATATTTCACAAATTCCTCCCTAATCTCCTCTGAGGACCTCACCCTATTTCCTTGTGCGTTCCTAATTTCCCTTATACTGGTAGCCTCTATCTGATTAGCCACTAATCGTGCAAGGAACTTGCCCGTTTTACCTGATTCACAAAAACGATTTTGACCTTGGAAAAGAAGCTTATGTTGTGCTTTACTATACAAAAGTGTCTTGAGCTGTAGATTAGCCTCCTTTAACTGTCATATTGCTCATTATGACAGACAATTAATGAAGCACGTAAACTCCTAATTGACTCTGTCAACTGTTGTTCCCTTTGATGGAGTTCAAATCTATACCTATTAATTTTAGTAAAGTATAGGCCCCTTATATGGGCCTTCAATGCATCCCAGACATAATGAATATTGTTAAGCCTACGTTAAATCCCCAGAATTCCTGTATATCCTGGTCAATTCGGCATTGCTCCCCTATCACATCAAACCAGTGCGAGTTCAGTTTAAAGGTTCTGCCCAAAGCTGGAGCCTCCGCCTCTCTGAACACGATCAGGACCGGGGAGTGATCTGAGATTCCATGAGGTTCATACTTCATAGTCTATTAAAGAAAGAGATTTTGAAATGGAGTCTTGGAGAGAAACCATGGCAGATTGTATGGCCACTGATACTGATCCAGAAACAGATTGGTCCACCATATGTTGGATGGACTCCATGGTTACTACTTCATAGTTACCCGGCATGGGTTGACTAGTCGGTTGTTCTTGTGAGGGATTCATGTTGCTAATGTGTGAGGAAAGATAAGGGAAAGAAAAACTGGAGTAAATAGGAGAGATATGTAAATGACATTAAACATACAGTATATATATATATATGAGCTTGAGGAAGGCTCCTGTACAGCCTTATGGGTAAATAAAGTTATTTTTAATTTTTATCTATTGGAGTGCTGCCCTTTTTTCATCGTTTGCAATTTATTGGATTGGCTTATATCCATACTGGGCTTTTTGCACCCTCCATTCACTTTTTATCTGTGACGGTGCTGCCATTTTTTTTCTTTTTATATATATATATATATATATATATATATATATATATATATATATAAAAATTATATACACTGCTCAAAAAAATAAAGGGAACACTTAAACAACACAATGTAACTCCAAGTCAATCACACTTCTGTGAAATCAAACTGTCCACTTAGGAAGCAACATTGAGTGACAATCAATTTCAAATGCTGTTGTGCAAATGGGATAGACAACAGGTGGAAATTATAGGCAATTAGCAAGACACCCCCAATAAAGGAGTGGTTCTCCAGGTGGTGACCTGACCACTTCTCAGTTCCTATGCTTCCTGGCTGATGTTTTGGTCACTTTTGAATGCTGCCAGGGCTTTCACTCTAGTGGTAGCATGAGACGGAGTCTACAACCCACACAAGTGGCTCAGGTAGTGCAGCTTATCCAGGATGGCACATCAATGCGAGCTGTGGCAAGAAGGTTTGCTGTCTCTGTCAGCGTAGTGTCCAGAGCATGGAGGCGCTACCAGGAGACAGGCCAGTACATCAGGAGACGTGGAGGAGGCCGTAGGAGGGCAACAACCCAGCAGCAGGACCGCTACCTCCGCCTTTGTGCAAGGAGGAACAGGAGGAGCACTGCCAGAGCCCTGCAAAATGACCTCCAGCAGGCCACAAATGTGCATGTGTCTGCTCAAACGGTCAGAAACAGACTCCATGAGGGTCCGACGTCCACAGGTGGGGGTTGTGCTTACAGCCCAACACCGTGCAGGACGTTTGGCATTTGCCAGAAAACACCAAGATTGGCAAATTCGCCACTGGCGCCCTGTGCTCTTCACAGATGAAAGCAGGTTCACACTGAGCACATGTGACAGACATGACAGAGTCTGGAGACGCCGTGGAGAACTGCAACATCCTCCAACTGCCTGCAACATCCTCCAGCATGACCGGTTTGGCATTGGGTCAGTAATGGTGTGGGGTGGCATTTCTTTGGAGGGCCGCACAGCTCTCCATGTGCTCGCCAGAGGTAGCCTGACTGCCATTAGGTGCTGAGATGAGATCCTCAGACCCCTTGTGAGACCATATGCTGGTGCGGTTGGCCCTGGGTTCCTCCTAATGCAAGACAATGCTAGACCTCATGTGGCTGGAGTGTGTCAGCAGTTCCTGCAAGACGAAGGCATTGATGCTATGGACTGGCCCGCCCGTTCCCCAGACCTGAATCCAATTGAGCACATCTGGGACATCACGTCTCGCTCTATCCACCAACGTCACGTTGCACCACAGACTGTCCAGGAGTTGGCAGATGCTTTAGTCCAGGTCTGGGAGGAGATCCCTCAGGAGACCGTCTGCCACCTCATCAGGAGCATGCACAGGCGTTGTAGGGAGGTCATACAGGCACGTGGAGGCCACACACACTACTGAGCCTCATTTTGACTTGTTTTAAGGACATTACATCAAAGTTGGATCAGCCTGTAGTGTGTTTTTCCACTTTAATTTTGAGGGTGACTCCAAATCCAGACCTCCATGGGTTAAAAAATTTGATTTCCATTTTTTTTTTTGTGTGTGATTTTGTTGTCAGCACATTCAACTATGTAAAGAACAAAGTATTTCAGAAGAATATTTAATTAATTCAGATCTAGGATGTGTTATTTTTGTGTTCCCTTTATTTTTTTGAGCAGTGTATATATAGAAATATATGTATATATATATATATATATATATATATAAATGACTGTATTAGGTATACTTACAGAGGAAATGAGGTAAGTTATGTAATTAATTAGTCGAGTGTATTCAGTGAGAGGTGTGGAGTATGCTCTGTGAGGTGAGACGCACTCTGAGGAAAAATCAGGAGCACGCGCGAATTACCATACAGATTAAGCAGAGCGCCCGAAATCTCGCAATATCTGAGATTACGGCGTTCAGTGTGAGATGGCGCTTCTGAATGCAAGGGAGCGAACGGGAGACTCGTATAGAGGGAATAGAAGTAAGGCTACTTTCACACTAGCATTCGGAGCGGATCCGTCTGATGTTTCATCAGACGGATCCGCTCCGATAATGCAGACGTTTGCATCCGTTCAGAACGGATCCGTCTGCATTATTACTTAGAAAATTTGCTAAGTCTGAAAGTAGCCTGAGCGGATCCGTTCAGACTTTACATTGAAAGTCAATGGGGAACGGATCCGCTTGAAGATTGAGCCATATAGTGTCATCTTCAAGCGGATCCGTCCCCATTGACTTACATTGTAAGTCTGGACGGATCCGCTCGCCTCCGCACGGCCAGGCGGACACCCGAACGCTGCAAGCAGCGTTCAGGTGTCCGCTCACTGAGCGGAGCGGAGGCTGAACGCTGCCAGACTGAGGCATTCTCAGTGGATCCGCCTCCACTGAGAAAGCATTAGGGCCAGACGGATGCGTTCGGGGCCGCTCGTGAGCCCCTTCAAACGGAGCTCACGAGCGGAGCCCCGAACGCTAGTGTGAAAGTAGCCTATGTAAGACAACGTTGAAGGTGAAATGGAGTGACAGAAAAGAGCAGAAGATTATAATAGTGGTTAAAACAAAAAAAAATCTTATGCGCTAGTGGAATAAACGGCAATAGGGGATTCAGTAGGTAACATATAGGTAATACGAATATAATTTAAATGATTAAAGCAAATAATTCGCAAATTTTTACCTCAGAAATGAATTATAATAACAGAAGAAAAAATCTATACTTATCTCTTGTTTGGGAGCAGCAAGAAAGAGGAGGGGTCTATGCTCTCTTCACCTTATATAAACTGGGATGCTTATTGATTGGCTACCTGTGATTCCTCATTTACATACTGATTACCTGTTTTGAAAAACTTTTCATTCACCTGTTGTAATAGTTCTTGCTGCTATGGGAGTAGTAAAAGAAAGTTAAGCACAATGAGAGCCTCCTGTTGAAATAAAATTAAAATATTGCCCAAAACTTTTCACTGCAGAGATGGTTTTAGGGCATGTTGCACCTCTGGTAGGCAGGACAAATTATTTAAATTTTGACATACGTAAATAAAACAAAAACAAAAAAGAAATCATCCTACGCCCATACTCATATTTTCTGGATGTAGACACCTGGAATATTGTCAAAATACAACTCAGCAGTTTATACACACAGACGCCTTCATGCAGTTTCATCAAATTGTCATTTTTATTTTTATAACAATTGCATAAAAGTTTAATTGGATATATATATATATATATATATATATATATATATACACTGCTCAAAAAAATAAAGGGAACACAAAAATAACACATCCTAGATCTGAATTAATTAAATATTCTTCTGAAATACTTTGTTGTTTACATAGTTGAATGTGCTGACAACAAAATCACACAAAAAAAAAATATGGAAATCAAATTTTTTAACCCATGGAGGTCTGGATTTGGAGTCACACTCAAAATTAAAGTGGAAAAACACACTACAGGCTGATCCAACTTTGATGTAATGTCCTTAAAACAAGTCAAAATGAGGCTCAGTAGTGTGTGTGGCCTCCACGTGCCTGTATGACCTCCCTTCAACGCCTGTGCATGCTCCTGATGAGGTGGCGGACGGTCTCCTGAGGGATCTCCTCCCAGACCTGGACTAAAGCATCTGCCAACTCCTGGACAGTCTGTGGTGCAACGTGACGTTGGTGGATAGAGCAAGACATGATGTCCCAGATGTGCTCAATTGGATTCAGGTCTGGGGAACGGGCGGGCCAGTCCATAGCATCAATGCCTTCGTCTTGCAGGAACTGCTGACACACTCCAGCCACATGAGGTCTAGCATTGTCTTGCATTAGGAGGAACCCAGGGCCAACCGCACCAGCATATGGTCTCACAAGGGGTCTGAGGATCTCATCTCGGTACCTAATGGCAGTCAGGCTACCTCTGGCAAACACATGGAGGGCTGTGCGGGCCTCCAAAGAAATGCCACCCCACACCATTACTGATCCAATGCCAAACCGGTCATGCTGGAGGATGTTGCAGGCAGCAGAACATTCTCCACGGCGTCTCCAGACTCTGTCACGTCTGTCACATGTGCTCAGTGTGAACCTGCTTTCATGTGTGAAGAGCACAGGGCGCCAGTGGCGAATTTGCCAATCTTGGTGTTCTCTGGCAAATGCCAAACGTCCTGCACGGTGTTGGGCTGTAAGCACAACCCCCACCTGTGGACGTCGGGCCCTCATGGAGTCTGTTTCTGACCGTTTGAGCAGACACATGCACATTTGTGGCCTGCTGGAGGTCATTTTGCAGGGCTCTGGCAGTGCTCCTCCTTGCACAAAGGCGGAGGTAGCGGTCCTGCTGCTGGGTTGTTGCCCTCTTACGGCCTCCTCCACGTCTCCTGATGTACTGGCCTGTCTCCTGGTAGCGCCTCCATGCTCTGGACACTACGCTGACAGACATAGCAAACCTTCTTGCCACAGCTCGCATTGATGTGCCATCCTGGATAAGCTGCACTACATGAGCCACTTGTGTGGGTTGTAGACTCCGTCTCATGCTACCACTAGAGTGAAAGCACCGGCAGCATTCAAAAGTGACCAAAACATCAGCCAGGAAGCATAGGAACTGAGAAGTGGTCTGTGGTCACGACATGCAGAACCATTCCTTTATTGGGGGTGTCTTGCTAATTGCCTATAATTTCCACCTGTTGTCTATCCCATTTGCACAACAGCATGTGAAATTGATTGTCACTCAGTGTTGCTTCCTAAGTGGACAGTTTGATTTCACAGAAGTGTGATTGACTTGGAGTTACATTGTGTTGTTTAAGTGTTCCCTTTATTTTTTTTGAGCAGTGTACATACACACATTTTAGTTTTTTGTTTTTTTTTCACATAAAAAAATAGGAAACATCACCAAGATTTTTTTATTAAAATATGTCAATATAAAATCTTGATTTAAAAAAAATGGATTGTTTTTATATAATATTTTTCCTTTAAATTGGTTTAAATCCCCCCTGCCATTATAAAATCAGCCAGACCTGTTGACGCAATGAAGGATGTATCCTTGGGTTCATGTGGTTGCTGCTGGATTTTGACTCTTCCGTCTACATGGCATAGTAGAATTTGCATTTGCTTTGTAGCAAATGCACTTCAAGCTGTGACGTGCTGCGCTTTCCGAGATTCTCTTCTCTGCACCACTGTTTAACAGCTGCTTATTTGATTCTTATCAGCTTGAACCAATCTATTCATCATGCGCCATGTGATTGGTGGAGTATTTACTTGTAGGGTATATTTCGTGCGGCGCACCAATGGCCCGTGTAAATACACAAGTAGGGTGTAGGTAACCTGCCAACTGGTACTGTGGAGGGTAAAAAAGACATTGGGTATGATGGAACCCTAAGGGCTCATGCACACAAACGTATTTTCTTTCCGCTTCCGTTCCGTTTTATTTTGCAGACCGTTTGCCGAACCATTCATTTCAATAGGTCCGCAAAAACAATGTAAGGTACTCCGTGTGCATTTCGTTTCCGTATTTCCGTTCCGCAAAAAAGTTGTGGAATAACGGAACGGAAGAGGACTTAAATTAGAGAGAGAAAAAAAACTCAGATACGGAACAACGGATCCGTGAAAAGCGAACCGCAAAACAACGACGGTCGTGTGCATAAGCACTTATACTGAGATTAGTTATGTGTTCTTCCACAGGTAATTCATCAGTAAAATGTACAATTAGGGTGGGTTCACACTAGCATTATGGAGTCCGTTATGGCTTTCCGTTATAACAGGGTTATAACGGAACATAACGGAATCCATAAGACTGAAGGACGGATCCGTTTTGCTGCCCATAGACTTGCATTATGACGGAATGCAAAACGGACGCCTTTAAAAGGCATTCCGTTTGCTCTCTGTCCTAATAGAAGTTTATGGGAATCAAAACGGATCCGTCTGGTTCCCGTTATGCAAGACAGAAAACAAAGTCCTGTCGACAGGACTTTGTTTTCCGTTTTGCATAACGGGACCCAGATGGTCTATTAGGCCGGAGCAAAACGGAATGCCTCTTAAAGGCTTCTGTTTTGCATTCCGTCTTATGGATTCCGTTATGTTCCATTATAACCTTGTTATAACGGAAAGCAATAATGGACTCCATAACGCTAGTGTGAACCCACCCTTATTATATTTGTATGTTATAATTTGAGATTAAGAACTAACCCCAAGGTTACTTTACCTAGGCTTGTCCATTTGCTTCACCAGTCTAAACACTAAGCCACAATTTTTCCCATGACTTTTCTAATTGTAACATCCCAATTGTAACATCCCAAAGCAAAAAAAAAATTGTCCACATATGACCGCGCTGTGTTTTGCGGTCCGCAAAACATGGATGCCGCCTGTGTGTGTTCTGCAATTTGTGGAATGGAATGGGCGGCCCATTATAGAAATACCTATGTCCGCAAAACGGACAAGAATAGGACATGTATTTTTTTTGCGGCCCTCTGTACGTTAAAACTGACCTGTTACTTTCATGCTCCAGGTCAGTACGATTACGACGATACCAATATTTAAGGTTTTTCTTGGGTTTTAATACTGGAAAAAATAAAAACATTGAAAAAAATAATTTTTTTCTTTTCATAGCTATATTGTGACTCCTATAATTTTTTTGTAGCTATATGTATGAAGCTATGTGTGCAAATTTTTTGAAGGCTAATCTGTTTTTTCATTGATACCAAGTTGGGGCATGCATAACTTTTTGATCACTTTTTGAATAACATTTTTTGTGGGAGATGAAGTGACCAAAAAAACGTAGAATCGGCCATTTAGACTTTTTTTCCATTTTGCCTTTTGCCGTATGGGGTAAATATTTTCATATTTTAATAGTACGGGCCTTTTCGCATGCGGCAATGCCCATAATGTGTATTTTTTTATTGTTTATATATTTTTATTTACATTTTGAGGAAAGTGGGATGATTTGAATTTTTCTTATCATCAGATTGCTTCTCTCATACACGCATTAGTGTTGGAGTGTATGAGAAATAGGGCTCAGGCACACAGCCGTTGCCCGGCCGTGGCCGTATTGCGGCCCACATACAGAGGCTCTGTAATACACGGGCACCGGCCGTGTGCACCCCGCATCACCGATGCGAACCCATTTATTTGTGGGTCCGCAATCCGGGAGATGCAGTGCAGAGCGGGGCGGAACGGAAGCACGGATCGGAACCCCACGGAAGCACTATGGAGTGCTTCCGTGGTGTTACTGTCCTTGCCTCCGCACCGCAAAAAAATAGAACATGTTCTATTTTTTTACGGTGTGGACGGATCACGGACCCAGTCAAGTTGAATGGGTCTCGATCTGTTCCAGCCGCCGCACGGATGTTGCCGTGCAATGCACGGAACGGCCGCACAACGGCTGTGTGCATGAGCCCATACACTGTATTCCTGTGGAGTCCTGCCACACGCAAGGGCTCCATAATGCTGGGTTCACATGGGCGTTGCGGGTGACATACGGGAAAAGATGCGGGTGCGTTGCGGGAAAATGCACGATTTTTCCCCGCGAGTGCAAAGCGTTTTAATGCGTTTTGCACGCGCGTGAGAAAAATCGGCATGTTTGGTACTCAGACTCGAACCCGGACTTCTTCACAGAAGTTCGGGTTTGGGTTAAGTGTTGTGTAGATTTTATTATTTTCCCTTATAACATGGTTATAAGGGGAAATAATAGCATTCTTAATACAGAATGCTTAGTAAAATGTCCATTGAGGGGTTAAAAATAATAAACAAATTTAACTCACCCCATCCACTTGGTCGCGTAGCGGAACTCCTCTTCTTTCTTCAGGACCTGGGTAAAGGACCTTTGATGACGTCACTGTGCAGCCAATAGCAGGTCGCTAGGGAGACTCGTCCCTGTCACGGTCTTCTATTGGCTGCTCCCTCCATCACCGGATGTTTTAATCCATGTGAGGGCTCGTTCACACGACCGTTGGTGTCCTGTTCCCGTATTGTGGACCTCATTTGCAGATTATTATTCATTTTAATGGGTCCGCAAATCCCGAGATGCAGAACGGAACACTACGGAAGCACTACGGAGTGCTTTCTGGGGTTCCGTTCCGTGCCTCCGCACCGCAAAAAGATAGAACATGCTCTATCTTTTTGCGGAACGGAGGGATCGCGGACCCATTCAAGTAAATGGGTCTGCGATCCCCATGCGCCTGCCACACGGAAGGTGCCCGTGCATTTCGGAGCGCAATTTGCGTTTCACAGCATGGCACACTAACAGTCGTGTGAACGAGCCATGATGAGGAGATTCAGCGGTGGCCGTGCGGGGATCAGGAGCGACACGGATGCTGGGGAGCGGGGTAAGTATAATCTAAATGAGGGGCATGTTTTATAGTTTGGATAACCCCTTTAAGGCCAAAAACAGGCTGGTCACTAAGGGGTTATCCCAAGAATAGTATTATTATACGAATAATTGTTATACAGTGAACAGGGCATTTCAAATTAAGTATTATTGCAATATACATTCTGAAAAACTATTTTTTTTAATGTAATTACATTTTCCTCTGTGATAGTGCCCCCTGCTGTTTATCCTTCTGGTTCACCTTCCACTGCATTCAGTGTTGGACTAACACGCACAGTAGCTTCCCTGCTGTCGTCCCCTCCCCTCAGCGCTAGTGTAGTGACCTTATAGACAAGCAGGTGTAGTGGTTGAGACAGAGTTTATTCATTCATTTCTACTTCTATAGCCATAAAAATATCTAGATATATGAGCGCCTTTACACGCGGCAGATTTTGTGGCAGAAAATTCAGCGACTGAAAATCTGTTCCATTCTCCTGATTGAGGCTTGCAGAAATCCATGTGCTTGCTGCCCCATTCAAATGAAAGAAACTGATTTTTCAGTCGTGGAATTTTCTGCCACAAAATCTGCCGGGTGTAAGGGCTGTTTCACACGAGCGGCTGCTGTGCGGGTAATCCGCAGCGTGAATGACAGCCAAGCCCCGCTCTGGACTCGTGTGAAACAGCCCTAAAATCTCCCTATCTCTCTAGAAAGTGTAGAAAGAAATTTTAGGAGCATAACATACCATATACACCCTGTAACTACTAAGGAGTGAGCCACTACAACCCACTACTATTTTCTCACCATATACATTGCTGGGGCTAAATAATCTTTTCTATGCAGGTAGGAAAGGGTTAATAAGAGCTAATTGCAATGCATTCTGGGAGGTGCAGGTGATTAATGAGCTCCTGCCCAGCCACAGAAAGAGAACAAAGTTTTCAAAATATGCGAGTAAGGGCTCATGCACACGGCCGTTGGCAACATCCGTGCGGATACCTCAGCGGGATCCTGACTCAACTTGAATGAGTCCGTGATCTATCCGCACTGAAAAAAAATAGAACATGCTTAATTGTTTTTTTGCGGTGCAGAGGCATGGAGAGAAACCCGTGATGAGGGGTGCACACGGCCGGTGCCCGCAAATTGCGGACCCACTGTTTGCATGCCGCAATACGGGAACGGTTGGGCAGCGGCTGTCTGCATGAGCCCTAAAGAAAGAGTTTTTTCGTTGCTTCATTTTTCACGTCAGGTACACTGGTAAAAAAAAAAAATAAAATGGTTATAAAGGTGGACAAGTGAAAAACAAGATTACAAAAACTGATATTTTGTGCCTCAGGTTCATCTATTTCAAAAGTCTAGTTTACAGATTTCAGAACATAGTCTCGTCATTCCTTAAAAGGGTTGTTCACCCTTGTGGGGGGGGGGGGGGGGCATTACAAGTAGACCCCACTCACAGTGCCAGACCTGTGGAGGGAAGCATACTTACTTGCTCTGTACCGCTGCCACTGCTGCCTCCTCCTGGTCTCCATGCGAGTGTGAAATATAGTTTGCAGCCATGCCAAAAAAAACACGTAAGGTAGTCTTGCAAAAATCTAAAAATACATGTAGATGATTTAAAAAATAATTATATAGCAGTTTGGCATCTATTAGCCAAAGAAGAAAGCTGCTACCAAAGAGTAGCTTTTGTTCTTGCACACCTAGCCAAGCCATGTAATACTTGGTCAGCCAATCATTTCAGCAGCCAACATGCAATACTACATATTCCCTGTAGTGGCCAGGACAATTCCTTTAAATAGTGCCACCTATGAGATTCTAGAAGGTCCTATGGGATACATGGTACAGCCTCCCTAACCAGGGATGCGAGCTGCCACTCTTTCAATACACCAGTTTTATGACACATTTCATAAATATTTTTACAGTGCTAACCCTCTTTCTAATTGATCATCTCAAACACCGTTCATTCAGGCACTAAAGGACAATACTGTATTGAATGAACTGTGTTTGGGCTGTGTGGCTGCAATTCTGTGGGCTACAATTGAGCTAGAGCTGCGATCTTGACCTTGTTTGACAGTTGACAACTATCACGGATGGATCCTGAGTGTGGAAAGCCCACTGCTAGTGATAGAAGGGCTTCCCATAGAGTCAGTGATTGTTTTTGACTGCCGCATTCTGCTCTGGTCCCAGTGTTCATGTGGTTGCTGGGAGTCTGTGCAAGCTGCTGGGTCTTAGCAGACCCAGATCAGCTCTGCAGTGAGATTGTACAGCCCTGTACAACCTCTCTGGAGGCTGTATTCCCCCTGTAACTGGGGCTACTATGTCAGCCCCAGTTTCAAGAGAAATCAGCATAAATATATGTAAAAAATGTAATGTTAAATGCCCCCCAAAAGTCTTGTATGTTCTTATGGGGGCGGCCCAAAGTGTAAAATAAATAAATAAAAAGATATATAAATCACCACTACACTCCAAACTGCAGATTCTAGCCCAGCATCCATAACCCATACCGCCCATTTATGAAAATGACTGTTATGAAAAGGGGAAACAAAATAATATATTTTAGTTGCAACATGTGCTATGACAAAAAGGTAACAAAAGTTGGCAGAAAATGTTCTAAATACAGCTGTAATTTACAGCTGTAAAAAAAAAACAATTTATACCAGCTTTAGGATGGGTCCAAAAGCATAAGCCTTCAAACAGCATAAATACAGGGGATAACCCAACTTCTTTTTATTATTATGGTCGACCTTGACAATGATACTTTATCTAGTTTGTATATTCGATTTATTATGTGACTCTGTCTGTATATTTTTTTAGGTCTCATGCACACAACCATTTTTTTGATCCTCATTTTTGGCAGATCGCATGCATTTCTGGTGGGCCGCAAAAATTTGGAGTGCACATGAATGTCATGCATGTGCTGTCCGCATCGTGCAGCCATTTCTCAAACTATAGAACATGTCCTATTCTTGTCTGTTTTGCAGACCACAATTGGCATTTCTACAAACAATTTGCGGCAGCACACAAACGGTATCCGTATTTGGCGAATGCTCTTTTGCGGACTGCAGAATACAAATAGTGATGTGCATGTAGTCTTAAGCTTAAACATATTCTTTTTTGTGACCACTTATTCTTATCTCATATTTTAGGGTTCAACAAGCCGTTAAAATGCCAGAACAAAGTAATGATTATCGAGTAGTTGTGTTTGGTGCCGGAGGTGTTGGGAAGAGCTCATTGGTTCTACGATTTGTGAAAGGAACATTTCGAGACACGTATATTCCCACGATCGAGGACACATATCGGCAAGTCATCAGCTGTGACAAAAGTGTTTGCACTCTACAAATCACAGATACAACTGGAAGTCACCAGTTTCCAGCCATGCAGCGACTCTCCATTTCTAAGGGTCATGCCTTCATCCTGGTCTTCTCAGTCACCAGCAAACAGTCTATTGAGGAGCTGAAACCTATCTATCAACAGATCCTGCAGATTAAAGGAAGTATAGAGAGTATTCCAGTAATGCTGGTGGGAAACAAGTGTGATGAGACACAACGTGAAGTGGATACAAAAGAAGTAGAGGCGTTGGCCAAAGAGTGGAAATGTGCCTTCATGGAGACCTCTGCCAAGATGAATTACAATGTGAAGGAACTTTTCCAAGAGCTTCTAAACTTGGAGAAAAGGAGAAACATGAGTCTAAATATTGATGGCAAAAGGTCTAGCAAGCAGAAGAGGGCAGAAAAAATTAAGGGGAAGTGCAGTGTCATGTAAGCAATCAAAATACTGGTGCATCCATTTCATTCATGTATATGCACAGTCATGCCAGTTTTCTCTTTTGTTCTTGCTTTGAAGAGAGAAGTCCATGCCCCTTGCTGCATCTTAACACTGTGACTGCCCAAGCATACAGAAACTGCCTTGCACATTCATTGTGCAACAACTACAGGTTTTGCTTTACATTCAAATGTCATTAATTTTTATTTTTTGAGAATGCAAAAATATGACAGAACAATACCCCGTTCTCCCTTTTCTATTTTATTTTTTTAACAAAGGACATTGGAAGCGTGAAATATCTATCCTGCTTCACCATGCATATGTAACACAGTGGTATACAAGTTCATGGATGGTAGCCTTATGATCACATATACAGTTGTATGATTTACTCCATTATAAAAGGGTGGTGCTTAAATAAAGTTTCAGGAATGTGTCCTGGTCCAAAAGAACACTAGGAGGAGATGTTTTGAGGGCCACAAACAGGGACTTCAGAGAGTACAGAGTCACCTTTGATCTTATCTATGTAGTCCTGAGATGACAGAGAAGGCCTAAAACAAGAGAAAGTCAACTTCCAAGACTTGACATGGAAAAGCATTCTGCATGCTTCTATTAAATTGTTCATCAGAACGGAAATCCTGGCCATCTGAATTTAAAGAAGAGAAAACCTTGGCTTTACAGATTAAGAATTTATATACTTGAAGGTTAAGTTGCTTATGAGTACAATTATGAATTTGGAGGTATGGACTAGACCACACAGAAATATATATATATATATATAATGAAAAAAAGATGACACTTTGGCACTTATTATTTCATATACTTCATACAGGTTCTTAAAAAACACCCCATTCCAACCAAAAAGAAAAAAAAACATAGAAGTTTGGCTTACCACTCTCTGTAAGAAAGGAAAATGCCATTTAGACACTATTGTTATATATTTTATGTGACACTTCATTGAAAAGTATTTTTATACATAATAACATTCATCATCTTGTTGACTATATGTATTGTAAAAGGAAAAGAAATCTTCGAAAAGCTGGTTTCCTGGACCAGCAGAGTATTATAAAACATTGCATTAGTCTCCAATATGGGACAACTGCTATCTGAAAGATACTATAGAGGTAGTAAGAGTATTCATTGTCTGTAGTGCAGGATATCATGATTATTTCATGGTACATGTTATCATATCCTCTAATTTATATACAAAATATTGAAAATGAACATGACATATTTATTAAGATATTATCCTGAAAGAATGTGTACTATGGAAAGGGGTTGTCGAGTACTATGTTATCAACCATCATAATTATATATACAACACACGTCTTGTAATCCTTACATTTCCATGATGCACAGTAGCAGTCTAGCAACGTATGTATAATGCTCATTGTCCATGTGTAATATTAAGCTACTACAGAACAAAGTGTTCAAGGCACAAGAAGTAGGTGAATCCAGACACATACATCTTAGGTCCATATGGACGCGCTCCCAAGCACAATTTTCAGTCGTTTCCAAATAAACTGAATAGCACAGAACCTATAATTTACCAAGAGTGAACTTTGAAGGCTAACTTATACAAGGTTAAATGGTAACCAAGGAACACAATCATGTTTGACTACAGCCTAATAACCTACAGAAGGTGTTCTAATTGGTGCCACTGGCAAGATGGTTCTCTTTCTCAGGCGATAACCTATTTGCATAAATTGGAGAAACCCATTGTTGTAACCAATTGTGAAGTAGTGTAAGTCAATTGCACTATGCTTTGCCAGTATTGGAAAAAGTTGATTATCCAAAAAAGTAAGGAGCACAAAACCTAATTTTAAAAGCACAAGGATTTGAAAAATATAAAGCAAAATAACCATTTTTTCACGTTTAGAGCATTGCAGATGGGTACAGGGTCATTCCACACTAGAGTTAAGGAAATAGTTACTCTTCCATTTGAATTACTGCATAGTTGCAATTTATGTCAAATAACTATTCTTGCAACCTACAAGAACATGCATACAGCCAGACAGGAACTAAAGAGGAACAAAAAGTAGTATATGTCAAAAGAAGCAGGAACGGGCTGTACAGAGACATATGCAATATAATTATTGTGCATAGCAGAGAGAACAGTATAGAGACAGGAACCTATCATATGCATATGAAGAGGAACCAGCAGCATGTGTCTGTAGAGCTTGGAATTTAGGTCTACAGATGTCTGCAAAGATTTACTTTATAGACAGAAGTATTGGGACACCTACACATTGCACCTACAGGAGCTTTTATGACAACCCACTCTAAATCTATAGGCATAATATGGAGTTGCCCCCCTTCCCCTAAGCTACCACTTGTCTGGGAAGGCTTTGTATAAGATTTTAGAGTGTGTATGTGAGAATTTATGCCCATTCATCCAGAAGAGTCTTTGTGAGGTCAGACACTGATGTTGGACAAGAGGGCCTGGCTCACAATCTCCATTCTAGGTCATCCCAAAGTCGTTCGATGGGGTTGAGGTCAGGACTCTGGGTGAGCCAGTCAAATCCTTCCACTCCAAATTCACCCAACCATGCCCTTATGGACCTTGCTTTGAGCACTGGGGCACAGTAATGTTGGAACAAAAAAAAAAAAGCCTTCCCCAAACTGTTCCCACAAAGTTGGACGCATACAGTTATCCAGAATGTCTTGGTATTCTGAAGCATTAAAGGGCTTCCCTGAGATTTTCATATTGATGGCCTACCCTCAGGATAGGTCATCAATATGAGATTGGTGGGGGTCTGACTCCCGGCACCTCTGCACCAGTCGGCTATTTGAGCACTGCAGCCTTCTTACCAAGCACAGTACCATCCTTTGCATAGCAGCTGTGCTTGGTATTGCAGCTGAGCCCCATTCACTTAAATCGGACTGAGCTGCATCTGGGCCATGTGATGATGAATGTGATGTCACATGACCTAAGAAGAGGCCTTAATGCTCTGGCCTCTTTATACAGTTGATCGGTGGAGGTGCCAGAAGTCGGACCCCCGACAATTTGATATTGAGGATAGACCATCAATATCCAAATCCTGGGGAACACCTTTAAGATTTAGAACAACCCCTGAAATACAACTCCATAGTATTACGCCTCTACCACCAAACTTTACAGTGCAGTCAGACAGGTAACATTCTCCTGGGATTCCCTAAACCCAGACTCATGCATCAAACTGACAGATAGTGAAGTGTGATAAATCACTCCACAGAACTCGTTTCCACTGCTCCCGAGTCCAGTGGCAGCGTGCTTTACACCACTCCATCTGACTCTTAGCATTGTGCTTGGTGATAGAAGGTGGCCCACAGCTGCTCTCCGGTGGAAACCCATGCTGTTAATCTCCTGGTGCACAGATTTGGTTCTGATGGTACTGCCAGAGAAGGTTTGGAACTCTGCAGATATTGAGTCAGCAGAGCACTATGCTTCTCAGTACTAGAAACCCCTCATCTACGACATCTAGGAGGAAAGAAATTTCACAACCTGACTTGTTGCAGTGGTGGCCTATTACAGTACCACACTGTATGATTTGTACCACACTGTATGATTTATACACCTGTGATAATGGGACTGAGTAAAACACCCAAATTCAATGATAACGAAGTGTGCCCCAATACTTGTGTCTCTATAGTGTGTGTATAAGGGCTAAGAATCTTAGGAGACAAGAAAATGTATCATAGAGATTGATACCAAGAATACATGTGTACATAAAGAAAGGAACCATTGACGTGTTCTTAGGGCAACTCCTTCAATAAGAAAGGAACCAGATATTTGTACATATAGAAATTATCTATATCTGACACTAGACCAGGCATAAGTCTTAGGGCTCTTTCACACGACCGTTTTTTTTTCCATTTACGGACTGTTTTTTGCGTTCCGTATACGGAACCATTAATTTCAATGGTTCCGCAAAAAAGAGGAATGTACTCCGTATGCATTCCGTTTCCGTTTTTCCGTTCCGTTGAAAGATAGAACATGTCCTATTATTGCCCGCAATTCACGTTCCGTGGCTCCATTCAAGTAAAAAAAAACGGAACACATACGGAAATGCATCCGTATGTCTTCCATATCCGTTTCGTTTTTGCGGAACCATCTATTGAAAATTTTATGCCCAGACCAATTTTTTCTATGTAATTACTGTATACTGTATATGCCATATGGAAAAACGGAAACACAACGGAAACAAAAACGGAACAACGGATCCGTGAAAAACGGACCGCAAAATACTGAAAAAGCCATACGGTCGTGTGAAAGAGGCCTTAGGGTGTGTTCAGATGGAGGATGTTGTCTGCAACAAAATCTACCACATATCCCATGGCAGATGGGTTTTCATGCAGACCCGTTCTAGGTTTAGCTACATTGAATGAAGCTAAACCGCTCGCAGGCTCCCACTGCGGCTTTGCAAGAGGTCTGCATGATGACTGTGACAAGAATGGACCTGTACATTCTTGGTGCCGCCATGAAAATCATTGGCTGTGACGTGGCCGCCTATCGAAAACAATGGGAGGCAGTTTCAGCGCAGATTCAGCCAGGTTTCCGTCACCAAATCCACGCTGAAACCCGTGGCCAAAATCCTCCTTCTGAACATACCCTCACAGAGATGAGGAACAAGTGCACAAGATGAGGAACAAGTGCACTTCTGTCTTCAGGCAAAGCATGTTGTGGGTGATCAAGTGCCCATATTTATAGACACTGGGATGAATGCCCATAGAAAGAGGAAAGATGTAAGATCTGTAAAAAATGGAAAGAAATTATAGTTGAATAAGAGCTTTTGTGAGATTATGATAAAGATTCACTCGAATGACTTTATATAAATCATGAATAATGCATGATCTTAAATGAAAAAATGCAGTAATGAACAATAATTGTATAATATTAATGTATATATGCAATATCTTTCATCCAAATGCTTACCCCAAATTAACTAAAAAGGAGCATGTTAAGGCTGGTTTCACATTACATCTTTTTTTTTACAAAAATGCTGTTTGTGGCTTTTTTTTTTAGCAAAAAATGCCATGAGAAGAATTTACAACCTAGCCAATAGGAAATTATAAGATGTATACAAACACTGTCGATTTTTTTTTGTAGCGCTGTTTTAAGACGGTTTCCTGGCCACCATTTCATGGCATTTATTTACAAGCCAAAAAAAGGACATCTGGCGGGTCTTTAAAGAGTTTTCCCATCTCAGACAAATAGGGCATATCGATAGGACATGCCCCCATTGTCTAATAGGTGCCGGATCAACCTCTGTGGCCCCCACCTATCTTGTAAACACAGCCAGCAAAGTGAAGGAGGGAGTACCACACATCTCTATGGAGCCGCTGAAAATAGCCGAGCACTGGCTCGGCTATTTCCATCGGCCCCATAAAATTTAACGGAAGCGGTGGCTGCGCAAGCGCTGTGTGCTCCCATTCATTTCTAAGGGGATTCTGAAAATAGCGTGCTGCTCGGCTATTTTCAGTGGGCCAATAGGAATGCTTAGTGGTGGTCAGACACATTTTCAGCTGGTACCTATCTGACAATAGAGGCATATCCTAGCGATATGTCCCCCATTGTCTGAGATGGGAATTCCCCTTTAAGTGCTTGTCTGCTTTTCAGACAACTACCTTTCAAGTGCTGTTTTATGGCGTATTTAGTTAATCATATAGAGCAGGGATCAGCAACCTCCGACACTCCAGCTGTTCTGAGACTATAACTCCCAGAAACCTCCTTTCACTTCTATGGGAATTACAAAAACAGCCATATAAGTGTGCATGCTTGTGTGTCAAAGGTTGCTGCCCCATGATATAAAGTAACCCCCAGAGTTAATGCTCTGCAGTGGAGGACTTTTAGGTCTTGTCCACAGTGAGGTTTTCATCTGTGGAATTTGATTCTGGATTCCATGACAAAGACCACAGGGTGGGTTCGTGGAAAACACCTCCAGAAGTATTCAATGGGAGATCATATTGCAGCCACAGTTTATTTCCTCACAGTTTGGCCTCATGCACACGGCCGTTGTTTTGGTCCGCATCCGAGCCGCAGTTTGGGCGGCTCGGATGCGGACCCATTCACTTCAATAGTGCCGCAAAAGATGCGGACAGCACTCCGTGTGCTGTCCGCATCCGTTGCTCTATTCCGTGGTCCGCAAAAAAAACCACAAAAAATCGAACCTGTCCTATTCTTGTCCGCGCTTTGCGGTCAACAATAGGCAGCTATATTAAAGGCTGTCCGTGCCGTTCCGCAAATTGCGGAACGCACACGGATGCCATCCGTGGTTTGCGGATCCGCGGTTTGCGGACCGCAAAACACACAACGGTCGTGTGCATGAGGCCTTTTACAGACTTGTCCTTTCTGTGCTCGGTTTCTGGTTGGACACAGCTGGAATCATGTTGGGAGTCTGCCCATAGAATGGATGTCCTGCATTCAAATACAAAAATGTGCGAGACACCAGAGGGTTTCTGCCATTGTGTCTGTACATCATATTGTTAACATATGCATGAGTTCTTAGATCCACAACATGTTGTAATTGTTTTCTAGACTTATATAGGTGAAAAAACATAAGTCTACTGTTTAAAAGATGGTTTCCTGTCCTCCGGATAGATCAGCAATATCAGACAGGTGGGGTCCGACACCCCACATCCACACCAATCAGCTCTTTCAGGCAACTGCTGGTGTCGGAAACTATAGAGTGGATTAGCCAGAAGCAGAATATTCCATACACTGTGTAGTGGCTGTACCGGAATACTGCAGCTCGGCTCCCATTCAATGAAAAATCTATACAGTGGACAGAGCCATGCGGCCGCCACCAATCTCTGATAATGCTTACCTATCCTGTGAGAATTATCAAAAGTACCAGAAAACCTTTCAAATAGCAGATTACAACCTTCATCTGATAAACACAAGTCTGTTTAAAATTATTATGGGGGGGGGTGAGTACAGGCTTTCATTGTAGAGGATCATGTTTACTACTTATTTTCAGGCAATGGGCCATAGAGAAAAAAGTATGCAATTTACCCATCTATAGACCTGAAAATATGGTCTGTATTCTACTATGCGATCAGGTGACAATTGTTGGGAGGAAAGCGTTCCTTCCCAGCAAATCGCCTGCTCGTCAGTGGAGGAGACCGCTGCATTTACATACAGCAATCTTCTCCACAGTATGGGGAGGAGCGATCACTAATGCCATCGCTCGTCCTCATACTGAATTATTGTTTGCTGGCAGCAGAGTGCGATTAGACAGTACAATCTGCTGCAGGCAAACCTGCTGAAAGATTCTGATTGCCTGATGCACCGCGGCAGTATTATACATGCAGATCATCGTTAACGAGCGTTCATACGAACGCTTGTCAGTGATGATCGACCCGACAATCGCCTGGTGTAATACCGGCTTAAGTGTCTGTACACCTCTTAGCCTCTTCAGTGGGAGCCATTCACAAATCATTTTGTTCTGTATGAAAGCAATAACTGAGTTTTTGGGTCCCGCACCCAACAGACATTTTTTGCGGATGTTCCACAAATGTGTAAGATGGGAAAACCTCTATAGGCCTCGAGTACAGAATCATATTTTTCTTTAGTGTTCTAAAACTGATAGCACACCGACCCATACAAGCCAATGGGTCTATGCACACATCCATTTTTTTTTTCATGGATCCGTGTGTCTGATCTTTGAACCGAGCTGCAGGTCGTATTCATGTCCAGAATGCACATGAAAGCTATCAGTTTTTCAGGGAGCAGGGGGGGGGTTTTGCAGACCAAAAATCGGAGATGATCGTGTGTATTTACATGGACACTGTCAATGGGTTGGGGACGTGTAAAGGGATGGAGCTTTTGGGAATACATGAAGTTAGTAAGACATTGCAGAGAATCTATTAAAGGGGTTGTCCGGGTTCAGAGATGAACCCAGACAAACCTCCATTTTCACCCAGGCAGCCCTCCTGACTCCGATGCTCTCCTTTGCCCTGCTCTAAATCGCGCAGGGCAAAGGCATTTTCAAGAGTTCCGGTGACGTACCAGGCTCTCCATTGGGCTGCCAGGAAGCCCGGTGACGTCACCGGCACTGATGGGCGGGCTTTAGGTCTGCCCTAGCCAGTAAAATGGCTAGTGCAGCGCTAAAGCACGCCCATCAGAGACGGAGACATCACCGAACTTCCGCCCCGCAGTGTGATATTGTAAACTAAAGAGCCCGTGTCCTGCGCGATCTAGCGCAGGGCAAGGGAGCACATCCCTTTAAGGGCCTAAAAAATGTTTATGCTGATCAGTACTTTAAAAAAAAGAGAGCAGGTTTAATGTAAGAGGTGTGTCCCCTTGCAGCCTGACAGATTTACTATAATTTATACCACAAAACTGCTCAAGTATGTACCAGCTCATAGCTGGCATAGATTTGATTTTCTGGCACAATGAATACCAGAAGATATGCCAAATTTATAAAATAGCCGACCTCTTTTAATAAATTTGGCAGATCTTACTACCAGGAATAAAAAAAAATAAAAAATCCGTATGAAACTCCAATCTAAAAAATTCCATCCACAGTGTTTAGTAGTCTTTTTACACAAGGTGATCCACCAGTTGTCATATCCTGTATAATTGTATTGTCTTCCCTTCAGATGTTCACCCTGTTAGCATGAATTAGTTCATGTTACATTTGCTCTGTTATATTTCAGTCTCATCAATAGTTGCTTTATGTAAATGCATTTTACACATTTCATTGCATTATGGCTCTCTACAAAGTTCAAGTTGTATGGAGCCATAAAAGGGCATCCATTGAGGCTGCATGTGGCCTAAGGCTACGTCTACACGACGACATTTGTCGCGCGACAGATAGGGCACAACTACACTGCAACATTTGTAGCGCAACATTTTGTTGCACTAATGTCGCGTGACAATTTTTATAATGGCAGTCTATGGTGTCGCACTGCAACATGCTGTGACTGCGACGCAACAGTCGCAGAAAAATCCATTTCGAATGGCTTTTCTGCGACTGTTGCGTCGCAGCATGTTGCATGTTGCAGTGCGACACCATAGACTGCCATTATAAAATTTGTCGCGCGACAAATGTCGTCGTGTAGACGAAGCCTTACTTTTACCTCTATATGCCTCTGAACTTCATATCAATGTGCCAGAAAAGAAATCAGGGCATATTCAATCAGATGCTGTTTTACAGAAGTATGAACCCCTAGGCACCGTATTAGGGAGCTGCAATAACTCTGGTTGCCTCTGTGCACTTGGCACTGCCATGCATGACACATTTTAGATGTATTAGTGGTTCTTTAAATTTTTTATTTTTTTTACACCTACTAGTAGTCCTACCAACTTGTAAACCCACTTAAGAAGAGCACCTTTTGCTCTGGAAGACTTGGTACATTAGATGTAACATGTAATGTTTGAATAGACACTATATAATACAACATTTCCAAGCCAAACATGACCAATAATGGTCCCACTTCCAGGACTCCCACCTATCTGGAGAATGGCAGTTCCCTTTCACCCATTCAGGCTTTAAAAAGAAAAGGACCATGAATGAATGCATGCAGCTCTTTTTATCTCCATTAGGCTACTTTCACACTGGTGTTTTTGGCTTTCCGTTTGCAAGATCCGTTCAGGTCTCTCACAAGCGGTCCAAAACGGATCAGTTTTGCCCTAATGCATTCTGAATGGAAAAGGATCCGCTCAGAATGCATCAGTTTGCCTCCAGTCAGTCTCCATTCCGCTCTGGAGGCGGACACCAAAACGCTGCTTGCAGTGTTTTGCTGTCCGCTTGACGAAACTGAGCCAAACGGATCCGTTCTGACACACAATGAAAGTCAATGGGGACAGATCCGTTTTCACTGACACAATCTGGCACAATAGAAAACGGATCAGTCCCCCGTTGACTTTCAATGGTGTTCAAGACGGATCCATCATGGCTATAGAAGACATAATACAACCGGGTCTGTTCATGACGGATGCATGCGGTTGTATTATTGTAAGGGAAGAGTTTTTGGAAATCCATGACGCTAGTGTGAAAGTAGCCTAATTCGGAAGAATGAGGGTCTCCCAAACCCTGTGTAGCACTCCAGAAAGGAGTAGATAAGCTGGACAGGTGGCCATGCATGCACGTGGCTATAATCATTGTAGAGTGTTTCAGTGTTCACTACTCCCATAAATGACAATAAAGATAGCCACACGTATGCATGGCTACCGCACCAGCTTACCTCTTCCTTTCTGGAGTGCAACACAGGGTTCAGGAGACCCTCCTTCTGCCAATATATGGGGATTCCAGAGGTGGCCACACAGTGAATCCTTCATACTTGCATATCCCTGAGCCCACGCTCTGTGCCTCACTCTTATCAGATGGTTGGGGGCCGCATAGAATTGCATGGTGGCCTGCAGGTATGTTGGCTAGACCTAATAAGAACCAGGAATATGAGCTTCTTCTACAACCCTGCAGTATGTTTGGAGGATCATCGCAACATGCTGAAATAGGCAACTGATGGATTTATTGCATTGCATACATAACTATTTTAGTAACCGTATGTGACCTTTCAGTTATTGCCAACCCGGCTGTGACATCCCATTAGCTTGCACTGATGTGCAAAAGTTGAAACCGCTTATTTTCTTCCATTCACTTTATAATAGTTTGTATGGTAATATGCATAGTTTTACCAGGAAGTTTGCATTAAAGCAAAAGCAAATGAATACTCAAAATGGAGATATGGTTTTATAACATTTTTACTTGGTAAAAAACACAAGGTGCAAAGTTATGTTATTCCATGCTAGGGCATAAGGCTTTGGGCTATGGAGGGCATGAAAGCAGGCGCACAATTCTGCAATGCACTGTCTGGTTCCATATTGCCTGTCCTGGTGAGAATTCACTTGTATTAACCTCTCGGTTGTTGTAGATTAAAGAACACTGATCCTGCAGTACCCATTTTATAATGTCCCTGTATGCCAACAGAACCCTTGATATGAATATATCCATATGTGGTCAGTTCTCAAACTGGAATATATACATATCCATTTCTTACTGTAATCGATACCGGTGAAATGCTACATGCAAAGGTCACGTGTCATCAGAGTACATTTATGAAAATCCTAATAAAACATTTTTATTCCTAATATTATATGTGATATCAGTTGTCATTGTATTAGGCTTTATACACTCTTTTCATGTACGTTTGTAATCTGTGTCTACCAGAGCCAGCATGCTCGCAGCACCAGGAGTAAAGAGCAATGCAAAGCAAGTTCTAGACCTAGTCTTCCTCAAATGACCTAAACTGCATCCCAAAAGGACTGCGTGTAATCAATCTTGTAATTAAATAAACCTAATGAGAAAAACAGATGCTTAGCAAAATTCTTTTTGTTTATATATATATATACACATTTAAATCAGGGTCCTGCAATCAGCTGATCACTGCAGGTCTGACTCCTGAAACTCCTCTGCACCAGCTAGTTTTGCTGGGTCAAGCCTTGTCTGGTCATATGTGTAATCTAGGAAAAATCAGGCAATGCATGCCTGTCAGCGTCCCTTTATTTCAAAATAATAAAGAGGAGTATGACATGTCCATCGTAAAATTATGAGAATAGAATGGCCACATGAATAAAAACTGTTTCTACATAAATTAAGTTGTTTTAAGATACACACTTAGGCCTCCTGACAGTATTTTTTCACGGTCCGCAAAACGGGGTTCCGTTGGTCCGTGATCCGTGACCGTTTTTTCGTCCGTGAGTCTTCCTTGATTTTTGGAGGATCCACGGACATGAAAAAAAAAATCTAAGTCAAGTTTGCCATTGAAATGATAGGAAAAAACAGACACGGATCACGGACGCGGATGACAATCTTGTGTGCTTCCGTGATTTTTCATGGACCCATTGACTTGAATGGGTCCGCGAACCGTTGACCGTTTAAAAAATAGGACAGGTCATATTTTTTTCACGGCCAGGAAACACGGATCACGGATGCGGCTGCCAAACGGTGCATTTTCCGATTTTTCCACGGACCCATTGAAAGTCAATGGGTCCGCGAAAAAAAACGGAAAACGGAACCACTGACGCGGATGCACACAACGGTCGTGTGCAGGAGGCCTTTATATTTGTAAAGAAATTTTCAGGAAGTAGAGTATTGATGATCTATCCTCAGGATCTAATCGGTGAGGTCCAACATCCAGCATCACCACCGATTAGCTAATTGAAGAGTCTGAGGGGCTCTAGTGCAGGGATAGCCAACCTGCAACTCTCCAGCTATTGTAAAACTCCCACCATGCCCTGCTCTAGGCTGATAGCTGTAGGCAGTTTGGACATGCTGGGAGTTGTAGTTTTGCAACAGCTGGAGAGCCGCAGGTTGGCTATCCCTGCTCTAGTGAGTGCTGCGGCCTCCTCACAGCATACCAAGCATAGCGCCATATATTGTATAGTGGCTGTGGTTGGTATTGCAGCCCAGTATTGAGTGTCAGCCCCCACCCATTAGATATTGATGACCTATCCTGAGGACAGGCCATCAATATTCCACTCCTACAAAACCCATTAAATGAAGGCAATAACTTTTGCATTATGTATGTTTGGGATAGAACATTATATTGTGACTTGTATATAACAATTATTGTTTCTCTGCCATTACCGAAATAGGACAACCTATCGAATTTTCTATTTTTCCATATTCAAACAGTGTTAAGACGCTCGTCTTAGAACACAGACCACAATACGTTTGCTTTTTCACCAAATCTATAAAAGTGAAATTCTATCATGCAGAAATTGGATTTAACAACTAGATGACCACAATATTTGGCGCATATTGCCACTATGTGGTGCATCTAGTTTGGAAAATCCTTGACAAGGGGAGTGGCTTAGTGGGAAAGGGGTGTGACCTAAGAGGCAACATTTTGCAGCACAATTCTGCCATAAAATTTTGTTGCGAACTAACCCAACCAGTAGTGACTAGCCAGGCTCCACATTTATCATGGAGCACGAGCCACTGCAATAAATCTGGTGCAGGTCTAGACAATGTCTAAAGGCCCCATTACACTGGCCAAGAATCACCAAGATAATCGCTAACAAGTGTTTATAGGAAACGCTCATTCATAGGGTAATATGGTCCTTTGCGCGGTCACCTAAATCTTAGTTTGCCGGCAGTGGATCATGCACTCTGCTGCCAACAAACAATGATTATGTATGGGGACGAGCGATGGCATTAGCGATCACTGCTCTCCATACTGTGAAGGAGATTACAGCATGTAAATACAGCCGTCTCCTCCACTGACCAGCAGACAATTGCCTGGAAGGATCACCTGCTAGAATGGTCCCATGTAAAGGGACCTTTAGTAAATCTGCCCCATTGTCTTTACTGTACTATAATAAGCAATAAACAAACAGGTTTTTTATGCTACAAAACTGCATTTGTTATCTTATTGATATATATTTTATATTACATTATTATTATTACAGTAAGAATTACGTAGATCTTTTGCACATACAGTGGCTGGATAGAATGTGTAGTAGAGAGCAACACAGGGATCAGCCTCCAGCTTGTTTACTGGGATACGTGATGCATGAAGGACATAAGAATAGCTAGGACCAGCCACTGACAAAGAAAGATGGCTGCCTTCCTTGTAGGGGTCACTGAGAGGGTGCCTAGTAGTGAATCCACAACCATCTAATACAATTGTCAGCTTGACTTTAACAGGGACTTAAATCCTGTTGTAGCCAGATGGCTGCAGATAGGATGTAAAATTGGTAATAAACAGTAATGACGAGATATTTAGCTACACATCTAAATGTAATTAAGATGGGAAGATATGTCTGCAAGTAAATGGGCCATGAAGCACATCTCCTCTACCTCAGTCCTGCATCCTATTTGTGAATGGACTGCTCAGAGGAAGTGGCAGGCTTCTGCTATGACTATGTGTCTTCAGCAGCTTGACAAACACTAGGCCCTTTTCTTTGTGGAGAGGCATCTTGACACATTTTGCTGAATCTTAAAATGCTATTTCCCATCTGTTTCCTTAGACACTATAATATCGGATCTCCTGTTCATTTTCCATTCACAGATAAGAGTCGGCATCTCTTTGGTGGAGAGCTGCGTGCGTCATCTGCTGGTTTCTATAGAAACCATTTCATCCCTTACAATAGTCAGAGCCAGATGATGGTGGGCATAAGCATAGCATGTGACATCAGATAAGACCCACTTCTGGAGCTGGGACATAGTTATTATTCCCCATACTGAAAGAGATTCCCAATGCGCTCACTAAATTTCCATTTTTCTTTTTTAGAATCCAGACGTCTATTCTGCTGCTGATTATCACAGTCCCTGAGTTAACATGCCTGGTTTGGCCAGAGGTAATAATAACAGCTCTACTCACTATGGTTTTTGTACACATTATCGGATGATACAATATTTGTTACAATATTAAAAGCTGTCTTAGGCCTCGTTCACATCACCGTTTCTCCTTTCCGTTCTCCGGCTCCGTTGAGGAGCAGGAGAACGGAAAGGACGGATTCTGCAGATAACTGAGACCTAACGGAACCTAAAGACCCCATAGACTATAATGGGGTCCGTTCGGTGTCCGCTCAGAACTTGATTTTTGAGCAGAGACGAAAGTCCTGCGTGCAGTATATGTGTGTGAGTCGCTTTAGCAGGTGAGAGGCGCATACAGGGCCGTAGCTATAGGGGGTGCAGAGGTAGCAGTCGCTACCGGGCCCAGGAGCCTGAGGGGGCCAAAGACCCTTGTGTCACATAAGAAGACACCAGGATTATAGAAAGTGCATGCTGGTCAAGCTGCACCTCTGGCTGGAGGGAAGGGGTTAGGGCAAGAATTTAGAACAGGAAGGGGGGGGGGGGGGCGCCATTTCAATTTTTGCCACAGGCAGCACGAAGGCTACTGTATGTGCTTCCCTGGCTACAAAGTTCTGAGGGAAGGGGGCCCAAGCTGAACTCCTGCACCAGGGCCCATGAGCCTTTCGCTACGCCCCTGGGCGCATACACCTATTTGTATAGTCCTGCAGTGTGAATGCAGGGGGAGTGCTGGGAGGAGGGGTGTGGTAGTTGTGTTACAGATAGGAGTGGTGGTGGTACATAGTGGCTTTCCTCACTCCAACTCTTCCTGGGGCTATGCAGTGAATAGAAAGAGCAACCTTTCTTCTTTAGGGCAGATGGAGGGGCCAGAAGATGGATGGTGGAGTCAATGACCAGGCCCATTAGGTTACTATAAACAAAAGCTCTCTTTAATGTATAGCAGCAACAGACACAGTTCTGAGGTATATTACAGAGTAGTCCTTTCACAATAACTGTGTATAGGCAGCAGCAATGATGGTAGTGGTCCTCCACGAATCTCACTCTAGGTACACTTTGACATTTTCCCAAATAACCAGTGTGCAGTTAAGTTCTCATTAGCCCTTTCTGCAATTCCCATGCTACGTTGTGCAGATCTTAGATCAGATGGCCTGTCCATCTCAAAATGTGGTAAGCGCTGAAGCAAAATACCCTTTCCACAAGCAGTAAAGTCTTTTGCCATAAACAAGCGATACTTTACTGTCTTCCCAGGCAGGACCTTGAAAGTGGTTCTAAAGCTTCATAAACATGTCTATTCTCTTTCCCTCAGGGGTAGTCTCTCAGTTAAGTTGAGCTCTGGCAGAATTCTCTCTCAGGGATGAAGATGCCCTGGACCAGGCTTCTCCCCAAGCCCACTTTTCAGAAGTTCACACATGCACATGTTGCCTCTAGCTCTGATGACTACACACTCCCTCTACTAACCAGGTCCAGTCTGTCTCCCGCCAACCTAACTAGGACTGCCAATGTTAACTATTTGTTGCCCATACATAACCATTAGGCTCAATTCACACCTGAGCGTTTTACAGCGCGTTCCTACGCGCTGTAAAACGCTCAACAAGGAGAAACCAATGCTTCCCTATGGGAATGGTTCTCACCCGGGCGTTTTACAGCGCGTACGATCGCGCTGTAAAACGCCCGACGCTCACACAAGTACAGGAGCGTTTTTTTGGGCGCTTGTCGCGCGTTCCCGTACATAGACTTTCGGGAACGCGCGACACTGTGTGCACACTTGTCTCTGTATGCGCGCTTGTAAACGTCCGTACAATCGCGCATACAGAGCGCTCCTTTCAGAACGCTCAGGTGTGAATTGAGCCTTAGGGATATACATGCAGAGAAAAGAGGACTTTAACAATAAATAACATTTAACTCCTTAGCATATGGTAAAAATTTTTACATAAAATTTAGCACCCTTTGCAGTGAACTTCCTAGGGACTGACTTATTATGAGGTGGCTGCTCCATGGTGGCTCTGACAGTCGTTCTGTGTACAATATATACTTAGGCTACTTTCCCACTTGCGCTTTTGCTGGATTCGGCAGAGTCCAGCAAAAATGCTTGTGTTACTGATAATACTACAGTCTGCATCCGTTATGAACGGACCCGGTTGTATTATCTTTTTACATAGCCAAGACGGATGCGTCATGAACTCCATTGAAAGTCAATGGGGGACGGATCCGTTTCTATTGTGGTCAACGGATCCGTCCCCCATTGACTTGCATTGTGGGTGATGACGGATCCATTTTGCTTCGCTTCCTAGGATGGAAAGCAAACTGCAGCATGCTGCGGTTTTCTCTCCGGTAGGTGAAGGGAACGGAATGCATTTTGGAGCATTCCGTTCTGTTCAGTTACGTTTTGTCCCCATTGACAATGAACAGGGACAAAACGGAAGTGTTTTTTTCCGGTATTGAGACCCTATGACTGATCTCAATACCGGAGAATAATAATGCTAGTGTGAAAGTAGCCTAAATGGACAAGAGTATTGGGACACCTACACATTACACTAAAAGCTACCTTTATGACATCTCATTCCAAATCCATAGCCATGAATAAAGAGTCGGTCGCCCTTTGCAGCTTAAACAGCATCCACTCTTCTACCAGGCCTTTCTACAAGATTTTAGAGTGTGTCTCTGGAATTTATGCACCATTTGTGAGGTCAGACACCGGTGTTCGACGAGAGGGCCTGGCTCACAATGTCCATTCTAGTTCATCCCAAAGATGTTTTGATGGGGTTGAGGTCAGGACTCTGTGCAGGCCAGTCAAGTTCTTTGATGCCAAACTCACCCCAATCATGCCTTTATGGATCTTGCTTTGTGCACTGGGGCACAGTCATGCTAGAACAGAAAAGGGCCTTCCCTAAACTGTTTGCACAATGTCTTAGGGTCCATTCACACGTACGTAAGTGTTCTGCGGCTCCGCAAAACACGGCCACTGGCAATGTGCATTCCGCAATTTGCAGACCGCACATCGCCGGCACTATAATAGAAAATGCCTAATCTTGTCCGCAATTGTGGACAAGAATAGGACATGTTCAATTTTTTTGCGGAAACTGAAGCACGGATGCGGAAGTGCAGATCCGCGGATGCGGATACGCAAATGCGGATGTGGACAGCACATTCCGGCCCCATTGAAAATGAAAGTGTCTGCACCCGTTTTTGCAAAATTGCGGAACGGATGCGGACCCATTTTGCGATGTGTTAATGGACCCTTAGTATGCTAAAGCATTATGATTTCCCTTCACTTGAACTAAGGAGCATAGACCAACACCTTAAAAACAAGGCCATAGTATTATCCCAAACTTTTACAGGCACAGTGCAGTCAGGCAGATAACATTCTCCTGGCATTTACCTTAGGGCTACTTTCACACCTGCGATCCGGTGCGGATCCGTCTTTTATCTGCACAGACGGATCCGCACCGATAATGCAAACGCTTGTATCCGTTCAGAACGGATCCGTTTGCATTATTCATTCAAAAAAAAAGTCTAAGTCAAAATGGATCCGTCCTGACTTACACTGAAAGTCAATGGGGGACGGATCCGTTTTCAATTGCACCATATTGTGTCAGTGAAAACGGATGGGCCCCTATTGACTCAAAAGCGGAACGGAGACCAAACGCAGCCAAACTTATGCATTCTGAACGGATCCTTATCCATTCAGACTGCATTGGGGCTGGACTGATCTGTTTTGGCCCGATTGTGAGAGCCCTGAAACAGATCTCACAGGCGGACCCAGAAACGCCAGTGTGAAAGTAGCCTAAACCGGACTCGTCCATGACTGCCAGATAGTGAAGCGATTCATCACTCCACAGAACACATTTACACTATAAAACTATATATAAGATATAAAACTCTGGAGTTATTGAGTCAGCAGAGTGTTAACAACTTATATACGCTATGCGCCTCAGCACTCATCAACTCACTCTGTAACCTTTCATAGCCTGCCGCATAGCCACTTTTTGGCTAAGTTGCTATGATTCTTAAACATTTCTACTTTACAATAAGGGTCCATTCACACGTCCGTATGTGTTTTGCGGATCCGCAAAACTCGGACACCAGCAATGTGCGTTCCACATTTTGCGAACCGCACATCGCTGGCACTCTCATAGAAAATGCCTTTTCTTGTCGCAATTGCGGACAAGAATAGGACATGTTCTATTTTTTTGCGAAACGGAAGTGCGGATCCGAGATTGTGGATCCGCAAATGCAGATGCGGACAGCACATTCCGGCCCCATTGAAAATGAATGGATCCGCACCTGTTTCGCAAAATATCGGTATGGATGCGGACCCATTTTGCGGACGTGTGAATGGACCCTAATACCACTCACAGTTGATTGTGGAATATCTAGGAGGGAATTTGACAATGTTGCGAATGCGGGTGGGGATTTGGCTTAGGACTACTCTTAAGGATGTCATCTGAGCGGCTCCCTTGTCACTACCTCTTGGAGTAGTCTCCATTCAGTGACTGATGACCCACATGGCACTAAGGGATCAGGCAAAATCATAATCAATGGATGAGCCAATAAGTAAGGCAGGCAGTGAGCATACCCTAAGACAGAGAAGTTGCAGTCAGGAGATAAACAGGCCACATGTTTTAAAGCCATTCCAGCCCACTAAATAAAGAGTTTTATATCTAACCTTCTTCACATCAAGAATGCTCTTGATCTCATACTCATCTCTGGAGAAGGAGCAGAAACAGAACCTCTGGAATATTAGTTGTACACCATTGGTTTGTAGAGAGAGACATGGAAGGAATTGGGGACAAGTAAAAAGGGTGTAAGGTGCAACTTGTAACACACAGGGTTAATTTGCTTCAAAACTTCAAAAGGGCATATGAATTGGGGTGCAAACTTGTAAGAATTTTCCTTTAGCCGGATGTTTCTGGAGGTCAGCTAGACTTTGCCTTCAGGAGAAAAGTGCCATGGTGCCTTGCATCTCCGATCTTCAAACTTATTTATGGAGGTAGTCACCTGGACCAAGGACAATTTAGTCTTCTGGCAGATCTGTAGGTAATCAGTAACTGTAGACTCGCAGGCTACTTTCACACTCGCGTTTGGTACGGATCCATCATGGATCTGCACAGACTGATCCGTTTAGATAATACAAACGCCTGCATCCGTTCAGAACGGATCAGTTTGTATTATCTTTAGGACCTCAGGACCACCGTATGCAGGATTGCGTCCTGGCGGCAGCCCTGTTATTCTGAGTGGACGCATATATGCGTCCTCTCGGGAGAGGCGAGATTTCCTGTGAACGCGCGCGCCCGTGTGCGCGCGTTCACAGGAACCGAAGGTAAGCGAGTTGGATCTGCAGCCTGCCAGCGGCGATCGTTCGCTGCCAGGCTGTAGATGCGACTTTTTAACCCCTAAAAGGTATATTAGACGCTGTTTTGATAACAGCGTCTAATATACCTGCTACCTGGTCCTCTGGTGGTCCTTTTTGCTTGGATCGACCACCAGAGGACACAGGCAGCTCTGTAATAAGTAGAACCAAACACCACTACACTACACCCCCCCCCCCCCCGACACTTATTAACCCCTTATTAACCCCTGATCACCCCATATTAGACTCCCTGATCACCCCCCTGTCATTGATCACCCCCCGTCATTGATCACCCCCCTGTAAGGGCTCCATTCAGACGTCCGTATGTGTTTTTGCGGATCCGATCCATGGATCCGCGGATCCGATCCATGGATCCGCGGATCCGCAAACACATACGGACGTCTGAATGGAGCCTTACAGGGGGTGATCAATGACATATAGCCCATATAGACTCCTGATCACCCGCTGTCATTGATCACCCCCCTTGTAAGGCTGGCTCCATTCAGAGGTCCGTATGTGTTTTTGCGGATCCACGGATCCATGGATCGTGATCTGCAAAACACATACGGACGTCTGAATGGAGCCTTACAGGGGGGTGATCAATGACAGGGGGGTGATCACCCATATAGACTCCCTGATCACCCCCCTGTCATTGTTCACCCCCCCCTGTCATTGATCACACCCCCCTGTAAGGCTCCATTCAGACGTCCGTATGTGTTTGCAGATCCGATCCATGATCCGTGGATCCGCAAAACACATACGGACCTCTGAATGGAGCCTTACAGGGGGGTGATCAATGACAGGGGGGTGATCACCCCATATAGACTCCCTGATCACCCCCTGTCATTGATCACCCTCCTGTAAGGCTCCATTCAGACGTCCGTATGTGTTTTGCGGATCCGATCCATGGATCCGTGGATCTGCAAAACACATACAACCTCTAAATGGAGACTTCTAGGGGGGTGGATCAATGACAGGGGGTGATCAATGACATGGTGGTGATCACCCCATATAGACTCCCTGATCACCCCCCTGTCATAGATCACCCACCTGTAAGGCTCCATTCAGACATTTTTTTGGCACAAGTTAGCGGAAATTGATATTTTTTTATTTTTTTGTTTTTTCTTACAAAGTCTCATATTCCACTAACTTGTGACAAAAAATAAAATCTCACATGAACTCACTATACCCCTCACAGAATCCAAATGCGTAAAAAAATTTTGACATTTATATTCCAGACTTCTTCTCACGCATTAGGGGTCCCTAAAATGCCAGGCAGTATAACTACCCCACAAGTGACCCCATTTTGGAAAGAAGACACCCCAAGGTATTTCGTGATGGGCATAGTGAGTTCATGTAAAATTTAATTTTTTGTCACAAGTTAGTGGAATATGAGACTTTGTAAGGAAAAATAAATAAATTAAAAAAAACTCATCATTTTCGCTAAATTGTGACAAAAATAAAAAGTTCTATGAAACTCGCCATGCCCCTCACGGAATACCTTGGGGTGTCTTCTTTCCAAAATGGGGTCACATGTGGGGTTATTATCTGCCCTGGCATTTTTGGGGCCCTAAAGCGTGAGAAGAAGTCTGGAATCCAAATGCCCTCCTAAAAGATACTCATTGGAATTTGGGCCCCTTTGCGCACCTATGCTGCAAAAAAGTGTCACACATGTGGTATCCTCGCTGTACTCAGGAGAAGTTGGGCAATGTGTTTTGGGGTGTCTTTTTACATATACCCATGCTGGGTGAGAGAAATATCATCTCTATAATGACAACTTTGTATAAAAAAAATGGGAAAAGTTGGTATATGTAAAAATAACACCACAAAACACATTGCCCTACTTCTCCTGAGTACGGCGATACCACATGTGTGACACCTTTTTTGCAGCCTAGGTGGGCAAAGGGGCCCAAATTCCAATGAGTACTTTTAGGATTTTACAGGGCATTTTTTACAACATTTGGATTCCAGACTTCTTCTCACGCATTAGGGCCCCTAAAATGCCCAGGGCAGTATAACTACCCCACAAGTGACCCCATTTTGGAAAGAAGACACCCCAAGGTATTCCGTGAGGGGCATGGCGAGTTCCTAGAATTTTTTATTTTTTAGTCACAAATTAGCGTAAAATGATGATTTTTTTTTATTTTTTTTCTTACAAAGTCTCATATTCCACTAACTTGTGACAAAAAATAAAACTTCCATGAACTCACTATGCCCATCACAAAATACCTTGGGGTGTCTTCTTTCCAAAATGGGTCACTTGTGGGGTAGTTATACTGCCCCTGGCATTTTAGGGGCCCTAATGCGTGAGAAGTAGTTTGAAATCAAAATGTGTAAAAAATGCCCTGTGAAATTCTAAAGTTGTTCTTTGGAATGTGGGCCCCTTTGCCCACCTAGGCTGCAAAAAAGTGTCACACATGTGGTATTGCCGTACTCAGGAGAAGTTGGGCAATGTGATTTTGGGGTGTCATTTTACATATACCCATGCTGGGTGAGATAAATATCTCGGTCAAATGCCAACTTTGTATAACAAAAATGGGAAAAGTTGTCTTTGGCTGAGATATTTCTCTCACCCCAGCATGGGTATATGTAAAAAGACACCCCAAAACACATTTCCCTACTTCATCCTAAGTACGGCGATACCACATATGTGACACTTTTTTGCAGCCTAGGTGGGCAAAGGGGCCCACATTCCAAAGAGCACCTTTAGGATTTTCACGGGCATTTTTTACACATTTTGATTTCAAACTACTTCCTCACGATTAGGGCCCCTAAAATGCCAGGGGCAGTATAACTACCCCACAAGTGACCCCCATTTGGTAAGAAGACAACCCCAAGGTATTTTCGTGGATGGGCATAGTGCGTTCAATGGAAGTTTTATTTTTGTCACTAGTTAGTGGAATATGAGACCTTTGTAGGGAAAAAAAATAAAAATAAAAAAAATCATCATTTTCCGCTAACTTGTGGACAAAAAATAAAAAGTTCTATGAACTCACTATGCCCATCAGCGAATACCTTAGGTTGTCTACATTTCCGAAATGGGGGTCATTTGAGGGGTTTATCTACTGTCCTAGGGCATGTAGAAACCTCAGGAAACAGGACAAGGTGCTCAGAAAGTCAGAGCTGCTTCAAAAAGCGGAAATTCACATTTTTGTACCATAGTTTGTAAACGCTATAACTTTTACCCAAACCATTTTTTTTTTACCCAAACATTATTTTTTTATCAAAGACATGTAGAACAATAAATTTAGAGAAAAATTTATATATAGATGTCGCTTTTTTTCACTGAAAGTGAAAAAAAATCGTTAAATTTCGATTAATAACAAAAAAAGTAAAAATGTCAGCAGTAATGAAATACCACCAAATGAAAGCTCTATTAGTGAGAAGAAAATGAGGTAAAATTCATTTGGGTGGTAAGTTGCATGACCGAGCAATAAACGGTGAAAGTAGTGTAGTGCAGAATTGTAAAAAGTGGTCTGGTCATTAAGGGTGTTTAAGCTAGGGGGGCTGAGGTGGTTAACATAGCCAAGACAGATCCGTCTTGAACACCATTGAAAGTCAATGGAGGACGGATCAGTTTTCTATTGTGTCATAGAAAACGGATCCGTCCCCACTGACTTACATTGTGCGTCAGAACGGATCCGTTTGCCTCAGTTTTCGTCAGACGGACACCAAAACGCTCCAAAGCCAAATGGAGACGGAACGGAGGCAAACTGATGCATTCTAAGCGGATCCTTATCTATTCAGAATGCATTAGGGTAAAACTGATCCGTTTTGGACCGCTTGTGAGAGCCCTGAACGGATCTCACAAACGGAAAGCCAGTGTGAAAGTAGCCTTAATGAACAGGTTGGCCAGTTGACTAGTGGAAGAAAATCTGGTCAGAATGCATAGACCATGGAAGCAGCAGACCAGCAGGGTTTTGTCTAGAGGACTTATTCTGAGTACACGTGGCACAGGAGATTACGTAGTTACAGCTATCTTGAGAAAGTGCAGGCCACTAATAGTGTTGGCAGATAAGGTTCAAAGACTTGCTAAGACCAGAGTGACGAGCTAGTTTAGACTTACAGTATGTTCCCATGCCAGGACTATCCTCCTCTTGGCCACATGAACATATGTTTTTCCTGGAAGAAAGTCTTTAACCAAGACAGGGGCTACAGAAATAATTTGATCTGGAGTGATGAGATGTTGCAGTTCTACAATCTGGTCTGCTGAGTCAATGGAGCATGAGAGAGGATCCGCCTTGATGTTCTTTTCTGCGAGCTTAAAGCGCAGAGCAAAGTGAAAGCATGCAAAAAACAGACCACTGGGCCTGCCCTGGATAGAGATGCTCAATTGAGGATGGAGACGCTTGGCAGTCTGGAGATAAAAAAAAGGTCACCTCTCCTCTAGCGCTAGATTATTTCCAGTGGTCCTATAGAGAATGAATCAGATGAGGGAAACAAGACCACCATTATTGGTATCAGTGGGTGTCCTAGCAGTCGACCCCCGCCAATCAGTTAGTTATCCCCTATGGATAGGAGATAACTACAAAACTTGACCCAACCCCTTTAAGAGCTGTCTTCCACTTGTCACTTTCACAGCTGCATATCAGGTTGTAGACATCTCAGAGATCCTACTTAGTGAAGATGCTGGCCCCATTGATCCTGTCAAAGTTTGGAATACAGTGGCAGAGAGTTTTAGATTTTTACAGTGACCTTGTTCAGACCTTGATAGAGTCGCAGAGAACATCCTTTTTTCCACACAAATAATTTAGCTCCAGCCAGGAAGAGAAACTTTAAGATGAATCCCCTAAATTCTCCTTAATGTAATCTGATATAGCTTTCTTCTCTGGATAAGACAACAGACACATCCAAGCTAACGAAAAGGGGTGGGGGGTTTTCCAGGCAGAAGATCAAAGGGGCAATCATAGGAACGATGCAGTCCCAGAATCTCGGATTCCTTCTTCTTAAATATGTCTGCATAGCTGGCATAGGCCAAAGGCAGGCGCTAAAGTCTTTGCGAGACCTGAGCCATGTCAAACCCAGCAACAGGGAGCTAGTTGACTTTGGGAGCACATAAAATTAAGTCTTCTTTGTATGTAAGGCCTCCTCCTGGAGATCCATAGGAACAGTAGTATAGTGGATGGATTCCAGAAGAGGTACTCCGGTAACAGAGAGCAAAACCAAAGCCTTCTCCAGGAGCACTGTGGGTATGCGGTTCTGAGTCAGTAAGGCCTGAAACAGGAAGTTGCCAGCTGAACCTGAGTACAGAAAGTCTTGATCAGAGAACCAATTGGCACCATAGAACAGGATAACTGTAGTCATTATCTTCAGAGAAGGGATATTGTCATCTAGAGTCACCTCTCCTATAGATCCTGGCCTGCCAATTTAGTTTTGATGTAACCTGCCAACCTGACAAGGACAGGGTATGGAATTAGATAGCATACTTCCCAAAAATTAAGTTGCCCTGGTGGAGACAGAGTAAGGACAATGCTGCAAAAGCTGACTGGCCAGGCTCTTTAAAGACCTTACATAGTGTCACCAGGAATTCTTCAAGGTTATAGGTCAGAGGATCCCCTCGCTCCCAGAGGAGTTTAGCCCAGGCCAACACTTCAGTGAACAGAAGTGACATCAGGAAAGCAATCTTGGTACGGCCGGAGGGGAAACTGGGTGGTCTGAAGTTCAAAATGGACAGGTACAGTGTAACGGAGCACCAAAGGCGCACTCGGTCTCCCATCAGCCGCAGACCTGCTGCTTAGCTTCGGGAGCGAGGATCTGTGTTTGGCCTCGTTCCCAGGGCGGCTTTGCTAGCTGGGAGGCTCCCTGTTCCTAGGTCTGCCTTGAGCGCCGAGCTGATCACTCAGTGCTCGACTTGTCTGTCTGTCGGTCATGTGACGCTGGCCAAGTCACATGACCCTCACTCCCCACTATAAATACAGGCGGCCTGCTGGCTACGGGTTGCCTGTGATTTTCATCCTATAGGCTGTGTACTTTATTGTTATTAAGCTATCTCTGGAATTGAACCTCGATCCGCCTCTTGACACCTCTTCTGCCTGCTCCCTGTACCTTGACACTACCTCTCGGATTTTGACCTCGGCTTGTTTACGGATTTGTCTTTGCCTCTTCCCTTGTTCTGACGTGACCTCCTGGACTGACCTCAGCTAGTTGACCCACCTCGCCTTCTGTTTTTGTTCTACCTCTTGTCCACTTATTGTAACTTCTCAGTGGCTGTCCTCTTCCCTGCTGTCTCTTTCTCTCTGCTTGCACTTAGTAGGTTAGGTACTGTCGCCCAGTTATGCTCCGTCACCTAGGGCGGGTGGTGCAAGTAGGCAGGGACAGGGTGGCAGCTCAGGGGGTGCACCTCCGCTCTATCTTGATTCCCGTGACTCTACCCGTGACAAAATCACAGACCCAAATTCAGCATAAACCCTATACAGAGCCTCACCGAACATGTGCAGGGTCTTTCTCAAATAGTACAGGAACTTGGGGAGAGACTACAAGTTCAGGAGACCGTCTGAACTCCCCCTATTCTTGCTCCCGCCACCGTTCAGGTGGAACTTCACATTAAATTGCCCGATCGGTTTTCGGGTGACCGCCGAAGTTTTTTAGCTTTCAAGGAAAGCTGTAAACTTTATTTTCGACTACGACCCCACTCCTCCGGCCCTGACCCACAGAGGGTTGGTATTATAATTTCCTTACTTCAAGGGGACCCCCAGGAATGGGCCTTTTCTTTACCACCAGATTCACCTTGTCTTAGCTCTGTGGACCTCTTTTTCCTGGCGTTAGGGGTTCTTTATGATGAACCTGACCGAGCCTGTGTGGCAGAATCCAATCTTAAGGTGCTCACTCAGGGAAATCGTCCCGTGGAGGATTATTGTACACAGTTTCGCAAGTAGTGTGTTCCTTCAGGCTGGAATGAACCCGCGCTCAAATGTCAATTTAGGGCAGGCTTGACTGAAAAGTTAAAGGATATGTTGGTTTGTTATCCCTGTCCTGACTCTTTAGAGGAGACCATGACGCTAGCCATCAGACTAGATAGACAGATCAGAGAGAGACAGCGGGAGCATTTGTTTTCTCCTCATACCCTTCTTCAACCTGAGACTCTCCTTCTTGAAACCAGGATGGAAGCCCACTCAGACGAGCCCATGCAACTCGGGATGACGCGAAGAAAACTACGTCGTCGTCGTCGCGGCTCTTGTTTTTATTGTGGGGATCCCGAACACTGGATTCATCAGTGTCCTAAAGCTCCGCCTTCTGGAAAATCATCCAAGTCTGAGGGATTCAAGGACAAGGTACTCCCGGAGGTGGTAAGAAGTAAACCATTGCTGCCGGTTTCTATTGCCTTTGGGGTCTTAAAGGGGTCAGGAAATGCCTTTGTGGATTCAGGGTCAGCTTTTAGTTTTATTGATTACAAATTCGTTGATCAGATGGGAATTCCTATACTAGAATTACCCACCCCGATCCAGGTTGTCGCCATCGATTCTACCCCCCTGCTAGGGGGCACAGTAAAACTCCGTACTCCGGAGGTTACCCTATCTGTAGGGATCTGCCACTCTGAGAAATGTTCCTTCTTTGTTTTAGAGAATCTTCCAGTTCAGGTAGTCCTTGGTATAACCTGGCTTCAGCAACACAATCCGGTCATTAACTGGAGTTCGGGCGAGTTAGAGAGATGGGGGCCTAACTGTAAGTCTTGCTCAACCGTAGTTCAAGCTGGGGTCTCATCAGATATTGCTCATTTTATTGCTGATTATTCAGATGTTTTTTCCACCACTGAGACAGATACTCTCCTCCCCATAGGTCTTATGACTGTGTTATTAACTTGATACCTGAGTCCAAATTTCCAGAAGGACGAATTTATAATCTGAGGGGTTGAGTCAGCACAACCTGCCTGCAGGTGCACATCACTATGGCGAACTACATACACAAACGGAAAATGCAAATGTGATCGCACACTGCATCCAGCACTCTGCCCTCCATGCTGGATGAGACATTGGTTTATATTTTGGCCAAAGCATAGTAAGCCACTCACCGCGTCAAGGTCGTCTCAATTGAGTGGTCCCTAACTCTTGTTCCTACCTGTTCATGGGCCATGACAGCCACATAAAATCCAGGGAATGCAGGTCAGCATGCAAGCCAAGTACACTTTGCTTGTAACCCCGTCCGGTGCCATTACAGCTTTCATCGGATCCAGGGATGCAAGTACCAACATGCATGCTGAACCCACCATATACTTCTCCTGGAGCCAGATGGCCAATGGTAGGTTCTATATAAGCAGACTCAGTTTTATACTGACTTTAAAACCAGCCTCCAGGACAGATTAACTGGTCAGGTGTGCTTGACTCAAAGGAGATCGCCACGCCTCCAATATATGCTACAAAGAAAAAATATAAGGGGTTGAGTCAGCACAACCTGCCTGCAGGTGCACATCACTATGGCGAACTACATACACAAACGGAAAATGCAAATGTGATCGCACACTGCATCCAGCACTCTGCCCTCCATGCTGGATGAGACATTGGTTTATATTTTGGCCAAAGCATAGTAAGCCACTCACCGCGTCAAGGTCGTCTCAATTGAGTGGTCCCTAACTCTTGTTCCTACCTGTTCATGGGCCATGACAGCCACATAAAATCCAGGGAATGCAGGTCAGCATGCAAGCCAAGTACACTTTGCTTGTAACCCCGTCCGGTGCCATTACAGCTTTCATCGGATCCAGGGATGCAAGTACCAACATGCATGCTGAACCCACCATATACTTCTCCTGGAGCCAGATGGCCAATGGTAGGTTCTATATAAGCAGACTCAGTTTTATACTGACTTTAAAACCAGCCTCCAGGACAGATAAACTGGTCAGGTGTGCATGTTGGTACTTGCATCCCTGGATCCGATGAAAGCTGTAATGGCACCGGACGGGGTTACAAGCAAAGTGTACTTGGCTTGCATGCTGACCTGCATTCCCTGGATTTTATGTGGCTGTCATGGCCCATGAACAGGTAGGAACAAGAGTTAGGGACCACTCAATTGAGACGACCTTGACGCGGTGAGTGGCTTACTATGCTTTGGCCAAAATATAAACCAATGTCTCATCCAGCATGGAGGGCAGAGTGCTGGATGCAGTGTGCGATCACATTTGCATTTTCCGAATTTATAATCTGTCCAGTCCTGAGCGCAAGTCCATGAAAGACTACATCCAGGAGAGTCTCAAGAAGGGACATATTAGGCCTTCCACCTCTCCCCTGGGAGCAGGATTCCTTTTCGTTAAAAAGAAAGACGGTGGTCTCAGGCCCTGCATTGACTACAGAAATTTGAATAAAATTACTATTAGGAATCAGTATCCCATCCCATTGATTCCTGATTTGTTTAACCAGATTTTGGGTGCTTCTTGGTTTTCTAAATTTGATTTGAGAGGAGCTTATAACCTAGTTCGTATTAAGGAGGGAGATGAGTGGAAAACTGCTTTTAATACTCCAGAGGGACACTTTGAGTATCTGGTTATGCCATTCGGTCTTTGCAATGCCCCAGCTGTGTTTCAGAATTTCATGAATGATATTTTTAGAGAACTTATTGGCAAAGTGATGATTGTTTATCTCGATGATATTCTTGTCTTTTCACCTGACTGGGATTCTCATGTGTCTCACATCAGACTGGTTCTTAAAATCTTCAGGGAGAACCATTTGTCTGTTAAATTAGAGAAATGTGTATTTGGAGTTCAAGAGATCCCCTATCTTGGTTATATTCTTACTCCTCATTCATTTAAAATGGATCCCAGTAAGGTTCAGGCTATCCAAGACTAGGTAAGACCATCCTCCTTAAAGGCACTCCAAAGTTTTTTAGGATTCGCCAATTTTTACAGTAAATTCATAAAGAATTTTTCTGTTATTGCCAAACCCCTCACGGATCTAACCAAAAAAGGTTTGGATCTGGTTAACTGGTCGTTGGAGGCCTGTCGAGCCTTTGATACCCTAAAATTTTTTTTCCAAATGGCTCCAGTCTTGGTTCAGCCCGATACCGAGGAACCTTTTGTGGTGGAGGCTGATGCCTCAGAGGATGGTGTGGGGGCCGTCCTTTCACAGGGGTCCTCTAACCTCACTAATTTAAGGCCATGCGCCTACTTCTTTCGCAAGTTCTCTCCTTCGGAGAGAAATTACGATATTGGAAACCACAAGTTACTGGCCATTAAATGGGTATTTGAGGAGTGGAGGCATTTTTTAGAAGGGGCTAGACACCGTATTACTGTTCTCACTGATCATAAGAACTTAGTGTTTCTTGAGGTGGCCAAACGCCTTAATCGTAGACAAGCTAGAAGGGCCCTGTTTTTTACTAGTTTTAACTTTTCTGTTACTTTCAGACCAGAAAGTAAAAATGTTAAGGCAGATGCCTTGTCCCGGAGTTTTAATGCCATCCAACCTCCTGATACCCCCCCCCCCCCCGGCCCATTGTAGAAAGGCCTATTCTTGTCCGCAAAACGGACAAGAATAGGACATGCTATATTTTTTTTGCGGGGCCACGGAACAGTGCAACGGATGCGGACAGCACATGGAGTGCTGTCCGCATCTTTTGCGGCCCTATTGAAATGCGGCTCGGATGCGGACCACAAAAACGGTCGTGTGCATGAGGCCTTAGTAGGGTTGTTGCGGGTATCGAAATTTCGATACCCAATCAATACTTACCGGAATTTCCATTTTTTTCGATACTGGGCTGCGCTGCTGCGCAGTCTAGTATCACAGAACATGAGCGCGCAGTTGTCGGCGCGCTCATGTTCCCTCAGCAGCACAGGGGAGAAGGGAGCAGTCTCTCCCTCCCCCTGTGCTGCTGCTGCTACCAATGAGAAGAAAGAGGCGGGCGCACTGCGCCATTAATGATAGGACTTTTCCTGGGTCCAGACTTTAAGTTAGCAGGCTACACAGAGCGGCGCCCAGAGATGTCCCAGCACTTACTATTATTCCTGGGCGCCACTCTGTTCGCCTGCTGTGCCCCATTACTGTCTCCATATGCTAATTACTATCAGAGCAATGGGGAGGAGACATCAGCTTCTCTAGTGGGCGTTCCTTCTCTCTGCGCTGCGATTGGACAGCGCTACAGCCCGGGAGAAGGAACGCCCACTAGAGAAGCTGATGTCTCCTCCCCATTGCTCCAATAGTAATTAGCATATGGAGCAGGAGACAGTAATAGGGCACAGCGGGCGAACGGAGCGGCGCCCAGGAATAATACTAAGTGCAGGGAAATGCCGGCAGCAGAATCGTATAGCCGGCACCCTGCCTCTGACAGGGAGCTGCGATCACCTGAGGGGTTAACTGCCGCTGATCTACTGCCAGTACCCGCCTTAATTATCATTGGTGGCGCAGTGCACCCTCCTCCCCTCAACCCCCCACCCCATTAAAATCATTGGTGGCGCAGTGCGCCCCCCCTCATCCCCCCACCCCATTAAAATCATTGGTGGTGCAGTGCACCCTCCCCCCCTCAACCCATTAAAATCATTGTGCAGTGCACCCCCCCCCTCCCCATTCACACAGTGCACCCGCTCCTCTCAACTCCCCAGTATTTAAATCATTGGTGGCAGTGGCCACAGGGTCCCCTCCTCTTCATTGGTGGCAGTGGCATTTTCTGATCGGAGCCCCAGCAGTGTAATTCTGGAGCTCCTATCGGTTACCATGGCAGCCAGGACGCTACTGAAGCCCTGGCTGCCATAGTCAGCCTCCTGCTGCTGTGTGCACTATGCACAGGGCAGCAGGGAGAGTGTGAAGTCCTATTCACCCTGATAGAGATCTGGCAACTGAAATTTAATGTTGATAAGTGCAAGATAATGCACCTGGGACGTAAAAACCCAAGAGCAGAATATAAAATCAGTGATACAGTCCTAACCTCAGTATCTGAGGAAAGGGATTTAGGGGTCATTATTTCAGAAGACTTAAAGGTAGGCAGACAATGTCATAGAGCAGCAGGAAATGCTAGCAGAATGCTTGGGTGTATAGGGAGAGGAATTACCAGTAGAAAGAGGGAGGTGCTCATGCCGCTCTACAGAGCACTAGTGAGACCTCATTTGGAGTATTGTGCTCAGTACTGGAGACCATATCTCCAGAAGGATATTGATACTTTGGAGAGAGTTCAGAGAAGAGCTACTAAACTGGTACATGGATTGCAGGATAAAACTTACCAGGAAAGATTAAAGAACCTTAACATGTATAGCTTGGAAGAAAGACGAGACAGAGGGGATATGATAGAAACTTTTAAATACATAAAGGGAATCAACAAGGTAAAAGAGGAGAGAATATTTAAAAGAAGAAAAACTGCTACAAGAGGACATAGTTTTAAATTAGAGGGGCAAAGGTTTAAAAGTAATATCAGGAAGTATTACTTTACTGAGAGAGTAGTGGATGCATGGAATAGCCTTCCTGCAGAAGTGGTAGCTGCAAATACAGTGGAGGAGTTTAAGCATGCATGGGATAGGCATAAGGCCATCCTTCATATAAGATAGGGCCAGGGGCTATCCATAGTATTTAGTATATTGGGCAGACTGGATGGGCCAAATGGTTCTTATCTGCCGACACATTCTATGTTTCTATGTTTCTATGAATAGGACAAGGGAATAGAAAATCCCAGGTTCTGGCCCCTAAGGGGGGAAATAGTTATTAAATAAAAAGTGTGAATTATTATTTTTTTTTTTTTAAAACCCCACCTAAATATTAAGTATAAAATCACCCCCTTTCCCAATTTCCCATATAAAATATATAAACAATAAATAAATAAACATACATATCACATATCGCCACGTCAGAAAAGTCCAAACTATTAAAATATTAAAAAAATCTATGCGGTGAACGCCGGAACTGAAAAAATAAATAAATAAAAACTGCGTGATTCGACATTTTTTAAAATGCGGAATGCACGTGGCTTTTTTGGTTTATTTTTTTGCGTGGTATCGAATGGTATCGGGTATCGCAATACTTTTTTATGGTATCGAAATCTAATAAAAAATATGGTATCGCAACAACTCTAGGCCTTAGTCTACTCTTTGAACATATCCTGTAAACCCAACTTGGGTGGGCCAGCATGGTCCATGGGCTACTCCTAAAGGTGTTATCTAAGTGGCCACCCTGGTCCTTAGCCTTTCTCCCTTGTAAAGGAATCTTGGAGTTGTTTTAGCTCAGTGGCAGCTGACCCATGGGGGAGATGGGGGGTCAAGAGAAGCATGTGCGTGGCACCAAGGGATCTAGTAATACTGTAGTCAGTGTACGAGCCAGGATCAGGACAGACTGTGCACATAAGTCCAAAGCTCGGGGCAGGCAGCAAAGTTTCAAATCCAGTAAACAGGCATAGGCAAACAAAATTATAGCACACTGTAGCAGGACATCTGGGAAACCAATTGCTCAGGCACCTTCCCACAGGGGAAAGTTCCTTAAATACACAGAGGTGAACAGCCATAGGCTGGAGACTAGGGCACATGCAGGCTGGACCTTCAAAAGCTGGAGAGAGTGCACACTTATCCTAAGGCAGAGAGGCTTCAGGCAGGAAGTGAACAGACCACATAGGCCTGGAGCCAGGTAGACAAGCAGCATCAGTGCTCCAGTGGCCATGCTCACTGGGAAGACACAGGAGGAGGCCAGGTGATACGGATAACTGGAGCTGACAGAGCATCTAAGTGAGTATCCTGGTAGCTATGTCCACCGGGAACAGGGGAGCACCAGCTGGCACGGACCACCAACATTACACATTACAATTATTTGTTGCAATAGTGGCACACTATTACAATACCATGCTTGAATTCAGTGAGCTCTTTAGAACGACCCATTCTGTCACAAATGTTTGTAAAGGCAGACTGCATGACTAGCTTCTTGGTTACATACACCTGTGGCAATGAGACTAAATGAAACAACTGAATGCATTGATAAAGAGGAGCGTCCCAATACTTCTGTCTATATACACCCACAAGTGAAAGGTCCCTCACACAAGTGATAACACATATCTGTAAAGTCCTGCTCCTCTAAATGTGGTGGCGGTGGCCATACCTCTGGAAACTGGTGGTGGGTGTGAGGGCCGTGCCCATATACATGTACAGTTGTGTTCAAAATTATTCAACCCCCACTGAAATTGAGTGTTTTGGCCAGTTTGACATTGATTTTGATCATTTCAGTCATCTTGTTTACAATTAAATCAAAGAGGCACTTGTAAGTCAGACAAATATAACATAACATTTATAATGAAATAACCACAAATGTATTTTCTGTGCTCACATCATTATCAGTTTTATTCAACCCCCAAGTGACATTCAATCTTAGTACTTAGTACAACATCCTTTTCCAGTTATAACAGCTTTTAAACGTGAAGCATAGCTTGACACAAGTGTCTTGCAGCGATCTACGGGTATCGTCGCCCATTCTTCATGGGCAAAAGCCTCCAGTTCAGTCACATTCTTAGGCTTGCGCGCTGCAACTGCTTTCTTTAAGTCCCACCAGAGGTTCTCAATTGTATTTAAGTCTGGTGACTGCGATGGCCACTTCAAAATGTTCCAGCCTTTAATCTGCAACCATGCTCTAGTGGATTTGGAGGTATGCTTGGGATCATTGTCCTGTTGAAAGGTCCAACGTCTCCCAAGCCTCAGGTTTGTGACGGACTGCATCACATTTTCATCCAATATCTCCTGGTACTGAAGAGAATTCATGGTACCTTGCACACGCTGAAGCTTCCCTGTACCTGTAGAAGCAAAACAGCCCCAAAGCATCATTGACCCCCCCGCCATGCTTCACAGTAGGCAAGGTGTTCTTTTCTTCATAGGCCTTGTTCTTCCTCCTCCAAACATAGCGTTGATCCATGGGCACAAACAGTTCTAATTTTGTTTCATCAGTCCACAGAACACTATTCCAAAACTTTTGTGGTTTGTCCACATGACTTTTGGCATACTGCAGTCGACTCTTCTTATTCTTTGGAGACAGCAAGGGGGTGTGCCTGGGAGTTCTGGCATGGAGGCCTTCATTACGCAGTGTGCGCCTTATTGTCTGAGCTGAAACTTCAGTACCCACATCTGACAAATCTTTTTTCAGTTCCTCAGCAGTCACACGGGGACTTTTCTCCACTTTGCGCTTCAGGTAGCGCACAGCAGTCGAAGTCAGCATCTTCTTTCTGCCACAACCAGGTAGCGTTTCAACAGTGCCCTTTGCCTTGAATTTGCGAATGATGCTTCCTATGGTGTCTCTTGGTATGTTTAACATCTTTGTAATCTTCTTATAGCCATTGCCCTTCCTGTGAAGAGAAATCACCTCTTCTCTGGTCTTCCTGGACCATTCTCTTGACTTCACCATGTTTGTTAACACACCAGTAAATGTCTAGAAGGAGCTGAGTATCACAGTCCTTTTAAAGAGGACCTTTCACCAGAAGAAAGTATCTAAACTGACTATACAGACGTGTAGAGCGGCACCCAGGGATCCCCCTGCACTTACTGTTATCCCCGGGCGCCGCTCCGTTCTCCGGTTATAGCCTCCGGTATGTTCGTAGTTAGGCTCCACCCAGGGGAACCTGCCGGCGTCTCTTTCTCCTATGCTGTAGCGCTGGCCAATCGCAGCGCTCAGCTCATAGCTAGGGGGATCCCTGGGCGCCGCTCTACACGTCTGTATAGTTAGTTTAGATACTTTCTTCTGGTGAAAGGTCCTCTTTAAATCTGCCTAATTGGTGCTTATTATGCTTGATTGCTGCTCCTTGACATCCACAGGTGTTTTCAATACCTGATCGAAAACACTTGAATGAACCTCTGTTCTTAAGAGTGGTAGTCTTTAAGGGGTTGAATAATTGTGTCAATGAAGAAATCACAAAAAAAACATTTAATACTGTATTACAAAAACAATTGATTTCATTTTAGTTGCATTTGGTTCTTTAAAAAGTCCTTGTAAGATTTCATTCTGAACACAATTACAAATGTACACTAAATTCCCTAAAACCCTTTACAGCATTGGGGGTTGAATAATTTTGAACACAACTGTACACACTTGTATAGTCCTGCAACCTCCTCCCCGTATGTGAGGTGGCAGTGTATATCTACTCGGGGAAAACAGTGGGTGCTACATATACATTATAGATGTACACACTTGTTTTGTCTTGCTTCCTTGTCCCCTATATGAGCGGCAGCAGTATGTACAGTTCATCCAGGGACTGACATTTTACAGTCAGGTCCATAAATATTGGGACATCGACACAATTCTAAAATTTTTGCTCTATACACCACCACAATGGATTTGAAATGAAACGAACAAGATGTGCTTTAACTGCAGACTGTCAGCTTTAATTTGAGGGTATTTACATCCAAATCAAGTGAGCGGTGTAGGAATTACAACAGTTTGCATATGTGCCTCCCACTTGTTAATTGACCAAAAGTAATGGGACAATTGGCTTCTCAGCTGTTCCATGGCCAGTGTGTGTTATTCCCTTATTATCCCAATTACAATGAGCAGAATAAAAGGTCCAGAGTTCATTTCAAGTGTGCTATTTGCATTTGGAATATGTTGCTGTCAACTCTCAAGATGAGATTCAAAGAGCTGTCACTATCAGTGAAGCAAGCCATCATTAGGCTGAAAAAACAAAACAAACCCATCAGAGAGATAGCAAAAACATTAGGCGTGGCCAAAACAACTGTTTGGAACATCCTTAAAAAGAAGGAATGCACGGTGAGCTCAGCAACACCAAAAGACCCGGGAGACCACGGAAAACAACTGTGGTGGATGACCGAAGAATTCTTTCCCTGGTGAAGAAAACACCCTTCACAACAGTTGGCCAGATCAAGAACACTCTCCAGGAGGTAGGTGTATGTGTGTCAAAGTCAACAATCAAGAGAAGACTTCACCAGAGTGAATACAGAGGGTTCACCACAAGATGTAAACCATTGGTGAGCCTCAAAAACAGGAAGGCCAGATTAGAGTTTGCCAAACGACATCTAAAAAAGCCTTCACAGTTCTGGAATAACATACTATGGACAGATGAGACAAAGGTCAACTTGTACCAGAGTGATTAGAAGAAAAGAGTATGAAGAAGGAAAGGAACTGCTCATGATCCTAAGCATACCACCTCATCAGTGAAGCATGGTGGTGGTAGTGTCATGGTGTGGGCATGTATGGCTGCCAATGGAACTGGTTCTCTTGTATTTATTGGTGATGTGACTGCTGACAAAAGCAGCAGGATGAATTCTGAAGTGTTTCGGGCAATATTATCTGCTCATATTCAGCCAAATGCTTCAGAACTCATTGGACGGCACTTCACAGTGCAGATGGACAATGACCCAAAGCATACTGCAAAAGCAACCAAAGAGTTTTTTAAGCGAAAGAAGTGTAATCTTATGCAATGGCCAAGTCAATCACCTGACCTGAATCCGATTGAACATGCATTTCACTTGCTGAAGATAAAACTGAAGGGAAAATGCCCCAAGAACAAGCAGGAACTGAAGACAGTTGCAGTAGAGGCCTGGCAGAGCATCACCAGGGATGAAACCCAGCGTCTGGTGATGTCTATGCGTTCCAGACTTCAGGCTGTAATTGACTGCAAAGGATTTGCAACCAAGTATTAAAAAGTGAAAGTTTGATTTATGATTATTATTCTGTCCCATTACTTTTGGTTCCTTAGCAAGTGGGAGGCACATATGCAAACTGTGGTAATTCCTACACCGTTCACCTGATTTGGATGTAAATACCCTCAAATTAAAGCTGACAGTCTGCAGTTAAAGTACATCTTGTTCGTTTAATTTCAAATCCATTGTGGTGGTGTATAGAGCCAAACATGTTAGAATTGTGTTGATGTCCCAATATTTATGGACCTGACTGTATAAGCAGCATCCCGCTCCTTATAATAAGCCAGTCCCCAGGAGGAACATTTGCCGGAAGCCCCAGTGGAGCGGAGCAGAGTATGGGAGTGTCAGTGGCTCTATACACCACCACAATGGATTTGAAATGAAACGAACAAGATGTGCTTTAACTGCAGACTGTCAGCTTTTTGAGGCTCACCAATGGTTTACATCTAGTGGTCAACCCTCTGTATTCACTCTGGTGAAGTCTTCTCTTGATTGTTGACTTTGACACACATACACCTACCTCCTGGAGAGTGTTCTTGATCTGGCCAACTGTTGTGAAGGGTGTTTTTTTCACCAGGGAAAGAATTCTTCGGTCATCCACCACAGTTGTTTTCCGTGGTCTTCCGGGTCTTTCAGTGTTGCTGAGCTCACCGGTGTGTTCCTTCTTTTTCAGAATGTTCCAAACAGTTGTTTTGGCCATGCCTAATGTTTTTGCTATCTCTAATGGGTTTGTTTTGTTTTTTCAGCCTAATGATGGCTTGCTTCACTGATAGTGACAGCTCTTTGGATCTCATCTTGGGAGTTGACAGCAACAGATGACAAATGCAAATAGCATACTTGAAATGAACTCTGGACCATTTATCTGCTCATTGTAATTGGGATAATGAGGGAATAACACACACCTGGCCATGGAACAGCTGAGAAGCCAATTGTCCCATTACTTTTGGTCCCTTAACAAGTGGGAGGCACATATGCGAACTGTTATAATTCCTACACCGTTCACCTGATTTGGATGTAAATACCCTCAAATTAAAGCTGACAGTCTGCAGTTAAAGCACATCTTGTTAGTTTCATTTCAAATCCATTGTAGTGGTGTAGAGGAAAAAATGTTAGAATTGTGTCAATGTCCCAATATTTATGGACCTGACTGGTAAGTGCTGTGGCCAGGCCAGTTGTAGAAGATAAATGTCTCTTTTTACTTAAGTGTAGAATGGGAGTTGCAGTACATCCAACAATATCAAGGCACAGATCCAAGGCAAATCACAGTGTAGTCTGTTCCCAATAGCTGTACATAGGAAAACAGCAACAATGATAGTAGGAATAATAGTCCCTGAGCTCCTTTTAAACATTTTGCAACCTTTCCAAGATGATCACAGGCATGCAAAAACCTGAAAAATGTGGTAGGCGTCCCGGACTACAAACTATTCACACACATAGCAAGAAAGTGTGGTAGGCGGCAGAGACTACAAATCATCTACATGCAAAAAGTCTCACAATCTGCTGTGCAATCCCCAGATTGAGGGATGCAGATCGTCAAACAGTTGGCAAAACCATTATATAAGTGTGAAAGGTGGTGTTAACTGTTAATCCTTGCACAAGCAGCAAAGTCTATATTGGCCAAAAAACAGCGAATACCCTGCTAGCACACACAACCTTGTGTTCCTGGACAGTCTATGACTGTTCTCTCCAGATTTCTCTCAGGGATTATTCTCTAAACAGGAATGATGTTTCTCTTGGAGCTGAAATAGCATTTGCCCTGAACGAGGCAGAGCTAAACTGAAGTGGCTGATATACTAGCTGAAAACTCACTAGAAAGCTCCTCCCTCAGACGGGAAAGCGAATTCCCTCTGCTACAGACAGCTTTTGGGAATACAAATAGGATTAAGTAACATCAAATCAAGAACGATTTGCAAGTACCGTATTCTGGGGAACTGCACATTCAGCTGATGCTCAAACACTGAAAGAGGGAGCAGGATTGCACAAACCAGGGAATAGATTGTCAAACACTCGCAGTGGCTGAGTTTGTGGTGGTCCAAAGCTAAGCTGAGTACCGCGGACACTGTCAAGGTGTCAGAATGTGTTGCTTCTCTCCAGAGGGGTTCACAGAGTCAGTTTACAGTAAACCAGTGTGCTTCTTTACTGGAGGAACTCAAGTGCTAATTAATACAGGCTTCTCCAGTCTCCTCCTTGGCAGAAGAAAGTTCTGTGCTGAGGAAAGGCCTGAGTTAGCTGTCCCTCTCTCTCTCTCAGAAGGCTGGTACCCTGGCCAAAGGGTTTGGTGGCCCAGGGTGTGTCTCAGTCCTCAGTACTCTGGCTGACCCTCTGGTCAAAGGGCTGGTGATCCAGGGTCTGTGGCACAGTATTGCAGTCTCAGTGTTCTTCTGGACACTCGTGCAGTTTCTTCCGGTAAACACTGGTCCCCGTCTTCAGACAAATAGGAGCTCTAACTGCTCTCCTTATATACAATTTCTAACTGAACTAGAACCTTCTAGTGGGAGGGGTGGATTGGAGAATCACAGCCTAACAGAAACAATGTAGCAATTTCAGTCTGTCATAGATGTGAACAGAGTTGCAATACAAGTTTATAGAAATGACTAAGCAGTTTTTCCCAACATAAACAAGTCTTTATGCGTAAACAACAGAGCTAAACCAGACAGTCAAAAGGTCAGTGTGTCTATTTTTTTCCTTCCAAAACTTTGCATAGTCCCTTATAGTAGCTGTAGAAGATTTCTAACTTCTCAGTGCATAGATAGAAAGTGCCAAAGTCTCTCAGTACTAACTGGCTGTGCATTAATCCTTTCAACAGTGCAGTACAGATATAGTGCAATAACTGCAAATAAACAGGACATATTACAAAATAAAAAATATAAAATGCAGTTCAACAATATAAAACAGTATAATTGTAAACAATGGCATAAATCATAGTGCAAGTTAACCCTTTCAAGTTGAACAAAGACGACTGTGATAGTGATAAGATGAGCAAGGAAGCCCCTACCTAAGGAGTTAAACTAAATAGCAAGTATGTGAAGGCAGTGGTTATGGATGGAGAGGGAGTATGGGATTTCAATGCAGGAATGGTCATGCAGATCATGGGAAATATAGTTTATCTTTTAATACTAGTGGAGTGAATCTTTTGAAGAGGTGCATGCAAACAATGGTGTCATGAGACACAGGGAAAAAAAACTGCAGTAAAGGACACAAGGCATTTGTGAGAATATATTTTTGGTATGCAAATTTTTTAGGGAAGTCCGATTTAGTGAAACTAGCCTTTAGTTTCACACTAGCGTTAGACTGCTCCCTGCCGGAGATGGATCCGCCATTGCCAGACACTAGCTGATACCCATCGGCCCCATTAACTATAATAGGGACAGGCGGACATCTGGCCACAAATGGCAATGCAGTGGTTTTCGTCCAGCCAATTCTCAGCATATTTGCTGGGTTGCGGCCGGATCTCTGCTGGTCTCAATTATAGTTCATCTTAAGCTTCTGACAATGCCGTAATGCAGAGAGAACAGCCTGCTGGATCTAAAAGCGCTAGTGTGAAACTAGCCTTAACCTTTTGAGCATTATTTTATGCTTCCAAACACATGCCTTTTATTTGTGGATGCTGACTGCTCAGCTTTCTAAGCACGGCTCAATAATGCTATTCATATCAGTTGACATGTTAGGAAAGTTAAGTATGCAAGCAAGTCATGTAAAGCTGTAACAATGATACGCAGGGAAACTCAATAACCCTATTGATTCAGAAGTATGTATTTTATATCCAATAATGTATATATGGTATGTATAAACCTTAAAGAGGACCTTTCACTACAATAAAAAATCTAAACTAAGCATACAGACATGGAGAGTGGCGCCCATGGATCTCCCTGCACTTACTATTATCCCTGGGCGCCGCTCCGTTCTCCCGGTATAGGCTCCGGTATCTTCATAGTTAGGCTCCACCCAGGGGAACCTGCCGGCGTCTCCTTCTCCCAGGCTGTAGTGCTGGCCAATCGCAGCGCTCAGCTCATAGCCTGAGAGTTTTTTTTTTCTCTCAGGCTATGAGCTGAGCGCTGCGATTGGCCAGCGCTACAGCCTGGGAGAAAGAGACGCTGGCAGGCTCCTCCCAGTTGAGCAGAAAATATGAAGATACCGGAGCGGCGCCCAGGGATAATAGTAAGTGCAGGGAGATCCCTGGGTGCCACTCTCCATGTCTGTATGCTTAGTTTAGATTTTTTAGTGTAGTGAAAGGTCCTCTTTAAAATGGTTACCTAACTATATCAATAATCAAAGTACGTGGGCTCATCAGGGGTCATTGGCATGCGTTGGAACTGTTCAATACAAGATTTAGCAAAACGGATAAAGAAAGTGACCCTAGAGTTTTGCCAAGGGGATCTGTTAGGCTACATGCACACGAACGTTAGGGCTCCGTGCCCGTGCTGCAAATTGCGGTCCGCAATGCACGGGCACAGACCGTGGGGCAGCCAAAATTGGATCGCGGACCCATTCACTTGAATGGGGTCTGCGATCCGCATCCGACGGTCCGCACCGCAAACAAGTAGTGCATGCGCTGCTTTTTTGAGCACCACGGAAGCACTCCGTAGTGCTTCCGTGGGATTCCAATCCGTGTCTCAGTTCCGCAAAAAAGCAGCACATGCACTATTTTTTTTGCTGTGCGGGACCGTCGGATGCGGATCGCGGACCCCATTTCAAGGGAATGGGTCCGCGATCCTCAGGCGGCTGCCCCACTGTCTGTGCCCGTGCATTGCGGACCGCAATTTTGCAGCACGGGCACTCCGTAGTGCTTCTGTGGGGTTCCGATCCGTGCCTCCCGTTCAGCATCTCCGCTGGATTGTGGACCCATTCAAGTGAATGGGTTCACAGCTGTGATGCGGAATGCACACGGCTGGTGCCCGGGTATTGCGGATCCCGCTGTATGCGGGCCGCAAACAGCCACGGGGGGCACACGGTCGTGTGCATGTAGCCTTACGCTGGTGACCCATGATCTATGGGTCCATGACCTATCCTGGTAATTTTATTTGTAATTGAGGTAAAGAGTCAATAAATTTTTCTTACAAAAAGTAGCCCACAAGGCTAAATCCAAAGGGAACCTGACAGTGTTTCACTCATGAAACCTTTTTAGGCAAAGTCACCAACAAAAGCCAACTACTTTACAATAAGGAATGAAATTAACTTTGTTCTGCAAGGTTTTCTAGATTTCACAAGCCCTGCACCCTTCTACAGCAAGTGTTCTTGTGCCATCAGCACAGGGATCCCATCCAAATGATTGCTGCTGATTGAGGGGCATGTGATCAGACATGGTGTGTTTGACTAATGAGGCTGAGTGACTTGTGTCCTGAGGCTAGTGTATTAACTGGAAAACCCCTTTAACTTGCAGGCATTTCACAAAACTGTCACCAACTAGCTGTCTCTATCATAAAACTTGAAAAGGGAAAGAGAAAGGTGCTGAAAAGGTTTTCTAACAATTACAAAGAGTCATCAGGCAGGAAAAGCAGGAATACAGGTTGCTTGAAAGTAAAGAAGACCTTTCGAATGATTATAGAGATATTACCATAATAATAGGTACACGTCAATTCCCTTCCAACATCCGCTGACACAGTACAGCAACGCAGGCAATGGAGTCCCCTCAATGCACTGTACTTGTTTGGTGGGTTCACTGGGCAGCAAAGGAGCTCTTCCTGCATGATCATTGCAGGAATCTGGCTGTGACTGAAAAGTTATAGCTTTTAGAAATCGTGACACAAATTTTTTTTTTTAAGAGTGTTTTTATTGAGTTAAAAGTTGTAAAACCTAAAACACTATATAAAGGCTACTTTCACACTAGCGTTTTTTCTGGATCCGGCAGGGTTCAGCAAAAAGGCTTCCGTTACTGATAATTAGAGTTGAGCGAACACCTGGATGTTCGGGTTCGAGAAGTTCGGTCCGACACTTCCCGGAAATGTTCGGGTTCGGGATCCGAAACCCGATCCGAACTTCGTCCCGAACCCGAACCCCATTGAAATCAATTGGGGACCCCGAAACTTTTGGGCACTAAAAAGGCTGTAAACAGCCCAGGAAAGAGCTAGAGGGCTGCAAAAGGCAGCAACATGTAGGTAAATCCCCTGCAAACAAATGTGAATAGGGAAATGAATTAAAATTAAAATAAAAAAAATAAAAATGAACCAATATCAATTGGACAGAGGTCCCATAGCAGAGAATCTGGCTTCACGTCAGCAGAGAATCAGTCTCTTCATGCCATAGCAAAGAATCTGGCTTCATGTCAGCAGAGAATCAGTCTCTTCATGCCATAGCAGAGAATCTGGCTTCATGTCAGCGCAGAATCTGTCTTCATGTCATAGCAGAGAATCAGGCTTCACGTCACCCACCACTGGAACAGGCCACTGTCACACATTTAGGCCCCGGCACCCAGACAGAGGAGAGCGGTCCCGTAACAGAGAATCTGGCCTTATGTCAGCGCAGAATCTGTCTTCATGTCATAGCAGAGAATCAGGCTTCACGTCACCCACCACTGAACAGGCCACTGTCCACACATTTAGGCCCAGGCACCCAGGCAGAGGAGAGAGGTCCCGTAACAGAGAATCTGGCCTTATGTCAGCGCAGAATCTGTATTCATGTCATAGCAGAGAATCAGGCTTCACGTCACCCACCACTGGAACAGGCCACTGTCACACATTTAGGCCCCGGCACCCAGACAGAGGAGAGCGGGTCCCGTAACAGAGAATCTGGCCTTATGTCAGCGCAGAATCTGTCTTCATGTCATAGCAGAGAATCAGGCTTCACGTCACCCACCACTGGAACAGGCCACTGTCCACACATTTAGGCCCAGGCACCCAGGCAGAGGAGAGAGGTCCCGTAACAGAGAATCTGGCCTTATGTCAGCGCAGAATCTGTATTCATGTCATAGCAGAGAATCAGGCTTCACGTCACCCACCACTGGAACAGGCCACTGTCACACATTTAGGCCCCGGCACCCAGACAGAGGAGAGCGGTCCCGTAACAGAGAATCTGGCCTTATGTCAGCGCAGAATCTGTCTTCATGTCATAGCCAGAGAATCAGGCTTCACGTCACCCACCACTGGAACAGGCCACTGTCACACATTTAGGCCCCGGCACCCAGACAGAGGAGAGCAGTCCCGTAACAGAGATCTGGCCTTATGTCAGCGCAGAATCTGTATTCATGTTATAGCAGAGATCAGGCTTCACGTCACCCACCACTGGAACAGGCACTGTCACACATTTAGGCCCAGGCACCCAGGCAGAGGAGAGAGGTCCCGTAACAGAGAATCTGGCCTTATGTCAGCGCAGAATCTGTCTTCATGTCATAGCAGAGAATCAGGCTTCACGTCACCCACCACTGGAACAGGCCACTGTCACACATTTAGGCCAGGCACCCAGGCAGAGGAGAGAGGTCCCGTAACAGAGAATCTGGCCTTATGTCAGCGCAGAATCTGTATTCATGTCATAGCAGAGAATCAGGCTTCACGTCACCCACCACTGGAACAGGCCACTGTCACACATTTAGGCCCCGGCACCCAGACAGAGGAGAGCGGTCCCGTAACAGAGAATCTGGCCTTATGTCAGCGCAGAATCTGTCTTCATGTCATAGCAGAGAATCAGGCTTCACGTCACCCACCACTGGAACAGGCCACTGTCACACATTTAGGCCCAGGCACCCAGGCAGAGGAGAGAGGTACCGTAACAGAGAATCTGGCCTTATGTCAGCGCAGAATCTGTATTCATGTCATAGCAGAGAATCAGGCTTCACGTCACCCACCACTGGAACAGGCCACTGTCACACATTTAGGCCCCGGCACCCAGACAGAGGAGAGCGGTCCCGTAACAGAGAATCTGGCCTTATGTCAGCGCAGAATCTGTCTTCATGTCATAGCAGAGAATCAGGCTTCACGTCACCCACCACTGGAACAGGCCACTGTCACACATTTAGGCCCAGGCACCCAGGCAGAGGAGAGAGGTCCCGTAACAGAGAATCTGGCCTTATGTCAGCGCAGAATCTGTCTTCATGTCATAGCAGAGAATCAGGCTTCACGTCACCCACCACTGGAACAGGCCACTGTCACACATTTAGGCCCAGGCACCCAGGCAGAGGAGAGAGGTCCGTAACAGAGAATCTGGCCTTATGTCAGCGCAGAATCTGTCTTCATGTCATAGCAGAGAATCAGGCTTCACGTCACCCACCACTGGAACAGGCCACTGTCACACATTTAGGCCAGGCACCCAGGCAGAGGAGAGAGGTCCCGTAACAGAGAATCTGGCCTTATGTCAGCGCAGAATCTGTATTCATGTCATAGCAGAGAATCAGGCTTCACGTCACCCACCACTGGAACAGGCCACTGTCACACATTTAGGCCCCGGCACCCAGACAGAGGAGAGCGGTCCCGTACAGAGAATCTGGCCTTATGTCAGCGCAGAATCTGTCTTCATGTCATAGCAGAGAATCAGGCTTCACGTCACCCACCACTGGAACAGGCCACTGTCACACATTTAGGCCCAGGCACCCAGGCAGAGGAGAGAGGTCCCGTAACAGAGAATCTGGCCTTATGTCAGCGCAGAATCTGTATTCATGTCATAGCAGAGAATCAGGCTTCACGTCACCCACCACTGGAACAGGCCACTGTCACACATTTAGGCCCCGGCACCCAGACAGAGGAGAGCGGTCCCGTAACAGAGAATCTGGCCTTATGTCAGCGCAGAATCTGTATTCATGTCATAGCAGAGAATCAGGCTTCACGTCACCCACCACTGGAACAGGCCACTGTCACACATTTAGGCCCCGGCACCCAGACAGAGGAGAGCGATCCCCGTAACAGAGAATCTGGCCTTATGTCAGCGCAGAATCTGTCTTCATGTCATAGCAGAGAATCAGGCTTCACGTCACCCACCACTGGAACAGGCCACTGTCACACATTTAGGCCCCGGCACCCAGACAGAGGAGAGCGGTCCCGTAACAGAGAATCTGGCCTTATGTCAGCGCAGAATCTGTCTTCATGTCATAGCAGAGAATCAGGCTTCACGTCACCCACCACTGGAACAGGCCACTGTCACACATTTAGGCCCAGGCACCCAGGCAGAGGAGAGAGGTCCCGTAACAGAGAATCTGGCCTTATGTCAGCGCAGAATCTGTATTCATGTCATAGCAGAGAATCAGGCTTCACGTCACCCACCACTGGAACAGGCCACTGTCACACATTTAGGCCCCGGCACCCAGACAGAGGAGAGCGGTCCCGTAACAGAGAATCTGGCCTTATGTCAGCGCAGAATCTGTCTTCATGTCATAGCAGAGAATCAGGCTTCACGTCACCCACCACTGGAACAGGCCACTGTCACACATTTAGGCCCAGGCACCCAGGCAGAGGAGAGAGGTCCCGTAACAGAGAATCTGGCCTTATGTCAGCGCAGAATCTGTATTCATGTCATAGCAGAGAATCAGGCTTCACGTCACCCACCACTGGAACAGGCCACTGTCACACATTTAGGCCCCGGCACCCAGACAGAGGAGAGCGGTCCCGTAACAGAGAATCTGGCCTTATGTCAGCGCAGAATCTGTCTTCATGTCATAGCAGAGAATCAGGCTTCACGTCACCCACCACTGGAACAGGCCACTGTCACACATTTAGGCCCCGGCACCCAGACAGAGGAGAGCAGTCCCGTAACAGAGAATCTGGCCTTATGTCAGCGCAGAATCTGTATTCATGTTATAGCAGAGAATCAGGCTTCACGTCACCCACCACTGGAACAGGCCACTGTCACACATTTAGGCCCAGGCACCCAGGCAGAGGAGAGAGGTCCCGTAACAGAGAATCTGGCCTTATGTCAGCGCAGAATCTGTCTTCATGTCATAGCAGAGAATCAGGCTTCACGTCACCCACCACTGGAACAGGCCACTGTCACACATTTAGGCCCAGGCACCCAGGCAGAGGAGAGAGGTCCCGTAACAGAGAATCTGGCCTTATGTCAGCGCAGAATCTGTATTCATGTCATAGCAGAGAATCAGGCTTCACGTCACCCACCACTGGAACAGGCCACTGTCACACATTTAGGCCCCGGCACCCAGACAGAGGAGAGCGGTCCCGTAACAGAGAATCTGGCCTTATGTCAGCGCAGAATCTGTCTTCATGTCATAGCAGAGAATCAGGCTTCACGTCACCCACCACTGGAACAGGCCACTGTCACACATTTAGGCCCAGGCACCCAGGCAGAGGAGAGAGGTCCCGTAACAGAGAATCTGGCCTTATGTCAGCGCAGAATCTGTATTCATGTCATAGCAGAGAATCAGGCTTCACGTCACCCACCACTGGAACAGGCCACTGTCACACATTTAGGCCCAGGCACCCAGGCAGAGGAGAGAGGTCCCGTAACAGAGAATCTGGCCTTATGTCAGCGCAGAATCTGTCTTCATGTCATAGCAGAGAATCAGGCTTCACGTCACCCACCACTGGAACAGGCCACTGTCACACATTTAGGCCCAGGCACCCAGGCAGAGGAGAGAGGTCCCGTAACAGAGAATCTGGCCTTATGTCAGCGCAGAATCTGTATTCATGTCATAGCAGAGAATCAGGCTTCACGTCACCCACCACTGGAACAGGCCACTGTCACACATTTAGGCCCCGGCACCCAGACAGAGGAGAGCGGTCCCGTAACAGAGAATCTGGCCTTATGTCAGCGCAGAATCTGTCTTCATGTCATAGCAGAGAATCAGGCTTCACGTCACCCACCACTGGAACAGGCCACTGTCACACATTTAGGCCCAGGCACCCAGGCAGAGGAGAGAGGTCCCGTAACAGAGAATCTGGCCTTATGTCAGCGCAGAATCTGTATTCATGTCATAGCAGAGAATCAGGCTTCACGTCACCCACCACTGGAACAGGCCACTGTCACACATTTAGGCCCCGGCACCCGGACAGAGGAGAGCGGTCCCGTAACAGAGAATCTGGCCTTATGTCAGCGCAGAATCTGTCTTCATGTCATAGCAGAGAATCAGGCTTCACGTCACCCACCACACGAACAGGCCACTGTCACACATTAGGCCCAGGCACCCAGGCAGAGGAGAGAGGTCCCGTAACAGAGAATCTGGCCTTATGTCAGCGCAGAATCTGTATTCATGTCATAGCAGAGAATCAGGCTTCACGTCACCCACCACTGGAACAGGCCACTGTCACACATTTAGGCCCAGGCACCCAGGCAGAGGAGAGAGGTCCCGTAACAGAGAATCTGGCCTTATGTCAGCGCAGAATCTGTCTTCATGTCATAGCAGAGAATCAGGCTTCACGTCACCCACCACTGGAACAGGCCACTGTCACACATTTAGGCCCAGGCACCCAGGCAGAGGAGAGAGGTCCCGTAACAGAGAATCTGGCCTTATGTCAGCGCAGAATCTGTATTCATGTCATAGCAGAGAATCAGGCTTCACGTCACCCACCACTGGAACAGGCCACTGTCACACATTTAGGCCCCGGCACCCAGACAGAGGAGAGCGGTCCCGTAACAGAGAATCTGGCCTTATGTCAGCGCAGAATCTGTCTTCATGTCATAGCAGAGAATCAGGCTTCACGTCACCCACCACTGGAACAGGCCACTGTCACACATTTAGGCCCAGGCACCCAGGCAGAGGAGAGAGGTCCCGTAACAGAGAATCTGGCCTTATGTCAGCGCAGAATCTGTATTCATGTCATAGCAGAGAATCAGGCTTCACGTCACCCACCACTGGAACAGGCCACTGTCACACATTTAGGCCCCGGCACCCAGACAGAGGAGAGCGGTCCCGTAACAGAGAATCTGGCCTTATGTCAGCGCAGAATCTGTCTTCATGTCATAGCAGAGAATCAGGCTTCACGTCACCCACCACTGGAACAGGCCACTGTCACACATTTAGGCCCCGGCACCCAGACAGAGGAGAGGTTCATTCAACTTTGGGTTGCCCCGCAATATAATGGTAAAATGAAATTAAAAATAGTATTGAATGAGGAAGTGCCCTGGAGTAGAATAATATATTGTTAAGGGGAGGTAGTTAATATCTAATCTGCACAAGGGATGGACAGGTGTGGGATCCATGCCTGGTTCATTTTTATGAACGTCAGCTTGTCCACATTGGCTGTAGACAGGCGGCTGCTTTTGTCTGTAATGACGCCCCCTGCCGTGCTGAATACACGTTCAGACAAAACGCTGGCCGCCGGGCAGGCCAGCACCTCCAAGGCATAAAAGGCTAGCTCTGGCCACGTGGACAATTTGGAGACCCAGAAGTTGAATGGGGCCGAACCATCAGTCAGTACGTGGAGGGGTGTGCACAGGTACTGTTCCACCATGTTAGTGAAATGTTGCCTCCTGCTAACACGTTCCGTATCAGGTGGTGGTGCACTTAGCTGTGGCGTGTTGACAAAACTTTTCCACATCTCTGCCATGCTAACCCTGCCCTCAGAGGAGCTGGGCGTGACACAGCTGCGTTGGCGACCTCTTGCTCCTCCTCTGCCTTCGCCTTGGGCTTCCACTGGTTCCCCTGTGACATTTGGGAATGCTCTCAGTAGTGCGTCTACTAACGTGCGCTTGTACTCGCGCATCTTCCTATCACGCTCCAGTGTAGGAAGTAAGGTGGGTACATTGTCTTTGTACCGGGGATCCAGTAGGGTGGCAACCCAGTAGTCCACACGCGTTAAAATGTGGGCAACTCTGCTGTCGTTGCGCAGGCACTGCAGCATGTAGTCGCTCATGTGTGCCAGGCTGCCCAGAGGTAAGGACAAGCTGTCCTCTGTGGGAGGCGTATCGTCATCGTCCTGTGTTTCCCCCCAGCCACGCACCAGTGATGGGCCCGAGCTGCTTTGGGTGCCACCCCGCTGTGAACATGCTTCATCCTCATCCTCCTCCTCCTCATCCTCGTCCTCCTCGTCCTCCAGTAGTGGGCCCTGTCTGGCCACATTTGTACCTGGCCTCTGGTGTTGCAAAAAACCTCCCTCTGAGTCACTTCGAAGAGACTGGCCTGAAAGTGCTAAAAATGACCCCTCTTCCTCCTCTTCCTCCTGGGCCACCTCCTCTTCCATCATCGCCCTAAGTGTTTTCTCAAGGAGACATAGAAGTGGTATTGTAACGCTGATAACGGCGTCATCGCCACTGGCCATGTTGGTGGAGTACTCGAAACAGCGCAACAGGGCACACAGGTCTCGCATGGAGGCCCAGTCATTGGTGGTGAAGTGGGTCTGATCCACAGTGCGACTGACCCGTGCGTGCTGCAGCTGAAACTCCACTATGGCCTGCTGCTGCTCGCACAGTCTGTCCAGCATATGCAAGGTGGAGTTCCACCTGGTGGGCACGTCGCATATGAGGCGGTGAGCGGGAAGGCCGAAGTTACGCTGTAGCTCAGACAGGCGAGCAGCGGCAGGGTGTGAACGCCGGAAGCGCGAACAGACGGCCCGCACTTTATGCAGCAGCTCTGACATGTCGGGGTAGTTGCGAATGAACTTCTGCACCAACAAATTCACCACATGCGCCAGGCAAGGGATGTGCGTCAAACCGGCTAGTCCCAGAGCTGCAACGAGATTTCGCCCATTATCGCACACCACCAGGCCGGGCTTGAGGCTCACCGGCAGCAACCACTCGTCGGTCTGTTGTTCTATACCCCGCCACAACTCCTGTGCGGTGTGGGGCCTGTCCCCCAAACATATGAGTTTCAGAATGGCCTGCTGACGTTTACCCCGTGCTGTGCTGAAGTTGGTGGTGAAGGTGTGTGGCTGACTGGATGAGCAGGTGGAAGAAGAGGAGGAGGAAGCTGAGTAGGAGGAGGAGGAGACAGGAGGCAAAGAATTTTGCCCTGCGATCCTTGGCGGCGGGAGGACGTGCGCCAAACAGCTCTCCGCCTGGGGCCCAGCCGCCACTACATTTACCCAGTGTGCAGTTAGGGAGATATAGCGTCCCTGGCCGTGCTTACTGGTCCACGTATCTGTGGTTAGGTGTATTTGCCACAGATGGCATTGCGCAGTGCACACTTGATTTTATCGGACACTTGTTTGTGCAGGGAAGGCACGGCTCTCTTGGAGAAGTAGTGGCGGCTGGGAACAACATACTGTGGGACAGCAAGTGACATGAGCTGTTTGAAGCTGTGTGTGTCCACCAGCCTAAATGACAGCATTTCATAGGCCAGTAGTTTAGAAATGCTGGCATTCAGGGCCAGGGATCGAGGGTGGCTAGGTGGGAATTTACGCTTTCTCTCAAATGTTTGTGAGATGGAGAGCTGAACGCTGCCGTGTGACATGGTTGAGATGCTTGGTGACGCAGGTGGTGGTGTTGGTGGTACATCCCATGTTTGCTGGGTGGCAGGTGCCAACGTTCCTCCAGAGGCGGAGGAAGAGGCCGAGGCGGCGGCAGCAGCAGCAGAAGAGGCCGAGGCGGCGGCAGCAGCAGAAGAGGCCGAGGCGGCAGCAGCAGAAGAGGTAGCAGGGGGAGCCTGAGTGACTTCCTTGTTTTTAAGGTGTTTACTCCACTGCAGTTCATGCTTTGCATGCAGGTGCCTGGTCATGCAGGTTGTGCTAAGGTTCAGAACGTTAATGCCTCGCTTCAGGCTCTGATGGCACAGCGTGCAAACCACTCGGGTCTTGTCGTCAGCACATTGTTTGAAGAAGTGCCATGCCAGGGAACTCCTTGAAGCTGCCTTTGGGGTGCTCGGTCCCAGATGGCGGCGGTCAGTAGCAGGCGGAGTCTCTTGGCGGCGGGGGTTCTGATTTTGCACACTGCTCCCTCTTTTGCTACGCTGTTGGCTCGGTCTCACCACTGCCTCTTCCTCCGAACTGTGAAAGTCAGTGGCACGACCTTAATTCCATGTGGGGTCTAGGACCTCATCGTCCCCTGCATCGTCTTCCACCCAGTCTTGATCCCTGACCTCCTGTTCAGTCTGCACACTGCAGAAAGACGCAGCAGTTGGCACCTGTGTTTCGTCATCATCAGAGACGTGCTGAGGTGGTATTCCCATGTCCTCATCATCAGGAAAAATAAGTGGTTGTGCGTTAGTGCATTCTATCTCTTCCACCCCTGGGGAAGGGCTAGGTGGATGCCCTTGGGAAACCCTGGCAGCAGAGTCTTCAAACAGCATAAGAGACTGCTGCATAACTTGAGGCTCAGGCAGTTTCCCTGATATGCATGGGGGTGATGTGACAGACCGATGGGCTTGGTTTTCATGCGCCATCTGTGCGCTTTCTGCAGAAGACTGGGTGGGAGATAATGTGAACGTGCTGGATCCACTGTCGGCCACCCAATTGACTAATGCCTGTACCTGCTCAGGCCTTACCATCCTTAGAACGGCATTGGGCCCCACCAAATATCGCTGTAAATTCTGCTGGCTACTGGGACCTGAGGTAGTTGGTTCACTAGGACGTGTGGCTGTGGCAGAACGGCCACGTCCTCTCCCAGCACCAGAGGGTCCACTAACACCACCACGACCATGTCCACGTCCGCGTCCCTTATTAGATGTTTTCCTCATTGTTCCCGTTCACCATAATTTTGAGAATGGCAAATTTGGGAATGCTTTTTCAACCCAGAACAAAAAGTGTGCTTTTACGGTCACTACAAATAACTTGACCAGCTAAAACAGTGCAGATTTGGTTGAATAGAGATGTGAGACCTGTTTTTTTTTGCGCTGTGTGACAGGTATAGGTTTAATCACAGAATCACACTTCTATCAGCACGCTAGCGTGTGTCTTAGGTTTTTCTGAATAACACTATCAATACCTTCAATGTAAGATTTTCTTTTTGGGATAGATTTCAAGTAGGCCTCAAATACCAGAAACTAGTTATTTTGAGAATGGCAAATTTGGGAATGCTTTTTCAACCCAGAAAAAAAAGTGTGCTTTTACGGTCAATACAAATAACTTGACCAGCTAAAACAGTACAGATTTGGTTGAATAGAAATGTCAGGTCTATTTTTTAGGCGCTGGGTGACAGGCTCAACTTGCCCCTGATGTAATATATGGCCAAAAAATAACCACACTGTTGATGGTTAAATGCACTTGGGTGACACAGGCTCAGCCTGCACCAGATGTAGTATATGGCCAAAAAATAATCAGACTGTTGATGGTTAAATGCACTTGGGTGACACAGGCTCAGCCTGCAGCTGATGTAGGATATAGCACAAAATAACCACACTATCGATGGTTAAATACACTTGGGTGACACAGGCTCAGCCTGCAGCTGATGTAGTATATGGCCAAAAAATAACCAGACTGTTGATGGTTAAATGCACTTCGGTGACACAGGCTCAGCCTGCAGCTGATGTAGGATATAGCACAAAATAACCACACTATCGATGGTTAAATACACTTGGTGATAGCTCGTGCTGGCGCACCACAAGTCACAAAATGGCCGCCGATCACCCCAGAAAAAAAGTGATCTAAAAACTCTCTGGGCAGCCTCAAAAAAGTGAGCAAGTCAATAATAGCAGTTCAATGATCCACAGCTGCAGATCGATCACAGAATGAAGTCTTTTGGAGGAGTTAATCTGCCTAATCTCGCCCTAACGTCGCAGCTGCAACCTCTCCCTATACTGATCATAGCAGAGTGACGTGCGGCGCTACGTGACTCCAGCTTAAATAGAGGCTGGGTCACATGGTGCACTGGCCAATCACAGCCATGCCAATAGTAGGCATGGCTGTGATGGCCTCTTGGGCCAAGTAGTATGACGCTTGTTGATTGGCTGCTTTGCAGCCTTTCAAAAAGCGCCAAGAAAGCGCCGAACACCGAACCCGGACTTTTACGAAAATGTTCGGGTTCGGGTCCGTGTCACGGACACCCCAAAATTCGGTACGAACCCGAACTATACAGTTCGGGTTCGCTCATCCCTACTGATAATACAACCATCTGCATCTGCATATGAACAAATCCGGTTTTATTAACTTTAAAGAGGACCTTGCATGCGATTTTATTAAAGGAGTATATACCTGTACTTGCGGGGTACCCCCCGCTGATGCTGCCACCCTGCTTGATTTTTTAAAATATTCCTCCTCCGAATTTCTCCCACTCAGTATGCTAATACTGAGCATCGGAATAGGAAGGATGATTTTTTCTGTAGATTTCTATGTGTTAGGCTACATGCACACGACCGTATGTGTTTTGCGGTCCGCACCCGGTGTGCTGTCCGCATTTTTTGCGGACCCATTAAAATGAATGGGTCCGCATCCTATCCACAAAAAAAACTGAATGGACACGGAAACAAAATACGTTGGTGTGCATGTAGCCTAAGGCCTCATGCACACGACCGTTGTGTGCATCCGTGGCCGTTGTGCCGTTTTCCGTTTTTTTTCGCGGACCCATTGACTTTCAATGGTTCCGTGGAAAAAACGGAAAATGCACCGTTTGGCAGCCGCATCCGTGAGCCGTGTTTCCTGGCCGTGAAAAAAATATGACCTGTCCTATTTTTTTCACGGCCAACGGTTCACGGACCCATTCAAGTCAATGGGTCCGTGAAAGAACACGGATGCACACAAGATTGGCATCCGTGTCCGTGATCCGTGGCCGTAGGTTAGTTTTTATACAGACGGATCCGAAGATCCGTCTGCATAAAAGCTTTTTCAAAGCTGAGTTTTCACTTCGTGAAAACTCAGAACCGACAGTATATTCTAACACAGAAGCGTTCCCATGGTGATGGGGACGCTTCTAGTTAGAATACACTACAAACTGTGTACAAGACTGCCCCCTGCTGCCTGGCAGCACCCGATCTCTTACAGGGGGCCGTGATCAGCACAATTAACCCCTTCAGGTGCGGCACCTGAAGGGGTTAATTGTGCTGATCACGGCCCCCTGTAAGAGATCAGGGCTGCCAGGCAGCAGGGGGCAGACCCTCCCCCCCCTCCCCAGTTTGAATATCATTGGTGGCCAGTGCGGCCCCCCCCCCCTCCCTCTATTGTAATAAATCGTTGGTGGCACAGTGTGCGCCCCCCCCTCCCTCCCGCTATTGTAATAATTCGTTGGTGGCACAGTGTGCGCCCCCCATCGGCCCCCCTCCCTCTATAGCATTAACAACATTGGTGGCCAGTGTGCGGCCTCCCATCTCTCCCCCCCCCCCCCCATCATTGGTGGCAGCGGAGTTCCGATCGGAGTCCCAGTTTAATCGCTGGGGCTCCGATCGGTAACCATGGCAACCGGGACGCTACTACAGTCCTGGTTGCCATGGTTACTTAGCAATAGTACAATAGTAGAAGATTCATACTTACCTGCTCCAGGCTGCTGCTGCGATGTTCGTGTCCGGCCGAGAGCTCCACCTACTGGTAAGTGACAGGTCTGTGCGGCGCATTGCTAAATGAACTGCTCCCGGCCGGACACGAACCTCGCAGCTCCCAAGCTCCCAGGTAAAGTATGAATCTTTTACTATTGTACTATTGCTAGTAACCCGCTGCCACCAATGATCGGGGGGGCGGGGGGAAGATGGGAGGCCGCACACTAGCCACCAATGTTGTTAATGCTATAGAGGGAGGGGGGGCCAATGGGGGGCGCACACTGTGCCACCAACGATTTATTACAATAGAGGGAGGAAGGGGGGGGGCACACTGTGCCACCAACGAATTATTACAATAGAGGGAGGGGGGGGGGGCCGCACTGGCCACCAATGATATTCAAACTGGGGAGGGGGGGGTCTGCCCCCTGCTGCCTGGCAGCCCTGATCTCTTACAGGGGGATATGATAGTACAATTAACCCCTTCAGGTGCGGCACCTAAGGGGTTAATTGTGCTGATCACGGCCCCCTGTAAGAGATCGGATGCTGCTAGGCAGCAGGGGGCAGTCATGTACACAGTTTGTAGTATATTCTAACTAGAAGCGTTCCCATCACCATGGGAACGCCTCTGTGTTAGAATATACTGTCGGAAATGAGGTTTCACGATCTCACTCATATCCGACAGTATATTCTAACATAGAGGCGTTCCCATGGTGATGGGGACGCTTCAAGTTAAAATATACCATCGGATTGGAGAAAACTCCGATCTGATGGTATAAAAGGGACTCCAGACTTTACATTGAAAGTCAATGGGGACGGATCCGTTTGAAATGGCACCATATTGTGTCAACGTCAAACGGATCCGTCCCCATTGACTTGCATTGTAATTCAGGACGGATCCGTTTGGCTCCGCACGGCCAGGCGGACACCAAAACGACTTTTTTTTCATGTCCGTGGATCCTCCAAAAATCAAGGAAGACCCACGGACGAAAAAACGGTCACGGATCACGGGAAAACGGAACCCCGTTTTGCGGACCGCAAAAAAATACGGTCGTGTGCATGAGGCCTTACTTGCGGTTTTTGGTGTGAATTAGATGCGGTTTTGCCACACATCTCACCTTTGCATTATAAAGGGTGAAATCCACACAAAAAAAATCGTACAAACAATTGATATGCTGTGGATTTCAAAATCGGGAAGTCAGGTCAATTTCCACACCATAGAAATTAGCAAAGTGTATATAAGATTTGTCTAATCTCATAGACATTGCTGGTAGTGTACTACGCTGCGGTTTATCTGCATGAGAATCTGCATAGAAAGGGCTCATGCACACGACCGTTGTGTGTTTTGCAGTCCACAAATCGTGGATCCGCAAAACACGGATGGCGTCCGTGTGCGTTCCGCAATTTGCGGAACGGCACGGACAGCCTTTAATATAACTGCCTATTCTTGTCCGCAAAGCGCAGACAAGAATAGGACATGTTATATTTTTTTTGCGGGGCCACAGAACGGAGCGACGGATGCGGACAGCACATGGACTGCTGTCCGCATCTTTTGCGGCCCCATTGAAGTGAATGGGTCCGCACCCAAGCCGCCAAAACTGCGGCTCGGATGCGGACCAAAACAACGGCCGTGTGCATGAGGCCAAAAACTGTGTATAATCCACAATGTGTGCAGGTCAACTTACAGGTAAGGCCTCATGCACACGACCGTTTTTTTTTGCTGTCCGCAAAAACGGGGTCCGTAGGTCCGTGATCCGTGTCCGTTTTTTCTTCCGTGGGTCTTCCTTGATTTTTGGAGGATCCACGGACATGAAGGAAAAAGTCGTTTTGGTGTCCGCCTGGCCGTGCGGAGCCAAACGGATCCATCCTGACTTACGATGCAAGTCAATGGGGACGGATCCGCTTGACGTTGACACAGTATGGTGCAATTGCAAACGGATCCGTCCCCCATTGACTTTCAATGCAGCGCATTGCTTATAGCACAGACCTTTCACTTACCAGTAGGAGCGCCTGGCCGGTCACAGACATCGCAGGTAAGTATAATGCTTCTAAAATTGCTAAGTAACCATGGCAGCCAGGACTGCAGTAGCGCCCTGGTTGCCATGGTTACCGATCGGAGTCCCAGCGATTAAACTGGGACTCCGATCGGAACTCTCCGCTGCCACCAATGATGGGCATCTACACCTGGTGCCGGCCCAGACTTAAAGGCCATACAGAAGTCAGCGCATGCTTGCTGAGATATATGTACATATACAATGAGAAATAGCAACAGCATAAGCTTATAAACAGGTAAAATATACATGTATTTTTTTTAGTGAAGATTTTAAATGTCCAGGTCAGACTTGCGCGGTGTGTAGATAGTGAGACACAGAGATATTTAAGAAGATATGATGTTGAGTCAATATTTGTTTTTGACTGTATTTTGTCTAAGGGAACAGCTTTTGCTCATGTTAGGTTTTTTTCGTGTTATATTGCAAATGGAGGTATCAAACAATATATATACATTTATATGCTGGATAAATGCAGACATTTATCCTGCGCTGGTTGCAGACCGCTATTAAACTAACCAAGGGAGGGTGGGGGGATTTTAATTAGGAGGGGGGGGAGAGGGGAGGCCGCACTGGCCACCAATAAATGTAATACAGGGGAGGGAGGGGGGTGTGCCCCCTGCTGCCTGGCAGCACCTGATCTCTTACAGGGGGCTATGATACGCACAAATAACCCCTCAGGTGCGGCACCTGAGGGGTTAATTGTGCGGATCACACCCCTCTGTAAGAGATCGGGTGCTGCCAGGCAGCAGGGGGCAGTCATGTACACAGTTCGTAGTATATTCTAACTTGAAGCGTCCCTATCACTATGGCAACGCCTCTGTGTTAGAATATACTGTCGGATCTGAGTTTTCACAAAGTGAAAACTCAGCTCTGAAAAATCTTTTATGCAGACGGATCTGCGGATCCGTCTGTGTGAAAGTAGCCTACGGCCACGGACCACGGACGGGGATGTCAATCTTGTGTGCATCCGTGTTTTTTCACGGACCCATTGACTTGAATGGGTCCGTGAACAGTTGTCCGTCAAAAAAATAGGACAGGTCATATTTTTTGGATGGACAGGAAACACGGATCACGGCCTCGGATGAACAACGGTGCATTTTCCGAGTTTTCAACTGACCCATTGAAAGTCAATGGGTCCACAGAAAATTACGGAAAATGGAACAACGGCCACGGATGCACACAACGGTCATGTGCATGAGGCCTAATCCGCAACTTATGCAAGTCAATGTGCAGCAGAAATGCGGATTTCTGTGTGTTTCTGCACCCAAACATTTCTAATGAAGGGTGAGATCTGCAGCAAGACTGCATCAAATCCGCATCGAAAAACACTGTTATAAATTGTGGGTTTTGCTGCAGATCTCACCCTTCATTAGAAAAGTGTGAAATCCGCAGCTAAACCTGCAAACGTAATTGACATGCTGAGGATTTCTAAATTCACACAGCAGGTCCATTTCCGCATGGGAAACATCTGCAAAGTTTAATTGTTTAAAAAACGTGCGTATTCCGCTACGTGTGCAGTTACCCTCAAGAGAAAAATAAAAAAGTTATGGTTCTCAGAAAATCTGTCAAAGTATTAATATTAGGTAGCTCATCCTGTCACAATTAGGACAAATATGCTGGGTATGCTTGTTAGTTCTGGTACCTTCAAACAATAAACTGGTAAGGCTACTTTCACACTTGCGGTAGAGGATTCTGGTAGGCAGTTCCGTCGCCGGAACTGCCTGCCTTATCCGGCAATCCGGACGCAAATGGATGCATTTGTGAGACAGATCCGGATGCGGATCCGTCTGACAAATGCATTGCAAAACCGGATCCGTCTTTCCGGTTGTCGTCGAAAAACGGATCCGGTATTTATTTTTAAAGGTCTGCGCATGCGCAGATCGGGAAACCGGATCCGGTTTTCCAGAACACTTAGTACTGGATCCGGCATTAATACATTTCAATGGGAATTAATGCCAGATCTGGTATTCCGGCAAGTGTTCAGGATTTTCGGCCGGAGAGAAAAATACAGCATGCTACGGTATTTTCTCCGGCCAAAAAACGTAAGAGGGACTGAACTGAAGACATCCTGAACAGATTTCTCTCCATTCAGAATGCATTAGGATAAAACTGATCATATTTTTCCAGTATTGAGCCCCTAGGACGGAACTCAATACCGGAAAAGAAAAACGCTAGTGTGAAAGTACCCTAAGTCAAATAGTGACCCTTTCACTTTTTTCATATTTTGGTTTGTAGTGGCCTTTTGCTTAGATAAAAAAGTTCTGATTTTCTCCTATCAGTCTGCACTTAATACCCCGTAATGACAAAGGGTAGGTTCACACCTCCATTATACAGGGTGGGCCATTTATATGGATACACCTTAATAAAATGGGAATGGTTGGTGATATTAACTTCCTGTTTGTGGCACATTAGTATATGTTAGGGGGGAAACTTTTCAAGATGGGTGGTGACCATGGTGGCCATTTTGAAGTCGGACATTTTGAATCCAACATTTGTTTTTTCAATAGGAAGAGGGTCATGTGACACATCAAACTTATTGGGAATTTCACAAGAAAAACAATGGTGTACTTGGTTTTAACGTAACTTTATTCTTTCATGAGTTATTTACAAGTTTCTCTTTGTTTACAGCCATTGACATGTCGCCGAGGTTAACACGTGAGGAGCGGATAGAAATTGTGTTGATGTCTGGTGAACACAGTAACCGGGTCATTGCAGCAGATTTAAATGCAAGACACCCTACGAGACCACCCATCTCCCATGCTACAGTTAGCAAACTGCTTGCTAAATTTCGTGAAACTGGTTCAGTGTTGGATTTGCCAAAATGTGGATGCATGAAATCTGTCTCTAATGAACAAACATCAGTGGCTGTCCTAGCTTCATTAAGCAAGAGCCCACAGCGTAACACTTGCCACATGTCACTGGAGAGTGGCATTAGTCGAACATCCCTTCGGCGGATATTAGCTACTTACAAATGGCACCCTTACAAACTCCAGCTACTGCAGCATCTCAACGACGAGGACCCAGATCGGCGCACTGAATTTCTCAAAAACTACACATTGGATTGCTGCAAAAGGGGGGTCTTGAGGGGTCAGTATGAAGAACCCTTCCGGACAGATTTACTAGGGTGAATCATGCTGATAGATGCTCTTGAAGAGCAGAAAATTAAACATTTTAAAAACAGCAAATTTGTATACATCTGCAGTAAATAGCTCATTGCCCACCTTGGCGATAGGTAAATCAGAGACAACCGTTTCTTTTTTTGCTATATGATATAAACAAAAAATATTTAAAAAAAAAACTGAAGTTTGTTAGTTTTAATAGGTATCTGTTGTTGTATTTTACTATTATTCAGCTAATGGTGTCCCAGACAAACTTTTATGCCCAAAACAATCGTGGTCTTGGTCAAGAGGAATAACCTCTTCTGGGGAAAGACTTAGGGAAAACCCTGAAAAAAGACAAAAAGAAGGTAACACCAAGAGATAGAAGGGAACCCTACTGGAAAGACGACCAGGCGTGGAAAACCTGCAACCAGGGCCGGTGCTATAATAAGGCAGACCAAGCAGCTGCCTTAGGGCGCAGAGACAGGGGCTACGGAAAAAATTAGACTTTTTTTTTAAATACCCTATATTTTTCGCCCCTGGGTCTTATGGGGCGAATACTAATGAAGCTGACTAATGGCTGACATGGGGGCATGATGGCTGACATGCGGGCATGACGGCTGACATGGGGGGGGGCTGATGGCTGACATGGGAGGGGGGCATGATGCACCGGGCCTGCCCGCAACTGTCCTAGATCAAAGAACTGTCCTAGATCAAAGAACATGGCAGACACCTATGTGATGGCCTAACTGGTGGGTTGGACATATTGAGATATGGAATAAATAATTTTCACTAAATGGAGGAAGCAAAAACTCCCTCCTCTGCAATGCCAGCTGGAAAAGAATGAAGCAGAGGCATCCATTAAAAAAAGCATCTACCACATGGTACAAATGGGTTTCTCTTACTGCCATGTTCCAGAATAAAACAGTGGCCATATCAGCACCTGTAGCAGATGAGTGCCTTCCTTCCCTCCATATTTGATGACAACAGGTACTGAAAACATGTGGTATCAAACTATCGCCAAGAAGCATCTGGGTACAGTCAAAAAAGCACAAAATGACGGACTGAATATAAATTAAAAACTCAGTCGCTGATCCTATATTTAAGATACATCTCTAAGGATGAGGAAGGGGTAAAGGGGAGGGGGAAGAAAGGGGTTGGGAAACATACTTCTGAGGCACGTGGATCCAACTCCAGTGGATCCAACTCCAGTCACCTCACATAAGGTGATGATCACAGTGGGGGTCAGAAGTGATGGAATGTTCTAAGCACCAGGTAGTAAACTGAAAATGAGTGCTCAGTTTCTGCTTAATTGTTGGGGGGAGTTTTTGCATGAAGAGATCCCACAAAGTGAAAAAGGTTTTAACCTTATGCTCCTTTTGAAGATTAGCATTCATCGCATCCATGCAGAACACAAATCTAAATTTTTGAAGAAAGAGTCTAAGGGAAGTAAGGTTGGGCGAAAACAATTCCTGTTATATAGAATTACGCTCTACTGCAGAGCCTATGGATAACAGCTTTTTGGCCATTCTCATCCTGGGATATACAGAATGGTCAATAAATCCCAATATGGCCCATTTCGGTGTCAAAGTAGGAAAATATAATAGGTAAGTTTTTGCAAATGGAGGGACAACCCCAAAAGCTAAGATAAAAATCTGCATTTAGGGCATTACATCCTCTTTAGAGTTGAGCGGACACCTGGATGTTCGGGTTCGACGGGTTCGGCCGAACTTGAGAAAAAAGTTCGAGTTCGGGACCCGAACTTGACCCAAACTTGACCCCGAACCACATTGAAGTCAATGGGGACCCGAACTTTTGAGCACTAAAATGGCTGTAAAAATGTCATGGAAAGGGCTAGAGGCCTGCAAATGGCATCAAAATGTGGTTAAGAGCATGGCAAGTGCTCTACAAACAAATGTGGATAGGGAAATTACTTTAAATAACATAAAATACGTAAAAATAAAAAATAATCTTGATCTAGGAGGACGAGGTCCATATGGAGTAGGAGGTTGAGGAGGCGGTGGATGTGGCGGTGTAGGTGGAAGCAGTGGTGGAGGAGGAGGAGGTAGCCTACACTGCTTTTTTGTTTTAAATTTTATTTTAAAAATTAGGGTACACCCCAAAACATTGGGAAATATAACCTGTGATAACCCCCTCCAGTCATGCTAAACACACGTTCAGACAATACACTGGCTGCAAGGCAGGCCAGCACCTCCAAGGGATAAAGGGCAAGCTCAGGCCATGTGCCCGATTTGGAGACCCAGAAGTTGCAGGGGCTGACCCCTGTCAGTCAGTTCGTGTAGGCGTGTGCACACTTACTGCCCCACCATGTCGCACGTCCCCGTGATGTTCACGATCCAATTTGATATCTGCTTTCGATGTTCTTTTATGCGCCTACCATGGTGATCACGGGTGGCGGGGAATCAGGGTTCCAGACCAGAGAGGGAGCGTGAGAAAGAGAGACCACATCCAAGGGAGGATTCATTTTTTCAAATTTAAAATGATAGAGTTGAAATATGGGAGAAATTATTGAAGCATAAAAGTGTGACAACTTTTCAAAGTTTAAGCATTGAATGAAAAGATGTGGCACGCATTAATTACTGAATAATATATTAAATTTTATTCCCTGTCACCTATGCATAGCAGGTGTTTATTCACGTCTAAAATTGTATAATGTCAACCCAAGAATGGAACAGAAAAATTATTGAAATTTATTAAGCTGTCAACTAGTTAGAGGAGGGGTATATTACACCCAAAAATTGGTGAATTTGACCAAAAAATTTAACTGTCACCGCCAGTTCTGTGAGAAGATCTGGAAGATGTTCTTCTCTACCTCTTGTATGATGTTCTTTGTTTTGGTTTCACTTTCTCATCTCCTTTCCTTCTGCCAGGTGTCACTTATTTCGACTAATTGTCTTCCTTTATAATCCCTCCCATACTGCCTCACTTTGCGGTTTATACTACTTCCTGGATGAGGTGTTCACTGCTGGAGGCTGCTTCTGCTGTTTGTTCAGATAAGTCATTTACTTTATTGTGTTTCCTTGCTGGCTTGATTCTAGGTGACCCTGACTCCGTCCGTATTAAGTGCAGGGAGCCGGTGGTCGTGTCCCCTCACTATTATAGGGTTTTCAGGTGTCACACAGTATTAGGTACATGGGCATGCAATCGTCTACCATACAGACCCTTGCATGTGCATAGCAGTCAGGGAGAGCTCTTAGGGTTTTATAGGGCTCACCTATAAGCTCCTTAGTTTGGGATCAAGCCAGTCGCTCGTTTATTTATATGTTCCAGCTATCTGATAACTTCATCCGTCACATTATAAACCGCCATAACCGTCTTAAGCATGGATCCGGTTTCAGCCTTGATTGACCGCATGCAAGGTCTTTCGCTGGAGGTAGCAGATCTCCGTAAAACTGTGTCTCAGTTTCAGGTGACCGGTTCTGCTGGCGTTCATGGAGTTTGTTCCGAGCCTAAGATCTCGCTCCCGGATACGTTCTCCGGGGGTAGTGAGAATTTTGTTCGCTTTAGAGAGGCTTGCAAACTCCATTTTCGCCTACTTCCCCATTCCTCTGGTGATGAGGAGCAGAGGGTGGGGATCATCATCTCGCTGCTCACGGATAACGCTCAGTCTTGGGCATTTTCGCTGCCGGTGGGGGAACGGCCCCTTCAATCGGTGGATGAATTTTTTGTAGCCCTGGGGAAGATATATGATGACCCGGATCGAATTGCTCTGGCTGAATCTAAACTGCGTCTTTTATGCCAGGGTAAACAGTCTGCAGAGATATATTGTTCTGACTAATTGTCTTCCTTTATAATCCCTCCCATACTGCCTCACTTTGCGGTTTATACTACTTCCTGGATGAGGTGTTCACTGCTGGAGGCTGCTTCTGCTGTTTGTTCAGATAAGTCATTTACTTTATTGTGTTTCCTTGCTGGCTTGATTCTACAGTCGTGGCCAAAAGTTTTGAGAATCACATAAATATTGGAAATTGGAAAAGTTGCTGCTTAAGTTTTTATAATAGCAATTTGCATATACTCCAGAATGTTATGAAGAGTGATCAGATGAATTGCATAGTCCTTCTTTGCCATGAAAATTAACTTAATCCCCAAAAAACCTTTCCACTGCATTTCATTGCTGTCATTAAAGGACCTGCTGAGATCATTTCATTAATCGTCTTGTTAACTCAGGTGAGAATGTTGACGAGCACAAGGCTGGAGATCATTATGTCAGGCTGATTGGGTTAAAATGGCAGACTTGACATGTTAAAAGTAGGGTGATGCTTGAAATCATTGTTCTTCCATTGTTAACCAAATGGTGACCTGCAAAGAAACGCCTGCAGCCATCATTGTGTTGCATAAAAATGGCTTCACAGGCAAGGATATTGTGGCTACTAAGATTGCACCTCAATCAACAATTTATAGGTTCATCAAGAACTTCAAGGAAAGAGGTTCAATTCTTGTTAAGAAGGCTTCAGGGCGTCCAAGAAAGTCCAGCAAGCACCAGGATCGTCTCCTAAAGAGGATTCAGCTGCGGGATCGGAGTGCCAGCAGTGCAGAGCTTGCTCAGGAATGGCAGCAGGCAGGTGTGAGCGCACCTCCACGCACAGTAAGGCGAAGACTTTTGGAAGATGGCCTGGTGTCAAGAAGGGCAGCAAAGAAGCCACTTCTCTCAATAAAAAACATCAGGGACAGATTGATCTTCTGCAGAAAGTATTGTGAATGGACTGCTGAGGACTGGGGCAAAGTCATATTCTCCGATGAAGCCTCTTTCCGATTGTCTGGGGCATCTGGACTGCATGTGCATAGCAGTCAGGGAGAGCTCTTAGGGTTTTATAGGGCTCACCTATAAGCTCCTTAGTTTGGGATCAAGCCAGTCGCTTGTTTATTTATATGTTCCAGCTATCTGCTAACTTCATCCGTGACAGTAACTGACAATTTTTTTTTTTTAAACTTGTCTACTAGGTATAGCAGTGGTACATCACACCCAAAAATTGGTGACTTTCACTCGAAAATGTAACAGACAATTTTTTTTTTTTCCGATCTACTAGGTATAGGAGTGGTACATCACACCCAAAAATTAGTGAATTTCACCAGAATTATATAACTGACAATTTTTTTGTTTGTTTAACCTGTGTACTAGGTATAGCAGTGGTGCAGTGGTACTATACACCCAAAAATTTGTTAATTTCACCAGCAAATGTAACTGACAATTTTTTTTATTTTTTTTTGCTGGTTCACTAGGTATAGCAGTGGTACTATACACACCAAAATAGGTGAATTTCATCCGAAAATGTAAATGACAATTATTTTTTTTTAACCGGCCTACTAGGTATAGCAGTGGTACTATACACCCAAAAATTTCTTAATTTCGCCAGAAAATGCAATTGACAATTTTTTTGTTTTTTATTTTACTGGTCTACTAGGTATAGCAGTGGTACTATACCTCCAAAAATTGGTGAATTTCACCCGAAAATGTAAATGACAAAGTAGTGAAATGATATAAAATAAAATACGTACAAATAAAAAAATGTATGAGGTAGAGTTCCATATGGAGTAGGAGTTTGAGGAGGCGGTGGACGTAGCGGTGTAGGTGGAAGCGGCAGTGGAGGATGAGGTAGCCTACACAGGTTTTTGGTTTTAATTTTATTTTTTTAAATTAGGGTACACTCTAAGGGCTCTTTCACACCTGCGTTATTGTCTTCCGGCATAGAGTTCCGTCGTCGGGGCTCTATGCCGGAAGAATCCTGATCAGGATTATCCTAATGCATTCTGAATGGAGAGTAATCCGTTCAGGATGCATCAGGATGTCTTCAGTTCCGGTACGGAACGTTTGTTGGCCGGAGAAAATACCGCAGCATGCTGCGCTTTTTGCTCCGGCCAAAAATCCGGAACACTTGCCGCAAGGCCGGATCCGGAATTAATGCCCATTGGAAGGCATTGATCCGGATCCGGCCTTAAGCTAAACGTCGTTTCGGCGCATTGCCGGAGCCGACATTTAGCTTTTTCAGAGTGGTTACCATGGCTGCCGGGACGCTAAAGTCCTGACAGCCATGGTAAGTGTAGCGGGGAGCGGGGGAGCAGTGTACTTACCGTCCGTGCGGCTCCCCGGGCGCTCCAGAGTGACGTCAGGGCGCCCCAAGCGCATGGATCACGTGATCGCATGGATCACGTCATCCATGCGCATGGGGCGCTCTGACGTCATTCTGGAGCGCCCCGGGAGCCGCACGGACTGTAAGTATACCGCTCCCCCGCTCCCCGCTCCTACTATGGCAACCAGGACTTTAATAGCGTCCTGGGTGCCATAGTAACACTGAAAGCATTTGGAAGACGGTTCCGTCTTCAAATGCTTTCAGTACACTTGCGTTTTTCCGGATCCGGAGTGTAATTCCGGCAAGTGGAGTACACGCCGGATCCGGACAACGCAAGTGTGAAAGAGGCCTAAAAGAGTGTGAAATATCCAAAATACAAGAATGAGCAATTGCGCTGCAGTACAACAATGGCTGCTTAGTGCCGGTATACATGTCTATTCTGCACAAGGTACGGACAAGTCCTGAGGGATCCATGCCTGGTTCATTTTAATGAACGTGAGCTTGTCCACATTGGCTGTGGACAGGCGGCTGCGCTTGTCTGTGATGACGCCCCCTGCCGTGCTAAACACACGTTCAGATAATACACTGGCTGCAGGGCAGGCCAGCACCTCCATGGCGTAAAGGGCAAGCTCAGGTCATGTGCCCAATTTGGAGACCCAGAAGTTGAAGGGGGCAGACCCGTCATTCAGTACGTGTAGGCGTGTGCACATATACTGCTCCACCATGTTGGTGAAATGCTGCCTCCTGCTAAGACGTTCCATATCAGCTGGTGGTGCTGGTTGTTGTTGCGTGCTAACAAAGCTTTTCCACATTTCAGCTATGCAGTGGGTCAGGTTAAATGTGTAGTAGTTCGTGACGCCAATTGCAGCTTGCGCAGGTACTGTAGCATGGCCCTTTAAGATGTAATAGCTCACGTACCAGGTGAGGAATGCCAGAGGGGGATAATGTCTCTGTGTAGTGTCAACAGTGTCTCCTACCTTGGTACGGCTGGACTCCTGTATCCTGGCTCACATGCAATAAATTGAGTGTTGCTAGTAGGAGTAATTGAGTAACTTTGATAGCAGTAAACGAGACCCAAACAAGTAATATGGTCCAACTCGTCTTTACTTAATGATTGGCAGCTTTGATCCATACAAGTTACAGCAATAGTCTTGGGTCCCAGCAGGTATTGGCAATATGTGGCAGGAATCCATATGTATTCTGCTTCTTATCATATGCCTAGTAGATCTGGCAGGTATCTGTCTTCTGCTCTGTCTGTAGTCTGCTTAGTTTGGGCCTGACTAGCTGAAGGAGGAATTTGGCTTCTCCTGGTCTTTGGATAAGTACTCACAGGACTGCTCGCAAGGTATGATGGTTTCTTCCTGGAGATCTATGGTTCTGGAGATAGCTGCTTTCTTGTCAACCAGCTGAGGCTGATGGCTCAGGCTGGGAAGAGTGATCTTTGGGCCTCAGCCGAGGCTTGGATCCTAGGTTGGGATCCCTGTTTCTGGGAGCTCCTACTAACACAGCCTTCCCCAGCAGGGGGGCTGGTTACACTCACTAACTTCCTTCTCCTCCTCATGAGACAGGACATGAGACCAGCCCACTTCTGCTCACACAGGGGAGACTAGTCTGGAATGGACTATTCCAGGCTAGATACTAACTGCCTATGGTCTGTTACATATTGCTGCCACCTGCTGGTGTACATTGAAATTACAGCAAATACATAATACAGGCCTGCAATTACATATAATGGCAAATGCAAAGGTAGATTACACAGAATGACAATACATACACACCTAACATATTATAGCGGAAAAAAGAAGTTGAGTGACATACTTCAGGATGTTACATACCCCATTACTTTAAGTGAAGCCGTCCTTGGCGTATGGTAGGCGGGTGAGGAATCAGCTCTGGGTACCCAATAAAATACAAAGTGCTGCGTGAATATACATAAAATGGCATACAGAGACAAAACACATAATGGTTTCCTCTACGTTCCTGCCCGCTAGAGTAAGGTGTCCAACACACAGTTTCTTTCTCTTGGTATGACCAGGTAACCTAAATACTGCACAAAGCAAAACCTTTACTAACTGACTTTGTATGTTATTATGGCCATCAAACATCAAAGAAAGCATGGGGGTGTCTTTACTCCGTAATCCCACCATTATGTAATGGAATTCCCGCAAATGGAAGGGTGGCTTTATCCTGTATTCCCTTCCCTGCACCATAGCCTGAAGAAATTTTGCTTGTAGCACGATCACTATGATGACTAAGAGGAAGCTAAGTTGTGGCTCTAAGGCTTGAGGCGCCTTACCTTAGGCAAAAGGCTCAGAAGGGGAGGTATTTATCATCTCCGTGTCTTCTGGCAAGTCACAGGAGGAGGGCAGTACGTTCCCATGGATCTCCTGGAAATGAGACACCTCCGGATGGGAACAATCCGGAACATAAAACAAGCGGGAAGGAGCAACCTAGGGCTTCTAACGATTCTCGAAGCAGCGGGGTTACCTGTGAAGTAACTGGATCTGCCTGGACTTACCACTTGGTCCTACCCTGGGTACCTATGGGTATACATCACCGGGTGTAGGCCATTAGTATTCAATGTCCCTATGATGACAGTCCATATGAAGGGGGGAGAGAACAAGACCTGTAAAAAGGCACACTTTAAGTAAATTGCTACATTTTTTTGTTAAGTGCAATGGTTAAGTGCAATCATTGTAAACAGTGCATAAGTTCACATTGCGGCACCTGAAAGGATAATACACACAATGGGTACGTTATCTTGAACGTTACAAATTTGTAAACTGGTACAATAGTGCAAAATTATTAAAGTATGAAATCACAAAGAGCTCAGGAATCACGTTTGAGTCCTTTCTTTGGGTGCAAGCTTTTATGTTGCAATAAAACATTTTATAAAAGTAGTGCAATTTTATAAGTGCAAGGATAGGCTCAACAATAACTTGAGTCCTTATTCCTGGAAGTGCTTGAAGTAGAATCCTCTGGAAACTGATAAAAGTCTATTGTAATCCACAAGGATAGAAGTTAATTGTAATCCAAAGGGTTAAAATGTTTAAGAGTAGCAGCAACAGGCTATCAAGTAACCTGAGAAAGGGGATAAAACGGTTAACTTGGACATGAGGGGATTAAGTGCTGATGGGGGGAGTCCTTACTGACATGACCATCTGGATGAGGACAAACCAGGCAACCTGAAACAAAAGGTTAAAACACACAAAACTGCCAACAGGTCCTCACCTGTCAGGAAATCAGTCCATGGCGTGGCTCCCGAACAATGTCACTGATTTGTTTGTTTTTAGTGGGACACCTTACAGGTAGGTGTCCAGATCCTCGTCACTGCTGGAGCTGCTAAATCGCATCAGAGGTTGTTCCTGCCTCTGGTGGTAGCTTAGGGTGGCGTTGGTTGTAGTGCGCCACTGCCCTCTACCGGTGGCTGTAGGGGTTGGCTGTGCTGACAGCCTGGTAAATGCTGCGGTGACCCGCTGTAATCCAGAATCCACAGCCGGTACAGGAGGTGGGAGCACTTCTGGCTGCAGGGGCTCAGGAAGAGCTGGAGCAGTTGCCTGGGGCTGCTTCTAAGGTAGCATGTATGGTGGGCAAAGGTAGGGCTGGATCTTAGGATTGAAGGTTTAGACAGAATTGTTAATCTGGCCTACCCTCAGGGTTGGTGGTGGTGACAGGTCCGGTATTAACGCTGCCGGTACAGGCTGCGGCTTCTCTTTAAATTGCAGACGGCCATCCGGGGCTTCCTGAAGGCATCTAGTCCTGCCCGCAGAGCCTGGATCCTCCTGCCAGGTCTCTGGGGTAATGGCAGGGGTAAGCGGCTTGTCCAGCAAAGTAACACCAGCCGCAAAGAGTTCTTGCATGGACCGCATCGGGGTGTACTCAATCTGGTCCCCCACATAAAGATTGTGCCTGGCCTGGGGTAAGTAGTGTCTCTTGACAGAACGCCGCCCCACAAAAACCTCAGTGCCGGAGTAGTTATCTTGGACGAACCCGACTCCTCATTCTACTGAGAACCATAGCACGGTTCCGGTTCTCCTAGCTAACTTGGGGTCTCCTGGCTGGGGATCATCCACAACCTGCTTCACCCATTCCTCGACCGCTGACTTGTATTCCTATGCGGTCTGGGCGAAAGCAGTGATTTCGTGTGGGACATCGGGATTCAGGCTCAGCAACTTTTCGTAGCTGGGCGGCAGAGTGGAATCACTGGCCACCTCCGCCGCACCAGTAGGTATTGACAGCGGGGCAGGCTGATGCCTGGTGACGTTGGCTGGGGTCGCTGGGCGCGGTGCAGGTCTGGGCCTGGCAGCGGGTGCTGGGGTCTCTGGACGCGGTGCAGGAGGAGACTCGGACCAGGCCTGGGCCTTAGGGAGCGGGGCAGCTCCTACCTTTGGTTGCGGCCGGTTCCAGTGCCTCCTGGGTGCCATCTGGGGGTGCCATCTTTGTCTCAGACAGCGACTGGTTACTGGCTGGTGTAGCGACGTCAGCGGCGTCCTCCGCGGGAACAGCGGAGGTGCTTGACTCAGCGGAGGGATCCACGGCCTCCGGGAACTCCATTAGGTCCTGGCTTTCCACATCAGGGATCGGGGCACCAGCGGCGGTCTTCTCCGACTCCTCTGGGATGCTGGCCAGGATAGGTGACGCTGGGTCTTTGGACACGGAGGGATCCACTGCCTCCGCGCCGGTACCAAAGGTTGAGGGACCGCGTCTTTGTAGTAGCTGGAAGACCTGGATCTCCAGCGGATATTCCAGATAAACAGGCTCTCCGCCGATGGACATCTCGTTCCACCTGGGACGCGGGTAGGCCATGGTTGCTTTTTTCTGGAACACACAGACTGCCAGAACTAAGGGTGGAGCGCAGAGGGAGGAGTCTTTATCACCTCGGGTCCCAATAGCAAGTTCATGGAGGGCAGTCTCTATTTTTCCCGCTCCCAAAGGGGCGTATTCGTTATCTTTGCGCTCTTGAGGGGGAGTTATTAGGTTTTCCCGCTTCTGGGGGGCATATTCAGCATTTTCGCGCTCTTGAGAGGGTGTTTCTTTCTTCCTTTGTTTCTGGGCATGAAGATGAAGCGCCATTTTAACGAATATCGTTAATTTCACAATGACGAATTAACCCTTTGAATGCTGGAGCGCACGTCTAGCGCTTTCTGGCACAGCAATACAGTCACTTTTCAGGGTCTTTGCACAAGCAGCAGCACCCGCAGCATTGTGAAACATGCGATCCGGTTCGTTTCAACACACAATTGGATCCGGTTCTGTTATCAGGGATAGACACACAATTCAATCCGATCGTGATCGTGACGCCACTTTAATGCAATGAGCAGGACACTGGGTCAGTGGGTCAGCTATGCAGTGGGTCAGGTTAAATGTGTAGTAGTTCGTGACGCCAATTGCAGCCTGCGCAGGTACTGTAGCAGGGGCCTTTAAGATGTAATAGCTCACGTACCAGGTGAGGAATGCCAGAGGGAGATAATGTCTCTGTGTAGTGTCAACGTTGTCTCCTACCTTGGTACGGCTGGACTCCTGTATCCTGGCTCACATGCAATAAATTGAGTGTTGCTAGTAGGAGTAATTGAGTAACTTTGATAGCAGTAAACGAGACCCAAACAAGTAATATGGTCCAACTCGTCTTTACTTAATGATTGGCAGCTTTGATCCATACAAGTTACAGCAATAGTCTTGGGTCCCAGCAGGTATTGGCAATATGTGGCAGGAATCTATATGTATTCTGCTTCTTATCATATGCCTAGTAGATCTGGCAGGTATCTGTCTTCTGCTCTGTCTGTAGTCTGCTTAGTTTGGGCCTGACTAGCTGAAGGAGGAATTTGGCTTCTCCTGGTCTTTGGATAAGTACTCACAGGACTGCTCGCAGGGTATGATGGTTTCTTCCTGGAGATCTATGGTTCTGGAGATAGCTGCTTTATTGTCAACCAGCTGAGGCTGATGGCTCAGGCTGGGAAGAGTGATCTTTGGGCCTCAGCCGAGGCTTGGATCCTAGGTTGGGATCCCTGTTTCTGGGAGCTCCTACCAACACAGCCTTCCCCAGCAGGGGGGCTGGTTACACTCACTAACTTCCTTCTCCTCCTCATGAGACAGGACATGGGACCAGCCCACTTCTGCTCACACAGGGGAGACTAGTCTGGAATGGACTAGGGATCGACCGATTATCGGTTTTACCGATATTATCGGCCGATATTCAGGATTTTGAACGTTATCGGTATCGGCATCTATTTTGCCGATATACCGATAACGTATTGGGAACACAGAACGCGCGGGAGAAGGAAGCAGTGTCTCCCCCCCCCTGTGCTGCTGCTGCCGCTGCCGCCGATGACAGGAGAGAAGACAAGAGGAGGGGAGGGGCTGTGGCCGCTGCGCCACCAATGAAGATGAGTCTTTCATTAATTCATATACAGGAGGTGGGAGCTGGCTGCAGAATCACATAGCCGACTCCCGACCTCTATGAACGGTAGCTGCGGTCCGCGGTAGTTAACCCCTTAGGTGCCGCGGATCGCAGCTAACGCTCATAGAGGTCGGGAGCCGGCTATGTGATTCTGCAGCCAGCTCCCGCCTCCTGTATATGAATGAGAGACTTATCTTCATTGGTGGCGCAGTGCGCCCCCCCCAAGCCCCCCAGTATTAATCATTGGTGGCGCAGTGCGCCCCCCACCCCCATCCCAATAGTAAAAACATTGGTAAGCCCCCCCCCCAGTATTAATCATTGGTGGCAGTGGCCACAGGATCCCCTCTCTCCTGCTCCTCCGATCGGAGCCCCAGCAGTGTAAGCCTGGGGCTCCGATCGGTTACCATGGCAGCCAGGACGCTACTGAAGCCCTGGCTGCCATGTTCAGCTCCCTGCTGCTGTGTGCACAAAGCACAGAGCAGCAGGGACAGTGTGAGATCCTATTCACCCTGATAGAGATCTATCAGGGTGAATAGGACACGGGTTCTAGTCCCTAAGGGGGCTAAAAGTTAGTAAAACAAAACAAAAAAAAAACACAACAATATTAAGTATAAATGAAAAAGATTTACAAAAAAAATAAAAATACACGTTAACAATAAACATATTAATTTTCATCAGATTTGTGTAGGAAATTTTGTTTTTCTCAAAAATGAAAATTCCAAGAATATCGGTATAAATTATTGGCTATCGGCCTGAAAATTCACAAATTATCGGTATCGGTATCGGCCCTAAAAAATTAATATCGGTCGATCCCTAGAATGGACTATTCCAGGCTAGATACTAACTGCCTATGGTCTGTTACATATTGCTGCCACATGCTGGTGTACATTGAAATTACAGCAAATACATAATACAGGCCTGCAAATACATATAATGGCAAATGCAAAGGTAGATTACACAGAATGACAATACATACACACCTAACATATTATAGCGGGGAAACAGAAGTTGAGTGACATACTTCAGGATGTTACACTGGCGGTGCCCCAGCTACGTTGGCGACCTCTTCCTCTGCCTTCACCTTGTGCTTCCACTGTGCCCCTGCTGTCAGGTGGGAACCAGCAGCGCGTCTACCAGCGTGTGCTTGTACTCGCGCATCTTACGATCACGCTCCAGTGAGGGAATTAAGGATGGTACGTTGTCCTTGTAACGGGGATCCAGCAGCGTGGCCACCAAATAATCAGCACAAGTTAGAATGTGGGCAACTCGGCGGTCGTTGCGGAGACACTGCAGCATGTAATCGCTCATGTGTGCCAGGCTGCCCAGAGGCAACGAAAAGCTGTCCTCTGTGGGAGGTGTATCGTCTGTGTCCTCTGTATCCCCCCCATCCACGCACTAGTGATGGCCATGAGCTGGTCTGGGTGCCACCCTGCTGTGAACATGGTTCCTCCTTCTCCATCACTGTGCCCTGGCTGGACAATTGTGTACCTTGGGTTTGTGGGTGCAGGAACCCACCCTCGGAGCTACTTGGGAATGACTGGCCGGAAACCCTACGAAATGATCCCTCTCTTCCTCCTCCTCTAGTGCCACATCCTCTTCCATCATCGCCAGGAGCGTTTTTTCAAGGAGGCATAGAAGTGGGATAGTAACGCTGAAAACGGCGTTATCGGCACTGGCCATGTTGGTGGAGTACTCGAAACAGCGCAACAAGGAACACAGGTCTCGCATGGAGGCCCAGTCATTGATGGTGAAGTGGCGCTGTTCCGCCGAGTGATTTACCCGTGCGTGCTGCAGCTGAAACTCCACTATCGCCTGCTGCTGCTCGCACAGTCTGGCCAGCATGTGCAAGGTGGAGTTCCACCTTGTGGGCACGTCGCATATGAGGTGGTGAGCGGGAATGCCGAAGTTACGCTGCAGCGCTGACAGGCGAGCAGCAGCAGGGTTAGAACGCCGAAAGCACGGACAGACGGCCCGCACTTTATGCAGCAGCTCTGACATGTCGGGGTAATTTTTAAGGAATCTCTGCACCACCAAATTCAGCACATGCGCCAGGCAAGGGATGTGCGTCAAATCGGCTAGTCCCGGAGCTGCTACGAGATTTCGCCCATTATCGCACACCACCAGGCCGGGCTTGAGGCTGACTGGCACAAACCACTCATCGGTCTGTTGTTCAAGGCCCATCCACAGCTCCTGCACGGTGTGGGGTTTGTCCCCCAAACAGATAAGTTTTAAAACTGCCTGCTGTCGTTTACCCCTGGCTGTGCTGAAGTTGGTGGTGAAGGTGTTACGCTGACCAGATGAGGAGCTGGTAGAGGATGAGGAAGCAGAGGAGGAGGAGGAGGAAGCAACAGGAGGCAAACTGAAGCGCCCTGCAATCCTCAGTGGTGGAAGGACATGAGCCAAACTGCTATCCGCCTCAGGCCCAGCCACCACTGCATTTACCCAGTGTGATGTTATGGAGATATAACGTCCCTGACCATGTTTACTAGTCCACGTATCCGTAGTCAGGTGCACCTTGCCACAGATGGCGTTGCGCAGTGCACACCTGATTTTGCCCCTACTTTGTTGTGCAGGGAAGGGATGGCTCGCCTTGAAAAGTAGTGGCGGCTGGGCACGACGTACTGTGGGACAGCCACCGCCATAAGGCCTTTAAAACTATCCGTCTCCACCAGACGGAATGACAGCATTTCAAAGGCCAGTAATTTAGAAATGCTGGCATTCAGGGCTAGGGATCGCGGGTGGGTAGGGGGGTACTTTCTCTTCCTCTCCAGCATTTGGGAGATGGACAGCTGAAGGCTTCTGTCACGGGGTTCCGAAGGTGCACTCGGTCCCCCATTGCCCGCAGAACTGTTGCTTAGCTTTTGGAATGAGGTTCTGTGTTTGACCTCATTCCCAGGGCGGCTTTACTAGCTGGGTGGCTCCCTGCTCCTAGTCTGCCTTGAGCGCCGAGCTGATCACTCGGTGCTCGACTGGTTGGTCTGTCGGTCATGTGACGCTGGCCACGTCACATGACCCTCACTCCCCACTATAAATACAGGCAGCCTGCTGGCTACAGGTTGCCTGTTAATTTCTAGGTTCCTGGCTATTTGTTGGACTACTGAATATTTACCTGATCCTGTTCCCTGACGATCCTCTGCCTGCTCCTCCTGTACTGCGCATACATCCTGGTATTGTGACCTCGGCTCCCACCTGACTACTCTCTTAGGACTCCTCTTGTACTTCGCTACTCTCCTGGTATTTGACCCCGGCTTCTCCTGACCATTCTTTGCCTTATCCGTTGTACTGCGTAGCTCTCTTGGTTCTGACCCGGTCCGTTCATGTTCCGTATTTTGTCTTGTCTGTCTTCCCTGCACATATCCTAAGTTAGGGACTGCCGTCCAGTTGTCCCCTGTCATCAGGACTCGTGAGGCAAGTAGGCAGGGCCAGGGGTGAGGGTGGAGCGCAGTGGTCACTACCCTTCCCCCTGTGTGTGTGTGGACGTGACCGTTACAGATTAACAGGCCCAATAACCACTGTATCATGAATCCTCTTACTACCCTGACTGACCATGTCTCTAACTTGACACAGAGGGTGCAGGAGCTAGGAGAGAAACTCCGTTCTTGTGAGTTAGGGCAAGGTTCTTCCACTCCTCTGTCCTCCAGTCCATATTTTGAACCCCAGATCAAGCTCCCAGAACCCTTTTCTGGAGACCGGAAGAGGTTTCTCTCCTTTAAGGAGAATTGCAAACTCTACTTCCGTTTGCGCCCCGTGTCCTCCGGTCCCGAGAGCCAACGCGTGGGGATTATCATTTCTCTACTACAGGGTGATCCCCAGGACTGGGCATTTTCGTTACCTCCTGGGACCAGTTGTCTAACTTCTGTGGAGGGGTTTTTTCAGGCCCTGGGTACCCTCTATGACGAACCAGACAGGGCCCTGGTAGCCGAGACAGCTCTTAGGGCACTGGTTCAGGGCCATCTCCCTGCGGAGGAGTATTGCACCCAATTCAGACGGTGGTGTGTCCCCTCAGGATGGAATGAACCAGCCCTGAAGAGTCAGTTTAGGTCTGGTCTATCTGATAATTTAAAAGATCTATTGGTCAATTACCAAATTCCTGAGACCTTAGAGGAGATGATGACCCTAGTTGTCCGACTTGACAGACGAGTTAGAGAGAGACGACAAGAACGACAGTTCTGTTCTCAGATGGTGGTCCAGCCAGAGGCCTTTTCCAGGGACAACACTGAGGTCTCCACCGAGGAACCCATGCAGGTTGGCATGACCCGGGGTAATCTTCGTCGCAGACGCGGAGAGTGCTTCTACTGTGGAGATTCTGGCCATTGGATCAACAAGTGTCCTAAGAGGGACCTCTCTGACAAGTCTTCTAAGGCAAGACAACCTAAAGACCAGGTACACCCTGATTTTTCTAAAGGTAAGCTTTTGGTACCCATAACAATTTCTCTGGGGGTTAATAAGTGGCCGAGAGAGGCCTTTATTGACTCCGGTTCAGCGGCTAGCTTTATTGACTTTGAGTTTGCTTGTAAATTGGGTATTCCAATGTTTGCTTTACCTACACCTATCCATGTCATGGCTATTGATGCTACTCCCCTGATTGGTGGTACGGTGAGGTCATGTACCTCTGAAATTTCTCTGTCCGTGGGTGTGTGCCACTCTGAGAGATGTTCTCTTCTAGTCCTGGAGAACCTGCCGGTTGAGGTGGTACTAAGGTTGCCTTGGCTCAGTTTACATAACCCCACAATTGATTGGTCCAAAGGAGAGTTGGTGAAATGGGGACCTAAGTGTGACTCATGCTTGTCCGTGGTCCAGGCTGGGGTTTCAGTAAGGTCTAATACATTACCCTCTGTTATTAATGAATATTCTGATGTGTTCTCGTCCCTTACTCCAGAGGTTCTACCCCCCCCCATAGACCTTATGATTGCGCCATAGAGCTAATTGAGGGTGCCGAATTTCCTAAAGGTCGAATTTATAATCTTTCAGGGCCCGAACGCAAGGCTATGGAAGATTATATTAAGGAGAGCCTTGCTAAAGGGCATATTAGACCTTCAGTCTCTCCTATGGGAGCAGGGTTTTTCTTTGTTAAAAAGAAGGATGGTGGTCTTAGGCCTTGTATTGATTACCGGAGATTGAATAAAATCACTGTCCAAAATAGATACTCTCTCCCATTGATTCCGGATTTATTTAACCAGGTTTTGGGGGCAAACTGGTTTTCCAAGATTGACCTGAAAGGGGCATACAATCTAATCCGAATTAAGGAGGGAGACGAATGGAAGACAGCGTTCAATACTCCGATAGGACACTTTGAATATCAGGTGATGCCTTTTGGACTCAGCAATGCCCCAGCTGTGTTCCAAAACTTAATGAATGATATTCTTACGGAGTTCTTAGGTAAATTTATTATTGTCTATCTTGACGACATTTTGATATTCTCTCCTGATTTCGAATCTCATGTGTCCCATGTCAAACAAGTATTAGAGGTGTTGAGGGAGAACCAGCTATCCGCTAAGCAAGAGAAATGTGTCTTTGGTGTACAGGAGATACTGTTTCTAGGGCATGTTTTGACTCCTCACGCCTTTAAGATGGATCCTGGTAAGGTTTTAGCAATTAAGGAATGGGTAAGGCCTTCATCCTTAAAGGCTTTACAACGGTTTTTGGGTTTCGCTAATTACTACCGTAAATTTATCATGAATTTTTCTGTAATTGCTAAGCCATTGACCGACCTTACTAAGAAAGGGGCGGATTTGGAGAATTGGTCTACCAAGGCCATTTCTTCATTTGAAACATTAAAAAAGGCATTTAGTAGCGCTCCCATTCTGATCCAGCCTGATCAGGAGAGACCCTTTGATGTGGAGGTGGATGCGTCCGAGGACGGCGCAGGAGTAGTCCTTTCACAAGGTCCTGCTAGCCTCACTAACCTGAGACCGTGTGCCTTCTTCTCTAGGAAATTCTCTCCCACGGAGAGAAACTACGACATAGGGAATAGGGAGCTGTTGGCCATTAAATGGGCATTTGAGGAGTGGAGACATTTTTTGGAGGGGGCAAGGCATCGAGTAACTGTTGTCACTGACCATAAAAACCTAATGTTTCTCGAGTCCGCTAAGAGGTTGAATCCCCGACAAGCCCGATGGGCTCTGTTTTTTACCCGTTTTGATTTCTCCATTACGTTCAGGCCGGGAAGTAAAAATGTGAAGGCAGACGCATTATCTCGGAACTTCCATGCTTTTCAACCCACTGAGACGCCGCCTGAATCCATCCTACCAGCAAACATCTTCTTAGCGGCTCAAACCCAGGATATCTCGGCTCGCATTAAGGCTGAACAACATCTGGCACCGGCATCCACCCCAACAGATAAGTTGTTTGTTCCCGTACAATTTCGTCTCCAGCTGTTGGGTGAGTGTCACGATTCTGCTTTTTGTGGACATCCGGGGATTGAGGGCACTAAGGATCTGGTTTCTAGATCTTATTGGTGGCCCACTCTGACCAGGGATGTCAAGTCCTACGTGTCAGCCTGTGAGGTTTGTGCCAGGTCTAAGACACCTAGGTAACCTGCTGGTAACCTACGACCCCTACCCATTCCCAGTAGACCCTGGTCCCATATCTCGATGGACTTTATAACTGACCTACCGCTGGCGGAGGGTAAGACTGTGGTTTGGGTAGTGGTCGATAGGTTTAGCAAGATGGTTCATTTCATTCCCCTGTCTAAACTTCCGAATGCTAAGACCCTGACGTCTATTTTTGTGAGAGAGATTGTTCGTTTACATGGCATCCCGGAAAATATTGTTTCGGACAGGGGTGTGCAGTTTGTGTCCAAATTCTGGAGGGCCTTCTGTCAAAGATGTAAAATTTCGTTGTCTTTTTCTTCCGCCATCCATCCTGAGAGTAATGGGCAGACTGAACGCCTTAATCAGTCTGTGGAACAATTCCTGAGGTTGTATGTTGCTGATGACCAGCAATTATGGGTCAAATTCCTTCCGTTGGCTGAATTTGCTCTGAATAACCGTGTCAATTCTTCTGCTGGGGTCTCCCCTTTCTTTTGTAACCATAGTTTTCATCCCCGTTTTCATTCTGGGTCGTCCGTCTCCTCCTCTAACCCTGAAGCTGATAAACTCTCCTCCGAACTGTGCACAGTTTGGGCCCGGGTTCAATCGAACCTAGAAAAGGCTCAAAGTTCTCAAAAACTCAAGGCCGATAGGAGACGTTCAAGGGGGGTTAACTTTCAGGTTGGGGATAAAGTATGGTTGTCCTCCAAGAATCTATCTCTCAAGGTAGCTTCTCGAAAATTTGCTCCTCGTTTTATTTATCACGGAGGTGATTAACCCGGTATCATTTAGGTTGGAGCTGCCCGAGTCATTCCACATTCATAATGTGTTCCATAAGTCTCTACTTAAAAAATATTTTGAACCGGTAGTACCATCGAAAGCCTCCGCCGGTTCTTGTTAATGATGCTGTCGAGTATGTCGTGTCTAAAATAGTGGATGTCAGGAAGGTGTGTAACTCCTTGCAGTATCTGATTCACTGGAAGGGGTATGGACCTGAAGAGAGATCTTGGGTACCTGCCAGGGAGGTTCATGCTCCTAGACTGGTTCGTAAATTTCATTTAGAACACCCTGAAAAGCCATCGCCTGAAGTCTTGGGTCCGGTGGCCCCTCGTAAAAGGGGGGGTACTGTCACGGGGTTCCGAAGGTGCACTCGGTCCCCCATTGCCCGCAGAACTGTTGCTTAGCTTTTGGAATGAGGTTCTGTGTTTGACCTCATTCCCAGGGCGGCTTTACTAGCTGGGTGGCTCCCTTCTCCTAGTCTGCCTTGAGCGCCGAGCTGATCACTCGGTGCTCGACTGGTTGGTCTGTCAGTCATGTGACGCTGGCCACGTCACATGACCCTCACTCCCCACTATAAATACAGGCAGCCTGCTGGCTACAGGTTGCCTGTTAATTTCTAGGTTCCTGGCTATTTGTTGGACTACTGAATATTTACCTGATCCTGTTCCCTGACGATCCTCTGCCTGCTCCTCCTGTACTGCGCATACATCCTGGTATTGTGACCTCGGCTCCCACCTGACTACTCTCTTAGGACTCCTCTTGTACTTCGCTACTCTCCTGGTATTTGACCCCGGCTTCTCCTGACCATTCTTTGCCTTATCCGTTGTACTGCGTAGCTCTCTTGGTTCTGACCCGGTCCGTTCATGTTCCGTATTTTGTCTTGTCTGTCTTCCCTGCACATATCCTAAGTTAGGGACTGCCGTCCAGTTGTCCCCTGTCATCAGGACTCGTGAGGCAAGTAGGCAGGGCCAGGGGTGAGGGTGGAGCGCAGTGGTCACTACCCTTCCCCCTGTGTGTGTGTGGACGTGACCGTTACAGCTTCCTTGGGACATTGTGGAGATAATTGGTGACCCAGGTGTTGGTGTTGCTGGCAGATCCTCTGTTTGCGGGGTGGCAGATGGCACTGTCACTCCAGAGGTGGATGAAGAGGACGAGACTGCAGCAGAAGAAAAAGCAGGAGGAGCCAGAGACTTTTCTTGGTTTTTGAGGTGTCTACTCCACTGCAGCTCGTGCTTTGCACTTAAATGCCTGGTCATGCAGGTTGTGCTCAGGTTGAGAACGTTTATGCCTAGCTTCAGTCTCTGATTGCACAGCGTGCAAACCACTCGTGTCTTGTCGTCAGCACATTGTCTGAAGAACTGCCACGCCAGGGAACTGACAGTATTTTCCAGATCTGCAAGTGTTAAATTCAAGTTTAATATCTACAGCTTTCTTTCATATTCTGTTAGCAAAAAAAGACTTTTTTGGCAATCTACAACATCTGTATTAGTCAGTGTGCAATTTAAGGTAGAAATACACCCATAATTTTCTGGGGTTTGAAAAACACACTCTTTTGACAAAAAACACTATTTTCAGGCCTTGCAGCATCAGCACGTGTGATATTACAGGCTTATATACTGCTGTCAAATTCAGTTTTTAAACAAACACTCATTTGGGCACAAATAATTTAGTTGGCAGCCTTTGATGCAGATGTCATTGTGAGATACACCCTTAATACATTTGGGTTACATTCAGAGATTTCAAATACCGCCATTTAGTGCACCAATATTGAATTCAGGCCTACACTGGTTCAGGCCCTGTGAGATACCACCTCTACATACAGGGGTTTGAATTAGACATTTGAAATACAGCCATTTGAAATACTGCCATTTTGTGCAAAGATATATTTACTGCAGGCCTACACTGATTCAGGGTGTGTGTGATCCCCCCTATACATACAGGGGTTTGAATCAGGCATTTGAAATACAGCCATTTGAAATACAGCCATTTTGTGCAAAAATATATTTACTTCAGGCCTACACTGGTTCAGGGCGTGTGTGATCCCCCCTATACATACAGGGGTTTGAATTAGGCATTTGAAATACAGACATTTTGTGCAAAGAAATATTTACTTCAGGCCTACAGAGGTTCAGGCCCTCTGAAATACTACCTCTACATACAGGGATTTGAATTAGGCATTTGAAATACAGCCATTTTGGGCAAAAAAATCTTTTATTGAGGCCTAGTCTGGTTCAGGCCGTGTGAGATACACCCTTTACATACTGTCGTTCTATTCTACTATTAATTAAACACCCATTTAGGGCAAGATCCTAAATTTAAAAAATATGAGGAGAGCGTCAAATAAGGGACGTGGCCCAGGTCGTGGTGCTGCTGGTGGAGCTCCTGTTGCAGGGAGAGGACGTGGTCGATCTGTGCCAGCTACACGCACAAGTGAAACCCCTTCCTCAGGTGTGAGTAGGCGACAAAACCTGCAGCAGTATTTGGTCAGGTCTAATGCGGCTCTACAAATGGTGAGGCCTGAACAAGTACAGGCGATAGTAGATTGGGTTGCTGACAGTGGATCCAGTTCCTTAACATTGTCTCCCACCCAGTCTCATGCTGAAAGACCACAGTTGACACCTGCAGCCGATGTCCATGAGTCTTTCACCTCACCCCCTTGCAAATCAGCCAAGCAGTCTGAGCCCCAAGTCATGCAGCAGTCTCTTCTGCTTTTTGATGACTCTGTTAACAGGGTTTCCCAGGGCCATCCACCTAGCCCTGCCCCAGAAGTGAAAGAGATTGAGTGCACTGATGCCCAACCACTTATTTTTCAAGATGAGTACATGGGAGGACCATCGCAGCACGTCTCGGATGATGACGAAACACAGGTGCCAACTGCTGGGGCTTTCAAAAGTGTGCAGACCGACAAGGAAGGCAGGGGTGAAGACTGGGTGGAACATGATGTGGAGGACGATGAGGTCCTCGACCTCACATGGAATCAAGGTCATACGAGTGACTGATGTAGTTCGAAGGAAGAGGCGGTGGTCGCACAGAGCCACCAGCACAGCAGAAGAGGGAGCAGGGTGCAAAAGCGGAGCAGCCGTCCTCTAGACAGTACGCCTCTTACTGCCCACCGCAGCAAGGGACCGAGCACACCAAAGCCAGCTCCAAGGAGTTCCCTAGCGTGGCAGTTCTTCAGACAATGTGCTGACGACAAGACACGAGTGGTTTGCACGCTGTGCAATCAGAGCCTGAAGCGAGGCATAAACGTTCTCAACCTGAGCACAACCTGCATGACCAGGCATTTAAGTGCAAAGCACGAGCTGCAGTGGAGTAGACACCTCAAAAACCACACCTCTGGCTCCTCCTGCTTCCTCTTCTGCTGTAGTCATGGCCTCTTCATCCACCTCTGGAGTGACAGTGCCACCTAGCACCCAGCAAACAGAGGATCTGCCAGCAACACCAACACCTGGGTCACCAAGCATCTCCACAATGTCCCACGGAAGCGTTCAGCTCTCCATATCCCAAATGCTGGAGAGGAAGAGGAAGTACCCCCTTACCCACCCGCGATCCCTGGCCCTGAATGCCAGCATTTCTATCTACTTGCCTTTGAAATGCTGTCATTCCGTCTGGTGGTGTCACGAGGGTGTCAAGAGCCACGTCTGACTCCGTTATACCCGGGGTCAGGAAGTCGCAGCGGGTGGCTGCGCGTTCGATGTACAAAGACAGTGCTGTTTCGTAATGGTAGCTTTCTGGGTTTGCCTTGCAATCCTTTTTGGCTCACTCAGGGATCCGTAGCTTCTCCTCCTCAGCTGTTTCTTGTCCAGCAATCCCAACCTCCTTATATTCCCATCTCCCACTTCTCTGGTTGCCAGATATAGAGCTTCCTGCCTGGACTTCTATACTGACCCACTGGAGCTGTGTAGCTGTGTTCCCTGGTTGTTGTTCCAGAACGTTACCCTCCGGATCCCTGTTGGGCCTTGGTGGTCTGCTGTTGTCGCCCACCTGGGATTATATGTTTGTCTGTCCTCTCCTTGGTGTTTTCCTCTTAGTGTCAGTGGTGCGGACTAGTGATCCCACCGCCCCGTTCACTACACAGGGCTCATCTTAGGGAAAGCCAGGGTTTAGGCACGTGATCGGCGTACGGGTGAGGAACCCATCTAGGGACGTCAGGGCAGTCAGGTGCCAGCCGCAAGGTGAGTCAGGGGTCACCACCTTTCCCTCTCCCTTGGACAGGGCCTTCCCATTTCCCTCCCTTTGCGTGACGCCGGTCATTACAGGTGGAGACGGATAGTTTTAAAGGCCTTATGGCGGTGGCTGTCCCACAGTACGTCGTGCCCAGCCGCCACTACTTTTCAAGGCGAGCCATACCTTCCCTTCACAACCAAGTAGGGCACAAAATCAGGTGTGCACTGCGCAACGCCATCTGTGGCAAGGTGCACCTGACTACGGATACGTGGACCAGTAAGCACGGTCAGGGCCGTTATATCTCCATAACAGCACACTGGATAAATGCAGTGGCGGCTGGGCCTGAGGCGGATAGCAGTTTGGCGCATGTCCTTCCACCACCGAGGATTGCAGGGCGCTTCAGTTTGCCTCCTGTTGCTTCTTCCTCCTCCTCCTCCTCTGCTTCCTCATCCTCTACCAGCTCCTCATCCGGTCAGCGTAACACCTTCACCACCAACTTCAGCACAGCCAGGGGTAAACGACAGCAGGCAGTTTTAAAACTTATCTGTTTGGGGGACAAACCCCACACCGCGCAGGAGCTGTGGACGGCCCTTGAACAACAGACCGATGAGTGGTTTGTGCCAGTCAGCCTCAAGCCCGGCCTGGTGGTGTGCGATAATGGGCGAAATCTCGTAGCAGCTCTGGGACTAGCCGGTTTGACGCACATCCCTCGCCTGGCGCATGTGCTGAATTTGGTGGTGCAGAGATTCCTTAAAAATTGCCCCGACATGTCAGAGCTGCTGCATAAAGTGCGGGCCGTCTGTGCCCGCTTTCGGCGTTCCAACCCTGCTGCTGCTCGCCTATCAGCGAACTCCACCTTGCACATGCTGGCCAGACTGTGCGAGCAGCAGCAGGCAATAGTGGAGTTTCAGCTGCAGCACGCACGGGTGAGTCGCTCGGCGGAACAGCACCACTTCACCACCAATGACTGGGCCTCCATGCGAGACCTGTGTTCCTTGTTGCGCTGTTTCGAGTACTCCACCAACATTGCCAGTGCCGATAACGCCGTTCTCAGTGTTACTATCCCACTTCTATGCCTCCTTGAAAAAACACTCATGGCGATGATGGAAGAGGATGTGGCACAGGAGGAGGAGGAGGAAGAGGGATCATTTCGTAGTGTTTCCGGCCAGTCATTCCCAAGTGGCTCCGAGGGTGGGTTCCTGCACCCACAAACCCAAGGTACACAATTGTCCAGCCAGGGCACAGTTCTGGAGGATGAGGATAAGGAGGAGGAGTTGCAGGAGGAGGAACCATGTTCACAGCAGGGTGGCACCCAGACCAGCTCATGGCCATCACTGGTGCATGGATGGGGGGATACAGAGGACACAGACGATACACCTCCCACAGAGGACAGCTTTTCGTTGCCTCTGGGCAGCTTGGCACACATGAGCGATTACATGCTGCAGTGTCTCCGCAACGACCGCCGAGTTGCCCACATTCTAACTTGTGCTGATTACTGGGTGGCCACGCTGCTGGATCCCCGTTACAAGGACAACGTACCATCCTTAATTCCGTCACTGGAGCGTCATCGTAAGATGCGCGGGGGCACAGTGGAAGCACAAGGCGAAGGCAGAGGACGAGGAAGAGAGATCGCCAGCACCTCAGAAGACAGGGTTAGCATGGCCGAAATGTGGAAAAGCTTTGTCAGCACGCAACAACAACCAGCACCACCAGCTGATATGGAACGTCTTAGCAGGAGGCAGCATTTCACCAACATGGTGGAGCACTATGTGTGCACACGCCTACACGTACTGAATGACGGGTCTGCCCCCTTCAACCTCTGGGTCTCCAAATTGGGCACATGGCCTGAGCTTGCCCTTTACGCCTTGGAGGTGCTGGGCTGCCCTGCAGCCAGTGTATTATCTGAACGTGTGTTTAGCACGGCAGGGGGCGTCATCACAGACAAGCGCAGCCGTCTGTCCATATCCAACGTGGACAAGCTCACGTTCATTAAAATGAACCAGGCTTGGATCCAACAAGACTTGTCTGTACCTTGTGCAGAATAGACATTTATACCACCATCAAACATACATTCTTGTACTCAAGTCAAGTGCAATGATTCTTTGGTTTCTTTTTTTTTATTTGACCCAATATTTTTGGGGCTACCTACCCCAATAAAAAAAAACATTGTTGGCTACCTCCTCCTCCTCCATTTCTGCCTCCACCTACAACACCACATTCACCGCCTCCTCAACCTCCGACTCCATATCCACCTCCTTCTCTGAGTTGCAGGTTATTTCACTATCCACATTTGTTTGCAGAGCAGTTGCCATGCTCTTAAGCACATTTTACTGCCTTTTACATCCCTCTAGCCTTTTCAAGGACTATTTTAGAGCCATTTTAATGCAAAAAAGTGCCAATTTTAGTGCCCTAAATTGAAAAAATTCTTTTTTTAAATTGTCGGGTGACATTTAACCATTTTTGGCGTATACAAACCCCTGCTGTGCCTGGGTGACAGAGGCCTAAATCTCTCAAAATCCTCTGTTCTATTGCTGGGTGACATGAACCCCCTTTTGCTGTGAATGAACCCCTGCTGTGCCTGGGTGACAGAGGCCTAAATTTCTCAAAATCCTCTGTTCTATTGCTGGGTGACAAGAACCCCCTTTTGCCGTGAATGAACCCCTGCTGTGCCTGGGTGACATTGGCCTAAATCTCTCAAAATCCTCTGTTCTATTGATGGGTGACATGAACCCCCTTTTGCCGTGAATGAACCCCTGCTGTGCCTGGGTGACAGGGGCCTAAATCTCTCAAAATCCTCTATTCTTCTGCTGGGTGATATGAACCACCTTTTGCCGTGAATGAACCCCTGCTGTGCCTGAGTGACAGGGGCCTAAATCTCTCAAAATCCTCTGTTCTATTGCTGGGTGACAAGAACCCCCTTTTGCCGTGAATGAACCCCTGCTGTGCCTGGGTGACAGGGGCCTAAATCTCTCAAAATCCTCTGTTCTATTGCTGGGTGACATGTAGTGGCGTCGCTACAGGGGGCAATTGCCCCCCCTGTTATTCTTTGCCCCCCCCCCCAGGTGCCCCCCCGCTAATTCCCCCCAAAGCAGGCCGGTGAATACTAATGAGCGCTTCCATTATGGAAGCGCTCATTAGTACCGAAGGACCAGGAAGCGGTAAACGCTCTGTACTTACCACTTCCTTGTCCTCGGCTGTCGGCTGTGCAGGGCTGCGCACAGCCTGAGTGCGCCAGTTCAGAGCACAGTCGACTGAGGAGAGAGAAAATTGCAGGCGGCGTCCAGGAGCAGGAGAGGTAAGTGGTTTTTTATTTTATAAAAAATGTGGCTGCTGGGGGCATAATAGGGGCTAATCATGAGAGACATAATGGGGGCTAATTGGAGGCATAATGGGGGCTAATTAGAGGCATATGGGGCTAATTAGAGGCATATGGGGCTAATTAGAGGCATATGGGGGCTAATGAGGCATATGGGGCTAATGAGGCATAATGGGGAATAATGAGGCATATGGGGGCTAATGATGCATAATGGGGGCCAATGAGAGGCATCATGGGGGCTAATTAGAGACACAATGGGGGCTAATTTGAGTATTAGAGGCATATGGGGGCTAATGAGGCATATGGGGGCTAATGAGGAATATGGGGTCTAATGAGGCATATGGGGGCTAATGAGGCATATGGGCGCTAATAAGAGACATAATGGGGGCAAATTAGGCATATGGGAGCTAATTAGGCATATGGGGGCTAATGAGGCATATGGGGGCTAATAAGAGGCATAATGTGGGCTAATGAGGCATAATGGCTTATAATGGGGGCTAATGAGGCATATGGGAGCTAATTAGGCATATGGGGGCTAATGAGGCATATGGGGCTAATAAGAGGCATAATGTGGGCTAATGAGGCATAATGGCTTATAATGGGGGCTAATGAGGCATAAGGGCTGATATGGGGGCTAATGAGAGGCATGGGGATGATATGGGGGTGATAAGAGGCATAATGGGGGCTAATAAGAGGAATAATGGGGGCTAATGAGGCATAAGGGCTGATATGGGGGCTAATGAGAGGCATGGGGGCTGATATGGGAGTGATGAGAGGCATAATGAGGGCTAATGAGAGGCATAATAAGTGTCATCCACAGATGCCCCCATAACAGTGTGTCTTCCATAGATCCACCATAACAGTACGCCTGCGCACTGACGAGAGACAGAAAGAAGGGTAACGGCACAGCTACCGACTGAATAGCTTCTTTTGTAAGTAAATTGTTTTATTATAAATGTATCCCTGCATACCGCAATTCTCTCGTATTTTGTAATCTTATTTATATATACTTATTTTGTTTTTGCCCCCCCATTTTTGACTGTGGTATCTTTGTGTCCCCCCTATATATTGTTCCTAGAGTCGCCACTGGTGACATGAACCCCCTTTGGCCGAGAATGAACCCCTGCTGTGCCTGGGTGACATGGGCCTAAATCTCTCAAAATCCTCTGTTCTATTGCTGGGTGACATGAACCCCCTTTTGCCGTGAATTAACCCCTGCTGTGTCTGGGTACCAGGGGCCTAAATCTCTCAAAATCCTCTGTTCTATTGCTGGGTGACATGAACCCCCTTTTGCCGTGAATGAACCCCTGCTGTGCCTGGGTGACATGGGCCTTGTTCTCTCAAAAGCCTCTGTTCTATTGCTGGGTGACATGAACCCCCTTTTGCCGTGAATTAACCCCTGCTGTGTCTGGGTACCAGGTGCCTAAATCTCTCAAAATCCTCTGTTCTATTGCTGGGTGACATGAACCCCCTTTTGCCGTGAATGAACCCCTGCTGTGCCTGGGTGACATGGGCCTTGTTCTCTCAAAATCCTCTGTTCTATTGCGGGGTGACATGAACCCCCTTTTGCCGTGAATGAACCCCTGCTCTGCATTGCTGACATGGAACTAAATTTAGTGAAAACATCTGTTACTGATCAGAAGATGCGCGACTACAAGCACACGCTGATGATGGCATCCCCACCTGACAGCGGGGGCACAGTGGAAGCACAAGGCGAAGGCAGAGGAGGAGGAAGAGGTCGCCAACGCAGCTGGGGCACCGCCAGCACCTGTGAAGGCAGGGTTAGCATGGCCAAAATGTGGAAAAGCTTTGTCAGCCTTGGAGGTGCTAAGCTGCCCTGCAGCCAGTGTATAGTGTGAACGTGTGTTTAGCACGGCAGAGAGCATTATCACAGGCCACAGCCAATGTGGACAAGCTTACGTTTATTAAAATGAACCAGGCATGGATCCCACAGGACTTGTCCGTACCTTGTGCAGAATAGACATTTATACCAGCCTTAACCATCCATTCTTGTACTCAAGTGCACTTATTCTTTGTTTTATTTTGTTATATGTCCCAATATTTTGAGGGATACCCCAATTTAAAAATAAAAAATAACACAAATCAGTGTTGGCTACCTATTCCTCCTTCACCGCGGCTTCCACCTACACCGCCACGGCAACCTACACTGCCACATCCACCGCCTCCTCAACCTCCTACATCCAGATTGTTATTTTAAATTTTTCTGTATTTTATGTTATTTTAAGTCATTTCCCTATCCACATTTGTTTGCAGAAGAGTTGCCATGCTCTTAAGCACATTTTAATGTATTTTTGCAGCCCTCTAGCCCTTTCCAGGACTATTTTAGAGCCATTTTAGTTGACTTCAATGGGGTTCTGGGTCAAGTTCGGGTCAAGTTTAGGTCCCGAACCCGAACTTTTTTTTCAAGTTCGGCCGAACTCGTCGAACCCGAACATCCAGGTGTCCGCTCAACTCTAGTGGTTGGGCATCGGTGCACTCAATCTCTTCCACTTCTGGGGCAGCACACTTTCGAAAGCCCCAGCAGTTGACACCTGTGCTTCGTCATCATCCGAGACGTGCTGCGATGGTCCTCCCATGAACTCATCTTGAAAAATAAGTGGTTGGGCATTGGTGCACTCAATCTCTTCCACTTCTGGGGCAGTGATGGCTGTGATGGCTTCTAAGGTCAGACAGTTAACCGCTTGTTGATTGGCTGCTCTGCAGCCTTTCAAAAAGCGCAAAGAAAGCGACGAACACCGAGTCCGGGGTCCAAAAATCCTAAAGTTCGGGTTCGCTCAACCCTAATCCTCTTTATCCTAGGAGTGACTCTCTGCCTTTCTTTCCAGAATCTGTCACACAGCAGCCTCCCTGGCCCAGGGTTAAGTTTAATCTATGGATATGCTGAAGGCAAACCTAGACACCTGGGTGTTTCTCCAGTATCATACCCTGCTTACATTTTTCACCTGTCAAAAATGGCATGTACAGTATATATAAAATACCTATTGCTTCAAAAAGCCCACTACATTGCAGGATTTCCAAAATGGGGTCAATTCTTAGAAGATTCACTTGTCCTGGGGCCTCAGAGACTCTGCACATGTGACCTGATACCCAAAAATCATTTAATCAAAATCGATGCTTCAGTAGGCCCAAGTCGCTCCTTCCGTTCTGAGCCCTGCTGTGTGTCCAGGCAGCAGAATACAGCTACATGTGGGGTACTTGCATACCATGGAGAACCAGCTTAACAAAGTGTTTGGTGCTTGCAGTGGCACAAGCTTGAAACAATATATTACACAATGAATGACATTTGTGTGAAAAATTCAAATTTCAGTCTGCAATATCCATTGCGCATAAGCTTTTAGGCTACACCTTTCAAGTAGACCTCTAGATGAATGCCTTAAAAGGTGTAGCTTCTGTGGTAATGTGAACAGTACTGGAAGGTGTGTTGTCCCACTTCAGGTACCTCAGGTGGGTGAGACAGATAAAATCCAGAGAGTGGCAGTAGTCTAAGCAAAGCATAGTTTGCTGAGACATTTTTGTATACATTTTCTGGGCTGGATTTTTCTTGGACTGGTGGCCAGGCTTGGTAGAGGGAGTTGCCAGTCCACACCCTTCCAGTATGGATTTTCCTTTCTACCTGAGGTGATCGCAGGTGAGGCCTGCTGTAATCAGGCTGGCATAAAGCGCCTCAGAGTAGGTCAGTCTGGGAGAAGGGAGAGTGTTTGTGATACTGGACCAGAGGCTCTGTGTGTGGTCAGGAGGACTAAGGGGCCACAAGGCTATGCGAAGCCTAATCTTTCCCCTGTGTGGATTGATGCTTGATGAGTGGAACCTGCTAAGGCTTGGAGCTTGAGACCCTGACACTAAGCAGTACTTAGAGGTGAGTCAGGGACACCTATATGTTTAGGTAGAGCCCAGACGGGCAGGAGTTTATTTTTGGTTTGGTTTATGTTTTGTGGTGCTGGACCTTCACCTTACCCAGTGAATCATAACTGGGGGTTACCTGTATTGCCGGAGTGTGATAAATAAAGCAACACTTGGACTTTAACCCTGTGGTCTGCAAGAGAATCTGTCATTGCCGCCCTACCTGAGAGTGTAACCCCTTACAGAAAAAAGGTGTCACTTCCCAGTTTTAACTAGTATTGTAGAGGCTATGCAAATGCAACCTGGTGCCAAACATCATTCCGGCAAAATCTGTAGGCCCAAAGCACTCCTTCCCTTCTGAAAAATGCCCTGTGCCTCAGTGCAGATTAAAAAAGAGAAAGTTGCACAGGCGCACCAATGTTTGAAAGCTGTAAAACATAAGGAAACCTATCCCCGTAAAGAGCTGTTAATGGAAATAAACTTTGTTGTAGGCGTATTGCAAAATGTCCACAGTAGTAGCTGCTCCCTCCTGTTGAATGCTCACGAACTGGAGACCAGAATGATACTGAAGAATCACCAGAATAAAAGGGGATTCCAGAGCACTTGCTAGAAGGACTGGACTTTATTAGATATAAACAGAAGAACTGGGTAACGTGTTTCAAAGTCCCTTCTTCCTCAGAGGGTAGATGGTCTGAGGAAGAAGGAAGACCCCCTTTGAAACACGTTACCCTGTTCTTGTGTCTTTAGCTAATAAAGCCCAGTCCTTCTAGAAAGTGCTCCGGAGTCCCTGTTTATTCTGGTAAATCTTCAGTGTAGAATATGACAATTTCTAGGGTATCTACATACAAGGACTACCCGCTTAACAAATTAAGTCCTAGATAAATGCTTTAAGTCGTGTCATTTCCAAAATTGTGTTAATTTATGGGGGTAAGAAATGTACTTGTACTGTAGCAGCCCTACAAATGTGACCTGGTGCCTAAAAACCATTCCAGCAAAATCTGGGATCTAAAAATCAAATGGTGCTTTTTACCTTGTGCAAATTAAACATTATGAACAAAAACTACGTTATCGGAAAAAAAATTCTTTTTTTTTCCATTTTTATGGCCCAATTCTAATAACTTCTATGAAACAATGTGGGGTCAAAATGCACACTACACCTCAAGATCACTATTTTGAGAGGTGAAGTTTCTAAGGGTACTTTCACACTAGCGGCAGGACGGATCAGACAGGCTGTTCACCCTGTCGGATCAGTCTTGCCACTATTTCGCCGTGCCACTGCAGTTCGCGGCGAGAGGCCGCCGGACTAAAAAGTCGGACATGCAGTAGTTTTAGTCCGGCGGCCTTTCGACGTGCACCGCCGTGCTGCGCTGGAGCTCCGCCCCCGTCCCCATTATAGTTAATGGGGAAGGTCCGGCGGCACGGAGAAATAGCGGCAGGACGGATCCGACAGGGTGAACAGCCTGTCAGATCCGTCCTGCCGCAAGTGTGAAAGTAGCCTAAAATTGTCTTTTTGGGAGTGTTTCCAATATTTTGGAAACTCTGGGCCTCTGCAAACCTGAAATGGTGGCTAAAAAAAAATCTTAAATAGGAGGCCGCAAAATTCACAACGAGAATCATTTCTCAGGCCTGTGTTTGAGTCAAGTAGCACACTAGGTCCACATAAAAACTGCAGGACTAGGTTAATAACTTCATGGAGCCTTTTAACTTGATGAAGGGGACTTACGTATCCCCGAAACATGTTGTTTTATCGGCTTCACCTGATAAGCAATATCTAATAAAGAAGAACCTTTCTTCATACCTGCATCTGTCCTGCCCGGTGTTTCTGCGCCTTAACTGCGGTCCTATTACGCCACTACGACACTGCCTATACCTAGCACAACTGCTTAAGGTGAGCCTCCATTTTGTGTTCTGTGAACCAGTAATACAATCTGGGATGTACTACCCTATGGTGCGCTTTTTTAAAAATATTTTTACAGCCACTCTACGCCTAATTATATAACTCTAGGTTAATAACTATTGAGGGTCTTTCTCTGTTAAAACCTGCTGTGTTAGTCCACGTTTACAAGCTCCGGCAGCTACATACTTTTACAGTATGGTTGCTGCGAACCACTGCTGCTCCACTTAGCTTGCCCGGGGCAGGTCTGTTCTGTCTCTCCACACAGGCTGCAGCCTGTTTGCCAGTAAGCCCTCTCCTCCTCTGCCTGTAGGGCCCACTTGCTATGTTTCTGGAAAGGTGTGCTGTATTCAGTTGTCTGTACGTGTATCGGCTCTTTGCACGTTTACTGGATTTTGATCTAAATTGTGCCTGTCCTGACTTCAGAACATTTACCATATAGAATGTACTCTGCCAGCCCTGACACCAGCCTGTCCATGACTAGTTTTGCCTAAGAAATCAATGCTGAGCATCGTTGTCTCTGACCCCAGTGGACCAGCTGTCAATCACACAGATACTACTCCAGGAGATAGAGGTCTGGTGGTTTCCCTGCAGCAAAGTCCAGATCACTGTACAGGGGATAAAGGGTGAATACTAGGGCACTGGCTGGTGCCTTCTTAAATAGTTGATCAGCGGGGGTCCTGGGTGTCGGACCTCCACTGATCAGATACTGATGACCTATCCAGAAGATAGGTCATCAGTATTAAAATCTTGGAAAAACCTTTTAAGTTCAACCAGAGGATGGGTGGGGATTTGGAGATATGAACTAAGGGAAGGGGAGTAAGAAGCCAGATTTCTACACATTTTCATAAGCATTAATGCTATTTAGTTCTAAGAATTCATCTAAGCCTTTTTAAAACTCAACTGTTCCTGCTGTAACCACATCCTGAGGTAGTCTATTCCACAGATTCTGTCATCAGATTTGTACCTATGAAACTGGCTGACCTGTTACATGTGCACTTGGCAGCTTAAAGGACAACTGTCATATTGTTATTTATTTTAAGCTAAAGTGTAGGGCAAGTGATAGGTAACAATTTTACAATAGACTTTATTGAGCCAAAACGTTTATTTTTGGTAGAAAACTGGGGCTGAAATGGCCCTTAGCAGCACTCTTCAAAAGAGCGTTGCTAAGGGCCATCCGTCTCCTATTAGAAAAGGGGAGACAGGCTGTGCAGACACTGTGCTTCTGCCTCGTGCTTCCCTGGGAGACAGAAGGCTCGGCACAGGAGTCTTAGGAGTTAAAATGACATTTATATTCCCCCTTTCTATGCAATCTAATGCTCCGTTACATTCACTGACCTGCGATCCCTGTGATAATAATTCATGAAGCAGCCGCCGGAAGTAGAAGCACTGTGCGCAGTGAGCCGGCTGCTGCTTCATGAATTATTATCACAGGGATCGCAGGTCAGTGAATGTAACGGAGCATTAGATTGCATAGAAAGGGGGAATATAAATGTAATTTTAACTCCTAAGACTCCTGTGCCGACCTTTCTGTCTCCCAGGGAAGCACGAGGCAGAAGCACAGCATCCGCACAGCCCGTCTCCCCTTTTTTTTATAGGAGACGGATGGCCCTTAGCAACGCTCTTTTGAAGAGTGCTGCTAAGGGCCATTTCAGCCCCAGTTTTCTACCAAAAATAAAAGTTTTGGCTAAACAAAGTCTATTGCAAAATTGTTACCTATCACTTGCCCTACACTTTAGCAAAAAATAAATAAAAAATATGACGGCTATCCTTTAAGGTATCTGTGTTGGTCCTATGATATATGTGCCCGCATTGCTGAGAAAAATGATGTTTTAATACAAGCAAATAAGCCTCTAGGAGCAATGGGGGCGTTGCCATTACACCTAGAGGCTCTGCTCTATCTGAAATTGCCACACCATCTGCACTTTGATTGACAGGGCCAGGTGTGATCATATTTTCACTGCCTGGCCCTGTCAAAGTGCAGAGGGTGCGGCAGTTGTTGAGAGAGCAGAACCTCTGGGTGTAATGGCAATGCCTCTGTTGCTTCCAGAGGTTAATTTACATATATTAAAACTTCATTTTTCTCTGTAATGGTAATATCACGCCCTTGTGGTCTATGTTTTTTTTTACCTTTATTCTATTGGTCAGTACGATTACGGCGATACCAAATATGTGTATCTTGTTTTACTGCTTTTGCACATTTCATGGAAAGAAAATCGTTTTTTAGGTCACCACATTCAAAGCTGTAACTTTTTTTAATATGACCATTTTGGGGTACATATATTGTCTTTTATTATTTTTAAGGGGGTGAGAATGGGAAAAAGCCATTCTACCCTTGTCTTTTGCACTTTTTTTTTTTTTATATGCAATCACTGAGATCACTAAAGCAAGTGAGTGGCTGCAGCAGTCAGGCGTGTGAACATGACATCAGTCCTGCCGCACACTAGACAAACAGTATTGTTTTAACCGCTTGCCGCCACGCTAACGCCGAAAGGCGTCATCGCGGCGGCTCCCCCAGGCTACGCTAACGCCAATTGGCGTCATCTCGCGTGAGCCGAGATTTCCTGTGAACGCGCGCACACAGGCGCGCGCGCTCACAGGAACGGAAGGTAAGAGAGTTGATCTCCAGCCTGCCAGCGGCGATCGTTCGCTGGCAGGCTGGAGATGTGTTTTTTTTAACCCCTAACAGGTATATTAGACGCTGTTTTGATAACAGCGTCTAATATACCTGCTACCTGGTCCTCTGGTGGTCCCCTTTGTTTCGATCGACCACCAGAGGACACAGGTAGCTCAGTAAAGTAGCACCAAGCACCACTACACTACACCCCCCCGGTCACTTATTAACCCCTTATTAGCCCCTGATCACCCCATATAGACTCCCTGATCACCCCCCTGTCATTGATTACCCCCTGTCATTGATCACCCCCCTGTAAAGCTCCATTCAGATGTCCGCATGATTTTTACGGATCCACTGATAGATGGATCGGATCCGCAAAACGCATACGGACGTCTGAATGAAGCCTTACAGGGGCGTGATCAATGACTGTGGTTATCACCCCATATAGACTCCCTGATCACCCCCCTGTCATTGATTACACCCCTGTCATTGATCAACCCCCTGTAAAGCTCCATTCAGATGTCCGCATGATTTTTACGGATCCACTGATAGATGGATCGGATCCGCAAAACGCATACGGACGTCTGAATGAAGCCTTACAGGGGCGTGATCAATGACTGTGGTGATCACCCCATATAGACTCCCTCATCACCCCCCTGTCATTGATAACCCCCTGTAAAGCTCCATTCAGATGTCCGCATGATTTTTACGGATCCACTGATAGATGGATCGGATCCGCAAAACGCACACGGACGTCTGAATGGAGCCTTACAGGGGCGTGATCAATGACTGTGGTGATCACCCCATATAGACTCCCTGATCACCCCCCTGTCATTGATCACACCCCTGTAAAGCTCCATTCAGACGTCCGCATGATTTTTACGGATCCACTGATAGATGGATCGGATCCGCAAAACGCATACGGACGTCTGAATGGAGCCTTACAGGGGCGTGATCAATGACTGTGGTGATCACCCCATATAGACTCCCTGATCACCCCCCTGTCATTGATCACCCCCCTGTCATTGATAACCCCCTTTAAAGCTCCATTCAGATGTCCGCATGATTTTTACGGATCCACTGATAGATGGATCGGATCCGCAAAACGCATACGGACGTCTGAATGGAGCCTTACAGGGGGGGTGATCAATGACTGTGGTGATCACCCCATATAGACTCCCTGATCACCCCCCTGTCATTGATTACCCCCCTGTCAGGCTGCATTCAGATGTCCGTATGCGTTTTGCGGATCCGATCCATCTATCAGTGGATCCGTAAAAATCATGCGGACATCTGAATGGAGCCTTATAGGGGGGTGATCAATGACTGTGGTGATCACCCCATATAGACTCCCTGATCACCCCCCCTGTCATTGATCACCCCCCCTGTCATTGATCACCCCCCCTGTCATTGATCACCCCCCTGTCATTGATCACCCCCCTGTCAGGCTCCATTCAGACATTTTTTTGGCCCAAGTTAGCGGAAATTATTATTTTTTTCTTACAAGGTCTCATATTCCACTAACTTGTGTCAAAAAATTAAATCTCACATGAACTCACCATACCCCTCACGGAATCCAAATGCGTAAAAATTTTTAGACATTTATAGTCCAGACTTCTTCTCACGCTTTAGGGCCCCTAGAATGCCAGGGCAGTATAAATACCCCACATGTGACCCCATTTCGGAAAGAAGACACCCCCAGGTATTCCGTGAGGGGCATATTGAGTCCATGAAAGATTGAAATTTTTGTCCCAAGTTAGCGGAAAGGGAGACTTTGTGAGAAAAAAATAAAAAATATCAATTTCCGCTAACTTGTGCCAAAAAAAAAAAATTTCTATGAACTCGCCATGCCCCTCATTGAATACCTTGGGGTGTCTTCTTTCCAAAATGGGGTCACATGTGGGGTATTTATACTGCCCTGGCATTCTAGGGGCCCCAAAGCGTGAGAAGAAGTCTGGTATCCAAATGTCTAAAAATGCCCTCCTAAAAGGAATTTGGGCACCTTTGCGCATCTAGGCTGCAAAAAAAGTGTCACACATCTGGTATCGCCGTACTCAGGAGAAGTTGGGGAATGTGTTTTGGGGTGTCATTTTACATATACCCATGCTGGGTGAGAGAAATATCTTGGTCAAATGCCAACTTTGTATAAAAAAATGGGAAAAGTTGTCTTTTGCAGAGATATTTCTCTCACCCAGCATGGGTATATGTAAAAAGACACCCCAAAACACATTCCCCAACTTCTCCTGAATACGGCGATACCAGATGTGTGACACTTTTTTGCAGCCTAGGTGGGCAAAGGGGCCCATATTCCAAAGAGCACCTTTAGGATTTCACAGGTCATTTACCTACTTACCACACATTAGGGCCCCTGGAAAATGCCAGGGCAGTATAACTACCCCACAAGTGACCACATTTTGTAAAGAAGACACCCCAAGGTATTCCGTGAGGGGCATGGCGAGTTCCTAGAATTTTTTATTTTTTGTCACAAGTTAGTGGAAAATGATGATTTTTTTTTTTTTTTTTCTTACAAAGTCTCATATTCCACTAACTTGTGACAAAAAATAAAAACTTCCACGAACTCACTATGCCCATCAGCGAATACCTTGGGGTGTCTTCTTTCCAAAATGGGGTCACTTGTGGGGTAGTTATACTGCCCTGGCATTCTAGGGGCCCAAATGTGTGGTAAGGAGTTTGAAATCAAATTCTGTAAAAAATGACCAGTGAAATCCGAAAGGTGCTCTTTGGAATATGGGCCCCTTTGCCCACCTAGGCTGCAAAAAAGTGTCACACATGTGGTATCTCCGTATTCAGGAGAAGTTGGGGAATGTGTTTTGGGGTGTCATTTTACATATACCCATGCTGGGTGAGAGAAATATCTTGGCAAAAGACAACTTTTACCATTTTTTTATACAAAGTTGTCTTTTGCCAAGATATTTCTCTCACCCAGCATGGGTATATGTAAAATGACACCCCAAAACACATTCCCCAACTTCTCCTGAATACGGAGATACCACATGTGTGACACTTTTTTGCAGCCTAGGTGGGCAAAGGGGCCCATATTCCAAAGAGCACCTTTCGGATTTCACTGGCCATTTTTTACAGAATTTGATTTCAAATTCCTTACCACACATTTGGGCCCCTAGAATGCCAGGGCAGTATAACTACCCCACAAGTGACCCCATTTTGGAAAGAAGACACCCCAAGGTATTTGCTGATGGGCATAGTGAGTTCATGGAAGTTTTTATTTTTTGTCACAAGTTAGTGGAAAATGATGATTTATTTTATTTTTTTCTTACAAAGTCTCATATTCCACTAACTTGTGACAAAAAATAAAAACTTCCATGAACTCACTATGCCCATCAACGAATACCTTGGGGTGTCTTCTTTCCAAAATGGGGTCACTTGTGGGGTAGTTATACTGCCCTGGCATTCTAGGGGCCCAAATGTGTGGTAAGGAGTTTGAAATCAAATTCTGTAAAAAATGACCAGTGAAATCCGAAAGGTGCTCTTTGGAATATGGGCCCCTTTGCCCACCTAGGCTGCAAAAAAGTGTCACACATGTGGTATCTCCGTATTCAGGAGATGTTGGGGAATGTGTTTTGGGGTGTCATTTTACATATTCCCATGCTGGGTGAGAGAAATATCTTGGCAAAAGACAACTTTTACCATTTTTTTATACAAAGTTGTCTTTTGCCAAGATATTTCTCTCACTTAGCATGGGTATATGTAAAATGACACCCCAAAACACATTCCCCAACTTCTCCTGAATACGGAGATACCACATGTGTGACACTTTTTTGCAGCCTAGGTGGGCAAAGGGGCCCACATTCCAAAGAGCACCTTTCGAATTTCACCAGCCATTTTTTACAGAATTTGATTTCAAACTCCTTACCACACATTTGGGCCCCTAGAATGCCAGGGCAGTATAACTACCCCACAAATGACCCCATTTTGGAAAGAAGACATCCCAAGGTATTCGCTGATGGGCATAGTGAGTTCATGGAAGCTTTTATTTTTTGTCAGAAGTTAGTGGAATATGAGACTTTGTAAGAAAAAAAATCAAAAAAAAAAAATCATCATATTCCGCTAACTTGTGACAAAAAATAAAAAGTTCTATGAACTCACTATGCCCATCAGCGAATACCTTAGGGTGTCTACTTTCCAAAATGGGGTCATTTGTGGGGTGTTTGTACTGTCTGGGCATTGTAGAACCTCAGGAAACATGACAGGTGCTCAGAAAGTCAGAGCTGCTTCAAAAAGCGGAAATTCACATTTTTGTACCATAGTTTGTAAACGCTATAACTTTTACCCAAACCATTTTTTTTTTACCCAAACATTTTTTTTTATCAAAGACATGTAGAACAATAAATTTAGAGCAAAATTTATATATGGATCTCGTTTTTTTTTGCAAAATTTTACAACTGAAAGTGAAAAATGTCATTTTTTTGCAAAAAAATTGTTAAATTTCGATTAATAACAAAAAAAGTAAAAATGTCAGCAGCAATGAAATACCACCAAATGAAAGCTCTATTAGTGAGAAGAAAAGGAGGTAAAATTCATTTGGGTGGTAAGTTGCATGACCGAGCAATAAACCGCTAAAGTTGTGGAGTGCCGATTTGTAAAAAAGGGCCTGGTCTTTAGGGGGGTATAAACCTGTGGTCCTTAAGTGGTTAAACAGATTTTATTAGAAAACACAGAAAAACAAACCTCAACAGTAGCAACTGCTGAAACAAATCTGTGGTATGACACTTGGCAGGTAATATGAGAGTACAGTACATTTAGGCAGTATCTGTGAAATAGTCCAAGATGAAGTCCATAGTGCTATGGAATCAATAGGCTTAAGGACATAAGCAAGAAGTTCAATGTAAACAGTGTATACCAAGACTTAAAGGAAATCTGTCACCAGAATCATCACCATTAAACTAAAACCATTGTCTTGTAGCACTTACTACCTCCTTTCCAGACGTGCTTTTCTTTCCTTGCTGCTTGGTTTCTATCTTGAAAAAATCCACTTTTTCCTTATGCAAATGAGCTAGTAAGGTGCCCAGAGGGGCGTTATTTTTGTTCAAAGGCGTCCAGGAACCCCCCCTATTGAGTGCCAAGGCCCGCCCTCCAGCAGAGCCCAAGCACGCCTTTCCTCGGCTCATACTCTACGCCCCCAGCAGCGCCGTTGTCCCCCCACACTATATCACTAACAGCAGAGAACCCCGCCCTCACTTGCCTTCAGTGTCACTGACAAATCTCGCCGCGCTCTTCCAGCAGAGGATGAAACCGTCACTGGGCTCGGGCCGCCTTCAGACGAGCGTATTTGCTGCTAGTGTTAATGAATAGAGCTGTTCACATGGGCTTATAATTTCCGTCAGTATTTGTAATACGCAGCATGTCCGAGTTTTGTGTGGATTTGTTTCCAAATACGCACATTACAGTCTGTGCAGTGCGTAAATAATGAAGGGAGGAAGAAAAACGCATGTAAATCCTGATGACAATACTGATGGTAGATCCTGAGCCAGAATACTGACGGATTTCAATACGCTCGTCTGAAAGCGGCCTAAATATGCTCATTCCCAATAATAGCTAAAGTAAAGGTCCCACTGATCACCTGTTGATCGAGCAAATGCTCTTTCATCAGGTGAAGACATTGATGGTGCAGAAACCTATTGTTTCTAGGTAATACGTTGTGCTGTCTAAACAGAGATCTGCTGCCCAGAAACAATGATTCTCTGAGGGAATGAGGGATAACAGTAGTGATCCCCTGTCCCCATACAGTGGGGTGAGAGCCGCATGTAACTGCAGCTCTCACAATCTCTGTTGGGCAGGCAATTATCAGGTATGAACGGTTCATTCCCAATAACTTCCTGCTGTGTCGGACCATGTAAAGGGGCCTGTAACGGCTCAGCCATGTGCAAAACCTGCCACGGATTTTCCACTGCGTAATCCACATTCAATATGCTATCATCAGCTTCCCATTGACTTCATTGTTAAAAACTTTACCATGTTTGAAAAAAGCCCCTGAAGTGATATGTTAGGGTGCATTCACATCACGATTTTCCCATCTTTTTAACGTATACAAAAAATATATAGGTTACACGGATGCCTCAGACTGATGGCATACAGTTCCATTGCAAAAAAAATATTTTTTTTCCCCCGGACTGTGCAGAATACAAGAACGTAGTATGCTGCATTTTTGTATCCTTTCTTTAGTAACAGACGTCAAACGGAGGCATAAAACGTGATGTGAACCCACCCTAACTTCTATGAAGCAGATGTGTTGGTGGTTTTCCATAGAAGTTAATGGGGAAGCAGAAAACCCTCACTGAAAAACTCTGCTAAAACACTTGTAAAAACTCCTTTATAACCACCAGCAAATTGGAAAACTACCAACAACATGTTTTCAGCTACTGATCTGCCACAGATTTTTCTGCCACAGTTTTTGCCATGTGGACATAGCCCCAAAAACGCCAACTGCTGAACGACACTATAGGAAAAAGCGCTGGACGGAACCGTGGAAGTGCGCATAAGCAGGAGCTTTTTCCTATAGTGTGCAAGCACGACCACCGCTGCTGGATTACAGGGTGGTCATAACCATCAAAACGAGAATTGTATAATTTTAAGGAAAACTGAATCCAGCCAGCAAAGGAGACAATATGGACAATCACAATACATTAGTAAGTGCCTTGTATTAACTTTCTCTACATGATCAATGCTTTTTGCTGAAGTGAGACAACCTCTTTAAGATACGATTTGACTAGTTTGGTATGGAGAAACTTTAGTACACAGCCCTTTATGATGAATAGGAACACTATTTGTGAGCCAGACCCTCTCATCCATCTGTGCTTGAACATACACAAATGCTTTTTGGCTGAATCGGAACAAATTACCACAGTCACACCGCAAAATCTTTTGCAAAGGCTTCCCAGGAAAATGGAGGCTGGTATAGCTGCCAGGGAGGAAGGGGCTCAACTCTATACAGACACCTGTGAGAGATAGGTTTTATTTCTCTATATATAATGTAAACATTCTGTAGTACACATTTTCGTCCACTAGATGGCAGCAAACCAGATATGTGAGCCTCATGTGCATTACTTTGTCTTAAGGTCACTGGGGGATGGGAGGGGGAATTAGGTTGTAGTTTTCAAATCTACAAATGAAACTCAGAGTTGAAGTTGTTGAAACCACTCCTATCAGGTTAAGGAGCCAATAGTCTTTTCTTAAGGAACACCCCTTTTGTGATGTCATGTCTGCTATTTAAGTCAATGTAATGTGAATAAAGCTCTTCTTGCTCAGGGGGATGAGAAGATGCTTTCATGAAACCAACTGGTGTGTCTGGTCTCATTATGAAAGCAGTATGGTACGTACATGCTTATACTTCTAATTGATTTGGCACCACACAAAGATGATGAGAATCGCAATCCATGGTTCTGAAATGGGAAGAAGTTCATATAATGTGTGATGTCCACATACTTGGGCTACATTCACATGATGAACAGCCAGAAAATGGACGCACACATGGATGCAGAATGGCCATGGAAAGCTGACAGTAGACAGGCTTTTATGGCAATTCTGTGGCCATGTGTACATCTATTTTCTGTCAGTTCGTCCATTTTTTTATGGCCGTTTTGCAGCTGTTATGAAAAACAGATGAATTTTATTTTTTAGCACCCAACCCCTGTAGGCCCTCAACCCCCCCCTTTTTTTTTTTTTTTTTAGATCGGTGCACTCCTGTCTACATGGCTGTTAAAAATAGGGGCCCATTGATTTCAATGGGGTCCGTGTGGCTGTGAAAATGGGCAAATATAGGATATGTCCTATTTTTTGATGGACACAGTTCACTGGCCATTAAAAAAAAACAAAAAAAAAAAAACAGCCATGCGAATAGCCCCATAGATTTTGATTGGTTCTAAATATGGCCGCCACACGGTGTGTGAATGTAGCCTTAGGTAAGGTTATACTGTGTATTAAATCATAATTTTATTCGTAACCAGACTAAAATAACGGCAAGAAAAGCTATGCCCTTTATGGACCATGACCCATTGCTCAGTCACTGTGGTCTCACTATAAGGCCTCATGCACACGACCGTTGTTGTGTTCCGTGTCCGTTGTTCCGTGATTTTCTGCGGACCCATTGACTTTCAATGGGTCCGTTGAAAACTCGGATAATGCACCGTTTGTCATCCGCGTCCGTGATCCGTGTTTCCAGTCCGTCAAAAAAATATGACCTGTCCTATTTTTTTCACGGACAACAGTTCGCGGACCCATTCAAGTCAATGGGTCTGTGAAAAAACACAGAGGCACACAAGATTGATCCGCGTCCGTTTTTTTTCCTATCATTTGCAAGGCAAACGTGACTTTTTTCACTTTTCATGTCAGGTGATCCTCCAAATATCAAGGAAGACACACGGAAACAAAAACGGAAACAGACCGCAAAAAAATACTGTCGTGTGCATGAGGCCTTAACCCGGCCGGGATTCCTTCTGACAGCAGGAGCGCACGGCGTCATTGGTTGCTATGACGCCGTGCGCTTCATGCCGCAGCTGCTGTACAGTGATACACTGGTATAGATCATACAAGTGTATCACTGTACAGCAGCGGCGGCATGAAGCGCACGGCGTCATAGCAACCAATGACGCCGTGCTCTCCTGCTGTCAGAAGGAATCCCGGCAGGGTTACCACAGACCGCTCTCGGCCGCGGAACACGGCTGTGTGCATGAGGCCTAAGGGTGCGTTCACACACCAGTAACTGCTGTTTTCAATGGACCTGCAGTTAAACCATGAATGGACACCTGCCATGGCTTCCAGCAGCATCGGTCAGGACCCCACATCAAGAAGGGACGAATGTCACCACACAGCCGGAATTCTGGAGGTGAACGAGCCCTAATAGTGCCAGCCAGAGCATTCACATGAATCTACATCAGATCTGCCCCATTGTATTTTGGTGGAGCTAATCTGTGCACCCCTTTCAGATGTGAACAAATATTAAATTCAAATTTGGCAAGGTCTGAAAAAGAGGTTGCCCAGGGTTAGAAAAACATGGCTGCTTTCTTTCCAAAACAGCACCAAATCTGTCCACAGGATGTGTCTGGTGTTGCCATTCGGCTCCATTGCAGTCAATGAGAAAGAGCTGCAATACCACACAGGACCAACAGACAGGTGTGCAGCTGTTTTTGGAAGAAAGCTGCCATATTTTCCAATTCTGGACAATCCCTTTAAGTCGCAGATGCAATGTACACTGAAGCAGTGCGACTGCCTACATAACCTCCAGGGATCCAGACTAGCCAATGCCGTCAGGAGCAGCGTGCAGCCCAACGAGCACACCGCCACACAACTCTCCTCTGTCCCCCCCACGTGAACTCCCCACCTTCTAGTGAGTGCCGCTCGCTCACGTACCCCCGGGCATGCGCACTGCCCTCCCACCGCGCGTCCCCGGCCCCGCCTCCTGTGTTCGGATAGAAGAGGCAACTGATGCTGCGCCCGGAGCCCGCGGGTGAGAGGTCACGTGACCGGGGAAGAGGGCGGAGGAGGGGGACCCGGAATTACTCGCCCTTTATTTAGCATTGTATGTCGAGCCCTATTCTGCCGTAGTGTCCTTATATTGTCCAGGGGGCCGCTTTCTGTGCTGCATGCTCACAGCTGTGGGGCCTTGCTGTGCCAGTGTGTGGGGTTCAAGGTGATGCACTGCTGTGGGGTCCTGGCCGTGCATAGCCTAAGGACTGCCCATAGGGTGTATTAGGGCTCGTAGCACAGGGGGTTAGGGTTCTGCTTTATATCAGGCAGTTATTTCGTTGCCATACAGGTGTATGGAGTGGACCTCCTACTGTAACCCCCCCCCCCCCATCCCCCAGTTTTTTTTTATTATGAATTTGATAGAACCTGTTACCTGTTTTTTCTATCAGGCTGCCGTACATATGGCGCACGATGGAAGCTATATGGCATTCTACAGAGGTGATGCTGCCCTATCTGTGGTGGCCATGCCCTAGTCTTTTTTAGCTTATTCCCTTCATTGCAGTGAGATCTGTATGTAATACGTGCATTGCGGAATTTGGTGCAGATTTATAGGCTAGCTCAACAGCCGAGGCCATGCGCACATCTGCGTTGGAGGCTCCGTTCGGGGCGTCCATCGCAGATTCCGCCAAATAGAGCCGACAAAAAGGGTCCTGTATGTAAGCCCAAACACCTGAACAGACCTCATTATAGTGCTCGCCTGACATCACAACAAGGAATCTCAAAATCTTTTGCACGCGGCCTGTGCTCCGTTTCCAGCGCATGCATATAGGGTCTTCCCTTTTGTGGGTTATTGCCACAGAGATATGTCCTGTGCAGGCGCTACGATTGGGAGGCGTATTTCCGGGAAGTGAGCAAAATTTTTAGATGCTTCGCCATGATGTCGGGGGAGGAAGCCTTGGGAGGTTAGGGTTGGAGCAGAGAGGTGGGCTTGGGCACTTGGGAGCTGTTTTTCAGCAGAATTGGGGTATGGCGACATTTTATGTAATGTAGTTCAATGGTGTTGCAATGCGACATGCTGCGATGCTACAGTCGCATCTTAAAACTGGACAATCCCTGGACTAGCTCAGCTGAATGTAATGATACCTTTCACTTAGAGATCCGTTGCTTCATTCTGAAGAAAAACTCCAACGAGCAGTTAAGGGCACCGAGGTGCGGGCTCAATCACTCTGTGCACCCTTGCCTATCCTGCTTCCTTTCCAGTCCCTTCCTCTCTTTCTTGATTGACAGGGCCCGGTTCTTGCATGCCATGCACTACTGCAGCAGGCTAGGGCCAGGAGACCTGGAGCAACAGCCCAGGGTCCAAAAACAGCGCCACACATTGGGGCAGATGTACTAATCCTGTAGATGATTTAAGCTTCGCCAGGCTGTCTAGACCTGCAGCAGGGGCTCAGGCTGGAGGATAAGGGTACTTTCACACATCCGTAGTGTATTGCGGATCTGCAGTACACCCGGCCGGCACCCCCCATAGAACTGCCTATTCTTGTCCGCAATTGTGGACAAGAATAGGACATGTTCTATTTTTTTTTGCGGAGCCGTGGCCCGGAAGTTCGGTGCCGCGCTCCCGAAATGCGGATGTGGAGAGCACATAGTGTGCTCTCCGCATCTCTTCCGGCCCCATAGAGAATGAATGGGTCCGCACCCGTTCCCGATATTGCAGACGTGTGAATGGACCCCAAGGGTGGTGCAGGGGTCATTTACAAAGCCTTGCTTTTTACGCCAGTCTTTGTTTCCCCCCTGTGCTGGCAGAGAAAGCGTCTAATTTAGGCCCGTCATATATGACCCCCTAAATGCTCCAAATTGCATGTTTTAGCACAGTTTATGACAAGGTTTAGGTGCGCTGACGTTAAATGCGGGCCAGCCGGATTCCCTGTACATGCCGTTCTAATCTATGTAAAGCCAGGAATCTTACGATGGGGGCAATATTTGGGGTGAAGCACTCATTTGAAGTTTTTAAAGCAGGTTAAATAGTTTTACCTTCTGGTTTGGGATCTGCGTAAGGGCTCATGCACACAAATGTATTTTTCTTCCATTTCTGTGCCGTTTTTTTGCGTATACGGAACCATTCATTTCATTGAGGCTTGAAAAAAAAAAAAATGACTTCATGTGCATTCCATTTCCGTATGTCCACATGTCTGTTTCATAAAATACTGGAACATGTCCTATTCTTGTCCATTTTGTGGACAAGGACAGGCATTGTTATGGATCCGTAAAAAAAACTGATGCAACACGGACATCACATGGATGTCATCCTTTTTTTTTTTTGCGGTTCTGTGTTTTGTGGACTACAAAATACGCACGGTTGTATGCATGAGTTCTAAGGGTGGTTTCACACACAGGAGTTTTTTTTTCCTGTCATTTTTCTGAACTTACTTTTGCATTTTGAGTGGTGGTTTTGGTGCATTTTTACTGCTAAAATGCAAGCTCGAGATGTTTGGTGGTCTATGGGAAATATGAAACACTGAACACTTTTTTAACTGCTGTTCCTCTGTCTGAAATCCCGCTTCCTCGCTGCTCCACACATTCCCGGCGCATGCGCACTGCATTGCCCATTATAGGCAGAGGAACAGGGACTTTCAATGCACCAGCCTGCGCAACCCGATCCAGCTGGCGGAGGCTTGGGATTTCAGACGGAGAGGAGGAGGTAATCAGATTAAACAAGGGCGGGCCAGAGGGGTGAAAGAGGAGGGGCCTGGGCACCGGCCGCATGAACATCGCCCCTGGGCACCTTCAGAACCTAATTACCATATGGTATAAAAGTGTTTTTTGGAGCAAATAGGAGATGGACTGCAATATGAAAGTTACCATAGTAATCTGGGGAAAGTAACGGAGAACCTGATCTGAGTGGTCTGTAATGGTCATATTTGGTGAAAGACTCCCTTTAAAGTGTAACTGCCATTTCACTATCAAAAATGAAATTCCTAACATATGTGATGCTGAAGGGAAGCTATTCATGAAGCTTTACTTTTCAGTTACTTTTACCTTTCTGATGTCTGTATTCAGCCCTTAGCAACCCTTCCCAAGATGGCATCTGCTGCACTTCCTGCGGTGATCTTTACCATGTCCTTGAGGCCATCCTGTATTTCCCTCACTTCCCATAAGCCCTTGCTCTCCTCACATGAACTAGCAGGACCAATCAGAATGCAGATAACTTCCCCCACTACCCCATAGCAGTGTGTATCCTCTCACATACAGCTAACCAGAGACAGACAAGACCAATCAGAATGCAGATAACTCCGGGGGGGGGGGGTGGAAATCGTATCGCCCGGGACATGCAGTTCCGGGCGCCCGGCAGGTACAAACCGGATTCCAAAAAAGTTGGGACACTATACAAATAGTGAATAAAAACTGAATGCAATGATGTGGAGGTACCAACTTCTAATATTTTATTCAGAATAGAACATAAATCACGGAACAAAAGTTTAAACTGAGAAAATGTACCATTTTAAGGGAAAAATATGTTGAATCAGAATTTCCTGGTGTCAACAAATCCCCCAAAAGTTGGGACAAGGCCATTTTCACCACTGTGTGGCATCTCCCCTTCTTCTTACAACACTCAACAGACATCTGGGGACCGAGGAGACCAGTTTCTCAAGTTTAGAAATAGGAATGCTCTCCCATTCTTGTCTAATACAGGCCTCTAACTGTTCAATCGTCTTGGGCCTTCTTTGTTGCACCTTCCTCTTTATGATGCGCCAAATGTTCTCTATAGGTGAAAGATCTGGACTGCAGACTGGCCATTTCAGTACCCGGATCCTTCTCCTACGCAGCCATGATGTTGTGATTGATGCAGAATGTGGTCTGGCATTATCTTGTTGAAAAATGCAGGGTCTTCCCTGAAAGAGATGACGTCTGGATGGGAGCATATGTTGTTCTAGAACCTGAATATATTTTCTGCATTGATGGTGCCTTTCCAGACATGCAAGCTGCCCATGCCACACGCACTCATGCAACCCCATACCATCAGAGATGCAGGCTTCTGAACTGAGCGTTGATAACAACTTGGGTTGTCCTTGTCCTCTTTGGTCCGGATGACATGGCGTCCCAGATTTCCAAAAAGAACTTCGAATCGTGACTCGTCTGACCACAGAACAGTCTTCCATTTTGCCACACTCCATTTTAAATGATCCCTGGCCCAGTGAAAACGCCTGAGCTTGTGGATCTTGCTTAGAAATGGCTTCTTCTTTGCACCGTACAGTTTCAGCTGGCAACGGCGGATGGCACGGTGGATTGTGTTCACTGACAATGGTTTCTGGAAGTATTCCTGAGCCCATTCTGTGATTTCCTTTACAGTACCATTCCTGTTTGTGGTGCAGTGTCGTTTAAGGGCCCGGAGATCACGGGCATCCAGTATGGTTTTACGGCCTTGACCCTTACGCACAGAGATTGTTCCAGATTCTCTGAATCTTCGGATGATGTTATGAACAGTTGATGATGATAGATGCAAAGTCTTTGCAATTTTTCGCTGGGTAACACCTTTCTGATATTGCTCCACTATCTTTCTGCGCAACATTGTGGGAATTGGTGATCCTCTACCCATCTTGGCTTCTGAGAGACACTGCCACTCTTAGAAGCACTTTTTATACCCAATCATGTTGCCAATTGACCTAATTAGTGTTAATTGGTCTTCCAGCTCTTTGTTAAGCTCAAAATTACTTTTTCCAGCCTCTTATTGCTACTTGTCCCAACTTTTTTGGGATTTGTTGACACCGTGAAAATTGGAATCAACGTATTTTTCCTTTAAAATAATACATTTACTTGGATTAAACGTTTGATCTGTCATCTACGTTCTATTACAAATAAAATATTGACATTTGCCATCTCCACATCATTGCATTCAGTTTTTATTCACAATTTGTTTAGTGTCCCAACTTTTTTGGAATCCGGTTTGTAGTTTGTTCAGTAGCTTAGCCCTGCTGTGGGCAAGTAGCAGGGCTGAGATGGCTTTGTTTACCGGAGCAGTGGATCGGCGACGAGCTGGGCGTGGAGAGGCGTTCCCATGGTGATGGGGACGCTTGAAGTTAAAATATACCATCGGATTGGAGAAAACTCAGATCCGATGGTATATTCTAAACCCGAGGTGTTCCCATGGTGATGGGGACGCACCTCTGACAGGGCACTTTATTGCTATAAGCAATGTGCCGCACAGACCTGTGAGTTACAAGAAGGAGCGCCGGGCAGCCACAGCGCATGTAAGTATAATGCTGCTGAGTAACTGACCATGGCAGACAGGACTTCAGTAGCATCCTGGCTGCCATGGCAGGGCTCCAGATGGCGACCAAAACGGTCGCCAATGCGCCTTAAAATTTGCAGATGGCGACAAGACTTTTTAGTCTTGTCGCCATTTGCGACTGTACCGCCGCGATCCTGCGCAGCCTAAGTTCCCTTCACTAGCACACCGCACAGTGGAGAAGGAAGGAGTCCCTCCCTCTCCACTGTGACGCTGCCGCCACTACCACCAATGGGGATATAGCAGGGAGGAGGAGGGGAGGAGCTGTCGCCACTGCGCCGCCAATGAATGTAAAACATAAGTGTCGGCAGCGGTATCACAGACCCGGCACCCGGCCTCAATAACAGGGCAGGCGATCCGCGGCCATTAACCCCTCAGGTGCCACAGATCGCATGCCCTGTTATTGAGGCCGGGTGCCCGGTCTGCGATACCGCTGCAGACAATTGTATGAAGGAGTCAAAGAGGACCTTTCATGGGTCCAAAGAATCTGAACTTATCAGCAGGCTGCATAGAGCGGCGCCCAGGGATCTAAGTGCACTTACTATTATTCCTGGGCGCCGCTCCGTTCGTCCGCTGTGGCCCCCGGTATTTTCAGCATTCAGAGGAAGGAGGAGGAGACGCCAGTGTCTGTCCTTCTCCCTGACAGCAGCGCTGTCCAATCACAGCACAGAACTCAGAGCCAGGGAGGTTTTTTTTCTCCCTGGCTCTGAGCTCTGCGCTCTGATTGGACAGCGCTGCTGTTATGGAGACGGAGAGACACTGGCGTCTCCTCCTCCTTCCTCTGAATGCTGAAAATACCGGGGGCCACAGCGGACGAACGGAGCGGCGCCCAGGAATAATAGTAAGTGCACTTAGATCCCTGGGCGCCGCTCTATGCAGCCTGCTGATAAGTTCATATTCTTTGGACCCATGAAAGGTCCTCTTTAAACATTCATTGGTGGTGCAGTGCGCTCTCCCAAAGCCTCTCTCCCCCCCCCCCCCCCCCCCCCCCATTATCACTGGCCACAAGTCGTCCCCGTCTCCCTCCCATTGTTATATGGTGGCCACAGTGTCCCCATCCCCTTCATTGGTGGCAGTGGCAGATTACACTGCTGGGGCTCAGATAGTTACCATGGCAGCCAGGACGCTACTGAAGCCCTGGCTGCCATGTTCAGCTCCCTGCTGCTGTGTGCACAGAGCCCAGGGCAGCAGGGAGATGTGAGCGCCTATTTACCCTGATAGAGCTCTATCAGGGTGAATAGCACAAGGGATGAAAAGATCCAGGTCTAGTCCCTGAGGCTGGGTTCACACTTGAGCGTTTTACAGCGCGTTCAAACGCGCTGTAAAACGCTCAACACATGAAAACCAATGCTTCCCTATGGCCCTGGTTCTCACTTGAGCGTTTTACAGTGCGTTTGAACGCGCTGAAAAACGCCCTACGCTCAAACAAGTTCTTGAGCTTCTTTGGGGCGTTTTGATGCGCGTTTGTGGCCATAGGACACTGCAGTCAATCACACAAACGCGCGTCAAACGCGCGTTTACTATTGCAAAAAACGTGCATTAAAAACGCGCGACAAAAACGCGCGTTAAATGCGCATATCAAATACGCTCAGGTCTGAACCCAGCCTAAGGGAAGAAATGGTTGTTAAATAAAAACTAAAAAAAAAAAAAAAAAATACTAAAAGTTTAAATGGCCCTCTTCCCAGTTTTACATATAAAATTTACAAACAATAAAGAACATATTACATATCGCCACGTCCCAAAAAGTGTGAGCTATTAAAATATTAAAAAATATTTCCGCTCGGTGAAGGCCGTAACAGAAAAAAAAACTCTAAACCACGCTATTCGCCATTTTTAGTCACCTTGTTCCCCAGAAAATGTCCCTGGATGTGAGAGGCATGTGGTGCTGTTTTCTCCTATATGTAGTGCACCTGCGTCTCATCTTCTCAAAGTCCTTTTTTTAAAAATGATATGCATTTTAAATTTGGCGACTAAAAAATGTAATTTGGCTCCTAAATTTTTTAGTTTAGGAGCCAATGGCTCCTGGTCATTTTTTTTTGTCTGGAGCACTGCATGGTAACTGATCGGAGCCCCAGCATTACACTGCTGGGACTCCGATCGGAACTGCCGCTGCCACCAATGATGGGAGGGCGCACTGCCCAACAATGATTTTAATAACGGGGAGGGCGCACTGCCCACAAATGCAAACATTGTAGAAACATTTCCGGCACCCGACCTCTAACAGGGAGCTGCCGTCCGCGCAATTAATCCCTCAGGTGCCACGGATGGCAGCGCCCTGTCAGAGGTTGCGTCCCCATCACCATGGGAACGCCTCGGGTTTAGAATATACCATCGGTTCAGAGTTTTCTCCAATCCGATGGTATATTTCAACTTCAAGCGTCCCCATCACCATGGGAACACCTCTGTGTGAGAATATAACATCGGATCAGAGTTTTCACGATCGGGAAAACTCAGATCTGAAAAAGCTAATAGTATTATTTTCCGTTATAACCATGTTATAACAGAAAATAATAAAGTGACGTTTGGGTCCCCATTGACTTTAATGGAGTCCGGATTCGGGGTCAAGTTTGGGTCCCGGACCCGATCTTTGACCTGAAGTTCGGCCGAACCCGAACTTCACCGGGTTTGCTCAAAACTAGCGGTGACCGAGCAGTGGGCGTAGAGCAGTGATGCAGCTGGGGTGACAGAGCGGGGGGCGTGGTGTAGTGACAGCATGGTGAAGAAGAACTGACAGAGCTGGAGGGGTGGAGCAATGAAAGGTTCTGTCACGTCTCCGGCTCGGGGGGGGAGAGCAGTGACAGAGCCGTTACAGAGCCAGGGGCATTGATAGAACTCTCAACTCTGCCAGCATCCCTCAGAGGACCCCCTTTCTGCAGGTGTTGTCAAACTGGGAAGGTGAGGGGGGTCCTTTCCATGCCACATCAGCAGCTAATTTGCCTAAACCACCTAGAGGTACGGGTAGTAATGTGCTAAGAGCAAGAGTGTGCACTAAACTAATTGCTGTGATCACATTAAGGCCTCGTTCACACCGGGCAGTGCGTTACGGCCTGATTCTGTCCAGAATGCACTGCACCGCATTGCGGCCGGCTAACTATATTGTGGGGCAGGACGGGGCGTAGTGGTCTGTTGAAGTGATTGGCACCATAACCATGCCCAACGGCTGCAATGCGATCGGCTGCACAGGATCGCAAGGCACATTATGCCTGCAGTCCAGTCCAAACAAAATGCTGCAAGCAGCATTTTGACCGGACCTCAGGCATAATTGTGCCTTGTGATCCCGTGCATCCGATAGCCTGCCATTCACTTCAATGGATCGTCACGCCCCCTCCTGCCCCACAACATAGTGAGCCGGCCCCGATTTAGTGCATTCTGGACAGAATCATCTGGTGTGAACGAGGACTAAATTTAGTCATTTCACACCACAAAGACTGGAACGCAAGCCAGCCACCTACCTGCATAAGGAAGCGTGGCGGTGCATTGAAATATGGTTTTGATTTAAAATAATTTTTTGTATCACGACAAGTAGATTGTCATGAGGGACAAGTAGATCGAGCCCCTGCTTTAGTACTTCGACAAGTATTTTTTTTTTTTTCAAATTTCCACACCCCTGTAACTTCCCCCACTACCCCAGAGCAGAGTGTATCCTCTCACATACAGCTAACCGCAGACCGACAAGAACAATCAGAATGCAGATAACCTCCCCCACTACCCCAGAGCAGAGTGTATCCTCTCACATACAGCTAACCAAAGACAGACAGGACCAATCAGAATGCAGATAACTACCCCAGAGCAGTGTGTATCCTCTCACATACAGCTAACCAGAGACAGACAGGACCAATCGGAATGCAGATAACTACCCCAGAGCAGTGTGAAATCAGTAAGCATTTGTTGTATGAAAGCCTGGAATGTCAGCTTTCAAACAAGACCAGTTGCATGTTTCTAGCTGCTACCATTCAGGAGATAGCCACCCGTTGCATCACAACAGGTGAACTCTGCAGCATAAATTGACATGCTACATATTTAGAATCTAAACCGCAGATCCGTTTCACTGTAGCTTTTCCCATAGTGTGTGGATGAGATTTGCTAAAAATCTGCAATATGTTAGTCACATGTGGATGGACCCTTAGGCCCTTGAATCACATGTTGTTCTCCACGGACAGCACACATATCCATTGACTTTTAATGTGTTTATTCACACATCAGTGATTTTCCACTGACAGACATTCAGTTCCATGATTTAGTCCGTGTTGTCTTTTCATGGACCATGGAAATAAATTTGTAGCTGAGCAGTGTCCGTGGAACACATATGACACACACAGACCAAACATGGATCTGTCACGATTTTTTTTGAGTGCCATTTTGTGCATTATGTGAGACTTTTGACACTTTTTTAAGGCCCCTTGCAGACGAGCGTTTGTCACGCTGCGAGTCCGCAGCGCAGCTCCCGGCCTGGCCACCCAGCACTGCCGGGGTCACATAGCATTATATTGATTTATGATGCTATGTAACCCTTACAGTTCTGGAATGTATTAGATAACACTGGCAGCATTATGTCACTGTTATCTAATACTGTACTGTTATCTGTTACTTACAGAACTGTAAGGCCCCTTTCACACGGGCGAGTATTCCGCGCGGATGCGATGCGTGAGGTGAACGCATTGCACCCGCACTGAATACCGACCCATTCATTTCTATGGGGCTGTTCAGATGAGCGGTGATTTTCACGCATCACTGCGTTGCGTGAAAATCGCAGCATGCTCTATATTCTGCGTTTTCCACGCAACGCAGGCCCCATAGAAGTGAATGGGGTTGCGTGAAAATCGCAAGCATCCGCAAGCAAGTGCGGATGCGGTGCGATTTTCACGCACGGTTGCTAGGAGACGATCGGGATGGAGACCCGATCATTATTATTTTCCCTTATAACATGGTTATAAGGGAAAATAATAGCATTCTGAATACAGAATGCAAAGTAAAATAGGGCTGGAGGGGGTTAAAAAAAGAATAATAATAATTTAACTCACCTTAGTCCACTTGATCGCGTAGCCCGGCATCTCCTTCTGTCTCCTTTGTTGAATAGGACCTGTGGTGAGCATTAAGTACAGTTACAGGACCTTTGATGACGTCACTCCGGTCATCACATGGTACGTCACATGATCTTTTACCATGGTGATGGATCATGTGATGACCGGAGTGATGTCATCAAAGGTCCTGTAACTGTACTTAATGCTCACCATGTTATAAGGGAAAATAATACAATCTACAGAACATTGATCCCAAGCCCGAACTTCTGTGAAGAAGTTCGGGTTTGGGTACCAAACATGTGCGATTTTTCTCACGCGCGTGCAAAACGCATTACAATGTTTTGCACTCGCGCGGAAAAATCGCGGGTGTTCCCGCAACGCACCCGCACATTTTCCCGCAACGCCCGCGTGAAACCAGCCTAAGGGTTACATAGCATCATAAATCAATATAATGCTATGTGACCCGTCAGTGCTGGGAGGTCAGGACGGGAGCTACAGCGTGACAAACCCTGGTCTGCAACGGGCCTAAGAATTGTGCTTGGCTTAGCAGGATAGGGTGTGGCCTCCCACAGCCCAACAGATTTACTGCAATTTACACAGAAAATAGCATAAATTATAGCCCAAATCTATGTGAAATTAAAATGACCCTCCAGTTCAAGAAAAAAAAATTCACATCAACTGGAGCACAAACAGAGCACTTACATAGTGACCTCCTTTTCATCTTAGTTGCAGATTCACTAATTCTTGAGCTCCTCTTCTGCCATCCAAGATGGCCCCACTGCCTCTCAGACTTTCTGCCGCACACTGCTTGTCTAGCCCTACTCTTGGTTTTGGCCAGCACTGTTTACGTGAGCACTGCTGGCCAGTACAAGGGCAGCAGACAGAGTCTTTGGCTACCAAATAGATAGTTTGTCTGAGAAGCAGTGCAGCCATTTTGGATGGCAGAAGTGGAGCCTGGGAATTGACAGATCTACAGCTAAAGAAATGAAAAGGACTCCCATACTTACCAACATTTAGGTTGGTAAAATCGGGACATTGAAAACCCTGCCCCTGGGAAATGCCTTGACTCCATAGGAAACAGGTTATAGATAGCACTGTCCATTTTCGACCCAGGACAGCCCAAATTTGCCGGGACAGTTGGCAGCTATGGACACCTTGTTAGGGCTGTTTCACACGAACGAGTCCATTGCGGGAATCGCGCTCCGTGTGTGAGTGTGATCCTCTGCTCTGGACTTGCAGTAGCGCACTATGGATTTATCATGATTTATAATGCTATGTGCATCTGCTTGACCTTATTTCTACAGAATCATACTGACCGCTTTATGTCACCATGATTCTGTGGAAAAAAGGCCATGCAGAGACACATAGCATTATAAATCATGATAATGCCGTGCGCTCCTGCAAGTCCAGAGCGGAGGATCACACTCACACACGGAGCGCGATTCCCGCAATGGACTCGTTCGTGTGAAACAGCCCTAAGTGTTCTGTTTGTTCCCCAGTTATTGTGAATTGTTTTCTTGAACTGGAGGGTCACTTTTAGAGATAAGTGAATTTCCGGTTATGAAATTCGTTCACTCCTTGTTTGGTGGTAAAAGCTGAATTGCGTTATGGATTCCGTTACCACGGACAATAACGCAATTCTATAACGGAATGCCTTTAGAGTGCCGTTTCCATTATGCAGGAGAGGGCTCCCCTGCATAACGGAAACAGAACGGATCCGTTTTGCAACCCATAGACTTCTATTATGATGGAATAAATAACGAAATGCCTCTAAAGGCATTCCGTCATAGAATTGCGTTATGGTCCGTGGTAACGGAATCCATAACGCAATTCGCCTTTTACCAGTAAACGAAGCGTGAACGAATTTCAAAATATGAAATTCACTCATCTCTAGTCACTTTAATAGAGGCCTGTGCCTGTTAATAAATTTGGCGTAAGACTGGTGTATACATTTCCCCATTGGATTGAGTTGGGGAGGTGAGGTTGGAGTAATAATATATATAAGTGATGATTGGAACTATGAAGCTAATAAGGCTCATTGATGTATTTCTAGTGGTAAATCATGCACCGCTTCATGATACATAAAAATAGACTGGCGGATTCTAGTCTGAGCTAGAATGCATTATCCTGGCAATACCATACATGGTAATCATGTAGACATGGCCACTAGAGGGCGCCAGAGGCTAAGGTTAGACTTGCTCTGCTGCAGTTCTTGGAGCAGTGTGAATGATATGACGTATCTGTCACCTCGTATCCCTGTGTATTATATATGATGAGCCTGGAAATGCTAGCTAGTGTGGCTTACCAGAGAAACGCAGGGACATTTGGGGGCTATTTTAAATTATGAGTCATGTACTGATCACACTTTCTGCTTCTCTAACAACATGTTCTGTAGCACATTGAGCTAGGAAAAGTAGCGGCGCTCTCAGGCAAGAATTTCTAGTATTGACTAGAGTGGTTTCACACTGTCTTTCTCTGGAACAGCTCTTTTCTGGGTTTGGGGAGCAAAAAGTACAACAGCCTGATGTTATATGTAGGCTATTGGGATATTATAAAATGCCCTACAAACATTTATTTTTTTGTAGTGCTGTTTTTAGTTTCCAAGCATTTTTTTTCCAGCATGCTCTGTGTGGCATTTTCAGATGGTTTCCCATGGAATTCTCTAGAAGAAAAAAAAGGCACAAGTGTTATGCAACTAAAAAAAAAAAGGCCTGTAGAAAACACCCGAATTTCATTAGTAAATCTGGGTCATTGTTTTGTGAAATTTACACCAAAATTCGGATAAAGGCATGTGTAAATGCTACATCTTTTCTACAGAGCATTTGCACGCAGATAATCCGCAGTCATTACAGTAAAACAAAGTGGATTACATTTTTTACAAATCTCATCCACACACTGTGGACATTTTCCACAAAAAAATCCAGGCATAACTTGGCATTGCGTGTGGATTTTAAATACACATTTTGTCAATTTATGTTGCTGACTTCTGCCACAGATTTCATGCTTTGCAATGGACAGCGTGAAATCTGAGGCAATTCTTCAGTACTGCCTTTCCGAAATCTGCAGCGCAAAATCGGGTGGGGATTTATGCCAGGCCCACTTGCTGACCAGCTATGTATGTGTGGCTGTACTCTACTATACCTACTGTAGGCTAGGGCAGCACTAAAGCCGGCCCATTAGTGGCGGTGACGTCACTGGGCTCACTGCTTGGTGGACGCCTCCACCTAGCTTACCCATGGAGAGTCCGGTATGTCACCGGATCTCCAGAAAAGGCGATATGTCCGGGTTCAGCTCTGAACCAGGGCAACCCCTGTAAATGGCATCTCTCAGCCAATTTGTACCTATGAAACTGGCTGACCTGTTACATGTGCAGTTGGCAGCTGAAGACATCTGTGTTGGTCCCATGTTCATATGTGCCCGCATTGCTGAGAAAAATTATGTTTTAATATATGCAAATGAGCCTCTAGGAGCAACGGGGGCGTTGCCATTACACCTAGAGACTGCAACTGCTGCATCCTCTGCACTGTAATTGAGGGCCAGGCAGTGAAAACATCATCTGCCAGCCTGACAGTCAGAGTGCAGAGGGCTCGGCAGCTGCAGAAAGGGCAGAGCCTCTTGGTGTAATGGCAACGCCCCCGTTGCTCCTAGAGGCTCATTTGCATTTATTAAGGCATAATTTTTCTCAGCAATGCGGGCACATATGAAGAGGAGACCAACACAGATGCCTTCAGCTGCCAAGTGCACATGTAACAGGTCAGCCAGTTTCATAGGTACCAATCTTCAGACAGATGCCCTTTAAATCTCTGCTATTCTTATGTTTAGGAGTCATGTGGGTGGAGCTGCTCAGTGACTGACAGTCTTCCATGTATGCTTAACCGTACAGAGTTAGCTGTCAGTTGCACCACACATGACTCTGATGCATAAGAACAGCAGAGATTTAAATGAATAAAATACAAGTTTTACTGAATCTTTTTCGATAAAACGATACATCACTCTGCTCAGTTCCTCCTGCTCTATGATATTCTGCCTGCAGATTGCACTGCACTGTCATGGTGACAGGTTCCCTTTAATGGGCAGAAAATCCTCGTATTTCTGCGGTGGATTTGCAGTTTGCATGTGCTTGTTTGTTTGCACGCTGCTTAGTCCGTTGAATGAGGCTAATCCCCATGCGGCTACTTGCAGCCGTTTTGGGAAAGTCCGCATTGTGTGAATCACTGCATGGATTGCCCATTGTCATTAGGGCTCATGCACACGATCATATTTTTTGTCAGCATTTTTTGCAGGTCGGATGCGGACTCATTCGCTTCAATGAGGCCACAAAAAAATCTGTATGTCAGTTCCATGGCATCCGCAAAAATATAGAACATGTCCTATTATTGTCCGTATTGCGGACAAGGATTGGACTGTTCTGTTCCGCAAAATGCAGAATTTAGGCGGTTTTGTTCAACTCAGTATTTATACTCCGCAGGCGCACAGGGCACACAGAGTTGTTGTGGTAGGCACTTTGCCGTTGGCACTCCTTATGGTGCCTTGGCATCATGCACTGCTGTGGGATGTATTAACAACTATAAACCATGTATGGCTCAGACAGAATTGGAGCAGTTGCTTATAATAACCAGTCAAATTACATTTCTCAGTTGTCTTAGGCCACATGCACACACTCGTACTACACCCGTATATTTTACAGAGCCACAATAAGCCTTGAATGTGCTCAGTTGCATGCTCCATAAATACAGCGTCCACGCCCCGGGAGGAGCATTGTGTAGCGGCACATAGCATCCCATACGGCTCCGTAGTTTGGGCCCTAAGGCAGGAGGTAAAGTAGATAACCTGGTTGCTTGGTTTGGGTAATGCTCCCTTGGATGACATGATGTGTTCTATAACTGTCAAAGATAATCGATTCTCCAAAAATATAACACCTGAGTCAGGCACGTTTGATGTCGGAGGCTTCTTCTGCTAATACAAGAAGATTACCAGGCTCCTCACTGCAGTAGGAGAAACACCCTGAAAAGCTGGTTCAGACCCACCATGTCTCAGTCCTCCAGACTGGAGCTGAGGGATACTTCCCAACAGCACCAATAGCACACCATCAGTGAAATACCTGTTCATAACTGCCTTGAAACGAAAAATATATTTTTGTACTTTTTCAGCCTGGTATTATTAGCTCTCAGGATACATTTATCTTGCTCTATTAGGAGTTCTCCGGTAATAATGGATTCATACTTATCTGCTACCCACGCTCCAGTCCTCTGCGCTGCCCTGCAGTCCCCGTAGTGTTTTCATCCGCCGCAGCGTGTGCATGGTTACATGCTCTGCTGCAGCCAATGACTGCCTTCTGTGGTGATATGGCCACAGCAGGACTGGAGTGTCTGGCACTTGGTAAAATGTCTTTATTTTCAGAGAATGCCTTTCGAGTCTTTTATTTGGTTTCTTAAAGCAGTTGTCTCGCTTCAGCAAATGGCATTTATCATGTAGTGAAAGTTAATACAAGGCACTTACTAATGTATTGTGATTCTCCATATTGCCTCCTTTTCTGGCTTGATTCATTTTTCCATCACATTATACACTGCTTGTTTCCATGGTTACAACCACTGCTGAAGTGCAGGTACGAGGTGGCTGGGACTAGATCTGCTGTGCATGAGTGCCTAATGTACCTTCCAGGCACCAGAAAGGCCACCATCTTTTCCTATAGTGTGCAAACATGGCCACCGGTGCTGGGTTACAGGGTGGTCGTAACCATGATTTATAGTTTTTGCGGGGCCACGGAACGGAGCAACAGCTGTGGACAGCCCACGGAGTGCTGTCCGCATCTTTTCCGACCCCATTGAAGCGAATGGTTCCGCACCCGAGCAGCAAAAAATGCAGCTTGGATGCGGAACCAAACCACGGTCATGTGCAAGAGGCCTTATGGAGTCATTCACTAAGAAGAAGTGTTTAAAAGGAATTATGGAGAGCTTTTTATTGGGTGTCTTGCTGCAACCAATGGCACTTGAGTACTTAGGTAAGCCTTGCTGTGACTGCTGGGGAGGGGTCCTCCAGTGACTGCTAGTGTTGAACGAACTTGTGTTTCAAGTTCGGCGTACAAGATTCGGGCTATCTAAGAATTCAATTAAGGATTCTGATACCACAGACCATAACTTATGGTGGTGATGGGGATGAGCCTTTTTAGCATCGCAAGTGACGCTAGGTAGGCTTGTCCCAGTCACTGCCTGCCATTGGCTGGACCACCGGACCAGGAGCAGTGTGAGGGGCCTGGCCTATGGGGGGGCATTTGTTAGTGTCTGATAACCCCTTTAAGTCATAAAAAAATTATAAAAATGTATATTAGGGGGTGTTCACCCAACGGATTTTGAAAACGCACGGAAAAAGTCAGCCCAGAATCTGCACGGTTTTGGTGCAGTTTTTGGAGAATTTTTTTCAGCTTCCCATTCATTTCAATGGCACAGCACGGATTGCGCTCCAAGATTTTTTTCAACGTGGAAAAAAAAAAAAAGCAAGTTCTGTCTCCCTTCTGGCGTTTTTTGGCCTGGAAAACGCATGAAAAACAGAAACAAAAAGCGTAGTGTGAACAATCCCTTAGAATAAAAAAAAACAAAAAACATTTTTATGCGATTATGCAAAAATGTATTAGCTTATTGTGATTGCTCTATGGTGACAACTGCAAATTTTAGTGTTTCCAGAGGATCAATGGTAAACATGAGGCGTGATCAGAATAGTACTGACTGCGTGATGAAACACTATGATGCGATCAGGTCAGGGGAGCCGCGGCCCACACGTGTTTCCCAGACCGAGCACGGTTGTGTGAATCGACACTAAGTGATTGTTTCATTTGCTGTTATTCACGTCCCCTGTAATGAAGTACATAGAGCAGGGCTACTAACCAGCGCCTGCAGCAGTTTTCTCATAGGTTGCTACAAGTAAAGAGATGATTTGCTCCTATTTATAGATGTACTTTTACAAGATGCTCTGTTTCAGACTCACTGAAAAAAACAAGCAGTTTTCTACCAAACATTCACTGATAGTTCACGTTCGTTCAAACAGAGCCTGTTATTCTGTATCCTGTGAAGTAGCGGTAATGTAACGTGCTCATACAGTGCGCCTGGCCACCTATCCAGGTCTCGCAGTCCTGCTGAAGGCACATACTACGTAGTTTAAAGGACTGGAGTACCGATTAGTCCTCCTTTTTACATCCATCAGACTTCTTAGCTAAAGGAGAGGTGTCAAAAATGACATTAAACCTGATCTAATAAACATTGGGGGAGTGGTTCAGTAGGGCTGATGTGATGATATGATTGTTTTGCGTTCAAGCAGAAAGCTCATTTTTCAACTCAATATAAAATGAAACAAAAAAATAATTACTGTAGAAATCCAGGGATCATTCACACAACATCAGTTTTCAGAACCAATTAAAGTCTATGGGGCCATTCACATGGCCTTTGAATAGCAGCCATCAAAAAATAGAACATGTCCTATTTTTGGCTGTTTTCTCAACCAGACGGACCCCATTGAAATCGATGGGATTGTTTATAACGACTGTTTAGACAGAGTGCACCCATCTAACGGCCGTTAAAAGTATGAACACTATGACAGGTGAAAAAGGGGCTTTCAAGGGGGGACGTCATGTCCTGCTGCTTCCAGTGCAGAGCAAGTGTTCCCTCACATGCAAGCAGATGAGATGAGTAATTTTTCTTTTTAATGGCGCGACCAGGGTTTGGGAGGTGGCAAGGGTTCAGCATTGAATAATTATTAAGGGCACAGTGGGGGTAAATTATATACTGAGGGGGGGGGGGGGGCATTGGATGTCCAGGAGGCACTATGTATTTAGGGCACTACATGGAATTGGGATAAAAATAAAATAAAAAATACAATGAAAATTTAAGATGGCACCCGCTCCGTAGTGGAGCAAGCGCCATAGCTGCCGGGTGCCTGCTATTTCACATAGCAGACGCCCAGGGATAATGTCTGCGATCAGCGTGACAATTGTGACCACTGCATCAGAGAGGGGCAACTCGGGAGTGTTGTGCTCCCAGGTCCTGAACGGTTCCCCCGCGCAGCTGTTGGTTGTGTGTGAAAGCCCTGGTCTCTCTGAAGAAACCAGGACTTTTAGGGTACATGCACACGTTCAGGATTCATGTGCGGAGCATCCGCACTGAAATCCGCAGGTGTTCACAGGCAAATCTGTTCGGTCAATCCGCATTAATTGGTGCAGATTTGCGTGCGGATTTGGTGCGGACTAAGTGAATGAAGAAAATCCGGTCAGGAAAAATAAAATAAATTGACATGCTGCGGATTTTAAAATCTGCACCGCAGGTCAAAATCTGCGCAGAAAAAATCTGCATCGTGTGCACTGAGAATTTAATGTACATGACCTACAGTGCGGATTTTCCGCACGCAAATCCGCGCGCAATCCTGATCGTGTGCATTTAGCCTTAGAGCTGTAGTTCCTACAGAGCCCTGCAAGTGGCAGGGCTACATAAGAACATAGCATTCCAATGTATTGTAGAAGCAAGCTAATGATTACTTATCACAATTATCTAGGGTGGCTTAAGAAAAAAAAAAATCTTAAATATAAAAAATAATAATTCAATTCAACCCCCTTTCCCATAAAAAAAAAAAACATCATATGAATCACTGTGTCCCTAAGTGCCCATATTATTAAAATCTAAAAATATTGTTCCCATATGGCTTAATGGGAAAAAGTCAAAATGGCGTATTCGGTTCACCTTGTAAAAATTAAAATAAATACAAAGTCAAACAGCTTCGTAGACATAACTATAAAAAAAAAAACTTATGGGGGTAATAATATGGCATTCAAATTTCCTTTTTTTCCCAAGTTTTTTTTTTCTTTTTAGTACAAAAACTATCCAAATGTGGTATTGTTGTAATAGTACTGACCCAGAGAATGAAGGGCACAGGTTGGTTTTACAGCATAGGGAAGGCTGTAAAAACAAAACCCATAAAACTGTGGTGGACTTACCATATTTTTCGCTTTATAAGATGCACCTGATGATAAGACGCACCTAGATTTTAGAGGAGGAAAATAAAAAATATATATTTTGAACCAAAAGGTGGGCTAAAAATGTAATAAAATAACAGAATATTTCACACTGTTATGGGGGAATCTGCAGAAGACGCAAGCACTGTTATGGGGGGTTTGGCAGATGACGCACTGTTATGGGGGATCTGTGGATGACACTATTATTGGGGGATCTAGGGTTAACACACTTATGTTTTGGGACTATACCTCCCCTCATCCTTAAGAATGCATCCTGGCACTGCAGTACATGAATACATTCTTAAGGATGAGGGGGCTATTGTTACATTTAATATAAACACTTACCATTAAACACCAATTACGGTACAGTCCCTCAACAGTGTTTATATTAAATATGACTATAACTTCCCTCATCCTTAAGAATACACCCATGTACTACAGTACATGGGTGCATTCCTGTGGATGAGGGGGGTTATAGTCACGTTTAATATAAAGATGTAGGCACATAACGGTACAGTTCCAGGACAGTGTTTATATTAAATGTGACTATAACCCCCCTCATCCTTAAGAATACATCCATGTACTGCAGTGTCAGGATGCATTCCTATGGACAAGGGGGGTTATAGTCATATTTAATGTTCAGGTCTGCCCCTGATCGCCCTGTCATATCCTGGCTGTCACTTACCCAGGAACTTGAGTTGGAGATGGGCCAGTGGACAGGACAGCACAGCATTCAAGGACGACGGAAGGCCAGAATGAGTCTCTTCCTTTCTAATAGCAGCGCCGCACATAGCCAGGAGGGAGTAAGCTGATTGGAGGAGGCGGAGCAGCAGTTCATTGGTGCAGGGCAGCAGTGCAGAGGAGAAGAAGAATGGATCTCGTCTCTTCTCCTCCTTTGGAACGGACCCCACCTGCAGATAAAGAACGTGCGGGCTGGCGGCAATTAGTAAAGCTCCTGCAATGTGCCAGCCACCATGATTTTGGCACGTGCGCTTTATAAGACGCACTGACTCTCCCCCCCCCCCCCCCCCAATGTTGGAGGGAAAAAAGTGCGTCTTATAAAGAGAAAAATACAGTATAATTTTTTCCAATTCCACCACATTTGAATTTTTTCCCCCAGCTTCTCACTGCATTGTATGCAACATTAAATGGTGCCATTAGAAAATACAACTTGTCCCGTAAAAAACAGCCGCCACTATTTTTCCCGGTGTGCCGTCCCCGCCTCCTTACACCCTGGGATGGCACAGGTGCTACCGACGCCAAGGATTGCGGGCCCTACTTCCATCAGGATTTCCACCACCACCTACATTAGTGGATGTAACCCCCCCCCTTCTCCTCCTCCTCCACTTCCACCTCTGAATTCTCATCTTGCAGCACCAGTCAGCCATCAGTCAATAGCTGGAAGCAGTGTAGCACTGAAGTGGGGAAGTGGCAACAGGCCGTGCTGAAACAAATTTGCTTAGGTGACAAACAGCACACTGCTGCAGGGTATAAGGGACCAGACCGAGCTGTGGCTTTCGCCACTCAACCTACAACCAGGCATGGTTGTGTCTGATAATGGCCCTAACTTGGTGGTGCTTTGGAGCTTGGCAAGCTCACACACCATGCCTAGCCCACGTGTTCAACTTAGTGGTTCAGCGGTTTATCAAAACCTACCCAATTTGTCTGAGCTACTGTTGAAGATGCGCCACGTGTGTGCCCATTTCCGAAAGTCATCTACAGCTGCCGCCGACCTGGTAACGCTGCAGCAGCACTTGAAATTGCCAGCTCACCGACTGTTGTGCGACGTGAGCACGCGCTGGAACTCCACGTTCCACATGTTGGCCAGTCTTTGTGAGCAGCAGAGGGACAGTAGTGGAATACCAGCTGCAACATGGTTGTCGCCTTTCCAGTCAGCTTCCGCTCTTCACAAGCGACAAGTGGGCATGGATGTCTGAGGTTTTACGCAACTTTGAGTAATCAACACAGATGGTGAGCGGCGATGCCGCTATTATCAGCATAACGATCCAACTTCTGTGTCTACTGAAACGCTCACTATGAAGGCGGATGCTTTGCATGTGGAAGAGGTGGAAATGGGGGAAGACAGTACACAGGGTGATAGCCAGACCAGCCTCAGTTCGTCTTCTCAGCGCGAATTGGATGATGATGAGGAGGAGCAGGAGACGGTTGCCTCCGCTACAGAGGGCAGTACCCATAGCAGGTTTATTCCATCTGTTCAGCGTGGATGGGCGGAAGATGATGAGGAGATTGAGAATCATCCTCCTGATGAAGACAGCGAAGTCTTGTCTGTTGGGACTATGGCACACATGGCTGACTTTGTTATGCTGCCTTTCCCGTGACCCTCGCGTTATACGCATTTTATCCAACACCGATAACTGGTTGTTCACCCTTTTCGACGCCCGCTACAAAGAGAACTTCTCATCTCTCATTCCTATGGTGGAGAGGACTAGGAAAATGGTGGAATACCAGAAGGTCTTTGTGGAAAAATTGCTCCAAAAATTTCCAGCTGACAACGCTGGCGGCAGAGTACGTAGTTACTTGGGCAACCGAGGAGGGGAGACTAGGGGAACACACAGCAGTTCTAACAAAGGCAGGGCAACACTCTCCAAGTCCTGGGACAGTTTCGTGACACCCCGCCAGCACCCTCACGTGCGGCCTAGTGTCACAAGGAGGGAAAAGTTTTGGAAGATTGTGAAGGAGTACGTAGCAGACCGTGTCAGCGTCCTCAGTGATCCCTCTGTGCCTTACAACTATTGGTTGTCCAAGCTGGACATGTGTCACGAACTGGAGTTCTACGCCTTGGAGGTGCTGGCCTGCCCTGCCTCCAGTGTTTTGTCAGAGCGGGTATTTAGTGCTGCTGGGGACATAACTGATAAGCGCATCCGCCTGTCTGCATTTTCAGTTAAACAAGGCCTGGATTGCCCCTGACTTCTCTACTCCACCAGAGGAAAACGACTGAACATAAAGGCACTTTAAATGGGGTTTTATGGTGTATTGAATACACTGTATTCCCATGCACCCCTTCCACCACAAAAAAGGGTATATGGTTCAATCTTCCTTTTCTCCTCCTCCTCCATCATATCAACATGCTTATTATGCTGCCCTCGCTCATAATGTTTTAGAGGGTCATCTCAGCAGCAGACCCTCACCCCTAATGTTTTAGAGGGTCACCAGCAGGCCCTCGCCCGTAATGTTTTAGATGGTCGGATCAGCAGCAGGCCCTCGCCCCTAATGTTTTAGAAGGTCAGCTCAGCAGCAGACCCTCACCCCTAATGTTTTAGAGGGTCACCAGCAGGCCCTCGCCCATAATGTTTTAGATGGTCAGATCAGTAGCAGGCCCTCGCCCCTAATGTTTTAAAGGGTCACCAGCAGGCCTTTGCATCTACTGTTTTTGAAGGTCACCTGCAGGCCATCAATTATAATTTTTCAAGGGTGTGTATGATGCCCTCCTTTATGTGTAATAAAGGGTGTATTGGAGTGTCGGTTCTAGGGCTGCAACGATTAATCGACGTTATCGATAATATTCGATAACGGGATTCGTTTTCAACGAATCTCGTTATCGAATAATCAGCCGATTCGTTGCTATGCGGGCGGGAGCGGGCGTTCAGGCGCTATGCCTGCGGGTCCTTGAACTTTAGAACTTTAGATCACCGCATCTTTATTACCTTACAATGAAGCTCCAGTAACAGGCAGAGAGGGTGGCGGCGTAACGTCACTTACTCACGTGACGCGCATGCTCCGCCTGCTTCATTCATAAAGTAGGTGGAGCAGGCGCGTCACGTGAGTAAGTGACGTTACGCCGCTGCCCGCTCTGCCTGTTACTGGAACTTCATTGTAAGGTAAAAGAAGATGCAGTGATTTAAAGTAAAAGTTACTGCCGGTTAAGGAATACTGCTGTGAGCGGCTGTTATGGGGAGGGGGATCTGTGCATGGCACTGTTATGGAGGGGATCTGTGTATGGCACTGTTATGGGGAAGGGGATCTGTGGATGACACTGCTATGGGGGAGATCTGTGGATGACACATATAGCATAAGATGCTATATAGTGTCATCCATAGATCCCCTCCCATAGCATAGTCATCCACAGGTCCCCCTCCCCATAACATTGTCATCCACAGATCCCCCTCCACATAACAGTGCCATCCACAGATCCCCCTCCCCATAACAGTGCCATCCACAGATCCCCCTCCCCATAGAAACATAGAATGTGTCGGCAGATAAGAACCATTTGGCCCATCTAGTCTGCCCAATATATCTGAATCCTATGAATAGTCCCTGGCCCTATCTTATATGAAGGATAGCCTTATGCCTATCCCATGCATGCTTAAACCCCTTCACTGTATTTGCAGCTACCACTTCTGCAGGAAGGCTATTCCATGCATCCACTACTCTCTCAGTAAAGTAATACTTCCTGATATTACTTTTAAACCTTTGCCCCTCTAATTTAAAACTGTGTCCTCTTGTGGTAGTTTTTCTTCTTTTAAATATGCTCTCCTCCTTTACCGAGTTGATTCCCTTTATGTATTTAAAAGTTTCTATCATATCCCCTCTGTCTCGTCTTTCTTCCAAGCTATACATGTTAAGGTCCTTTAACCTTTCCTGGTAAGTTTTATCCTGCAATCCATGTACTAGTTTAGTAGCTCTTCTCTGAACTCTCTCTAGAGTATCTATATCCTTCTGGAGATATGGCCTCCAGTACTGCGCACAATACTCCAAGTGAGGTCTCACCAGTGTTCTGTACAGCGGCATAAGCACTTCACTCTTTCTAATGCTTATACCTCTCCCTATACATCCAAGCATTCTGCTGGCATTTCGTGCTGCTCTATTACATTGTCTTCCCACCTTTAAGTCTTCTGAAATAATTACTCCTAAATCCCTTTCCTCAGATACTGAAGTCAGGACTGTGTCAAATATTCTATATTCTGCCCTTGGGTTTTTACGCCCCAGGTGCATTATCTTGCACTTATCCACATTAAATTTCAGTTGCCAGAGTTCTGACCATTCTTCTAGTTTTCCTAAATCCTTTTCCATTTGGCGTTTCCCTCCAGGAACATCAACCCTGTTACATATCTTTGTGTCATCAGCAAAAAGACAAACCTTACAATCGAGGCCTTTTGCAATATCACTTAATGAAGATATTAAACAAAATTGGTCCCAGTACAGATCCCTGTGGAACCCCACTGGTAACATGACCTTGTTTTGAATGTTCTCCATTGACTACAACCCTCTGCTGTCTGTCACTCAGCCACTGCCTAATCCACTCAACAATATGGGAGTCCATGCTCAATGACTGCAGTTTATTGATAAGTCTTCTATGTGGGACAGTGTCAAAAGCCTTACTAAAATCTAGATATGCGATGTCTACTGCACCTCCACCGTCTATTATTTTAGTCACCCAGTCAAAAAAATCTATAAGATTTGTTTGACATGATCTCCCTGAAGTAAACCCATGTTGTTTTTCATCTTGCAATCCATGGGATTTTAGATGTTTCACAATCCTATCCTTTAATAGGGTTTCCATTAATTTGCCTACTATTGATGTCAGACTCACTGGTCTATAGTTGCTCGATTCCTCCCTACTACCTTTCTTGTGAATGGGCACGACATTTGCCAATTTCCAATCTTCCAGGACGACTCCTGTTACTAATGATAACAGTGCCATCCACAGATCCCCCTCCCCATACCAGTGCCATCCACAGATCCCCCTCCCCATAACAGTGCCATCCACAGATCCCCCTCCCCATAACATTGCCATCCACAGATCCCCCTCCCCATAACATTGCCATCCACAGATCCCCCTCCCCATAACAGTGCCATCCACAGATCCCCTCCATAACAGTGCCATCCACAGATCCCCTCCATAACAGTGCCATCCACAGATCCCCTCCATAACAGTGCCATCCATAGATCCCCAATAACAGTGCCATCCACAGATCCCCAATAACAGTGCCATCCACAGATCCCCAATAACAGTGCCATCCACAGATCCCCTCCATAACAGTGCCATCCACAGATCCCCTCCATAACAGTGCCATCCACAGATCCCCTCCATAACAGTGCCATCCACAGATCCCCTCCATAACAGTGCCATTCACAGTTTGTTTTAATATGGCCTTTGAACATAATTTTTCAAGTAAAATCATATAAACCCCTTTTTTGGTCATTTTGGTGTTTTTTCAAATAATCGTTGCAGCAGCCCTAGTCGGTTCCTTGTCATTTTTGGCCAGCCCTTTCACTTAGTGCATAGGCTTTATGAGTGTAGGAGTCCCACTACCTGAACAATTGTACCACAATGTGAATGAGGCTCTCCTTTATGTGATGCCTCTTCCTTGTAATTTTTGGCAGCACTTGCACTTTATATACAAGTAAATATACAGGAAAGAATGTTTACTCTAAAATCGATTTTATCTTTGGTTTTGTGCGTATTATTGTCAGTCTGTAAAAGTGGCGAACTACTCGGAAAACATCGTTCCCAGCAACGACTTGGGAGTCCAAGATGCATCCAGACATCCTCCCCATGCTGATCCCGAACCATTTCAGTGGTGTTTCCATCAATTTCTGACCTTTTCCTATGAACTAGACACCCTCCCCTCTTCAGAGCAGGGGGTGCCTGGTTTAATGCTCGGGTTCTCCCATTGACTTCCATTGTGCTCTGTAGAGCACCTGAGCATCCCGAAGTGTTCTACTCGAGCACCCGAGCACTTTGGTGCTTGATCAACACTACTGGATAGTATCGCAGCCCAGGCACACTCACTTGAAAGGGACTGAGCAGCACCTAGGCCATGTGACTTATGAGTATGACGTCACTGGGCCTAGGAAGAGGCTGCAGTGCTCACCAGACCGTCACGGTCTCTTCATACAGCTGATAGGCAGCGGTGCTGGGAGTCAGAAGCCCACCAATCAGATATTGACAGGTTATCAGTATTGAACTCTATGTGGTCTTGCTTGCTGCTTCTAGCATTCTAGCATTTTCATTTTAGATATCTTTTCTTACTACATTTAACGTGCAGGATATATAACATTATTTTTTTTCAACATTTGTCCTACAAGGCTTTGATATGTGATCAAATTTCTTATGTAGCGCAGTGTATAATGCCTGTCAATGTAAGGCCTAATGCACACGGCCGTTGTTTTGGTCCGCATCCGAGCCGCCGTTTTGACCCATTCACTTCAATGGGGCCGCAAAAGATGCGGACAGCACTCCGTGTGCTGTCCGCATCCGTTGCTCCGTTCCGTGGCCCCGCTAAAAAAATATAACATGTCCTATTCTTGTCCGCGCTTTGCGGACAAGAATAGGCATTTATATTGAAAGCTGTCCATGCCGTTCCGCAAATTGCGGAATGCGCACGGACGCCATCCGTGTTTTGCGGACCGCAAAACACACCACGGTTGTAAGCATGCGGCCTTAGGCCTCCTGCACATAACCATATCAGTTTTGCGGTCTGCAAAAAAAATCTCGTCTAGACCTATCTTCTCGTGGCAGTGCCAAGGCTTGGTGACTCAGTGCTTATGCGGTGATTCAGATGCTGGTTTCTGAGTTTGGGAAGCAGGAGAAGATCCATTGCACAAGCACCGAGTTGGCTCAGTGACTCGGCGCCAGCAGAGTGGATCTGATGACTGCTGCTTTGGCCTCTTTTCAGAGGAGTCCAGTGTGGAAAACATGCTTTGTGTGTTATGCTCGTTTCACAGGATCACACAGCATTATAATGATTCATGGGTCTCTGCAGGACCTTTATTCTACATAATTATACCGACAGCATTATGTCTGTGTAATTCAGTATATGCAAGGTCATGCAGAGACACACAGCATTATAAATCATTATAATGCTGTGCGCTCCTGAGAAATGAGAAGTGTCCATAACGGGAAATCACACTCACACGCGGAGTTTGATTCCAGCACAGGTCATAGACCTTTAACTGAGCCTCGCCTGCTGCCGCGAGATCACAGAGCTAGACAAGATGTCTAGCCCTAGCATCATAAGAGGAAGGTGGGAGTACAGAGAGCAGAGGGGGTTTGGTGCTCCTCTGGATAGACATTATTCAGAATAGGTCATTAATATCAGACTCCCGACACCCCTGACGATCATTTTTTTTGAAGAGATTGCATCGCTCGTTCTTTTTATTTGCTTGCCATCCACAGTGAAGTGTAATGACTACTGCTCCATCCCAATACAATAATACCACTCACAGTTGGTGTAGAATATTGAAGCCCTCTTTCACTCGAGCGATACGGATTGCATTCAGCGTTTTTCACACACGTGAAGAATAACAATCTACTAGTGTTGAGCGAACTTGTGTTTTAAGTTCGGCGTCTAAAGTTCGGGTTATCGAAGAATTTTTTGATAACCCGAACCTTAGACGCCGAACTTAAAACACAAGTTCGCTCAACACTACAATCTACATCTCCTAGCAGCCATCAGTGAAAAAAGACACACTTATGTACACAGACCCATTGAAATGAATGGGTCAGGATTTAGTCACACACGCATTACATCTGGATGGAAAACTTGCTCGTGTGAAAAAGCCCTAAGGCCCCTTTCACACGGGCGAGTTTTCCGCGCGGGTGCAATGCGTGAGGTGAACGCATTGCACCCACACTGAATCCGGACCCATTCATTTCTATGGGGCTGTGCACATGAGCGGTGATTTTTACGCATCACTTGTGCGTTGCGTGAAAATCGCAGCATGCTCGGACCGCGGAAGCGTGCAGCAGCAGTGGCCAAAACCCCTTGAACCGAGCAGTGTATAATCCAATGGAAAAATTAATCAGCCAGCAAAGGAGGCAAAATGGACAATCACAATACATTAGTGTCTTGTATCAACTTTCTCTACATGATGCATATCACTTGCTGAAGTGACAGAACCCCTCAAACAGGTGTGTCACAATACTTTTGTCTATATTCGGTACTTCCACGCACTGCAATTGTGATGCAGTAAAACTGTGTGCGGTTGACTGCCTTCAGTTACTGCACCAGCACACATGGATTCTTAAAGTAGTTAAAGGATTTTTTTCTCATGCGGAAAAACGCAGCGTAAGGCTTATTGCACATGACAGTATATTTTCACGGTCCGCAAAACGGGGTGCCGTTTTTCCGTGATCCGTGACCGTTTTTTCGTCCGTGGGTCTTCCTTGATTTTTGGAGGATCCACGGACATTAAAAAAAAGTCGTTTTGGTGTCCGCCTGGCCGTGCGGAGCCAAACGGATCCGTCCTGAATTACAATGCAAGTCAATGGGGACGGATCCGTTTGACGTTGACACAATATGGTGCAATTTCAAACGGATCCGTCCCCCATTGACTTTCAATGTAAAGTCAAGAGTTAATATACCATCGGATCGGAGTTTTCTCCAATCCGATGGTATATTTTAACTTGAAGCGTCCCCATCACCATGGGAACGCCTCTATGTTAGAATATACCGTCGGATTTGAGTTACATCGTGAAACTCAAATCCGACAGTATATTCTAACACAGAGGCGTTCCCATGGTGATGGGGACGCTTCAGGTTAGAATATACTAAAAGAACTGTGTACATGACTGCCCCCTGCTGCCTGCCAGGTGCTGCCAGGCAGCAGGGGGCAGACACCCCCCCCCCCTGTAGTTAACACATTGGTGGCCAGTGTGGCCGGCCCCCCCCCCCCTCCCCAGTAGTTAACTCATTGGTGGCCAGTGGGGCCCCCCCCTCCCCTGTAGTTAACTCATTGGTGGCCAGTGGGCCCCCCCCTCCCCTGTAGTTAACTCATTGGTGGCCAGTGCGGCCGGCCCCCCTCCCTCCCCTGTAGTTAACTCGTTGGTGGCCAGTGGGCCCTCTCCCCTCCCCCTCCTAATTAAAATCTCCCCCCCTATCATTGGTGGCAGCGGAGTGTACCGATCGGAGTCCCAGTTTTATCGCTGGGGCTCCGATCGGTAACCATGGCAACCAGGACGCTACTGCAGTCCCGGTTGCCATGGTTACTTAGCAATTTGTAGAACCATTATACTTACCTGCGAGCTGCGATCTCTGCGTCCGGCCGGGAGCTCCTCCTACTGGTAAGTGACAGGTCATGTCACTTACCAGTAGGAGGAGCTCCCGGCCGGACCTGTCACCTACCAGTAGGAGGAGCTCCCGGCCGGACGCAGAGATCGCAGCTCGCAGGTAAGTATAATGGTTCTACAAATTGCTAAGTAACCATGGCAACCGGGACTGCAGTAGCGTCCTGGTTGCCATGGTTACCGATCGGAGCCCCAGCGATAAAACTGGGACTCCGATCGGTACACTCCGCTGCCACCAATGATAGGGGGGGAGATTTTAATTAGGAGGGGGAGGGAGGGGAGAGGGCCCACTGGCCACCAACGAGTTAACTACAAGGGAGGGAGGGGGGCCCACTGGCCACCAACGAGTTAACTACAGGGGAGGGAGGGGGGCCCACTGGCCACCAACGAATTAACTACAGGGGAGGGGGGGGGGCGGCCGCACTGGCCACCAATGTGTTAACTACAGGGGGGGGGCCCACTGGCCACTAATGTGTTAACTACAAGGGAGGGAGGGGGGACGGCCGGCCGCACTGGCCAACAATGTGTTAACTACAGGGGGGGGCCCACTGGCCACTAATGTGTTAACTACAGGGGGGGGGGGGCAGTCATGTACACAGTTCTTTTAGTATATTCTAACCTGAAGCGTCCCCATCACCATGGGGACGCCTCTGTGTTAGAATATACTGTCGGTTCTGAGTTTTCACGAAGTGAAAACTCAGCTATGAAAAAGCTTTTATGCAGACGGATCTTCGGATCCGTCTGTATAAAAAGTAACCTACGGCCACGGATCACGGACACGGATGCCAATCTTGTGTGCATCCGTGTTCTTTCACGGACCCATTGACTTGAATGGGTCCGTGAACCGTTGGCCGTGAAAAAAATAGGACAGGTCCTATTTTTTTCACGGCCAGGAAACACGGATCACGGATGCGGCTGCAAAACAGTGCATTTTCCGTTTTTTCCACGGACCCATTGAAAGTCAATGGGTCCGCGAAAAAAAACGGAAAACGGCACAACGGCCACGGGTACACACAACGGTCGTGTGAAAGAGGCCTAGTACAGTACCAGAAAAGCGTATGAGATTAGACAAATCTCATGTACACTTTACTTTTTCGTGCCTTGCGGAAATTTCCCTGCCATACAAATTTTGACATTCACAGTATGTCAATTATGTTTGTGATTTTTTGTGTGCGCGTATTTCACCCTTTCCAGTGGAAGTGTGAGATCTGTGGCAAAATTGCATCAAAGCTGCACCAAAACCCACAAGTAACACATGCGGTTTTTTGTGCAGAAATACACAGGAAATCGACACCAAAATTGGGTCAGACCTTATGTAGGCACTTTTAGGCCACCTACACACATGCCGGAATACGCACAGTTTGCCCGTGCAGAAAAACCGCAGAGTTAGGCCTCATGCACACGACAGTATTTTTTCACGGTCCGCAAAACGGGGTTCCGTTTCCGTTTTTTTTCCCGTGTGTCTTCCTTGATTTTTGGAGGATCACCAGACAAGAAAAGTGAAAAAAAAATGTAAGTCAAGTTTGCCTTAAAAACGATAGTAAAAAAACGGACACGGATGACAATCTTGTGTGCCTCCGTGTTTTGGGTCCGCGAACCGTTGTCCGTCAAAAAAATAGGACAGGTCCTATTTTTTTGACGAACTGGAAACACGGATCACGGACGCGGATGACAAACGGTGCATTTCCCGATTTTTCAACGGACCCATTGAAAGTCAATGGGTCCGCAGAAAATCACGGAAAACGGAACAACGGACACGGATGCACACAACGGTCGTGTGCATGAGGCCTAAAGCCTCGTTCATACCGTCAGTGATTTCCATCAGTGATTGTGAGCCAACGCCAGGATTGGAGCCTCCACAGACATAAGGTATAAAGGGAAAGATCTGCACCTGTTCTGTGTTTAGAGCCGCACCTGCTATTGGCTTATAATCACTGATGGAAATCACTGACCAAATACTGATGTATGAATGAGGCATAATACAGTACCAGCAGTGTTTAAGGAGGTTACACAAATCTCATGTACATTTAGCAGATTTTTTCTGTGCGGAAATTGACCTGCCCTACAGATTTCCAAATCCGCAGCATGTCAATTATGTTTGCAGTTTTAGCTGCGGATATCACCCTTTGGTTGCTGGCACACAGCGCAGTTCTTACATGCAGTCAGGATGCAGTTTTTTAATGCAGCTAGCTGAAATTAATTAAATCATTTCCACTATGCAGAACACCAGGGTTTAATGAGGCTGGTGAGATCTGCGGCAAAATTAGAAATGGTGGATTTTGAAGCATATACTGTATGCTACAGAAACGCACTGAAATACGCACAGACATTCGTGTGGATCTTCTGTGCGTTCACCCACACTCTTGTGCAGGTGGCCTTAGGATGCTGCCACACGTGGCACCTATCAGACATTGGGGGCATATCCTAGCGATGTCTAAGGCTCCATTCAGATGTCCGTATGAATGGACCCATTAATTTTCAATGGGGCCAGAAAAGATGCGGATAGTACACAGTGTTCCGCAGCTCCGCAAAAAAATAGAACATGTTCTTTTCTTGTCCGCAATAGCGGACTGTGTCAGTGTTTTGAGGATCCGTAAAACACTTACGGAAGTGTGAATGGACCATAAGATGGTACAACCCTATTAAGGCTCTGCGTGGGAACCATTGGAGTAATTTATCAAACTGATGTAAAGTAGAACTGGCTTAGTTGCCCATAGCAACCAGTCAAATTCCACCTTTCATTTTCCAAAGGAGCTGTGAAAAATGAAAGGTGGAATCTGATTGGTTGCTATGGGCAAGTAAGTCAGTTGTTAAATGATGAATGACCCCACATGTACTTAAGCACCAACAGTGGACTGAATCTCATATTGTGCAAGAAAAGGTTCTTTGTAAAACAGTTTTTTTTATTTTGAATTCCCATGATGAGATCTGGTTCTGGGGCTTTAAGGGGTTGTCTCATCATGGAGAATATGCCCATATTGATAGGATATGCCCCCATTGTCTGATAGGTGCGGGTCACATCGCTGGGACCTGCACCTATATTGGGAACGGAGCCCCGCAAGGTGGTGGCTGGAGGACTCTGGGTCCGGCCACCACCAAGCCAGCTCCCCATAGAAATGAATGGGAGCGTACCGCGCATGTGCGGCCCCTGCTCCCATTCATTTCTATGGGGCTGACGGCTCGGCTAATTTCGCTGGCCCCATAGAAAATGAATGGAGTGCGGCTGTGCATGCGCAGTGAGCCCTCCTTCACTTGCGGGGCTCTGTTCTCGATATAGATGCGGGTCCCAGCGGTTGGACCCGCACCTATAAGACAATGGGGGCATATCCTAGCGATATGCCCCCATTGTCCATGATGAGACAACCCCTTTAATGTATGACCGTCACATGGAGCCATAATACGGCAGTGGGAATTCAGCCTAATTCCTTGTGCATGAGCTGTAAAGGAAAGTGTTTCCTTCTTGCTTCTAGAGGTACCCATTGGCATCCGTCCAACCAGGTATCCAAGTCTAATATGGAATCATGTAACTTATTCTTGTACCATTTATGTTGAGGTTTTAAGAAATTCTGCTTTCAGTATCCATTTCCATCTACTTATTTGTCTTGTTTTTTTTTGCACATTGTGCAATAGACTTTATAATAGATTATATTCAGTTCAGCGTGTGGACAGCATTCCTTTGTGATGTGACCTGTTTAATTTGCTTGTATTGGGCACGTGCGTGGCTGGCAGGCTGGGTGTCGCCAAGCAGAAGCAGGTCATATAAACTAAGCCTCAAATTCCACTAAAAGTAATAACAAGCTGCCGCTCTTCTATGCAGAAGGAGAAATATGTGCACATGGCACTAGATAAGGAAGCCAGCGCCAGCAATATTTGCTAGTGTGTTGCTAATTATATAAAACGCACAAGGTTAGCAGTATAATAAGCTTCAAACATGATGCCATCTGCTGGGCACGGTGGGCCACAAACAATGCTGCTGTTCATGCTAATTAAATGTTTCTCTGATGGCGCTCCCACCGATCATCTGTTTGAAGGGGCTGAGGTGTTCGAGAAGAACTATGGCCTCTTCATAGTATTCCAAGTACCTTGCAGTACATTTTCTAACGGCTGTGCCTTGTGGTGCAACTTGATCCCATTCACTTGAATGGATGCACAAAGGCCCTCTGCCCAATGGATGTGGAGTCACAGGCCGAGGAAGAGGCTGCAGCGCTCATCCAAGCACCCAGCCTTCTTAGGACGCCCTTTAGGATACCTGTGCATGGGTGCGGGCTGTCTTGCAGAAATTCTACACAAATTTCCTTGTGGACTTCGTTGCGTTTCCACACCAGATCTACACCAAAAACCGCATCTGGTACTTGCCGCAGATCTCACCCTTGCATTGAAAAGGGTGAAATCCGCACACACAAAAAAGCAAAAGCTCTTGACATGCTGCATATTTTAAAAGCCACACGGCATGTCAATTTTACGCAGGACTAAAAAGTAAAGAGTACATGAGATTTGTCTAATCTCACACACTTTTCTGGTACTGTTTTAGGCCTCAAGCACGGCCGTTGCATGGGTCCGGCCCGCTGCACGGATGTTGCCCGTGCATTGGGGAGCGTAATTGCGGTCCCCAATGCACGGAACAGCCGCACAACGGCCATGTGCATGAGGCCTTACACTGAGGTTTATCCGCATGGATAAAACACGCATAAACTGCAATGTGTTCAACTAGCCTTACGGCTGCTTTCACATCTGTGCTTTACACTTCCGTTCTTCTGCTCCGTTATAGGAGCAGAAGAACCAAAATAACGGAAGTGCAGGACTTTTGTCTCTGCTACAAAAACCTTCTCCTAAACAGAAACCTAACAAATCTGATTATAGACAATGGGGTCCGTAGGCTCCATTTGCTTTCTGGTTACTGTTGACCAATGTGTTTGTGAGATGATTATATGGCACTTACTAATATAGTCTTTGTTGAAATTCGGCGCCATTTTCTATATTTCATGAATGTTTTGTGCCATAAAATGGCTGATGATGGAGGGTCATGTGACCAGGTAAATCACCTCCATGTGATGTCTCCTGCACTAAACTCCCAACAGAACAAGTGCAGATGGCAGGTGCAATGTGTTTGAATCGAGGAAACATCACATGGGGGTGATTTACCTGGTCACATGACCCTCCATCAGCAGCCATCTTATGGACAGGACCTGTGTGTGGACAACACAAAAGACTTTGTAAACAAGAGGGCATACCCTCATGACATACATAAAATGCTGCAGAATTTCAACAAAGACTATATTAGTAAGGGCTCGTTCACACGACCGTTGGTGTCCCGTTCCCGTATTGCGGACCGCATTTGCGGATCCACAATACCCGGGCACCGTTCCATTGTCATTCCGCATCACGGATTCGGACCCATTCATTTCAATGGGTCCGGAGATACGGAACACTACGGAAGCACAACAGAGTGCTTTCTGGGGTTCCGTTCCGTGCCTCCGCACCGCAAAAAGATAGAACATGCTCTGCGATCCCCATGCACCTGCCCCATGGAAGGTTCCCGTGCATTTGCGGTCCACAGCACGGGCACAGGCTTCACACGTTCTTGTGAACGAGCCCTAAGTGGCATATAATCATCTCACAAACACATTGATCAACAATAACCAGAAAGTGTCCAACCCCTTTAAGTGCCAAATCCGGCACTTCCATTGCTATAACAGAGCAGAAGAATGGAAATGTGAAGTGCAGATGTGAAAGCAGCCTTTGCAAAATCTGCTGTGTGAAGTTTAAAATTCTTTGGAAATTCACGACCATTAGTAATTATTGCAATGGTTAAAATAAAAGACTACTAGGGTCATTAACGATAACAGTTTGGCATATTAAAAAAAGTCACGAGCCCCCTTTTTGTGACTTTTTGAGGTCTTTATGACAATATGCCACTGCAGAGTGGTGGGGTGTGGTCAACAGCCCTGGCAAATTCACTAAAATATACTCCTGGAAACAGGAGTAAGTATTGGTGACAAACTACTACAGTCAGGGGGTGGGGTAGTTTTTCACTCCAGGTGCATGGACTGCCGGGGGATGCACCTGATCAGCGTAGGGGTAATCAGACCGGCGTAGAAATCTTTGGGACCACCATTACATGAGCCATGCTGTGTATTTACATTTACCATGTTCAGAAGTAAGGTCTGCAGATACAGATGTTGGTTTAGGGAAGCCGTTTTTTTCCAGAACAGAAATGGCTGAGAAGGTGTGTATGCCGCTTTCACTTCCAAGGACATATGTAATGCCAGGTTTAGTATATTAGGGGTTGAGCAAAGATCATGTTAAGGGCCCCTACACACTCAAATGTGGACTGTGATGCCAGAATAACTGTGTATTTCTTCTTCTGTAACTTTCTTTTCTTCTGATCCATCAGAAGAATTCTGATCAGTTATTTAAAAAGTTCTGCATGAAGTTAAGGGTGCTTTCGCACTTGCGGCAGAGGATTCCGGAAGGCAGTTCTGTCGCTGGCAATCCGGACGCAAACGGATGCATTTGTGAGACTGATCCGGATGCAGATCCGTCTCACAAATGCATTGCCAATACCGGATCCGTCTTTCCGGTTGTCATCCAGAAAAACAGATCCGGTATTAATTTTTTTCACATTTTTAAAGGTCTGCGCATGCGCAGATCGGGAAACCGGATGCAGTTTTCCGGAACACTTAGTACTGGATCCGGCATTAATACATTTAGATGGAAATTAATGCTGGATCCGGCATTCCGGCAAGTGTTCAGGATTTTTGGCCGGAGAAAAAAATGCAGCATGCTGCGGTATTTTCTCCGGCCAAAAACGTAAGAGGGACTGAACTGAAGACATCCTGATGCATCCTGAACGGAATGCTCTCCATTCAGAATGCATTAGGATAAAACTGATCAGTTCTTTTCCGGTATTGAGCCCCTAGGACGGAACTCAATGCTGGAAAAGAATAACGCTAGTGTGAAAGTACCCAAGCCATGAACATTGAAAAACCAATTCACTTCTGATTAGTTAATATGATCTTGCTGTAGCCTTTATGGCCATGTGGTTCTCGTCTGTGTCTCAGATGAGCATGGCAGTGCCATGGGCTGTACCCTAAGGCTACCTGCACATGCTGCGGATTAGACATGGCTTTTCCACGCTGATTCTTGTGCAGAAAACCCACAGCATAATACAGTACCAGCAGAGTGTATGGGATTACCGTACACAAATCTCATGGACACTTCTTACTTCGGTGCTGAAATTGACCTGCTGTGCAGATTTAGAAATTAGCAGCATGTCAATTATGTTTGCGATTTTTGGTGTGGATTTCACCCTTTTCAATGGGATGGTGAGATCGGCAGCAAGACCACATCAAATTCGCACCAAAAACTGCACGTAACACATGCTGTTTTTGGTGTGGAAATGCCCAGAAAAGTCATGCACCCATGTGCAAATAGCCTAAAGAGGTCTGTATAAACCCACAAGTACGCTCCAGGTCAGGCCACATGTTGCCTCCCTGATGCAAATATTTACCACATTTGAATTGCTGAGCTTTTGTTTTTTTCAGATCTGGTCCATAAGTGACGATATATGCATGTAGACATAATTGGTATGTATGGATTCTGTACTACCTGAACTTTTATTTTTTGGAGGTTTTGTGCCTCTCAGTTTCTTCAGGGGTCAGTATTATAGCGACAAACATGATTTTTTATTTTTTTTATAAATTAGGAAAAAACTACAATTTGCATTAAGATGCCCGTGATTGCAAAGCGCTGGATGGCATTTTCACTGTCTGCCAATTGTCTACTTGTTATTGTTGGGTTTAATGTAAATTTTTTACTTTTATATATATATATAATTCAGATTGTTCTATTAGGGACAAAAAAAAATCCCTGGAAGCTACAATTTGAAGGGGTTGTATCACTAGCAACACTTCCCCTATCCAGATAAGTATGTGATCGGTGGGGGTCCAACCACTGGGACCCCCAGCCATCACAAGCACAGACGAGTGACGATGGATAGCCCAATGAGAATGGAGCAGAGGTGCGCATGTGTGTCCACCACTCCATTCACTTTTATGGAGTACAGTGCTTGGAACAGTCCCATGGAAGTGAATGGAATGGTGGGCACACATGTGTACCACCGCTCCATTCTCATACCGCAGGTCGATGGCACTTGCAGACCCCTATTTCCGTGATTGCTGGGGGATCCAGCTGTCGGACTCTCAGCGATTAAACACTTATCCCCTATCCTAGTAACATAGTAACAGTACATAAGGCCGAAAAAAGATATTTGTCCATCCAGTTCGGCCTGTCATCCTGCAAGATGATCCAGAGGAAGGCAAAAAAAATCCTGTGGATAGTGGCACAACCTCTTTGAAGCGTCTGCTTCTACTTTGTCAGGGTCATCTGTCTTGATATGGCCGGGCACAGCATTGTAACCCCCATTATTCACACGTCAGTGATTGGGAGCCAAAACCAGACATAAGGTATAATAATGGAGATATGTGCTCCTGTTCTGTGTTTAGAGCCGCACAATCACTGACCGAACACTGACTGTGTAGGGCTCATGTATATGGCTGTAGTTTCAGTCCACTTTTCTTTGCAGATAGGATGCGGACCTTTCCATCTCAATGGGGCTGCAAAAGATGCGGACGGCATCCGCATGTACATTTCCATGTAGGACAAAGATAGAACTGTGTTTTGTGGACAACGATAGGACAGAAGTTTACAAAAATTCTGGCTTGCACTCGGCCGGGATCCGTGTTTTGCAATCTGCCATTTGCAGACTGCAAAACACTTGAGGCTGCGCGCATGAGCCCTAAGACCTTAGGCATTTTCACACAGTTGTTTATGCCTTTTCTGTCAAATCTTGCAGACTTTGCCTCATTTGTCTACATGGCTTTTGTGTGTCTTTTTATATTTCAAAAAATGCCATCTCCCCAAGTCTATGTGAATTATGAACTGTAGTGCACACATGCATATTTTTGATACATGGAGGTTTTTTTTGCAGAATGTTGTAGTTATTGCATTTTTTTCCAATGTTTTTCTATACCCTTCTCTATAGGGAAATAAAATAAATTTCACTCATGTAGAAAAAAAAACTGCACGTGACAAGAAAGAAAATGCATTTAGTCTTCTAGCATTTTTTAGAGGCAAAAACCCCCCCGTCAGACCATGGTGTAGGAGCCCTAAAGCATGTTAATGAATGCTTGCATCATGGCAGTGCTCTACTTTGGATTGTTTTTTGGCAGACAAGCAGCGTATTGTGAGGATATACCTCCACCCTACTGGCTTGTATAATATTCCTTGCTCTAGATGTGTTAACCCCGAGATCTCAGAAGAGCACGCTTTATGTAATAGTGTGGGATCAGCACAGTGGTGTTGTAATAAGATAGTGTTTTATTTCTGCATGCTTTATCTTGCTAAATGTATCTGCTGCTGTCCACTTACTTACATAAGATCATATGAGTGCGGGACAATAGCCCCGCGAGCGGCCCGACGCCCACAGCATAATTGCGGAAAGGATGCGGACACATTTTGCGGACGTGTGAATGGAGCCTAAGACTGCTTACTCCTACTAGGTGCTGTCCACAAGGAGAAATTGTATCCCCCAGATCCAGATAGTTGTCAGCAGCAGTGTCAACCCAGAATTGTCTACCAATAGGTGTCAAGGACAGAAACATGGAATTTTGGAATAGAAATGTAGCCCTCCAGTATATCCTATGCACCCACTCGTACCGTTATTTATGATGGCACAACATGATGAGCATCTGTTATCAGAAGCCTCTCTTGGTATAGCTTTGGCATAGTGGCTTATAAGCAATGCAGCCAACCTAAGACTACCTGCACACTGGTAGAAATTCTGCACGAATTCTGTGCATTTCCGCACCAAATACACACCAAAAACAATGTCTTACTTGAAGTTTTTGGTGTGGATTTAATGTAGTTTTGCCACAGATCTGACTGAAATCCACACAAAAGAACTGCAGAAAGAATTGACATGCTGAGGATTTCAAAATTCACATGAAAAAGCAAAGTGTACATGAGATTTCTTTAATCTCATACACTTTGCTGGTACTGTATTAGGGCTCATGTACGCGAACGTATGCGGCCTGTGCTCGTATTGCATGGGCCGTTTGCGCTCCGTATCACGGATGCAGACCCATTCACTTGAATGGATCTGCAAGTTGTGGAGTGGAGGCATGGAGCAGAAGCCCACGTAAGCACAACCAAGTGAATGGGTCCGCAAATGGTGCCCATCCATTGTGGACTGCTATTTGCGGTCCAGCGCACGGGTGCACATGTTCGTGTGCATGAGTCCTTATCCTGTCTGCAACATGTGCAAGTAGCTGAAGAACTCATGCGGTCCGCAAAACACGGATACCGGCCCTGTGTGTTCTGCATTTTACGGAACGGCTGACCCATAATAGAACAGTCCTATCCTTGTGGAACGGCCATGCGGACATACAGACACGGAATGCACACATTTTTTGTTTGCGGCCCCATTTAAGGGAGTTTTTCCGCATACGGGCCACAAACAAACGGAGCAGACATGGACAAAAAATACGTTCATGTGCATGACCCCTAAGGGTGTTTTGAGACTAAAGATTCAATAGGCGCTCATATTTTTTATTTTTTTTAAACTTTTGGGCAGTAGCTGTTCATTTCCATTACCCCCCCAAAAAAAGGAATGTTTATACCTACCTGGAATTATACAACCCACCTTCATCTCTCTGACTTTTTTTTCTGGCTTACAGTGCTACATCAGCACAGATTTGGCGCGGTCACTCGGCTGCCATGATCTGACCCCCTAATTAACCATCCCAATGAAAAACACTTTTTTCTTTCCAGAGCTTCTCTTTACGTTGTGTTCAGAAGTGGCAGATGCAGAAATTCAGATATGTGGATCTTAGATGAACAATAGTGACTGTACTTATATAAGAGCACAGACACAACAGGCACCTCCAGAGGTAGAGGATGAAGCATTAGAAGGCCTGCCAGTGGTGCCCTCCACCCACCCGTGTGCTGGTGCTCTGCTCCAGTCCGTAATAACCCAAGCTCTGAACAATGGTGGCTCTATTTGGCCCGGCTCTCGAGCACACTAAGGGACTCTTGCCTGATGCACAAGCTCACATGACTATGCTGTCATGAAAACAGGCTCAAATCCGGGAAATCACAGGCTTCTCTTCTATTTGCTGCCTGTGACTGAAACGTGGGCAAATGTTAAAGAGACATCAGCCGACAAATATACAGTAATACAAGGTCAGGCCTTTGTCTGCTCGTTTCTTTCCAGATGACCTACGTCTTATGCACAGTCTATTATAGGGACGTTTGAGTCTATTTTTAGTCCGCATATAACTGTTTTTCATTCCCCTTTTGATGCCAGTGATTCATGTAGCAGTGACCATGACCCGAGGATGATTATTTCTGTTGTGTACAGCAGTGAACAGATAAAGGGCCGTGGATTTTGGAGTCATACGCCAAGTCCGATTATTAGAATAATGAGAGCTAGGGCATTCTTCCTGGAAGATAGTGGAGCGTTATGGAGGAAAAGCACCGGCCATATGAATCCTAGAGATGCCCACTCAACAGCTCTCCATCACGCTATTTAGAAAGCTCCGTTTCCATCTATCCAACAGTGTTTGAATTTTTGCAGAATTGGAGCCCAAATCCTTTTTGCCATGTCTGTTCTTAGCTGTAGACACACATTTGTCCAAGGAACCAATACACCAGCACACAGTACTTGAATCCAGGAGTTTATAATACCATGGATGCCTTGGCCTGTGTTTTAGAGCCTAAAGTTTCTTCCCTAGAGGTGATGAGCAACACAACTGTAACATGGTATGAAAACTGGATTTTTCCGCTAATGCAGCTTTCATAGATGTTTCATATCATGTACCATATACGGTACCAGAAAAAACATCCCAGCCTATTATGATGTCCAGTGGACTGCTGCTCAGCCACTCATACCACACGACCGTATCCGTTTTGCAGTCCGCAAATCACATATCCACAAAATATGGATGCGCAATTTTTTGATGGATCTATTGACTTCAATGGCATTTTGCATAACGGACATACGGATGCGGAAAATACACAGGTCATCTGTGTGCAAAAATCCATTCTGCAAAGGATAGAACATGTCCTGTTTTCGGTAGCAAAATATAGGCCCATTGGACGTCAGCAGGCCCACAAAAAGAAAAGATGCAACACGGACATGATCTGTATTTTGCAGATCCGTGTTTTGCGAAGCGCCAAATCCATATGATGGTGTGCATGAGGATGACTATCGGAAAAGAAAACTGTCCAAATTATTGACCAATCAAAATTGTCTCTTTGTCAGCATTAAAATGTACCTCTAGCTATGAATTGTCTCCCACTGGAAATTTAAGGTTATGACCACACGTGGCATAAATGCTGTGGATTTTCTGGAGTGGAAATTGGTGCATTTTATATTAGGTTGTTCACCCCTGAGAACATTTGTGCAGTCCACCCCCCAGCGTGGTTGGACCTGTACTGGAAATCGAACTTACCTGATCCATCACTCCAGGTCTCCCCACGTCAACCTCCGGTTTGAAGTGGGTCACGTGGCTGCTGTACCCCATGCATCATGTCACTGAGTCACTTGATGCATGAGTAACATGTCACCACTAGTCTGGCCACATTTGAGGATCTGCAGAAAAGGACTCCAGGGATGAACATCCCCTTTAGGCCTAGTTCACACGAACGTGTGTGATCCGTGGCCTTATTGCGGACCGCAAATTGCGGGCCACAATACACGGACACAGTTCCGTGTGCATTCCGCATCACGGATGCGGACTCATTCACTTCAATGGGTCCGCAAATCCGTAATTGCGGAACGGCTGCAAGGAACGGGACCCCTCGGAAGCACTACGGAGTGCTTTCGTGGAGTTGCGTCCCATACTTCCGTTCCACATAGAACATGTCCTATCTTTTTGCGGAACGGGCGGATCGCGGACCCATTAAAGTGACTGACCTACGGCTGTCGATCGTGCATTGCAGGCCGCAGCACGGGCACGTGCTGCTCACGGCCTTAAAGAAATCCCATCCTGACACTGCATAACAAATCTGCAGCAAAAATTGCAATGCATAAAGTGAAATCCGCAGCAAAATCCGTGACAAATGTGCTGATAATCTGCCCGATGTTGCCATACCCTTAGGCCTCCTGCACACGACCGTATGGCTTTTTCAGTGTTTTGCAGTCCGTTTTTCACGGATCCGTTGTTCCGTTTTTTGTTTCCGTTTCCGGTCCGTTTTTCCGTATGGCATATACAGTAATTAGGCTCCATTCACATGTCCGTGGTGTGTTGCGGATCCGCAACACACCCTCCCGGCACCCCTATAGAAATGCCTATTCTTGCCCGCAAGCTGCGGACAAGAATAGGACATGTTCTATTTTTTGCGGAGCTGCGGACCTGAAGATCGGGGCCGCGCTCTGCAAATGCGGATGCTGACAGCACACTGTGTGCTGTCCGCATCCATTCCGTCCCCATAGAAAATGAATGGGTCCGCACTCGTTCTGCAAAATTGCGGAACAGATGCGGACCCATTTGCGGACGTGTGAATGGAGCCTTACATAGATAAAATTGGGCTGGGCATAACATTTTCAATAGATGGTTCCGCAAAAAACGGAACGGAAACGGAAGACATACGGATGCATTTCCATATGTGTTCTGTTTTTTTGCAGACCCATTGACTTGAATGGAGCCACGGAACGTGATTTGCGGGCAATAATAGGACATGTTCTATCTTTAAACGGAACGGAAATACGGAAATGGAATGCATACGGAGTACATTCCGTTTTTTTTGCAGAACCATTGAAATGAATGGTTCCGTATACGGACCTCAAAAAACGGCCAGTAAACGGGGGGAAAAAACGGTTGTGTGCAGGAGGCCTAACTGAGAGTGTAATTTGGGACATAGCTGCCTTCACACGCAGCAGATCTTGCTGCAGCAGTGTGCATGTATATAGGGGGAGTCAGGAGGAATAGCCATTGAGCAGCAGCTGTCTAAAGTATATGCAACTATGGCTGTCCGGCTGCTGTTATACTGCAGTCTCGACATGCTATGAGAGTAGGGCTGCATTCACATCTGTTCCCGCAGAGAGCAGTCTGCTGGGTTCTATAGTTCACTGCCGATAGTGATAGGCGACACATGGTCAAACCCTTTGTTATTGTACAGTTCCCTCGGATGTATTCTTCACTGCTGAGATCTTCTCCAGAGGCTCACGCTTGTTTGTGCATCAGCAGTCATTAGATCTGAGCTGTCTCTTGCAGTCTCTTGACCCACTTTAAATAAGCTGCTGCAGTTTGCAAACGTAATAGAAAATAAGTGCTCCCTGTCATTAGCGGTGAGTTTATTATCAAAGTAATATTATTATTATCAATTTAAAGTAATAGTGACATCTTCCCGTGTTTCCAAGCATTAGGAATATTTTGAAGCCAACATTTTATTGTAATTATTGGTTACAAAGTAGTCTTGCAGGTGAAACCGCTGTGAAAGGCTCCACATAACACTGCTCTGACTCACTGCTGATGCAGCAGGTGCCATGTGCCGGAATTAGTGTCATTAGAGGTGGAGAGCTTCTAAGAAATGTTGGATTTGTGGGTGGAAAATCTACAGGATAGGTCATCAATATCAGATTGGTGGGGGTCCGACTTCTGGCACCCCTCCGATCAGCTGTTTGAAGAGACCGCAGCCCTCTCATGAGCACTGCCTTCTCTTCACCGTTTACCTGCTCACTGTCGACACTGCAGTGGTGAGGTGTAATTACAGCTCCTCAGTCTCATTCACTTCTATGGGAAGGAGCAGTTGTAATTATACTGCCGACAGTGAGCAGGTAAACGGTGAAGAGAAGGCAGTGCTCATGAGAGGGCTGCGGTCTCTTCAAACAGCTGATCGGAGGGGTGCCAGGAGTCAGACCCCCACAAATCTGATATTGATGACCCATCCTGAGGATAGGTCATCAATATCCGAAACTGGGCAACCCCGTTTTAATGCGTTTTGCACGTGCGTGAGAAAAATCAGCATGTTTGGTACCCAGAACAAGTGGATAAGGTGAGTTTAATAATTTTTTTTTAACCCCTCCAGCCCTATTGTACTAAGCATTCTGTATTCAGAATGCTATTATTTTCCCTTATAACCATGTTATAAGGGAAATTAATAATGATCGGGTCCCCATCCCGATCGTCTCCTAGCAACCATATGTGAAAATCGCACTGCATCCGCACTTGCTTGCGGATGCTTGCAATTTTCACGCAGCCCCATTAACTTCTATGGGGCCTGCGTTGCGTGAAAAACGCACAATATAGAACATGCTGCGATTTTCACGCAACGCACAAGTGATACGTGAAAATCACCGCTCATGTGCACAGCCCCATAGAAATAAATTGGTCCGGATTCAGTGCAGGTGCAATGCGTTCACCTCACGCATTACACCCGCGCGAAAATTTCGCCCCTGTGAAAGAGGCCTTAGACATTCATTGTTTTGAAAAAAGATGGAGGTTAAGACTGTTCGTCACACTGCAATTTTTCAGGCATAAGGCCAGTTTCATGCAAGCGTTATATGCAATACACCGCCAGTCTAATGACTTAAATTGGCAGAATCAGGGATGTCATTAGACACATAGTTGGGCCATGTCTTGCGGGTGGTGCACAAGTGTGCCAGCATTCCGCTAGTGTGAACCTGGCCTTAAGAGATATGGGTTATTATTGCTTCTGTCTCTGTGTAGTGAATAAAGACGGCAGCAATGTTTCACATATGTACAATAAATGCAAATAATGTAAAAAATAAAACACTACTCATGCCAACCCTAACCACAGCCAGAAGCTGCCCTGACCACCTCAGACTATAAATATCATATATCACAATGAGCCAAACAAAATGGCTAACCCATTTCATCAGTTTATTTTTAAGACTTGTTATGAATATTTCTTGGGTGCACATGGACAGTATAATATCTGCTCACGTGTGGCAGCACGGTATTCATTTGTTTGGCTAATAATTGAGGTGTATCTGCTGCGTAGCATGGAGAACGATGTGTGGAATCCAGCTCTAGAAAAGTGACTTCCTGTTATTGGAATGAGAAAAGAGAAAGCCTACAAGGCGGCATTACCCTCTGCCATACCGATGTGACGGCTCATTGTTTTCAGGCGTTGATGCCGCTGCAGCCCCAGCATGTCTCGACAGCTCCTTCTTTATTGAACTTCTGTGCATGTAAATGACTGAAACTGCAGTTTGTTTGGGAGGAGAACATGTAAGAAGTATGTGGGCTCAGATTCCAGTCACAATAGTTATCAGGCAAGACTTCCAACTTCTGCATCACAGTATTAGGCCTAGTTCACACGAACGTTTTTTTTTGCGAGTGTATGGGCCGTTTTTTTGTGTTCCGTATACGGTACCATTCATTTCAATGGTTCCGCAAAAAAAACGGAATGTACTCAGTATGCATTCCGTTTCCGTATTTCCGTTCCGTTGAAAGATAGAACATGTCCTATTATTGCCCGCAAATCACGGTGCTTGGCTCCATTCAAGTCAATGGGTCGGCCCAAAAAACTGAACACATATGGAAATGCATCCGTATGTCTTCCGTATCCGTTCCGTTTTTGCTAAACCATCTATTGAAAATGTTATGCCCAGCCCAATTTTTTCTATGTAATTACTGTATATGCTATACGGAAAAACGGAACAGAAACGGAAACACAACGGAAACAAAAAACGGAACAATGGATCCATAAAAAACGGACCACAAAACACTGAAAAAAAGCCATACGGTCGTGTGAACTAGGCCTTACAGCCCACAAACCACATTCATACATGGGCCTCGCTCATCTGCACTGTGTTGTGTGGACTATAGAAAGGCACATCAAAGGAAAATGGTGGAGTTGCCCATTCTATTGCATTATTGTAATAAATGACACATTAATGTTACTTCCCCAGTTGCACCAAGTGGTCAATTTTAGTTTAGTTTTGATTTATTTTTAGTGCCATTCAGAGCTGTATTTAAGAAACTTTGTTTTACTTAAATGTTTTTGTGGTCATGCAACTAGTTTATGGACTAGGGCTCTGTTCACATTGGCATTGAGTTTTCTGTACATAAGTGAGAACTGACAGCTATACAGCATTCGGTTTCAACAGCAAAACAAACGTGCAGGGCAAAACATATTGCTAAAGGGCCCTTTACAAGGGACGGAACCCGACAGATAATCCCTTACGAGCTTCATAGGAACGCTTGTTAGCAATTATCTGACGGTGTAAAGGTGCTGCCGATTTCCCGATAAACGAGTGAAACACTTTTTTTGTCAAGTAATTGATTTGTTTGTGTAGGCACCTAAGGGCTTGTTCACACGTCCGTCTGAAGCCCGTGCTGTGGACCGCAAATTGCACCAACCATGGCCCAGCCGCATGGGGATTGTGGACCCATTGTGGCAAGTTCTATCTTTTTGCTCTGCGGAGGCACAGAATGGAACCCCAGAAAGCACTCCGTAGTGTTCCGTTCCGTGCTTCCATTCCGCATCTCCGGATTTGCGGACCCATTGAAGTAAGTAGGTCCGCATCCGTGATGCGGAATGCACATGGAACGGTGCCTGTGTATTGCGGATCCGCAAATGCGGTCCGCAATATGCCAATGGGCAGCACACGTTCGTGTGAACGAGCCCTAAGTCATAGTTTACTGGCAGCAGATTGTGCTGACTAATTATGCTCTGCCGCTGGAAAACAAGGACTCTGTATATGGGCGAGCAATGGCTTTAGCGATCACTACTCCTTATACCATGGAGGAGATCTCAGCATGTAAATACAGTGGTCTCCTTCACTGACGAGCAGGCAATTGCCGGGAAGGAACGCTTCCTTTCCAACAATTTCTTGCTAAATCTACAAACTCATGTTTATTAGGGCTCATGCACACGAACATATTTTCTTTCCACTTCCGTTCCGTTTATTTGCGGACCGTATGCGGAACCATTTACTTCAATGGGTCCCCAAAAATAACAGAAGGTACTCCATGTGCATTCCGTTTCATCATTTGAGAACAGGTTAGTAGGCCGACAGCCATGCTGGAACTCACAGATCATGATGCAGTATGTTCGGCTCACATGAGCCACAGTCGGTCTGGGAAATATGTCTGTCACAGATTGTATACCGCCATGTGAATGAGGCCTTAGGCTTCATGCACTCAACCGTATTTTTGTTCCACATCCGATCTGCATTTTGAATGTGGACCCGTTCACTTATACTGGATCGCGAAAAAAATGCAGACAGCGCACAAATGTCATCCATGTGCTGTTCGTATCTGTGTGTCCATCTTGCAAATTATAGGTACATTTCTACTATTGGGCCCTTGAAAAATGCAGCCTGAACACAGCACGTATCCTTATCTTGCGGATCCGTGGTTTGCAGACTGCAAAAGACATACAGTTGTGTGCATGAGGCCTTAGAGAGAGACTTAGATGCCAAACTCAGGAAGTGCAATATAACAGTATATTAATAGTCATTTCACAATGTGGTTCCCAAAATAAATCCATATACATAGTAAGGCCTCTTGCACATGACCATATGGCTTGTCCGTTATGCGGACAATAATAGGACATGTTCTATTTTTAAACGGAAGGCATACGGAGTACCTTCCATTTTTTTGCGGATCCATTGAAATGAATGGTTCTGTTATGGTCCATATACGGAACGCAAAGAACGGAAATGGAAGAAAAAAACTTCGTGTGCAAGGGGCCTAAGGCAGTAAAGCAAGTGCTGCAAATGTATACCACAGTTTACCCACCACACCCCACACCGCTTCATCTTCGGTATCTTTGTCCAATTCGGCCATCACATTTTCTGTTTTTTGTACTGACCTTACCTCAAGTTCACACGGTCAGGTTTCCTGATGCCGATTTGAAAGCCAAAATCAGGAGTGGATCATAAAAAGATAGAACGTATAAAAGGGAATCTGTCATCAGCGACCTCCCTATAAACTGTTTGCATACACACATACTGTGGTTTCCATGATTAAAACTTAGTTTTTTTATTGTTGATCTGAGGCTTCATTCCTGAGTTATAATTTTTCTTAATATGCAAAGTAAGCATTTGGTGCAATGAGGGCGTCACCATTGCTTTTTTGCATCAGCAAAAGAAAAACAGTATTTTAATCATGAGAACTACAGCTATGTGTCTATGCAAACGGTTTGATAGGGAGGTCACTGGGGACAGACCTTCCTTTAAAGACAGGCACAGTTTGGCCTCATGCACACAAATGGGGTTCCGTGATCCGTTTCCGTTTTTGTTTCCGTGTGTCTTCCTTTATTTTTGGAGGACCACCAGACATAAAGGAAGGTAAAATAACAGGTTTGCCATGCAAATGATAGGAATAAAACGGACGCGGATGACAATCTTGTGTGCCTCCGTGTTTTTTAGTGGTCCCATTGACTTGAATGGGTCTGCGAACCGTTTTCCACGGACAAGAATAAGACAGGTTATATTTTTTTTGACGGACTGGAACCACGGATGCGGATGGCAAACGGTGCACTATCCGCATTTTCAACGGCTCCATAGAAATGAATGGGTCCGCATCTGAAACGCTAAAATCGGCGGAACGGACGCAGAGACAAACAACGGTCGTGTGCATGAGGCCTTTCTCCTTGTTTTTTGAGTTCACTTCTGATTTTGGCTTCCAAAACTGCATTGGGAAACCTGACCATGTGGCCATATCTTCACTGGTTTTAATGTGATGGATTAATAAACATAAATTATAAAATTTCTTTAAAACCTTATATTTTTTCCTGCATATTTTAGTTTTTGTGTCTGTACGTGCATAAATACATATACCAACTTTATTAGCTGGGTTTCCTTTTTAAGTTTCTGTTTTCAGACAAATCCTCGTTACCTAATGCTACATTGGCTGTATCCGTTTTGCGGTCCACAAACTGCAGATACCAGCCATGTGCATCCCGCAATTTTCACTAGCCCCATTGTCAAAATGCCTATTCTTGTCCACAAAATGGACAAGAATAGGATAAGTACTATAATTTGCAGCAGGTCCGCACAGATGTGGACAGTACACAGATGACATCCGTCTTCTGTCCTCATTTTGTGTGGCCCCTTTGAAATGTGCGAATCGGATGCAGACTAAATATACAGTCGTGTAAATGTGATCTTATAATCAGATTTCCACTGAGGGTTTAATGATGGCAACAAAAATACAAAAAATACAAAAAACCCCGGTGGAAAACCCTTGGTTCCCAGCATACAGTGGAACCTCTTTTGGCGGCTTGGATGCAGACTCATTCACTTCAATGGGGCCGCAAAAGATGCTGACAGCACTCAGTGTGCTGTCCGCATCCGTTGCTCCATTCCGTGGCCCCGCAAAAAAAATAACAATATAGGCATTTATATTAAAGGCTGTCCATGCCGTTCCGCAAATAGTGGTCGCGTGCATGAGGCCTTAGACTTCATTTTTTTTTCGGGGGTGTATTTTTAACTCCCTTTTCCATCTGTATGAAATTAGAAGAATGCAGTGGTACAATAGAGGACTCGAGCAGCGTTCAGTCCAGAAAATGCAGCCGAGCAACTGTGGTGCGATACAACCTGTTGCTATTTACTATTCTACCCTCTTGGTACAGTATAGTACTATTTATTGTGGTGTAACAGATATTGCATAAACTATAAAATCATAAATGTGCTAAACTTTTGTGTAATCATTTTTTATGGACTTTTGCAGAACATAACCCTTACCTGTGCTGAGGCTATGTTCACACAACAAAATCCACAGCACAATCAATAGCTGAAAACAGGTAGTCTTTGGTGGTAATTTTGTAATTTGGTGGTGGTTTTATTGGAGTTTTTACGAGCATTTTAGAAGAGTTTTTGGGTGTCTTTTTTCTGCAGTTTAACCCCAGCTGGTTATGGGCATTAGTGACCATTCCATTTTTTTATTTTTTCATCACATTCCAAAAGCTATAACTTTTTTTATTTTTCTGATAGCCGTATGAGCATGTTTTTTTTTTTTGCAGTTGTAGTTTTTAATGTAGCATTTTGGGGTACATATAACTTACTGATGAACTTTTATTAACTTTTTTTCAGGCATGTGGGAAAAATAGCAATACGTAAAAAATTTAGCAGTGTTCATTTTTCAGCATAAACAACATGATAACGTTACTCTCTTTGTCAGTATGATTACAGCAATACCAAATACATATTATTATTTTTTTTACAGTTTGCTAAATAAAAACCCTTTTTGAAAATAAAAAAATGTTTTTGCATTGCCGCATCGCAAGACCCTTAGATTTTTTATTTTTCCTTATACGGCGCTGTGTGAGGGCTTGATTTGTGCGGGACAAATTGTAGTTTTCATTGGTATAATTTTGGGGTGCACAACACTTGGTCACTTTTTATTCTGCTTCTTTTTTTTTTTGTTGCAAATAGGCAAAAAACAGCAATTACAACATTGCTTTTTTTTATTTTTTTCCTTTTTACAGAGTTCACCATACAGGGCTCCAGATGGCGACCAAAATGGTCGCCAATGCGACTTAGAATTTACAAATGGCGACAAGACTTTTTAGTCTTGTCGCCATTTGCGACTAGACCCGCAGCTCTGCTCAATACAGCGGCGGGCACAGGAGATGATCGTTCTCAGCAGCGCAGGAGGAGTCTCTCCCTCCCCCCTGTGCTGCTGCTGCCGCCGCCTCTGCCAATAAGAAGAGACGGGAGGAGGAGGGGAGGGGAGGGGCTGTGGCCACTGCGCCACCAATGAAGAAAACTGACCTGTAATACAAATACAGGAGGCGGGTGCTGGAATCAAATAGCCGGCACCCGACCTTTGTGACAGGGAGCTGCGATCAGCTGCAGTTGAGTTAACCCTTCAGGTGCGGTACCTGAGGGGTTAATTTAATTGTAGCTGATCGCAGCCCCCTGTCACAAAGGTCGGGTGCCGGCTATTTGATTCCGGCACCCGCCTCCTGTATTTGTATAAGAAACGTTGGTGGCACAGTGCGGCCCCCCCCCCAAACACCCCAGTATAAGAAACATTGGTGGCACAGTGGGAAGTGCCAATGAGGGTTAAAAATAATAAAAGAAAATTAACTCACCTCCTCCAGTTGATCGCATAGCTGCCGGTCTCCTGTACTTACTTCTTTCTTCAGGACCTGTGGTGACGTCACTGAGCTCATCACCATGGTAATGGATCATGTGATGAGCACAGTGACGTCACCACAGGTCCTGAAGAAAGAAGTAAGTACAGGAGACCGGCAGCTATGCGATCAACTGGAGGAGGTGAGTTAATTTTCTTTTATTATTTTTAACCCTCATTGGCACTTCCCACTGAGCCACCAATGTTTATTATACTTGGGGGGGGGGCACACTGTGCCACCAACGTTTCTTATACAAATACAGGAGGCGGGTTAGGGTTGAGTAAATTATTATTTTATTTTTTTAACCCTCATTGGCACTGCCCACTGCGCCACCAATGTTTATTATATGGGGGGGGGGCACACTGCGCCACCAATGTTTATTATTTTGAGGGGGGGCGCACTGCGCCACCAATGTTTATTATATTGGGGTGATGGGGGGGCGCACTGCGCCACCAATGTTTATTATAGTGGGGTGATGGGGGGCGCACTGCGCCACCAATGTTTATTGTATTGGGGTGATGGGGGGGCGCACTGCGCCACCAATGTTTATTATACTGGGGTGATGGGGGGCGCACTGCGCCACCAATGTTTATTATACTGGGGTGTTGGAGGGGCGCACTGCGCCACCAATGTTTATTATACTGGGGTGTTGGAGGGGCGCACTGCGCCACCAATGTTTATCATACTGGGGTGTTGGGAGGGGGGCGCACTGCGCCACCAATGTTTATTATATTGACCTTCTACTAAGCATTCTGTATTCAGAATGCTATTATTTTCCCTTATAACCATGTTATAAAGGGAAAATAATACAGTGAATAGACTTTCATCCTAGGAACCATGCGTGAAAATCGCGCCGCATCCGCACTTGCTTGCGATTTTCACACAGCCCCATTAACTTCTATGGGGCCTGCGTTGCGTGAAAAACGCACAACAGAGCATGCTGCAATTTTCACGCAATGCACAAGTGATGTGTGAAAATCACCGCTCATGTGCACAGCCCCATAGAAGTGAATGGGTCCGGATTTAGTGCGGGTGCATTCCGGTATTTTGAATGCCGGATCTGGCACTAATACATTCCTATGGGGAAAAATGCTGGATCCGGCATTCGGGCAAATCTTCATTTTTTTTTCGCCGGAGATAAAACCGTAGCATGCTGCGGTTTTATCTTTTGCCTGATCAGTCAAAATGACTGAACTGAAGACATCCTAATGCATCCTGAACGGATTACTCTCCATTCAGAATGCATGGGGATAACACTGATCAGTTCTTTTCCGGTATAGAGCCCCTAGGACGGAACTCTATGCTGGAAAAGAATAACGCTAGTGTGAAAGTACCCTAAAATATTAAGTTTAAATCCCCCCTTTCCCAATTTTACATATAAAATATATAAAACAATAAATAAATAAACATATTACATAGCGCTGTCCAAACTATTAAATTATTCAAAAATATCTCCTATGCGGTGAGCATTCGCCATTTTTTAGTCAACTTGTCACCCCAAAAAATAGGATAGGACGGTTCTATTATGGGCCGAATGTTTCATAAAATGCGAAATGCACGCGGCTTTTTTTTTTTGGTTTTTTTTTTCGCGGTATTGAGTATCGCAATACTTTTTTATGGTGACGAAAGCGAATCAAAATTTTGGTTTCAAAACAACCCTACGCCGATCTGATCGGCATAGCGTTGTCACGATACCAAAATTTTGATTCAGTTTCGATTTGGCGACTAAAAATTTGATTTGGCTCCTAAATTTTTCAGTTCAGGAGCCAATGGCTACTAGGTATTTTTTTTAGGCTGGAGCACTGCCATATGGAACATATTACATGATAATTGCCTAGTGTGTGTCATTATGAACACAGCAATACCAAATATGTGGAAGGGGTTTGTTTTGGGATTTGTTTTCCAGTGGAATAAAGTTTTACGTATTTTAATTTATTTTACGGCATGTTGTCCCGGTACTTTAGGACACATGACGTACCGGTACGTCATGTGTATTTCCGATCGGAACAAGGTGCCTGCTCAAATCGTTGAGCAGGCACCTTGGCTAAATGCGTGGGAGGGTCCTGTGACCCCCCCGGTGCTGCCATCGGGTCCCCATGGGGCTGTAGGGGGGACCCGATGGCATGGAAGGCAGCACAATGCCTTCCTGAGGCATCGCCGCTGCCTTCCTGTGACGTGCCTGTGAGATCCAGCCCCCTGGATCTCACAGGCCGGAATCTGTATGGGTAATACACACAGTATTACTAATACAGCCAATGCATTCCAATACAGAAGTATTGAAATGCATTGTAAAGGATTAGACCCCCAAAAGTTGAAGTCCCAAAGTGGGACAAAAAATAAAGTGGAAAAAAAAGTTTCAAAAATAAAGTTTTCCCCCCAAAAATTAAACGTTTCAAGTGAAAATAAACCAAAACATAATTTTCCCCAAATAAAGTTTATAAAAGATTGGTAAAAAATAGGGGGGGGGGGAAGGAATTAGACATATTAGGTATCGCCGCGTCCGTATCAACCGGCTTTATAAACATAACACATGACCTAACCCCTCAGATAAACACCGTAAAAAATAAAAACTGTGCTAAATAAACCATTTTTGTCACCTTACATCACAAAAAGTGTAATAGCAAGCGATAAAAAAGTCATATGCACCCCAAAATAGTGCCAATCAAACCGTCATCTCATCCCGCAAAAATCATACCCTACCCAAGATAATTGCCCAAAAACTGAAAAAACTATGGCTCTCAGACAATGGAAACACTAAAACATGATTTTTTTTGTTTCAAAAATGAAATCATTGTGTAAAACTTACATAAATAAAAAAATGTATACATAATAGGTATCGCCGCGTCCGTAATAACTTGCTCTATAAAAATATCACATGACCTAACCCCTCAGGTGAATACCGTAAAAAAATAAAGATAAAACGGTGTAAAAAAAAGCCATTTTTTGTCACCTTACATCACAAAAAGTGTAATAGCAAGCGATCAAAAAGTCACACGCACCCCAAAATAGTGCCAATCAAACCGTCATCTCATGCCGCAAAAATCATACCGTACCCAAGATTATCGCCCAAAAACTGAAAAAACTATGGCTCTCAGACTATGGAAACACCTAAAACATGATTTTTTTTTTGTTTCAAAAATGAAATAATTGTGTAAAACTTACATAAATACTAAATAATATTAGGTATCGCCGCGTCCGTGACAACCTGGTCTATAAAAATACCACATGATCTAACCTGTCAGATGAATGTTGTAAATAACAAAAAATAAAAATGGTGCCAAAACAGCTATTTCTTGTTACCTTGCCTCACAAAAAGTGTAATATAAAGCAACCAAAAATCATATGTACCCTAAAATAGTACCAACAAAACTTCCACCCTATCCCGTAGTTTCTAAAATGGGGTCACTTTTTTCGAGTTTCTACTCTAGGGGTGCATCAGGGGGGCGTAAAAAAAAACAGTCCAGCAAAATTTGCCTTAAAAAAACCGTATGGCATTCCTTTCCTTCTGCGCCCTGCCGTGTCCCCTTACAGCGGTTTACGACCACATATGGGGTGTTTCTGTAAACTACAGAATCAGAGCCATAAATATTGAGTTTTGTTTGGCTGTTAACCCTTGCTTTGTAACTTAAAAAAAAATATTAAAATGGAAAATCTGCCAAAAAAGTGAAATTTTGAAATTGTATCTCTATTTTTCATTAATTCATGTGGAACACCTAAAGGGTTAACAAGGTTTGTAAAATCGGTTTTGAATACCTTGAGGGGTGTAGTTTCTAGAATGGGGTCATTTTTGGGTGGTTTCTATTATGTAAGCCTCACAAAGTGACTTCAGACCTGAACTGGTCTTTGAAAAGTGGGTTTTTGAAAATTTCTGAAAAATTTCAAGATTTGCTTCTAAACTTCTAAGCCTTGTAACATCCCCAAAAAATAAAATGTCATTCCCAAAATGATCCAAACATGAAGTAGACATATGGGGAATGTAAAGTAATAACTATTTGTGTAGGTATTACTTTGTATTATAGAAGTAGAGAAATTTAAACTTGGAAATTTGCAATTTTAAAAAAAATAATTGTTAAATGTGGTATTTATTTTATAAATAAAATATATATATATATTTTTTTTACTTCATTTGATCAGTCTCATGAAGTACAATAAGTCAAAGCGTTTTAAAGTTATCACCACTTAAAGTGACACTGGTCAGATTTGCAAAAAATGGCCTGGTCCTTAAAGGGCTTCTGTCACCCCACTAAAGTCATATTTTTTTTTTGGGCTAGTTAAATTACTTATCCTGCGATATATGAAAATATAATGGTGTTACTTACTTTGATTCAGCAGTTTCTTCTAAAAACGAACTTTTATAATATGTAAATTAGGTCTCTACCAGCAAGTAGGGCGGCTACTTGCTGGTAGCAGCTGCAGAAAACCGCCCCCTCGTCGTGTTGATTGACAGGGCCAGCCGGGATCTCCTCCTCCGGCCAGCCCTGTCGGCATTTAAAAAATCGCGCGCCTGTGTTCATTCTGCTCAGGCGCTCTGAGATGAGGTGGCTCGCCTCCTCAGAACTCCCTCAGTGCGCCTGCGCCGATGACATCACCGAAATAGAAGACGTTTCGTTTTTAGAAGAAACTGCTAAATCAAAGTAAGTAACACCATTATATTTTCATATATCGCAGGATAAGTAATTTAACTAGCCCAAAAGAAAAAAAAGACTTTAGTGGGGTGACAGAAGCCCTTTAAAGGGCTTCTGTCAGCCCACTAAACCGTAATCCCTACACTGCGATCTCTGCATACATAAGTAAAATAATAATTTTCGTTCAGTAGAATTTGATAAAACGCTATTTTTATAATATGTAAATTACCTTGCTACCAGCAAGTAGGGCGGCTACTTGCTGGTAGCAGCCGCATCCTCCGACCCTAAGGACGCCCCCTCCACATTGTGATTGACAGGGCCAGGGAACGGAATCGTTCTCTGCTGGCCCTGCCTGTTTTCATTCAATATCTGGCGCCTGCGCCGCGGCCGTACGTATCTTCAATCTGCGCAGGCGCACTGAGAGGCGGCCACTCACTCGGCCGCTCCATCCTCAATGCGCCTGCGCCGATGACGTCACATCTACACCCGGCGTAGGCGCATTGAGGAGCGAGCGGCCGAGTGAGTGGCCGCCTCTCAGTGCGCCTGCGCAGATTGAAGATAGGTACGGCCGCAGCGCAGGCGCCAGATATTGAATGAAAACAGGCAGGGCCAGCAGAGAATGATTCCGTTCCCTGGCCCTGTCAATCACAATGCGGAGGGGGCGTCATTAGGGTCGGAGGATGCGGCTGCTACCAGCAAGTAGCCGCCCTACTTGCTGGTAGCAAGGTAATTTACATATTATAAAAATAGCATTTTATCAAATTCTACTGAACGAAAATTATTATTTTACTTATGTATGCAGAGATCGCAGTGTAGGGATTATTAGTAAACAAAAAAAAAAAACGGTTTAGTGGGCTGACAGAAGCCCTTTAAGGTGAAAATGAGCCCGGTCCCAAAGGGGTTAACAGGTGATCTTCTGATTACTTCTATAAAACACTGTTGCTTAGAAGTACAATGTATTATACTTTCAGTGCTATACTGACAGGAACCATATGGAGCACCAGAAGGGACTAGCCTGATGGGCATACACTGCCCATGTGTCCTAGGATGCAAGTGTTCCCTTTAAACACCTTAGATGCCAAAGTAGCTATTGACTGCAGCGTTTGAGTGCAGTTTCTGCGGATCTGGGCCATTAGAGCATGAGCCTGGCTCTCCGCTGCTTGGGAGATCCGTGCAGCGCTTAAACTAGAGCGCGTTAGTGACCAAAAAAGGCATATTGGTGGTCAGTAATTAGTTAAAGTATAAACGTATTTATCACCGTTTTTTGTCGCTTCACCTCCCAAAAAAATGAATAAAAAGTTTATTTTTCTATTTTTTGTTAAGTATTAAAACACAAGAAAAACAATATAAATGTATCGCTGTAATCATACTGACCCACAGAAAAAAAAAGAGTCCGTTTTACCACGTAGGGAATGCCATAAAAACGAAAGCCATAAAACTAAGGAAAAATTAGGGCTATTTTTTTCCAGTTCACCATATTTGCTATTTTTTCCAGATTCCCTCTACATCAGATGCAATATATAATGGTGCCATTAGAAAAGTACAACTTGTCCCACAAGCAAAAGCCCTCACACAGCTGTGTGAACGGAAAAATAAAAAAGTTATGGCTCTGGGAAGGCAGGTAGTAAACAATGCTAACATGAAAACTGGCCTAATCATTAAGAGGTTAAATCATCTTCTACCATGTTTACAAGGTGTGCACATAGTGGAGTTTTTGACATTGAAATGAATATGAAGTTTAGAATGGTATTTAGAACGTGGAAATGCTGCTGAATCAGTGGCAGGTTTTGCCAGGGTGGACACAGCCTCACCGTTTCTTTTCTCGTTGTGTAATTGAGAGTGGTTATTATCTGCATTAAACGGTCTGTCTCTAGTCTGGTGCATTATCAATATTCCTTTTATTTTGCAGACATTTCTCCAATTTGTGGATAAAGATCTGATGGCAGATAATGTCAACCTCTAACAACATAGCGCAGGCTCGAAAGCTGGTGGAGCAACTCCGTATCGAGGCCGGTTTTGAGAGAATTAAGGTATACTTAACACCTTCATTATCTTTTTGTTCAGCTGACTTGATTCTATTGGGATAAGCCTGATTACCGTAGGGTTTAGGGATTTTAGCAGTTTTAATCATATTTGATGATGACTCATTAACTGGCCATCTGGGAGGCCTGGCACTGCTCTGTCATGTAGTCCTCTGCACTAGTAACTGTGTGACAAGAATTCCAGTGAGTGAAACTAGCTGTCCTGTTCTCAAGCACTAGTGCATTTCCTTGTGGAGTAACAGTACAGTGAGTTCTGTGTGTGTCATCTGTGTGCTTCTCTATGTACAGTAGTTTGTATATGAGTAATGGACAACCAGTCCAGAATAAGATGATCTAAAGGACACATGCCATGTACTGCAACATGCAAGCACATACAGTTACAGGGAAGAGTAGGTGAACCCTTTGGAATGTGCCTGGCTTTCTGCATTGATTACTAATAAAGTGTAGTCTGATTATTATCTAAGTCACAATTACTGACAAACGCAATGTAACTGAAGTAATAACACACAAAGAGCGAGCGGTACTGTTCATGTCTTTTATTGAGCACATTCAGTAAACGTCCACGGTCCCTTTACCAGTAATCCCCTCCACCAAACGTTTTTGTAGCTACAAGTAAGATTTGCATACCGTTGAGGAATTTTAGACTTCATACCTCACAGACCGAACTCTTAGGCCTCTTTCACACGACCGTTTTTTTTTTCCCGTTTTGCGGGCCGTTTTTTGCGTTCTGTATACGGTCCGTATACGGAACCATTCATTTCAATGGTTCCGCAAAAAAAACTGAATGTACTCCGTATGCATTCCATTTCCGTTTTTCCGTTCCGTTGAAAGATAGAACATGTCCTATATTTGGCCGCAAATCAGGTTCTGTGGCGCCATTAAAGTCTATGGGTCCGCAAAAAAACGGAATGCATACGGAAATGCATCCGTATGTCTTCCGTATCCGTTCCGTTTTTTGCGGAACCATCTATTGAAAATGTTATGCCCAGCCCAATTTTTTCTATGAAATTACTGTATACTGTATATGCCATACGGAAAAACGGAACAAAAAAACGAAACGGAAACAAAAAACGGAACAACGGATCCGTTTAAAACGGACCGCAAAACACTGAAAAAGCCATACGGTCGTGTGAAAGAGGCCTTAGGGCCAGATTTATCATTAGCTCAAGTCAGAATAATGGAGTGAAAAAGTCACAAATTTTTGCGCAATCGCTAAAACTGCGCAAAAAAATTGTGACTTTTTTCTGCTCTGCACTATGCTCGCCAGTTTTCTGAAAGTGGGCGTGTTTTCCTATGTAAATGAATCTCTAGACAGATTTACTATTGGGACTTTTTAAAAAGTCGCAAAAAAAAATGTGCAATTTCACTCCAGTGTGGACCATGCTTATCTTATGAGACTTTTTAATAGAACATGCGACTTTTTCGTAAAGACGTGCGACTTTTGTAAAGCTGCTTACTGACGGATAAACTGCTACCGTCAAACCACATTTATTACAGTCTTAAAGGGCCGATCATAAATCTGACTTGGCTAAAACTGACTTTAGCCTTATGTGAAAGTGGAGTGAGCTGTCAGAGTAATGATAAATCTGGCCCTTAGTGTCTCCCACTCACACACCACCTCCGCACCTCCCCTCTCTGTTGGTGTCCCTCAAGGCTCTGTCCCAGGACCCCTGCTCTTCTCAGTCTACACCTTCAGCTTGGACATCTCATAGAGTCAACTTTTGGCCAACATTGTACCTGTGAGAATGGGTACCACAGAAGCAAACAGCATATTTAAAAGAGGGTTCTCTAGGAATGCGTTAAAATGGCCACCAGCAACCTGTCCCAAAAGGTGAATAGGACTGGTTGCCACCACTTACAGAGCTGCCCAGGGGGCAGGGCCTCACTGTACACTACACTGAACTAGATGGTAATAATGTTAACCTGCCTCTGACATGCCATCATGGCTGAGCAACTTGACAGGAAAACTGTAGTATGTAATGAGGCCAAGTTCCTCTGCAAGTGGAGTCAACCAGTCCTGCTTACAGTCTAGGACAGGTTGCTGGCAGCCATTTTAAATCATTTGAGGAGAACTCCTTTAATGTAAGTTTCCCATATAGTGGGTATATCACTTGCATAGACTACCTTTAGTTTGGAGTCATACTGTTGTATAAGTGATTTATGTGTCTTCTTTCATGTATTTATGTAGGCAGATATCATGAAAGCAATATTCTAACATGTAGTCTTTATGTAATTGTTTAGGTTTCTAAAGCAGCAGCAGAACTTATGAACTACTGCGAGCAGAATGCCAAAAATGATCCGCTGCTGGTTGGAGTGCCAACTTCCGAGAATCCATTCAAGGACAAAAAGCCATGTTCTATTCTATAACTTTCCTCTTCCAGGCATTACAGCAAGCAGTTTCTTGACCAGCTGATGGCATCTGAGTGAGATGGTCAGGTCATTTTCAAGATAGCAATGATCTGCAGATAACTCAGATAGCTGCAAAATAAAAGATCACAGTCTTGCACATTATATGAGAGACACTTAGATTTCAAATGTAATGTTAATACAGTCAGATGACTGCAATGGTTGGTTTTCTCATTTTCTTGTGTGTATTTTGGGGGAGAATGGTTTGTGCCAGTAGTATCTTCAGAGAGGATTTGCTGTACATATAAGTGTCAGGCGTGTACAGCTGTAGTTTGTATTCCGGACTGAGCCATGAAACGCGTTGATCTAGTTTCTTGTCATTAACCCCATTTTGTATTTTCACCATTACATGACATCTATACTTCTCCGTATAGTGGATGCATTTCTCGCCTATTCTTTCTGTTTAGTGAATCTGTTGGAGCTTAATAGTAGGAAGTTGTGAGCAACATCCACCCTGACTTTATTTCTAGGGTATGGGCTGCAATTCTAGATGTGATGTATACAGCATGATCATGTGAGACAACCACTTATGAATGAAGTTCCAACAGCTTATTTTAGCTTTACAATTTTCATGTAGTTTTATATATTCTTTCCCTGGGTCCACAAAGAAATAAAATAGGTGTCACATGAAATGCACATCTCAAGATGGTTCTTTTCCCCTTGTGGTCATGTAAATGGGCTTTGTATGAAGGTACATGTAGTAGATGACATTCCAGACTGTGTTCTTTTTCTGTGAAGATATAGTCAAAGTGGATTCATGGGAGGAGTATGATCTTTTGTAAGACGCACAGTCTCACATGTTTTATATGGGTTATACATAATATCTAATGGAATGAAATGATTGGCTATTGCTGTGTGGTGCCATTCATTTTAGATGGTTAGTCGACTGGTATTATGTTTAAGAGTCAGAAAATCTCTTTTCCTATGACCCCCTTTATATGCTCAGATATTGTTTTGTAAAACGCCCATTGATACTTGAAGCGCTACAATAATAAGACTTTTCCTGTTACATGAGACATATATAAGATTGTGACATCATGGAAAGAAATCATGTGCCATCACAAAAATCTTACACTTTTAATGTACAGTAATGACAAAACCAGCACCTCCCATGTACCCTGCTAATGGGCCCCTTGCTGGACTGTATCAAATTGTATCCTTCTAGGTCATTCCCTAACATGTAACCAGCATCATTGCCCTGACACAATATTGAGACCTTATTGTTTCACCTGGTAATACAAGGTATAGCTATAAGAGACAACATTTACAAGCTAATGCTCTATCCCGGGGCTAAAATGGGTATTCCTCATCCAAAACCAGTAGGAACCAAGCTCAAGTGGTGGTTAAGGGACTGCATAATTAGTCATTTCTTAATATACACTTGTAGGAATCCACCTCAGAGTTATAATCTACTCATATTCCCAATTGGCATGGGGATCTGTTAATGATACCCACTTGTAGCTGGTCCTTCTTTTTTGGCTCCTAAATCCAGATGCTGTACAGAATTTTTGATCTCCAGTTTAAGACCCCAGTAGCAGTGGAGACTTTCCACCTTTTCTTTGTATTGTGTGGTGAATATGTCCGCAATATTCTGAATTTGTACCTATAGCGGTATTCATTGTAGGTGTGAGAATCTATTCTATGCTGTATTATACTAATCCGCAGTGATCTGCTCAGTGTTCTTAAGTGTTTGCCATTTTCTTTCCTTTTCTTGATGTATACAGTATTTTCCAGCATTGGTGTTCTTTTGCCTGTTTAACTAACATGTCGATAACTCACTAAATATCTGTACAGTGTTTATCCTCACATTCATTCCTGCAAATTTATTGTCAACTTTTATCATGTGCCAAATAATTTTGCACTGTAACTATATATTTTGTGGTGTAGCTGTTACAATGTTAAACCTTAAATAAAGATTCACTACACTTTACTTATAGCTTTGGCCTTGTGTGTTTTTATTGATGCGTATATTTTTATCGTGACGACAAACGTATCTGTTGCAGCTGTTGCAAAACTACAACTCCCAGCATGCCCTGTTAGCTGTAGGCTGTCCAGGGATGATGGAAGTTCTAGTTTTGCAACAACTGGAGGGCCACAGGTTGGGCATCCCTGTATTAGAAGGTAATCAATGTGTAGTAATGACAATGTGGTTGGATAGTCACAGCGTTAAAGGAATTGTCCATACTTATGTAAACAAAACTTTATCATCATATAGTACAGAGTTGGCCAATTATTAATACATTTTGGCCCATATTTATTAACAGGGGACAATGTAAAGTTTGTCTCCCCGTGTCTATTTGTGTAAGGCCTCTTTCACACTACCGTTTTTTTTTTCCGTTTTGTGGGCCGTTTTTTGCGTTCCGTATACGGAACCATTCATTTCAATGGTTCCGCAAAAAAAAAACTGAATGTATTCCGTATGCATTCCGTTTCTGTTTTTCCATTCCGTTGAAAGATAGAACATGTCCTATATTTGGCCGCAAATCACATTCCGTGGCTCCATTCAAGTCAATGGGTCCGCAAAAAAAAACGGAACACATACAGAAATGCATCCGTATGTCTTCCGTATCCGTTCTTTCTGAACCATCTATTGAAAATGTTATGCCCAGCCCAATTTTTTCTATGTAAATACTGTATACTGTATATGCCATATCGAAAAACGGAACGGAAAAACGGAACCGAAACGGAAACACAACGAAAACAAAAAAACCGAACAACGGATCCGTGAAAAACGGACCGCAAAACACTGAAATAGCCATACGTTAGTGTGAAAGAGGCCTAAGGCCCCTTTCACACGGGCGAGTATTCCGCGCGGATGCGTTGCGTGAGGTGAACGCATTGCACCCGCACTGAATACCGACCCATTCATTTCTATGAGGCTGTTCAGATGAGCGGTGATTTTCACGCATCAGTGAATGGGGTTGTGTGAAAATCGCAAACATCCGCAAGCAAGTGCGGATGCGGTGCGATTTTCACGCACGGTTGCTAGGAGATGATCGGGATGGAGACCCGATCATTATTATTTTCCCTTATAACATGGTTATAAGGGAAAATAATAGCATTCTGAATACAGAATGCATAGTAAAACAGCGCTGGAGGGGTTAAAAAATAATTTAACTCGCCTTAGTCCACTTGATCGCGTAGCCCGGCATCTCCTTCTGTCTCCTTTGTTGAACAGGACCTGTGGTGAGCATTCTTTACAGGTCAAGGACCTTTGATGACGTCACTCCGGTCATCACATGATCTTTTACCATGGTGATGGATCATGTGATGACCGGAGTGACGTCATCAAAGGTCCTTGACCTGTAATGGACGCTCACCACAGGTTAGCAAAGAAGACAGAAGGAGATGCCGGCATCGCGATCAAGTGGACTAAGGTGAGTTAAATTTTTTATTTTATTTTTTTAACCACTCCAGCACTGTTTTACTATGCATTCTGTATTCAGAATGCTATTATTTTCCCTTATAACCATGTTATAAGGGAAAATAATACAATCTACAGAACAGCGATCCCAAGCCCGAACTTCTGTTAAGAGAAGTGATCGGAGTCAGAGCCAGTGAAACAGGCCTGTGGGGGGAAAAAAACACACACTCCAAAAGTGCCCCTCATTTGTCCCCTGTGACCCTCATCACCCCTCATTTGTCCCCTGTACCTGTCACTGTGTGCTGTCTGCCAATAGTGACAGCACATCAGCACACACAATTACACTTCAATAAACACCTCAGTCCCTGTCATCCATACTGTCAGCAACCTGTTTTTGGCAATTCATTAGGGTTAGTTAGGGAGTTAGCAGGGTTAGGCCCCTTTCACACGGGCGAGTATTCCGCGCGGATGCGATGCGTGAGTTGAACGCATTGCACCCGCACTGAATACTGACCCATTCATTTCTATGGGGCTGTTCACATGAGCGGTGATTTACACGCATCACTTGTGCGTTGACTTTCAATGGGTCCGTGGAAAAATCGGAAAATGCACCGTTGTACATTCGCGTCCGTGATCCGTGTTTCCTGTCCGTCAAAAAAATATGACCTGTCCTATTTTTTTCACGGACAACGGTTCACGGACCCATTCAAGTCAATGGGTCCGTGAAAAATCACGGATGCACACAAGATAGTCATCCGCGTCCGTGATCCGTGTCCGTTTTTCCTATCATTTTCAATGCTAACTTGACTTAGTTTTTTTTTTCACTTTTCATGTCCGTGGATCCTCCAAAAATCAAGGAAGACCCACGGAAGAAAAAACGGTCACAGATCACGGAACAACGGAAATCCTTTTTGCAGACCGCAAAAAAAAACGGTTGTGTGCATGAGGCCTAATGCTGTGCGACCCCGTCAGTGCTGGGAGGTCAGGACGGGTGTTCTCCCTGACACATGCTGCGTGTGGGACTCGTTCGTGTGAAAGGGGTCTTACCTTCATTCTACTGGTGAGTACAATTATAGTAATACCACATTTATATCGTTTTTCTTGTGTTGTACGGGATGAATACGTTTATATTTTTATAGCATGGGCATTTTGGGACGTGGCAGTGAAAATTATCTTTATTTTTATATTTTTATTATGGGAAAAGGGGGTGATTAGAATTTTTATATATTTTTTCTATTTACAAAAAAAATTACACATATTTTAGGACTTGAATATGTGATCGTTAAATCTCTTGTCCCATAGACTGCAGTGAATTACCATTGCAGCCTATAGGAGTTGCGCTATGTCCCTATGTATTCTTTCCACAAGCAGGGCTCCATAGGAATGTATTGCTGTGGTAGCCTCAGATCCTTCAGAGAGACCAAGGCTACCACAAAGAACGAAAGGCTTCCCTGATCGCTGTGTGGAGGAGCCTGTCACGGATGATGTTGCAGATAGCTGGAACTTATGAATTAACGTCCGACTGGCTTGATCCCAAACTAAGGAGCATATAGGTGAGCCCTATAAAACCCTAAGAGCTCTCTCTGACTGCTATGCCCATGCAAGGGTCTCAATGGTAGACGATTGCATGCCCACGTACCTAAGACTGTGTGACACCTGAAAACCCTATAATAGTGCGGGGACACAACCACAAGCTCCCTGCACTTAATACGGATGGAGTCAGGGTCACTTAGAATCAAGCCAGCAAGGAAACACAATACATGAAAAGACTTATCTGAGTAAACAGCAGCAGCAGCCTCCAGCAGTGAACACTTCATCCAGGAAGTAGTATAAACCGCAAAGTGAGGCAGTATGGGAGGGAATATAAAGGGAGACGATTAGTCTAAATAGGTGACACCTGGGAGAAGGAAAGGAGATGACAAAGTGAAACCAAAACAAAAAACATCTTGCAAGAGGTAGAGAAGGACGTCTGCCAGACCTTCTCACAGAACTGGCGGTGACAGAGCCATTCAGGCGCTCCAGAGGAAATCTGCTTCAGATGTCGTCACAATTGACGGCATGTGAGGGATTAAGTGTCAGTGGTTGGCAATATTGCCGATCACAGACATTAGCCCAGGTGTCTGCTGTGCTCAGGAGCAGTCACCATTTTTCAAGAATGTACTTCCACCATACATGTACAACGAACGTCCTGAAGGGGTTAAAGAACATCTGTCAACTATGTATCAACTCTATTAAACCCAGTATAATGCCTGGTAGGGTTGATACTGTTGGTACTCTGGTGCACATTTCCAGTCTTGACATGCCAAGCTATAGGTTTACCCAGAAAGAAAACAATAATGTAGTTATGGCGAGTGCATAGATTTAATTAAATTTTATTTTAATGAATCAATTAAATTTGAGCATTCGATGAATAGTCATATAGTATGTTCACTGTGGAGGAAAACTTCAATTCATATTTCATGAACCTGCTGGAGCCATCTTTCTGAAAGAAATTCTAGGCACTTCTATTTATGAAATGTGAAGCTGCATCCTTTTCCACTTCATGTGTCTTAAGTGGCATACACACACTATCTTAAGGCCTCTTACACACAACCGTGGTTTGGTTCCGCCCCCGAGCCGCATTTTTTGCGGCTTGGGTGCAGACCCATTCACGTCAATGGGGCCGCAAAAGATGCGGACAGCACTCCGTCTTCTGTCCGCATCCGTTGCTCCATTCCGTGGCCCCTCAAAAATTATAGATCTTGTCCTATTCTCGTCCGTTTTGCGGACAAGAATAGGCATTTCTATAATGGGCCGTCTGTTTCGTTCCGCAAATTGCGGAAGGCACACGGGCGGCATCTGTGTTTTGCGGACCGCAAAACACGGCACATTCGTGTGCGAGAGGCCTAAGGGTGTCACCTCTCAGCAGGGAAATTCACATTCCATTTATTGTTATTATCATTATTATAATCTTGTCATTAAATAAATTCCTGAAGTCGCCTCCGCCTATATAGTTATGTTAGGAATGCTGTGACCAGTTTCACGTTTGTCATTATGATCAACCAATTGTTGAGTGGCTGTGTGCATCACCCGTAGGAGAAAACAAAGCAGTGCCGCAGTATGTATAATGTATGTATAGAGCAGCAATGGCACGTTGTGGGAAACCTGATTTGTGATGTGCCACCCACAGCCTTAGGTAAATTCTTTTATACAAGGTTTCTCCAAGTCTGACCCTGCTCCCACACAGATAGTATGGCTGGAATATGTAGTATGTTATGCATTTTCTTTACCTGTTACTGTATATAGCAGGCATACTAAAACTGCGGCCCTCCAGCTGTTGTAAAACTACAACTCCCACAATGCCCTGCTGTAGGCTGATACCTGTAGGCTGTTCGGGCATGCTGGGAGCTGTAGTTTTGCAACAGCTGGAGGGCCGCAGTTTGAGGATGCCTGGTATATGGCTTCAGCGCTGAATACAGATTGTCATCACTCACACCAGTCCCTGTCCCCAGTGGGGTTTCAATGTAATTTCGTAGGAAGTTGTACAGACTTAGGCTTCCTGCACACGACCGTATCCATTTCACAGATCTGCAAAATACAGATGCGGTCCTTGTGCATCCCACACTTTTTGCAGAAATACCTATTCTCGTCCACGAAACAAACAAGAATAGGACATGTATAATTTGCAGCACAGCAACACGGATGCGAACAGCACACAGATAACATCCGTGTGCTGTCCACATTTTTTTGCAACCCCATAGAAACTAATAGGTCAACAAAAAATGCAGATCAGATGCGCACCAAAAAATACAGTCATGTGCATGAGGCCTTACGGCTCATGCACATGACCGTAGCCTGTTTTGCGTGCCGCAAATTGAGGATCCACAAAACACATCCTGGCCATGCGCATTCCGTATTTTACAGAACGTCCTGGCCACTATAGGACAGTTCTATCCATGTCAGTAAAACGGACAAGAATAGAACATTTTCTATTTTATTGAGGATGTCACGGAACAGACATAGTGATGAGGACAGCACACGGTGTGCTGTCCGCATTTTTTGCGGCCCAATTGAAGTGAATGGGTCCGCATCCGACCCTGCACAAAATGCAGATCAGATACAGAAAAAAAATAAGTTTGTGTGCATGAGCCCTTAGGGTTCATTCACATGACCGTGTGCCGCCCATGGCCGTATTGCGGCCCGCATACGGCGGTTCTGCAATACACGGGAAACGCAAATCCGGAGATACACTTGAATAGGTCCGCAAATCCGGAGATGCGGTGCGGAACGGAAGCAGGGAACGGAACCCCACGGAAGCACTACCGAGTGCTTCCTGAGGTTCCGTTCCGTGCCTCCGCACCGCAAAAAGATAGAACTTGCTCTATCTTTTTGCGGAACAGACGGATCGCGGACCAATTCAAGTGAATGCGTCTGTGATCCGCATGCAGCTGGCCCACGGTCGGTGCCTGTGCATTGCGGACCGCAATTTGCGATCCACAGCACGAGCACAGAGGGGTAATGGTCGTGTGAACAAGCCTTTAGGCTGCATTTCATCAGTGATTCTGAGTCAAAACCAGATATGGGTTCAAAACACAGAACAGGTGCAAATCCTCCAAATTTCCATTATACCTTATGTCTGTGGAGGCTACACTGGTTATGGCTCACAATCACTGATGGAAATCACTGACCAAACACTGACGTGTGAATGAGGCTAAGGCCTCATGCACACGACCATTGTTTGGGTCCGCATCCGAGCCGTCGTTTTGGCGGCTCGGATGCGGACCTATTCACTTCAATGGGGCCGCAAAAGTTGCGGACAGCACTCCGTGTGCTGTCCGCATCCATTGCACCATTCCGTGGCCCCGCCCAAAAAATATAGCATGTCCTATTCTTGTCCGTTTTGCGGACAAGCATAGGTATGTCTACAATGGGCAAATTGCGGAAGACACACGGGCGGCTTCCGTTTTTTGCGGATCCGTGGTTTGCGGACTGCAAAAAATAGCACGGTCGTGTGCATGTAGCCTAATCCTGTCTAAAATTTACACACTGTCAATTCAGGCAGTCTAAAGATGCGCCAGATTTATCACTGTGTCTTGCTGAAATAGCTGGACACTTTTGTCTAACTTTATACCATCTATTGGTTGGCTTACTTTACCCCAAAATGTTGGTGCTCATCGTTGCATCTTAATCCATGCCCACTTTTTGATAAACCACATCCCTAGTTGGCACAGTGGAGTACTCCTAAGAATGGTAAATGATAGGACAATCTGATGTCTAAAGGTACGATCCAATGACACGACTGGCCACATCCGGCCAAGTAGCCAATAGCCACATAATTTTACCGCAAAATCTTGCAGCCTTTGGCTGGGTGTGGTTTGGCAGTATGCGCCAAACTACTCCATTTGGTCGTACCCTAATACATGCAGAAGACCAGTGGTCTCTAGCTTGTCCTACAGCATTGAGGAGGACATGCTGGGAGGTGTAAAACTGGAAAGCCACAGTTTGGACACTACTGCAGAAGACTATTACTTTAGCTGATGCCATGGCTATATTTTGCAAGTTTGCATAGGTAGTCGCTTTTCTGGTTGAGATTTCAGCACTGAGTTTTTACAGACAGGAATTAAGTAACAAGTAAAACCAGTATTTGACATTAATGCGCTGGATATGAAAGCTGAGCATTCATTAAATTACGCTTGTCATACCTGGCTTCTTCCACACAGCTGTACCAGGGGAGGGAGTAGTTAGTGCGGAGAGGTTTCTGTAGATGGACAAAAATGCTGTGAAGACCCGCCAACAAGGCAGGTTCCATGTAAGGCCATCTTCATGTTCATCTGAGGCTAAGGCCTCAATCACATCTCGGTTTGTGCATATGGCTGTTCCAACACAGTGCGGCCTGTGAAACTCACAGATCTGACATTGCCAGATCGCTTACTTTACCATTGACTGATATGGGGTTCGGAAGTGTTCCGTCCGATTTCTGGCATAAATGCTGGGTTTCAGCCGGACATAAACCGCTGCACCAGTGGTTTTGGTCCGGACGAAAACCAGGCTTTTTTTGCTGTAAATTGGCTGGATCACCACCGGACTACATTTCAGTCAAGTAGAACAGAACAGCCCGCTGGATCCAGAAATGGAGATGTGAATGACACCTTACTTGGATTCTGCTGTGAATTTGCAGTTCGCCATGCAGTAGATGCACACACAAATTTAGCCCAGTTCAATGCAAATTTTTGTGTGGCCAGCCAGGTCTCCATGGAAATGTACTGCCACATGGGCTTCAAATCCACAAAGGAAAAAAAATCATCAAGATGGTAATGATGCCACATCATTTTCCCCTTGAAATAAATGGCATGCAGTTTGAGAGCGAAGTTCACTCACATATTGCCACATGAACTTGTCCTAACTTTAACTTCAGCTAGATTCAATAAGATATCAGATTAATTCTCAACATTATACTATAGGGGAGAGATTTATTAAACTGGTTTAGTTTCCCATAGCAACCAATCAGATTCCACCTTTGAAAAACGAAAGGTGGAATGTGATTGGTTGTTATGGGCATCTAAGGCAGTTTTCCTTTACAGCAGTTTGATAAATCTCCCCTATGTGTTGAAAACAAAGACAATTTATGAGTCTTGTGCCATGCTGGAGGGCTGAGACCCGTCTGTAAGGGAAACGGGCCCCCTAAAAGCCTGCTATGGACTGCTAGAGGCAGAACTGCCAACAAGGTGACTGTTGCTATGTGAACTAACACCAAGACTGCAAAGTGACGTTTTGTTTTTGCTTTGTGTGTGAATAAACACGGAAGTTTGATTTAAGAACTGGTAATTTGTCTCTGTACTGCGTCCGCACAACCTGTCTACCAGAGCGAATCCCCACAGGACATACGGAAACGGAATAACACGGAATAACTTCCGTTTTTTTTGCGGACCCATTGAAATGAATGGTTCCATATACGGTCCGCAAAACCAAAAAAGGACACCAAAAGAAAATACGTTCGTGTGCATGAAGCCTAAGGCCCCTTTCACACGGGTGAGTACTCCGCGCGGATGCGATGCGTGAGTTGAACGCATTGCACCTGCACTGAATCCCGACCCAATCATTTCTATGGGGCTGGGCACATGAGCGGTGATTTTACGCATCACTTATGCGTTGCGTGAAAATCGCAGCATGCTCTATATTCTGCGTTTTTCACGCAACGCAGGCCCCATAGAAGTGAATGGGGTTGCGTGAAAATCGCAAGCATCCGCAAGCAAGTGAGGATGCGGTGCGATTTTCACGCACGGTTGCTAGGAGACGATCGGGATGGAGACCCGATCATTATTATTTCCCCTTATAACATGGTTATAAGGGGAAATAATAGCATTCTGAATACAGAATGCATAGTAAAACAGCGCTGGAGGGGTTAAAAAAAAATAAAAAATAATTTAACTCACCTTAATCCACTTGATAGCGCAGCCCGGCATCTCCTTCTGTCTTCATCTTAGCTGTGTGCAGGAACAGGACCTGTGGTGACGTCACTCCGGTCATCACATGATCCATCACATGATCTTTTACCATGGTGATGGATCATGTGATGGACCATGTGATGACCGGAGTGACGTCACCACAGGTCCTGTTCCTACAATCAGCAAAGAAGGAGACAGAAGAAGATGCCGGGCTGCGCGAGCAAGTGGAGTAAGGTGAGTTAAATTTAAATTTACATTTTTTTAACCCCTCCAGCCCTATTTTACTATGCATTCTGTATTCAGAATGCTATTATTTTCCCTTATAACCATGTTATAAGGGAAAATAATACAATCTACAGAACACCGATCCCAAGCCCGAACTTCTGTGAAGAAGTTCGGGTTTGGGTACCAAACATGCACGATTTTTCTCACGCGAGTGCAAAACGCATTACAATGTTTTGCATTCGCGCGGAAAAATCGTGCGTGTTCCCGCAACGCACCCGCACATTTTCCCGCAACGCCCATGTGAAACCAGCCTATGGGTTCATGCACACGAACTTTGTTAGTCGGTGCCCGTATTGTGGCCCTCAAACAGTGGGCTTGCAATATACGGGCACCGGCCGTTTGTGCACTGCATCACGGTCTCCAATGCACGGGCCGTTAGAAATACACACTAGAATCCGCATCCTTGGCTGTCTTAGTGGCACTTGGTACAGCAACACTCGCTTGGGTCTACAAACATACAGGAGTATAAAAGAAAATCATTGTTAGGCCTTTTGCACATGACCGTGGTTTGGTTCTGCATGGTTTGGTGCGGACCCATTCGCTTCAATGGGGCCGCAAAAGATGCGGACAGCACTCCGTGTGCTGTCAGCATCCATTGCTCCGTTCTGTGGCCCTGCAAAAATTATAGATCATGTCCTATTTTTGTCCGTTTTGCGGACAAGAATAGGCATTTCTATAATGGGCCGTCTGTTCCGTTCCGCAAATTGTGGAAGGCACACGGGCAGCATCCGTGTTTTGCGGATCTGCAATTTGCGGACCGCAAAACACAGCACGTTCATGTGCAAGAGGCCTTAGAAAGATAAAAGAATGGTTGAAATCTGACAGCATCTACATTTTCCCTTAGTCTAGGTTAATATCTGCCCTAAAGGTAATCCAGTAGTCTGGTTTGGCAAAGAAACAGGCTGTTGGAATTACAATATCCGGGATAGCCACATACCGTCATGCACCGCCGGATCTCCATTGACTATAATAGGATCAGATGGCTTTCCGGCATAAATGCCGACCTCTTAGAATGCAGTGGACAGCTGCCAGATCCCCGTCGGACCTCATTCTATTCAATGAAGATCCTGCAGTGTGAGGTGGCATCCAGTAAGGCCTATTGCACACGACCGTAGGTGTCCCGTTGCTGTATTGTGGACCGCATATGCAGATCCGCAATACACGGGCACTGTTCCGTATGCATTCCGCATCACAGATGCGGACCCATTGACTTGAATGGGTTCGCAAATCCGGAGATGCGGAATGGAAGCACGGAACGGAACCCTACGGAAGCACTACAGAGTGCTTCCGTGGGGTTTCGTCCTGTACTTCCGTTCCGCAAAAAGATAGAACATGTCCTATCTTTTTGCGGAACGGGCGGATCGCGGAGCCATTAACGTGTTCGTGCATTGCGGCCTTTGCGGGGCGCACACATTCGTGTGCAGGAGGCCTAACTTTATTAGTCTGTTCCTCTGCCAGACTACTGGATTACCTTTAGAGCAGATGTAAACCTATCTTCAATGTAGTATATAGCTAGAAACTTTGAATGTTCCTGAAAACCCAGTCTCAACACCTATAAGGAACCTCTGTTCCCCAAATCCCCTATAAGCATGCATGGTTCTAAAAGCGGTTACTCTATCAGGCATTAATTACGGGAAACCAAAGGATCTGACAGATAAAATCCAGGTGAAAACTAATGTTCCTGACTGTTGAGTTGTCCCTATACCAGGCACCCTCAAACTACGGCCCTCCAGCTGTTGCAAAACTACAACTCCCAGCATGCCCGAACAGCCTACAGGTATCAGCCTACAGCAGGGCATTGTGGGAGTTGTAGTTTTACAACAGCTGGAGGGCCGCAGTTTGAGGATGCCTGCCCTATACACATCATATTGTTGTCAGATCCCTTAAAAATTAGTGGGATGTAATGATTTATTATGGTCATCCAATTTTACTTTTTGCTGTTCAGTCTAACCCATGTGGCTTCTCTTATTTATCTATCCTCAATGATTGGTCTCCAACTTCTATTAAATTGCACTTACCTCAAAAAAATAAAGTCTGCAATTAACAAAAGAAGCATTTATAGCATCGTACGCCTGAATCCAGTGGGGCAGAGATGAATCATTAGTTAATTGAGATCTGTTCATGTTGGACATAACCTCAAAAACATTAGCACTTTGTGTTACCATGTAGTTGCGGTATGTATATGGCATTGTTAATTTGTCACATTTCTTTTCTGTGTAATCCATACGTTAACATCAGAGATTTGGCCAAACCTGCTGTTAATGTATCATTGGTACACATGATTCAAACTGCATTTATAATCTGGAGGAATACGTTTGTTAATAAGATTTGTTTGTTCCCTCAGAACAGATGTCCTACTAATTGATTTAGCGTTTTATAGGGATGAATCAAATCCTTCATTTTGGGATTAGAAATAATTCCAAATCCCTTAACAAAAATTGCCTAAATGCCAGAACGACAAACACCTTAGATAGCACAGAGGGAAATGCGTGCTTCTGCTCTGATGCTATCTGCAACAAGGTTGTATAGAGTAACATTTCTTTCAGAGGACCACTAAGAATGGCATTGAAAAGTGGTCTTCAAGCAGAATAGTCTTCTTAAAGAAGATGGCTGGTATACACAATATCATATTATGCGGTGGAAGTGAAAATTTGTCAAAAGAAATCTGGCTGAATTAGAGGGTATTCTTTCAAACAGGTGGATTTTTGGAGATATTGCACTACTGAAATGTAATAATTAACCAATGTTCTGGTAGAGATCTGCTGTGCCTAGCCCACTATGAAGCACTGTCCAGCAGATCATTCCTACAGTTAAAGGGGTTGTCTCATCATAGACAATGGGGGCCTATCACTAGGATAGGCCCCTTTGTCTTAAAGGTGCGAATCCCACCGCTGGGACGCGCACCTATATAGAGAACGGAGCCCCGCAAGGTGGTGGCTGGAGGACTCCGGTCCGGCCACCACCAAGCCGGCTCCCCATAGAAGTGAATGGGAGCGTACCGCGTATGCGCGGCCCCCGCTCCCATTCATTTCTATGGGGCCGACGGAAATTTTCACCGGCCCCATAGAAAATGAATGGAGGGCGGCTGCGCAAGCGCAGCGCACCCTCCACTTGTGGGGCTCCGTTCTCGATATAGGTGCGGGTTACAATTATATGACAATGGGGGCATATCCTAGCGATATGCCCCCATTGTCCATGATGAGACAACCCCTTTAAGCGCATAGTTCCCTGCCCCACCACCGATCACCGCCATAGGCTTCAGGCGAAATTACTGTGTGGGGGCAGTGTGGTGGAAATTACTGTGTGGGGGCAGTGTGGTAGAAATTACTATGTGGGGGCAGTGTGGGGGAAATTGCTATGTGGGGCAGTGTGGGGGAAATTGCTATGTGGGGCAGTGTGGGGGAAATTGCTATGTGGGGCAGTGTGGGGGAAATTGCTATGTGGGGCAGTGTGGGGGAAATTGCTATGTGGGGCAGTGTGGGGGAAATTGCTATGTGGGGCAGTGTGGTAGAAATTACTATGTGGGGCAGTGTGGGGGAAACTAATGTGTGGGGGCAGTGTGGGGGAAACTACTGTGTGGGGGAAGTGTGGTGGAAATTACTATGTGGGGCAGTGTGGTGGAAATTACTATGTGGGGCAGTGTGGTGGAAATTACTATGTGGGGCAGTGTGGTGGAAATTACTATGTGGGGGCAGTGTGGGGGAAACTACTGTGTGGGGGCAGTGTGGTAGAAATTACTATGTGGGGCAGTGTGGTGGAAATTACTATGTGGGGCAGTGTGGGGGAAACTAATGTGTGGGGGCAATGTGGGGGAAACTAATGTGTGGGGGCAATGTGGGGGAAACTACTGTGTGGGGGCAGTGTGGTGGAAATTACTATGTGGGGCAGTGTGGTGGAAATTACTATGTGGGGGCAGTGTGGTGGAAATTACTATGTGGGGGCAGTGTGGTGGAAATTACTGTGTGGGGGGCAGTGTGGGGGAAACTACTGTGTGGGGGCAGTGTGGTAGAAATTACTATGTGGGGCAGTGTGGTGGAAATTACTATGTGGGGCAGTGTGGGGGAAACTAATGTGTGGGGGCAATGTGGGGGAAACTAATGTGTGGGGGCAATGTGGGGGAAACTACTGTGTGGGGGCAGTGTGGTGGAAATTACTATGTGGGGGCAGTGTGGTGGAAATTACTATGTGGGGGCAGTGTGGTGGAAATTACTATGTGGGGGCAGTGTGGTGGAAATTACTATGTGGGGCAGTGTGTGGGAAATTACTATGTGGGGGCAGTGTGGGGGAAATTACTATGTGGGGGCAGTGTGGTGGAAATTACTATGTGGGGCAGTGTGGTGGAAATTACTATGTGGGGCAGTGTGAGGGAAAATACTGTGTGGGGGCAGTGTGAGGGAAACTACTGTGTGGGGGCAGTGTGGTGAAAATTACTATGTGGGGCAGTGTGGTGGAAATTACTATGTGGGGGCAGTGTGGTGGAAATTACTATGTGGGGCAGTGTGAGGGAAATTGCTATGTGGGGGCAGTGTGGGGGAAACTACTGTGTAGGGGCAGTGTGGTGGAAATTACTATGTGGGGCAGTGTGGTGGAAATTACTATGTGGGGCAGTGTGGGGGAAATTACTGTGTGGGGGCAGTGTGGGGGAAATTACTGTGTGGGGGCAGTGTGGGGGAAATTACTGTGTGAGGGCAGTGTGGGGGAAATTGCTATGTGGGGGCAGTGTGGGGGAAACTACTGTGTGGGGGCAATGTGGTGGAAATTACTATGTGGGGCAGTGTGGTTGAAATTACTATGTGGGGCAGTGTGGGGGAAATTACTGTGTGGGGGCAGTGTGGGGGAAATTACTGTGTGGGGGCAGTGTGGGGGAAATTACTGTGTGGGGGCAGTGTGGTGGAAATTACTATGTGGGGCAATGTGGTGGAAATTACTATGTGGGGCAATGTGGTGGAAATTACTATGTGGGGCAGTGTGGGGAAAATTACTGTGTGGGGGAAATTGCTATGTGGGGGCAGTGTGGGGAAATTGCTATGTGGGGGCAGTGTGGGGGAAATTGCTATGTGGGGGCAGTGTGGGGGAAATTGCTATGTGGGGGCAGTGTGGGGGAAATTGCTATGTGGGGGCAGTGTGGGGGAAATTGCTATGTGGGGGCAGTGTGGGGGAAATTGCTATGTGGGGGCAGTGTGGGGGAAATTGCTATGTGGGGGCAGTGTGGGGGAAATTGCTATGTGGGGGCAGTGTGGGGGAAATTGCTATGTGGGGGCAGTGTGGGGGAAATTGCTATGTGGGGGCAGTGTGGGGGAAATTGCTATGTGGGGGCAGTGTGGGGGAAACTACTGTGTGGGGGCAGTGTGGTGGAAATTACTGTGTGGGGCAGTGTGGTGGAAATTACTATGTGGGGGCAGTGTGGGGGAAATTACTATGTGGGGGCAGTGTGGGGGAAATTACTATGTGGGGGCAGTGTGGGGGAAATTACTGTGTGGGGGCAGTGTGAGGGAAATTACTGTGGGGGGGGGGAAACTAATGTGTGGGGGCAGTGTGGTGGAAATTACTATGTGGGGCAGTGTGGTGGAAATTACTATGTGGGGCAGTGTGGTGGAAATTACTATGTGGGGGCAGTGTGGTGGAAATTACTATGTGGGGGCAGTGTGGGGGAAACTACTGTGTGGGGGCAGTGTGGTGGAAATTACTGTGTGGGGGCAGTGTGGTGGAAATTACTATGTGGGGCAGTGTGGTGGAAATTACTATGTGGGGCAGTGTGGTGGAAATTACTATGTGGGGCAGTGTGGTGGAAATTACTGTGTGGGGGCAGTGTGGTGGAAATTACTATGTGGGGGCAGTGTGGGGGAAACTTCTGTGTGGGGGCAGTGTGGTGGAAATTACTATGTGGGGGCAGTGTGGGGGAAACTACTGTGTGGGGGCAGTGTGGTGGAAAATACTATGTGGGGGCAGTGTGGGGGAAACTACTGTGTGGGGGCAGTGTGGTGGAAAATACTATGTGGGGGCAGTGTGCGGGAAACTACCATGTGGGGGCAAATTACTATGTGGGGGCAGTGTGGGGGAAAATACTATGTGGAGGCAGTGTAGGGGCAAATTACTATGTTGGGGGGGGGCAGTTTGGGGGAAATTACTATGTGGAGGCAGTGTGGGGGAAATTACTATGTAAAGATAGAACATGTCCTATTATTGCCCGCAAATCACGTTCCGTGGCTCCATTGTAGTCAATGGGTCCGCAAAAAAAACTGAACACATACGGAAATGCATCCGTATGTCTTCCGTTTCCGTTCCGTTTTTTGCTGACCCATCTATTGAAAATGTTATGCCCAGCCCAATTTTATCTATGTAATTACTGTATACTGTATACGCCATACGGAACGGAACAAAAACGGAAACACAACGGAAACAAAAAACGGAACAACGGATCCGTGAAAAACGGACCGCAAAACGCTGAAAAAGCCATACGGTCGTGTGCAATAGGCCTAAGGCCTAGTTCACACGAACGTATGGCTTTTATAGTTTTTTGCGGTCCGTTTTTCACGGATCCGTTGTTCCGTTTTTGAGTTCCGTTGTGTTTCCGTTTCTGTTCCGTTTTTCCGTATGGCATATACAGTAAACAGTAATTACATTGAAAAAATTGGGCTGGGCATAACATTTTCAATAGATGGTTCAGCAAAAACGGAACAGATACGGAAGACATACGGATGCATTTCCGTATGTGTTCCGTTTTTTTTGCGGACCCATTGACTTTAATGGAGCCACGGAATGTGATTTGCGGCCAAATATAGGACATGTTCTATCTTTCAACGGAACGGAAAAATGGAAATACGGAAACGGAATGCATACAGAACACATTCCGTTTTTGCGTAACCATTGAAATGAATGGTTCCGTATACGGACCATATACGGAACACAAAAAAACGGCCCGTACACCCGAAAAAAAACGTTCGTGTGAACTAGACCTATGGGTCCATTCACACGTCCGCAAAAGGGTCCGCACCCATTCCGCAATTTCTCTATGGGCCCGGACTATGTGCTCTCCGCTTCCGCATTTGCGGAGCGCGGCCCCGAAATTCCGCTCCGCAGCTCCGCAAAAGATAGAACATGTCCTATTCTTGTCCGCAGATGCGGACAAGAATAGGCATTTCTATAGGGAGTGCCGGCCAGGTGTGTTGCGGTTCCGCAATTTGCGGGTCCGCAACACACCACGGACGTGTGAATGGACCCTAAGGGTGGGTTCACACTAGCGTTATGGAGTGTTATAATGGAACATAATGGAATCCATAGGATGGAATGCAAAACGGAAGCCTTTAAGAGGCATTCCGTTTTGCTCCGTCCTAATAGAAGTCTATGGGAAAACATAACGGATCCATCTGGGTCCCGTTATGCAAGACGGAAAACAAAGTCCTGTCGATAGGACTTTGTTTTCTGTCTTGCATAACGGGAACTAGATGGATCCGTTTTGATTCCCATAAACTTCTATTAGGACAGAGAGAAAACAGAATGCCTTTAAAGGCGTCCGTTTTGCATGGTCCCCAATGCACGGAACGGAACAAATAAGTTTGTGTGCAGGAGGCCTAAGGGCTCATGCACACGACTGTGCCATTTTTTGCGGTCCGCAAATTGCGGATCCGCAAAAAAAGGATGCCGCCCGTGTGCCTTCCGCAATTTGCGGAACGGAACAGGAGGCCCATTATAGAGATTCCTATTCTTGTCCGCAAAACGGACAAGAATAGGACATGTCTCATAATTTTTGCAGGGTCACGGAACAGAGCAACGGATGCGGACAGCACACAAAGTGCTGTCCGCATCTTTTGCGGACCCATTGAAATGAATGGTTCCGTATACGGACCGTATACGGAATCAAAATACGGTCCGTATACGGAACGCAAAATACTGTCGTGTGCATGAGCCCTAAGGCCTCTTTCACACTACCGTTTTTTGTTTCCATTTTGCGGTCCGTTTTTTGCATTCCGTATACGGTCCGTATACGGAACCATTCATATCAATGGTTCCCCAAAAAAAAACGTAATGTACTCCGTATGCATTCTGCTTCCGTATTTCCGTTCCGTTGAAAGATAGAACATGTCCTATTATTGCCTTAGGGCATAGTCACACGTGGCAGATTTACTGCAGAAATGCCTGCAACAAATCTGTCGTGTGTGAATATAACTTATAACAACTGTTCTTAAACGTATAGCTTATTCAGGAACAGACAGAACCTTGCCAATATAATCTTTATTATATAATCGATATTTTTGCAGGCCTGCCCAATACTATGTTCCTTGTAACCCTCCATACTGTGTGCAAAAAGAAATATGGGAGCACACCTGCTCACAGAGCACAGATACTGTAGCTGACATTGTCAATATGCCAATCTTATTTGTTCCTAATAGGACACATATGACAAAGCAAACGATGTAAAGTCTCTCACTGGCCTTTAGCGTAGTGTCGGGCTCAAATACCTTGGGCCTATAAGATTGACTCTGAGGACCCACTGTCTGCCTTTACAGAAGTACATGTCCTCTTTAATTGTGTTCTACACACATACACAGTATCAGCAATAATGATTACTAGATCATCATTAACCCCCAAAAATGATAAATTCCTTGCTCTTGGTAGGACTGATTACAATGTCAAGTGTGGGTCCAACACAAGATCCTTTGATCCATTCATGCGCCATGAACATGATTTAGTAAGACTCCGCAGGTCATGAGCTCACAGACCAAAGTTTTTCTACCTCACAGGAAAGTAGTTACCAGATACATTGTAAATCACCCTTTTTTTCTAAAAGGGGTTCTGCAGTTTGTTTAAACTGATGATCTATCCTCTGGATAGATCATCAGCATATGACCGGCGGGGGTCCGACACCCGGGACCCCCGCCGATCAGCTGTTTGAGAAGGCAGCAGCGCCGCGGCCTTCTCACTGTTTACCGCAGGCCCAGTGACGTCACGACTAGTATCAACTGGCCTGGGCGAGGCTAAGCTCTATTCACTTGAATGGAGTTAGCCCTGTCCAGGCCATTGATATTAGTCATTATGTCACTGGGCCTGCGGTAAACAGTGAGAAGGCCGCGGCGCTGCTTCCTTCTCAAACAGCTGATCGGCGGGGGTCCTGGGTGTCGGACCCCCGCCGATTAGATGCTGATGATCTATCCAGAGGATAGATCATCAGTTTAAACAAACTGCAGAACCCCTTTAAATGGTTTGTCTCGATCTTCTTTAAAGAGGACCTTTCACTAGATTAAAAAATCTAAACTAACTATACAGACATGTAGAGCGGCGCCCAGGGATCTCCCTGCACTTACTATTATACCTGGGCGCCGCTCCGTTCTCCCGGTATAGCCTCCGGTATCTTCACATGTTAGGCTCCACCCAGAGGAACCTGCCGGCGTCTCATTCTTCCATGCTGTAGCGCTGGCCAATCGCAGCGCTCAGCTCATAGCCTGAGAGAAAAAAAAACCTCTCAGGCTATGAGCTGAGCGCTGCGATTGGCCAGCGCTACAGCATGGGAGAAAGAGACGCCGGCAGGTTCCCCTGGGTGGAGCCTAACATGTGAAGCTACCGGAGCCTATACCGGGCGAGCGGAGCGGCGCCCAGGTATAACAGTAAGTGCAGAGAGATCCCTGGGAGCCGCTCTACATGTCTGTATAGTTAGTTTAGATGTTTTAATCTAGTAAAAGGTCCTCTTTAATATCCCCCTCACCCCCCACAGATGCTCCAGGGTTCTCCTACGATCTTTGTTTATATGCCTGGAGCATTTATGTGATGACTATAGCAAAGCACTGGCCTCAGGAGTGATGCTAGCATGTATGGGACGTGGCTGTTGAGGAAAATGATTGGCTGCAGTTATTTTGATTTACATTATGTCACTGCTGCAGGAAAACAAAAACTGGTAAGGAGTACCAGAGCATCGGACCGGAGCAGCAGAGATTTAACATATGAGTAATGGTATTTTATCCTAAATGAGTTGTCTCAGTGTTTAATATTGGTGGCCTATCCTCAGGACAGGTCATCAGTATAAAATCGGTGGGGGTTTGACCCCAGTCACTCGGGAGATTAAATGTTTAAAGAGATGACTGCGGAGCTCCAGTGAGCACTGCAGCCGCTTCCTGGGCCAATGACATCATTCAGTCACATAGACTAAAGCACAGCTCCGTTCCACTCAAGTGAATGGGGCTGAACTGCAATACCAAGCTCAGCCACTATACAATGTATGGCACTGTGCTTGCTAAACTGCAAGGCGGCAGCGTCACTCACTGGACCACCACAGCCTCTTCAAACCGCTGATAGACAGGGGTGCCTGGAGTCAGACTTCCACTGATCAAATACTGATCTTGTGGGGGAAAAAATAACTTTTTAACCCCTTAGCGCAGAACACCGTGCATGTACGGCGGGGAAAACTGTGCCAGAACGCAGAACGCCGAACATGCACGGCGTTCATTTAAATGCTCCCCGGCTGAGATCTCGCTCCTGAAGCGCAACTTACCCCACTATGTCGGGGAGTGATCAACTTGCCCTTGACGGCCAGGGACCAATCAGCTGTGGTCCAGGCTGCAGATCACCGCCACACATTATTTCCTACCTACGAGTGATCGCGCGCGTGTGCGCATGCCCGCACACATCTCCTCCTCTTCTGGCATCTGGCTCTCACTGAAATGAGAGGATCAGAGATGAGAAATCGCTTTCTGTACATAATTCATTGTGATTGGTCCGTTCCTGACTGTGGACCAATCACAATGAGTTAAGTACAGAACGCTATCTCTCAGCTTCGATCCTCTCATTTCAGTAAGCCTGGGTTCAGACCTGAGCGTATTCGATATGCGCTGTTTACAGGTGTTTTTATCGGGAGTATTTTGGGGCGTTTTTGTATTTTGGAAACGCGCGTTGTACGCGCGTTCTTGCTATTGACCACAGAGGCGTACCATGAAAAACAGAGGTGTTACGCGCGACAATTCGCCCCAAAGAAGCTCCTGTACTTCTTGGGGCATAGGGCGTTTTACAGCGTGTTCGTACGCGCTGTAAAACGCTCAGGTGAGAACCATGCCCATAGGGAAACATTGGTTTTTGCCTGTTGAGCGTTTTACAGCGCGTAGGAATGCACTGTAAAACGCTCAGGTGTGAACCCAGGTTAAGAGAAGTGATCGGAGTCAGAGCCAGTGAAACAGACCTGTGGGGGAAAAAAACACACACACTCCAAAAGTGCCCCTCATTTGTCCCCTGTACCTGTCACTGTGTGCTGTCTGCCAATAGTGACAGTACATCAGCACACACAATTACACTTCAATAAACACCTCAGTCCCTGTCATCCATACTGTCAGTAACCTGTTTTTGGCAATTCATTAGGGTTAGTTAGGGAGTTAGCAGGGTTAGGCCCCTTTCACACGGGCGAGTATTCCGTGCGGATGCGATGCGTGAGTTGAACGCATTGCACCCGCACTGAATACTGACCCATTCATTTCTATGGGGCTGTTCACATGAGCGGGGATTTACACGCATCACTTGTGCGTTGCGTGAAAATCGCAGCATGCTCTATATTCTGCGTTTTTCACGCAACACAGGCCCCATAGAAGTGAATGGGGTTGCGTGAAAATCACAAGCATCCGCAAGCAAGTGCGGATGCGGTTTTCACGCACGGTTGCTAGGAGACGATCGGGATGGAGACCCGATCATTATTATTTTCCCTTATAACATGGTTATAAGGGAAAATAATAGCATTCTGAATACAGAATGCATAGTACAATAGCGCTGGAGGGGTTAAAAAAATAAAAAATAAAAATTAACTCACCTTAATCCACTTGCTGGCGCTGCCGGCATCTCGTCTGTCTCCTTCTTTGCTGAACAGGACCTGTGGTGAGCATTAATTCCAGGACCTGAGGTGACGTCACTCCGGTCATCACATGATCTTTTACCATGGTGATGGGTCATGTGATGACCGGAGTGACATCACCACAGGTCCTGGAATGAATGCTCACCACAGGTCCTGTTCAGCAAAGAAGGAGACAGACGAGTTAAATTTTTTTTTATTTTTTTTATTTTTTTTTAACCCCTCCAGCGCTATTGTACTATGCATTCTGTATTCAGAATGCTATTATTTTCCCTTATAACCATGTTATAAGGGAAAATAATACAATCTACAGAACACCGATCCCAAGCCCGAACTTGTGTGAAGAAGTTCGGGTTTGGGTACCAAACATGCGCGATTTTTCTCACGCCTGTGCAAAACTCATTACAATGTTTTGCACTCGCGCGGATAAATCGCGGGTGTTCCCGCAACGCATTCACCGTGGTGATGTACCATGTGATTGGAGCATGAGATCTGACGTCACCAAAGGTCCTTTAGCCCACAACTCATCAGTAAACTCAACTCAAAGGTCCTTTAGCCCACAACTCAAGTAAAGAAGAGACCGGGAACTTCGAGATCAAGAGGAGAAGGTGAGTTAATGAGTTTATTTTTTTAAACCCCTCCAGCCCTATTGTACTATGCATTCTGTATTCAGAATGCTATTATTTTCCCTTATAACCATGTTATAAGGGAAAGTAATACAGTTTATAGACTGTCACCTAGCAACCATGCGTGAAAATCGCACCGCATCCGCACTTGCTTGCGGATGCTTGCGATTTTCACGCAACCCCATTCACTTCTATGGGGCCTGCGTTGCGTGAAAAACGCAGAATATAGAGCATGCTGCGATTTTCACGCAACGCATAAGTGATGCGTGAAAATCATCGCTCATCTGAACAGCCCCATAGAAATGAATGGGTCCAGATTCAGTGCGGGTGCAATGCGTTTACCTACCGCATTGCACCCGCGCGGAAATCTCGCCCGTGTGAACGCAGCCTTAGAGCTCTAGTTTTAGGGTAAGTTAGACTAACGTTTATTGTAAAAAAAAATAAAAAATACTGGGGACGTCAGTACTCCGTCAGTCTCCGATTATAAATACTCTGTTTCAACCCCCCCCCCCGCCCCCATACCTCTGAACCTCTATCTTCTATCTGTGACCAGTCCATAAAGCTCCACTGCTTTTGGAGCACTTTCTTTTTTCAATTTTTTTCTGAATAAAAAAAAACTATATATATATAAATTTTACAAATTTACAAAATGTCTCAACGGGTGTACAGCGCCGAGGAGGCTTATGCCATACTAGCCTCAGAGTCTGACTCTGACAGTGGAGAAGAAGAATATTTTCTTGTGTATAGCTCTTCTTCTGATTCATCAGTTGACGAACCCTCTCACAGACGCAGTAGAGTTAGCAGCGCATCAGCTTCTACAAATGACCCCAGCTGGACTTCTGCTAATAACTTTGTACCTCAGGTGCCGGACTTTACGGCCACTACAGGCATTCATGGGAACACTGCAGGGTTCACAGAAGCTGATTTTTTTTCTGATGAATTGATAGGCATGATGGGGGAGCAAACTAATCTTTATGCCAATCAATTTTTAGCCACCCACCCCAACTCATACTATGCAAGACCCCTTCAGTGGACTCCCACGACCCTTTTGGAAATGAAAATTCTAATAATTAGTATGGGGATAATTAAAAAAACCATCACTACGGTCATATTGGAGTAATGACCTTTTACATCACACACCACTATACCGCACCATTATGTCCAGGACCCGATTTGAAATTTCAACATTATAACAATAATGCAGATTGTCCACCCCCTAATGATCCTGGATACGATCGTTTATACAAAATTCAGCCCATTATAGATCATTATAATCCCAAGTTTGCCCAGGTATACACCCCCCAAAAGCACCTGTCCATTGATGAATCCCTTGTGCATTTCAAGGGCAGACTGCATTTTCGCCAATACCTGCCCAAGAAACGGGCCAGATATGGCATCAAACTCTACAAACTATGTGAAAGCGAAAGTGGCTATACACATAAATTTAGAGTTTACGAGGGAAAATATTCAAAAATGTAACCCCCAGAGTGCCCCCCCCCCCTCTCCTTGGAATAGCAGGCAAAATAGTATGGGACTTGATTCACCCCCTGCTCGGTCAAGGGTACAACCTGTACCTTGACTTTTTCTACACAAGTGTCCCATTACTGAAATGCCTGTTTTCCAGAGACACTGTTGCATGCGGAACTGTCAGACAAAATCAAAAACATCTGCCTAAAAATTTTATAGACCAAAGAATAAGGCCTCCTACACACGATCGTATGGCTTTTTCAGTGTTTTGCGGTCCGTTTTTCATGGATCCGTTTCCGTTGTGTTTCCATTTAGGTTCCGTTTTTCCGTATGGCATATACAATATACAGTAATTACAAAATTAATTGGGCTGGGCATAATATTTTCAATAGATGGTTCCGCAAAAACGGAACGGATACGAAAGACATACGGATGCATTTCCGTATGCATTCAGTTTTTTTTGCGGACCCATTGACTTTAATGGAGCCACGGAACGTGATTTGCGGCCAAATATAGGACATATTCTATCTTTGCACAAAACGGAAACACGGAAACGGAATGCATACAGAGTACATTCCGTTTTTTTTTGCGGACCCATTGAAATGAATGGTTCCGTATATGGACCGTATACGGAACGCAAAAAACGGCCCGCAAAACGGGAAAAAAATACGGTAGTGTGAAAGAGGCCTATTTCAGTGTTTTGCGGTCCGTTTTTCACTGATCCGTTCCGTTTTTTTTTTTGTTTCGGCCTCCTGCACACGACCGTATGGCTTTTGCAGTGTTTTGCGGTCCGTTTTTCACGGATTTGTTGTTCCGTTTTTTGTTTCCATTGTGTTTCCGTTTCTGTTCCGTTTTTTACGTATGGCATATACAGTATACAGTAATTACATAGATAAAATTGGGCTGGGCATAACATTTTCAATAGATGGTTCCGCAAAAAACGGAACGGAAGACATACGGATGCATTTCCGTATGTGTTCCTTTTTTGGCGGACCCATTGACTTGAATGGAGCCACGGAACATGATTTGCGGGCAATAATAGGACATGTTCTATCTTTAAACGGAACGGAAATACGGAAACGGAATGCATACGGAGTACATTCAGTTTTTTTTGCGGAACCATTGAAATGAATGGTTCCGTATACGGAACGCAAAAAACGGCCAATAAACGGGGGGAAAAAACGGTCGTGTGCAGGAGGCCTAATGCTTTTGTAATATACAGAAGTGCAGGAAACAGAGGAAAATTCCTGCACTTTCAAGAAAAAGTAATAAAGACCTTTTTATTTGGAGAAGGGAGCAGGGCCACAGGAAGTGAGAGCAGAATAATACGAGGACAGCATTTCCCTGGGGTAGTTCCCCCCACATAGACATGGAGAATGCCACAAAAAAGGTGCCGGGTATGCTCCAGAAATGGAATCAGGAAAGACACAATTCATCATTGTGAGACGTGCCCCTCAAAGCCGGGTCTTTGCATAAAAGATAGTTTTAGAATGTACCTCACCTGTACATAACTGCAATATTTTTCAACTGTTGGAGACCGATATATTGACACAACAGCAAACAAACAAAATACCATTATTCTTGCTATGGACTAAAATCTGGAAAGAGGTAAGAGATATGTGGTCTCATACGGGAGTGCATAGCGACACTCTATTGTGGGATAATTGTCATCTTGGAGAATAAAAGCCAATCCAACAAGAAGTTTGGTGGAAAAATGGAATCTATAGACTAGGACAGATATGGAAGGAAGGAGATATAATTGGATATGCAGACCTTCTAGAAACCTGTGGAGTTGAAAATAGGGACATGACCTTCTTTTACCTTCAGATGAAACAAGCTCTGCGTGCATCTTTAGGAAAGGGAACATATATACATACCCTTCCACAATCTCTAGTCAATATAGCTAAACTAACCATGTGTAAGAAGCTGATATCAAGGATATATCGACTTCTGTTAAGGCCTCTTTCACACTACAGTATTTTGCGTTCAGTATACTGGACGTTTTTGGAGTTCAGTATACGGAACAGATACTGAACCATTCATTTCAATGGTTCAGCAAAAAATACTGAAGTGTCTCCGTGTGCATTCCGTTTCAGTATTTCAGTATTTCCGTGCCGTGGAAAGATAGAACATGTCCTATGTTTCTCCGCAAATCACGGTCCGTGGCTCCATTAAAGTCAATGGGTCCGCAAAAAAACGGAATGCATACGGAAGGCATCCGTATGTCATCTGTATGTCATCTGTTTTTTGCGGATCCATCATTAACAAATGCTAGGCCCAGCCCACTGTGGCCATGTGTTTCTTGTTGCCAAACTTTGGCTGAGCACAAATACAGGTGGCTTCCGTTTTTGATCCGTGAAAAACGGACCGTATACGGGAACCATACGGAAACCATACTGAAAGGTTTTTGCGGACATACTGAACGGAAACGGAGACACAACAGAACCCAAAAACGGGACAACGGATCCGTGAAAAACGGAACGCAAAACACTGAAATGGACATACTGTAGTGTGAAAGAGGCCTAAAGCAGAGGTCCGAAAAGAAAGAAGTTAATTGTTTAACGCATAAATGGCAGAAATCTTTCCCTCAGCAGACAGAGTTCTGGGAAAAGGCGATATTGGCAAAAAATGGGGTTTCACATCATTTTTCTCACAGGGTTACCCAACATCTTATACCGATTATATTACTCTCCCAAGGACTTGATGAAATTCTACAAATCTGAAGATTTTTGCTGTAAAAAATGTGGACAGATAGGCGCTGATTATGTTCACATACTTTGGTCATGTAGAGTGATTCAAGAATTTTGGGGGAATGTAAGTGAAAGGATAGAGGTATACCATGGGTATAGAGTCCCGGCAGATTTTGAAATATGTATTTTGGGGGTAATGGAAGGGATAGGCAATTTAAACCACCGAGTAATAGCAACCAAACTCTTATTCTATGCCAGGAAATGCCAGGAAATGTATTATTGGTCGTTGGGGTAGTAGGGTGTCACCTACAATTAAGGAATGGGAGAATTTGGCCAGAATCTCAATTTTCTGTGAAAGATTCCATTTGATATCGATAAGTAATATAACCAGATTTACTAGACTATGGCAGGAATGGTTGAAATGAAGGGTCCGGGGTGGTCAGGGGAGGGGCGGAAACTGCGGGACGGCGGAGCGGATTGTGGGAGGTATTTATTTTTTTCTTTTCTTCTTCCCCTGCCAGAGGACTGGCAGGCTTGGGACAAACTGGGTGGTTATTATCAAGTTGTACAATAATTGTTTATTAAATTTTGAAATTGTTGATGTTGTAATATTATTAAAACAATATGGACTTTTAACTAAACCCCCTTTGATCATTTTATAAAACACCCCCTTGAAACTGTTTGCTGGTAAAAATTCTAATTTCCCTTTTCTCCACATTTCAATTGGCATTCTAAAAAGATTCTCATTACACCCCTAGATGAATACCTTGACGGGTGTTGTTTTATAAAAGGGGACTAGAACTTTGTATGTTCTGGTAGCTCAGTGCCTCTGCAATGTGATGACATATTATATACAACATATTTCTTTGATATCATTTGAGACCCTTTTTTATTTTATCTGCTATATTTGGCGACTATGTCCTACCATATAAAGTGTATATATATATATATATATATATATATATATATATATATATATACACACACACACACAATTTGTAGTATACCGAATACATAAACTTTTGCTTATCAGTACACTGAAACTTAGTGTGCCCATACAGCAGTTTACGGCCACATATGAAGTGTTGCCATATTCAAGAGAGAATGGGTAACAAATTGTGGGTGTAATTTACTCTGTTACCCCTTGTGAAAATAAATAATGTGGGCCTAAAGAGACATTTTCTTGTAAAAAAAAATAAAAAAAATTCGTTTTCACAGCCAAATATTAAATGAATCTCTTGTTGGGTCAAAGTGCTCGCTACATGCCTTGAAAAATTCCTTGAGGGGTGTAGTTTCCAAAATGGGGTCACTTCCATAGGCCTGCGCACGGGGTGTGCCGGGGCACACCCTAATAGTCACCTCCGTGCTCACTGCCCCCCGCTGATTCCCCTGTCTGTTATGCTGGCCGCCGCATTGTAATTTGATTTACAATACCTGGCTGTGGGAGGGCGGTGGCTAGTATTCACATAGGGGGTGGAGTCCTGGACCCAGCGGAGGCAGAAGAAGCCGTACGGTGCGTGCTGTGCAGGCTGAGTTGACGCCACGCTGCATCTGTGTGTACCTAGCGCGCCTGCAAGTTGGTGAGGTGAGGGCTGAGGGCATATAAAAAAAGAAGTATTGTAACCCCCTGTCCCACAGTGCTACGCTTCCTCTGTTGTCCCCTGTATTACCCTGATACCCCTCAGTTATATAATATATCTGAGAGGGTATATTATACAGGGGGTAATATAACTAGGGGTATCAGGGTACATGAGGGGTAATATAACTGAGGAGGGCTAGGCTACTATCACACATTATACAGGGGTAATATAACTTCTTACCCCTCACCCCTGTATTATGTCCCTGATAGCCCTCCGTTATATTTCCCCGGTATAATGTACCCTGATACCCCTCAGTTATATAATATAACTGAGGGGTATCAGGTTAAATTATACAGGGCGGGAAATATGACTAAGGGGTATCAGTGTATATTATTATACAGGGTAATATAAGGGGTATCAAGGGACATTATTATACAGGGGTTATATAACTGAGGGGTATCAGGGGACATTATTATACAGGGGTAACATAACTGAGGAGGGCTATCAGGGGACATTATACAGGGGTAATACAACTTATATCCCCACTGTATAATGTCCTTAAAAGCCTTCCTCAGTTATATTACCCCTGTATAATGTACCCTGATACTCCTTGGTTGTTACCCCCTGTATAATAGCCCCTGATAGCCCTCCTCAGTCATATGTCATCCACAGATGCCCCCATAACAGTACACCTGCGCATTGAGGAGAGACTGAAAGCAGGGGAAGATCCGCGGAAGCAAGCAGAGGACGGCACAGCAGACAACTGAATAGCTTCTTTTGTAAGTAAATTATTTTATTAGTGCTGAAACTGCTTTAAACTCTAAAGAAAAGTTTTGGAGAGTGTTTCTCTCTTTCTCAGGTCTGAAGCAATACAGAGGAAGCGGAAAACTCTTGAAAGCTTGTCTTTTAAGTATTAGATTAGTACAATAAAAAGGTATCCCTGCATCCGCAATACTCTCGTATTTTGTAATCTTATTTATATATACTTATTTAGTTTTTTTCAGTAGTATGATTAAGTGGTGAAAATTAGTGCCCCCCCATTTTTGACTGTGGTATCTTATGTGCCCCCCCCTATATATTGTTCCTAGGCGCAGAGGCAGAGTCACGCCAACGCTAGGGTGAGGCCCAGCCGGTGTGTGTGTGTGTATATATATATATATATATATATATATATATATATTTATAATATCACACACGTGATATTATGGTTTAGGTGGTTTAGGGTGCACACCCTAATGCAATAGGCTGCGCATGCCTATGGTCACTTCTAGGGGTTTTCCACTGTAGGGGTACCTCAGGGTGTCTTCAAATGTGACATGGCACCTGAAAATTATTCCAGCGAAATCTGCCCTCCAAAAGCCATATAGCGGTCCTTTCCTTCTGCGCCCTGCCGTGTGCCCATACAGCAGTTGACGGCCACATTTAGGGTGTTTCTGTAAACTACAGAATCAGGGCAATAAATATTGAGTTTGGTTTGGCTGTTAACCCTTGCTTTGTTACTGGAAAAAATGGATTAAAATTTGCCCAAAAATTTTAAATTCTGAAATTTCATCTCCATTTACCAGTACCTCTTGTGGAACACCTAAAGGGTTAACAACGTTTGTAAAATCAGTTTTGAATACCTTGAGGGGTGTGGTTTCCAAAATGGGGTCATATTTTGGGTGGTTTCTATTATGTAAGCCTCACAAAGGGACTTCAGACCTGAACTGGTCCTTAAAAGTGGGTTTTGGAAATTCGGAAAAATGTCAAGATTTGCTTCTAAACTTCTAAGCCTTGTAACGTCCCCAAAAACTAAAATGGCATTCCCAAAATGATCCAAACATGAACATATGGGGAATTTAAATTAATAACTATTTTTGTAGGTCTTACTATGTATTATAGAAGTAGAGAAATTGAAACTTGGAAAATTTTGGTAAATTTTGTATTTTTTTATAAAAAAAATTGACTCCATTTTACCAGTGTCATGAAGTACAATATGTGATAAAACAATCTCAGAATGGCCTGGATAAGTAAAAGCGTTTTAAAGTTATCACCACATAAAGTGACACTGGTCAGATTTGCAAAAATCAGTCAGGTCCTTAAGGTGAAAAATGGCCCGGTCCTTAAGGGATTAAGCATTGAGCCATTTTTGGTGCACTGTTTTATATTATGGAGTGCAGTTTTACAAAAGAACATGAGATGTTGTCACACTTCCCCTTGAGTTAATGGATATCCTGGTAACATTGTCCATACAGGTTACACACAAGAGTAAAGATGCAAACAAATATGAAAATAGACTTGATGCATAAAATGTATAATTGCAACATTTATTAGAAACTTGACAAGTGAAGACATCCATTTTTTGCATTGACATTTGGTTTTTCATACGGTATAATTAAAGGGAATCTGTCACCAGCGACCTCCCTATCCAACTGTTTGCATAGACTGTGGTTCATCTGAGTTAGGCCTCATGCACACAGCCGTTGTTTTGGTCTGCATCCGAGCTGCCGTTTTGGCGGCTCGGATGCGGACCCATTCACTTTAATGGGGCCGCAAAAGATGTGGACCGCACTCAGTGTGCTGTACGCATCCGTTGCTCCGTTCCGTGGCCCTGCAAAAAAAATATAACATGTCCTATTCTTGTCTGCGCTTTGCGGACAAGAATAGGCATTTATAATAAAAGGCTGTCCGTGCCGTTCTGCAAATTGCGGAATGCACACGGACGCCACCCGTATTTTGTGGATCCGCTATTTGCGAACCGCAAAACACAACACGGTCGTGTGCATGAGGCCTAAAACACTCCGTTCCCGAGTTATACTTTATTGATATGCAAATTAGGTTCCGATCAGTGTCTCCGTTCCGCATCTCCTTGATTGCGGACCCATTCAAGTGAATGGGTCCGCGATCCGTAATGCACAAGGATGGTGCCGGTGTATTGCGGACCCGCTGTATGCAGGCCGCAATACGGCCACACGGTCGTGTGCATGTAGCCTTAATGTCAGACTGGGCATAAAGGTGATCAGCATTTCCAGGTAAAAGGATTAGATCCTGGGGTAAGTTTCTATGATCAAGGCACCACTACTGGCAAACAAACACTTGCCAAAAATGAGCCATTCAGACAGATAAAAAAATAATATATAAAAGGCAATCCTTATTGGTCCATATAGTCTACAAAAAAAACAAAACGTACTAAGTGCCTTGCAGATCCAGCTGCATGCTTTACGTCACAATACAAAAAAAAGTTATTTGTTCTGAGCCCAAGATTTTCAGCTGTGGTCTGGTGTGTCGCCATTATCCAAGACTCCATAACACCAAGTATGGCACAGATGGGTACTCCACAGACACAGACAGTCAGTTCTTTTGCACGGCTGAGAGTTCACAAGATGACCAGAATTAAGCAGGGTCCAGCGGCATCACCTGTCCATTAGTGACATGAAGGGTATCCATTGGTTCCTGGATTTACATTCAGCGCAATAATTAAAGACCTCATCCAAACTTGAACCCTTCCAGGAATTGTTGTGTGGATTCTGTATTTAAGAAATAGGAACAATTAGCAATGGTGAAACTCAAGCATGGACGCATAAACTCCAGTTAGAAAGAAAGGGATTGGCCAATGTGCTGAAAACACCACAATCAGCACTAATATACTGCTATAAGGGTATCTGCGTCATTGTCACCATCCCCTTATGTAGTCCAGCCAGCTGCCATCCCACCATAGCCATTGATGGATTGGCACATGATTGGATTCCTTTATCGGCAGCATACAACTAGTTACCCATGCCATGCACAGGGTTACTCAATGGAGGCCGCTGATGGACATGGTCTAGTCTCGTGCTACTCCATCAGTGGCCTAACTTTAGGGGTTTTCTAAAATGGGAATGGCAATTGGGCACCTTTTGTATTAGTCAGGGCTGATAGTAACTTCCTCTGTGGAGGACCCTTTGGACACATATGATGTAAGCACTAATCCCGGTGGTACCAATAAAACAACCTGCAGAGCAAATCCTGGAAAAATTCTGACTAACTGACTGCCCAAAATGTACATTCTGCAACTAGATGGGAGCAAGAATGAAAAACTGGACCCCTATAAGAGGGCAAATAAAGTAGACATAAGAACTGGAGTGCTTCAGCTGATTTGTTCTAAAAACTCACCGATACAAGGATGCAATGAAGATCCATGGGCTCGGAGCTTGGTTCAATCTGACTATGAATGATCTCTGACAGGCGTTGAAGGCCGGATATTCTCAAAATGTTGATGTCATTGTCACAGCAAAAGGCTTGTAACAGTGTAAAGTGTATGCTCAGTGCGACATCATCTTCATGTTCCGGATCTGCTGCTAGAAGACATAGGACCACACTGTCAGGATCTCTGTGGGAGAGGAAAGAAAATCACATTATTTAAAAAGGTCATAACCATTGTAGGCTATGGTCACTGTAAACGCATTAACCCATTCTCAACCATACATAAATGTCCCCATTCCTGATTCAGGGACTGCTGCAGCACATGTACAAGTTAGGGCCCATTCACACAACCGTGTTTTTGCTCTGCATCCAATCTGCATTTTTTGCGGGTCGGATGAGGACCCATTCATTTCAATGGGACTACAAAAAATGCGGACAGCACACCGCGTGCTGTCTGCATCCGTATGTCCATTCCACAGCCCCGCAAAAAAGACAGAACATCTCCTAATCTTGTCCGTTTTGCAGACAAGAGGCATTGGTAAATTGGTCTGAAAAAAACAACAAAGATCTGCATTTTTCAGGCTGCAAAATACATACAGTTGTGCGCATACACTCTTCTAAAGATGCCTTAGGCCTCTTTCACACATCAATGTTTCGTCAGTGATTTAAATCAGTGATTGTGAGCCAAAACCAAATCTCTGATGGAAATCACTAACCAAACGCCCAACTCTGCTGGTCACCAATTAGCAATGTAAATGAGCCCTTAAGCTTCCGCGATAGGCACGTGTCAGCATTCTATTACATGTAACACCAGTGTACAGTCATCATGAACCTCAAGGAATGTAGGACAACCACTGGAGACCTACCTGTCCATCATCTGTGCTGATTCATAGACACCAATGGTCAGTGATTCTCGCCTGTGGGCATCAAGGAGGACGTCTTCTAGAGCCGTGGCTACCGGATGCATCCTGTACATAGAGAAAGAGCAGGTGATGAAGGAGGAAAGGTACTACTGCCATATAACCAGGTCTGCACATACAGAATATACACTGCATGTATGGAATATAGCATGCTTCTATATAAAACAGGGTGCTGCATGCTCTATGTAACCCTGAATGCAGACAGTCCTGGACACTATACAGGTATGGAGGGAAGTCATGGCATGTCATCACATAGGAGAGAGCAGGACTTACGTTTCGTTATGGTTGTCACAGGTATCAGCATCCTCCAGTGTCATAATGAGAGAGTCTAGGAGTAGTCCTTGTGAAGAATAATCCACAGCGATGTGTAATAGTATCCTATAGCTAAATCCCGAGCGTCGTCTCCAGCCTGAGCTTCTCTGGTGACTGGTCCCTGCAGCAGCCTGCGCTCCTTATATACGCTGCCGGCAGGGGGCGGGGCCAGGCGCGGCCATTGGCTCTTCCCGTCAGTGACAGGCGCCCACACACGCCTCTGGAGGAGAGGACGTGACGGGCTGCCCGCGCTTTGTAAGGAGCGAACAGCCTGCTCTGTCCGTGTGCCCCTCACAGTCCTGCTTGTTATCAGTTACCTTAGCAGGATGAGGGGCATAAGGCAGACACATGCATTAGTAAATAAAGGAGCAACCTTACACTGCCCCCAATAAGCCATATACAATGGGGCAAATTTACAAAGTGTGTATAGATGGCGTAATGTATAAAGCCCGGAGGTTGGTGGTGGTGGAGTAGGCATTTGCGCCATTTTATTCAGTGGCGGCTGATGTTTTGTGGGCTTCATATTTGCCCATTTTTATCTTTGTGACTCTTTGACAAAAAAAAAAGACACAAGTCACCCCAAAAAGTTGCAGTTGCTTTGAAGGCGTTCAGAGTCGGAAATCCAGGGGAAATTTAGAGGGCCATATCTATGCCCCCCTTTCCACTTTCTGAAAAGGGGGCAGATCTGTTACCATGTAGGCCCGTACATAAATGATGACTGCATAATGCACCAGCTATTCTAGGGGCATGGACTGCCAGAGGATGCGCCTAATCTATGACATGCCAGCAGGGGATATTAAAGACCCTGGAGATTTATCTCCCCCCTCCGGACAACAAATCTATCAAATGGTGTGCAACATTTTGTAAAGTTTTTGCAAGAAAAAAAACACAACCCATGACACACTCCATAAAAACGAGAGCACATTACAGCACAACTATCAGCGAGGCGAGATGAATGGAAGAGCTGAGGCTCTGTAGGTGCATATGGCCCCACAACTTGGTAACTGGGTTACTTATGAGCTGGCATTTAGGGTATAGCTACACAGCGGTAATCCCATAGAAATAGAATGGGATCGCCGCGCCAGTCACAAGAAATTCAGCAGTGTTGGATTTCTTGCGACTGTCACAGCAATCCCATTCATTTCTATGGGATCTCTGCTACTCTGCGATCCTGGCTGCGATCAGCTATTTTCCATAGATCACATGTATTTCACTGTATGAAAGGAGTGGTCCAGGATTAGAGGATAAATTGGCAGCAGAGAATATTCTAAAATAAAACTCTTAGTCACCCGTTACCTACCCTGCTCCTCAGTACGGCCACTCTGGTAGTCCCTGATTGCTGCAGCAATGATATTCTGTGCATTCATGTGATCATTCGAGCCAATTACTGGCCTCATGTATGGTAAAAGACTGCTGAGGCCACTGACTGCAGCGATCACGTGGCATTACTGCAGCAAAGTGCAGGAGCACTGAAGAGATGCTGGAGTTAGCAAATGAGTCATGGTTATTTTTATTATTTTACTATTCTATTATTATATTCCCAATCCTGGACAATTTCTTTAAAGGGGTTGGGCCGAGTTTAGAATTTGTCCCCTATCCACAGGATATTGCTGGGAACCACATTGATTCTGAGAATGGGATCCGCTCCATTCATTCTCTATGGGACCACCAGCAATAGTCCAACGCTGTCTCTGCAACTCCCATATACATGAATTGAGCAGCTGTGTGCATGCCTGACCAGCTGCTCCCTTCATTTTGGGAGGCTCCACAGGGTACGGAACCCCTTACTGCTGGCACCTTCACCGATCTAATAGTTATACCCTATTCTGTGGATAGGAGATAACTTTATATAAACCGGAGTACCCAGGGGCGTAGCTAACTGCTCATGGGCCCTGGTGCAAGAGTTCAGCCCGGGCCCCCCTTCCCTCAAACCTTCGTGCTGCATGAGGCAAAAATGTAAACTGCACCCCCCGTCCTCCATACCAAATTCTTAACCTAACCCCTTCTGTCCAGCCAGAGGTGTAACTTGCATACACTTAATACCAGTGTCTTCTTATGTGGCACAAGAGTCTTTGGGCCCCTCAGGCTCCTGGGCCCGGTAGCGACTGCTACCTCTGCACCCCCTATAGCTACGCCCCTGGGAGTACCCCTTTTAGGCCTTTTACATACGCAGAGGATCAAGGTAATTGTTGGTCTGTAAATGTGTCACCAATCACCCGATAAAGCGCAATATGTATACAGTGGGGAGATTTATCAAAAGTGGTGTAAAGAAAAACATAGCAACCAATCAGATTCCACCTTTCATTTTTCAGAGCTCTTTTGAAAAATGAAAAGTAGAATCTGATTGGTTGCTAGGGGAAACTAAGCCAGTTTCTCTTTATACCACTTTTGATAAATCTCTCCCAATGAATCTATATAGACATGAATGATCACAGCATCAATCATTTTTGCAATATAGAGGGGATAATTGCTGCATGTAACAACTATCATCTCCACTCAACGAGTAGGCAGTGATTGGGAAGGAGTAGTTCCTTCCTAATCATCACCAATGCATTAGCACATGTAAAAGGGGCCATTACTCTCTCCTTTTCTGAAGCCTCTGAATAACTTGTATCTTCTAATCAGAGTCTGAGATGTGTGTATGGAGATGTTTGGGTTACAGAATACATTAGAATGAGACTTCTCATGTATTGTAAGCCCACTGATGTGTATTGGTCTTCTGGGCTTTTGTATGCATACGAGTAGAGTTGTTTTCAAGTTACCATAGACCACACAATAAAGGTGTAAACTTAGGATGGTCCAGATATACTAATTTGTCTTCATCTAGAATATCTCTAAAAAGTGGCTCAATTTGGCACAGCTAGGGCTTCTTTACTTTTTCCCCCAACTTGCCCAAAAGGGTGAAGGGGCTTACCAGGAAGTGCTGGAAAGGACATGTCCTAAGATGCACCATTGTGCGCCAAATGATGCCACAATTCTGGTTTAAAATTCTGTCTCAAAGTAAGCCAACCACTAGTTGGTGTAGAGTCAGAGAAAAGAGTCCATATTTATCCTCCAGCCTGAGCCCCTGTGTTAGATCTGCTGCAGGTCTAGACAGCCTGGCTAAGCTTATATCATCTACAGGATTAGTACATCTGGGCCAAAATATTTGTTTTATCATTTCCTTCTCATTCTAATTATTTTTAAATGATTTTATTACATGCCAGATTGTGCCTCACTTTCCATACAGATTAGACTGATGTATCTTATTTGCAATGTGGCTGTGTGGAGCTTTTACCTTCTCTGTGTTTGGACTACGTAGTAAACTGGATGAAGATGCCATTCTTGACAATAATTTGGTATTTTTTATTACCAGCCCCGAAATATCAAATTTTGCTCCATTATTAGGTACAATTAGCTGTTTTTACCATAATTTTGAAATTAGCTGCCAAAAAACATGGTGGACCAAATTTTTTTTTTTGGAAGTATGTCTCTTGGGGTGAAAGAACTTGGTTTTAATGTTTTCCATAGCAGCAGCTCTAGGAATATGATTGCCAGTGTATGTATTTTAGAGGCAGTAGTGGGTGCATACCACAACCACAGGGACGTAGCTATAGGGGGTGCAGAGGTAGCAGTCGCTACCGGGCCCAGGAGCCTCAGGGGCCCAAAGACCCTTGTGCCACATAAGAAGACACTGGTATTATAGAAAGTGTATGCAAGTTACACCTCTGGCTGGACAAAAGGGGTTAGGTTAAGAATTTGGTATTGAGGAGGGGGGCGCAGTTTCAATTTTTGCCTTATGCAGCACGAAGGTTTAAGGGAAGGGGGGCCCAAGCTGAACTCTTGCACCAGGGCCCATGAGCCTTTAGCTACGCCCCTGCACAACCACCAAACATGATCATACTCTTAGGACATGACTACAACTTATTATTGTATTTATCGCATAATTTATCGCATCCTACCAAGGACAACATTTGCATGGAGTTTGCATGTTCTCCCCGTGTTTGTGTGGGTTTCCTCCGGGTACTCCTGTTTCCTCCCACACTCCAAAGACATACTGATAGGGACCTTAGATTGTGAGCCCCATTGGGGACAGCATGATGCTAATGTCTGTAAAGAGCTGCGGAATATAGTAGCGCTATATAAGTGCATAACATAATAATAATAACAACATGCCTGGTGTCAGTGACATGATGTGTTCTCTCCATCAAACATGATAATGGCCTAAAGATGAATATAAAGGTAACCTAGAAGGCGTGATTTGTCTTGCTATTTGTAAATGGCTGATTAATGTGCTAAATAAATTTGTTGTACATTCTTCTATCCCAGGGTTCACATTCATTACATTTTGTATGCTGCTTGTGGTACAAAAGGTTACACCACATTACAGTCTACTAACCAGAAGTGACTAGGATTGTATTAGTCACTGCATGGTCAGAGCTATAGATTATTTGAAGAACATTATTAGCACATGTAACAGGGGACACAATGTGCACACTTTGGACATGGCAACATATGTTGTACCTGGTGAAGTGAAGCTCCACCATTGCAGCCACTGTAATGATTATATCAAAGAGTTGCATAACTAATAAGTCCCTGATATAATGTTATCAGAATTTTTCTCTATTAGCAGGTGATTCAGATATTAAACCTGTAGAGCATTTCATAGTCTCCACGTCAGTGATCAAACAGGTACCATTTACCACATTTAGGGTGGTATTATGTAACTTTTTCTTCATTTTATCACCAAAGTGGTTCCACCAGATCTACAAGTGTATCTCCACTTTTGATATGACATACGTTTACCTTAGATGTGTTCTGGCATGACATAAGTATATCTCCATTTTTAAGACATCTTTGGCATAATATAAATATATCCCCACTTTTTAGATATCTTCTGACATGACATGAGTATATCTGTACTTTTAGATATCTTCTGGCATGACATAAGTATATCTCCACTTTTTAGATATCTTCTGACAAGTATATTTCCACTTTTTAGAAATTTTCTGACATGTGTATCTCGATTATTTTTAATGACAAAGTATATCTCTCCTTTTAGATACTGTATCTTATGGCATGACATATGGAGATGCTGTCAACATAATTTAACTATATGCTAAGCTTAGTAGAGCCCTCTCCAAACTAACCAACCCCCATTAACCTATCTTCTAACAAGTTTCAAGAAAGCTAAAAGTTGAAGAGATATAATATGAGCACCACCTCTCCATTATATGGGGCCTCTGTTTCCATCAATGCTAGGGTAGGGGGGATCAGTGGTCAGACACTTGACCCTATCCTTGGAATAGGCGTTGAGTGTAGTTAGTGGGAAGAACCCTTTGGGCAAACAAATGATCTTATCAGGTAAGGCTACTTTCACACTTGCGGCAGTGTGATCCGGCAAGGAGTTCCGTTGTCCACCGATCTGGATGTGACTGAAAGCATTTGTAAGACACACCAGGATGCGGATGCGTCTCACAAATGCATTGCAAAAACTGATCCGTCTCTCCGCTTGTCATGCGGACAGACTCATCCGTCTTGTATCTTTTTTCACATTTTTACCGGTCTGCGCATGCGCAGACCGGAAGGACAGATCCGGCATTCCAGTATTTTGAATGCCGGATCCAGCACTAATACATTCCTATGGGGAAAAATACCGGATCCGGCATTCAGGCAAGTCTTCCGTTTTTTTTTGCCGGAGATAAAACCGTAGCATGCTACGGTTTTCACTTTTGCCTGATCAGTCAAAATGACTGAACTGAAGACATCCTGAACAGATTACTCTCCATTCAGAATGCATGGGGATATACCTGATCAGTTCTTTTCCGGTATAGAGCCCCTGTGACGGAACTCTATACCTGAAAAGAAAAACGCTAGTGTGAAAGTACCCTAAATGTGCTGTTGATTGCTCCTTCTCCTTGTACTAGCTGCTACAGGGGAAATGTAGTATTACGTACATTCAAAGGCAGGCAACCAAGAACTATAGTACCTAGAAAGATTATCACATTTAGAGTTATTTAGTTTAGAATAAAACGACTGAGGGGAGATCTAATTACTATGTATAAATATATCAGGGATCAGTACAGAGATCTATCCCATCATCTATTTATCCCCAGGACTGTGACTGTGACGAGGGGACATCCTCTGCCTCTGGAGGAAAGAAGGTTTGTACACAAACATAGAAAAGGTGAAACTATGGAACTCTCTCTGCCTGAGGAGGAGAGAAGTAGAAGAAAGGGAACCACTAGTTTAGCGCTGCCAGTAGAGACATTGAATTTGGTAGGTATGTCAAAGTGTCTTTATTAGGGTCAACGTGTTTCAAGGCAAAAAGCCCCCTTCATCAGGACAATTTCATATAATTTATAAGATTGATGTCTCTGCTGCCAGTGCTAAACTAGGCGCTGTTTTTTGTTTCTTTTCTCTTGTATATGCCTAAGGAGGTGGAGATGGTGAATTCAGTAAAATAATTCAAGAGGGGCCTGGATGTATTTCTGGAGTGTAATAATATTACAGTCTATAGCTACTAGAGAGGGGTCGTTGATCCAGGGAGTTTTTCTGATTGGAGTCGGGAAGGAATTTTTTTCCCTTAGATGAAGCCTCCCTCAAATTCAAATTGTAGGATACTAGGATGTATGTATGTTGCTTTTATTAGTTTTACTAAGTTACAATTTATGTGGTCATTCAGGTGAACTCAGAGTCCCGAACTGGGGTGCCCACCACCACCACCATCATGACATCATAAAAGGGGCAATTTCGTGAAACTGTTGCCAAATTTTGCCTTTTAAATGGATTCCCTTAGTATATTGATCACACATTTTTCTATATTTTATACCCTCCTAGTGGTAAAATGCATATTTACTGACCTAGACCTTATTCCTTGTGAGATAGGGTATTCTACAATTATGTGATACGTGACTCATTATTTGGCCATACGCTAATAATAATACGCTCAATAATCAGTGACTCAAAGTCATGTATTCTTTCAACCAGTTTTGAAACTGTCCTTGAAAAAAAAAAATCCTGAAGTTGTGCCAGTGTTTTTGCTTACTATATTTGGGCTGTGATACAGTTGATGCTTTTTCATGTATGCCATCTGCTGGTCACATGAATGTAGTGCTGATGCTTCTTTCAATGTGTCATAGCTGTCTAAATGTTAGGCTTTGCGCCCTCTTGAGCTAAAAAGCAGAAACATGCACTGAAAGTATTTCACTTAGCACTACCTGGTGGTTGTTCATGTTATATACAGGTGAAACTCGAAAAATTTGAATATCATACAAAGTTAATTAATTTCAGTAATACAACTTAAAATGTGAAGCTAATATATGAGATAGACTCATTACATGCAAAGCGAGATATGTCAAGCCTTTATTTGCTATAATTTGGATGATTATGGCTTGCAGCTTATGAAACCCCAAAGTCACAATTTTGAGGTCCCCTTTGCTCAGGGGATATGGACTAATTAGCTGACTAGAGTGTGACACTTTGAGCCTAGAATATTGAACCTTTTCACAAAATTCTAATTTTAAGCTGCATTAATGCAATTCCTTTTAATTTGCATTACTGAAATAAATGGACTTCTGCACAATATTCAAATTTTTCGATTTTCAACTGTACATTTCAGATAACATTTTATATTTAAAGGGCCACTGAAATGCTCCAAAAAATACATTATTTTCATAACATATACATCATATTTATTTCACATGTATAGACCCTAGAAGGTTATGGTGCTATATAAATAATAATATTTTGGTTACATTTATGCTGTTATATGAATGGAAAACAAATTTTTAAAGGACGTCTATCATTAGGAGAAACCCCTTGAAATGAGTGTACTGTTTGCCACTCAGCATTCTCTGTGACTAGGTGCTAGAGGGTAAAAAGACTTTCCATCAATGCACATTTGTTCCAATCATGGAGGTAGAAAAGTGACACAGGTCCATCAAGTCCAACCTATAATCCTACAGTGTTGGTCCAGATGAAGGTAAAAGCAGTTGCCAATAATCCTATCTCTCTAGCATATCTTGGTTAGAAGGGGGATCTTCCGAATTACATACAGTGGGGAAAATAAGTATTTGAGATTTTGTAAGTTTTCCCACCTACAAAGAATGGAGAGGTCTGTAATTTTTATTGTGGGTACATTTCAACTGTGAGAGACAGACAAAACAATCACATTGTATGATTTTTAAACAATTCATTTGCATTGTATTGCATGGAATAAGTATTTGATACAATAGAAAAACAGAACTTAATATTTGGTACAGAAACCTTTGTAATTACAGAGGTCAGACATTTTCTGTAGTTCTTGACCAAGTTTGCACACACTGCAGCAGGGATTTTGGCTCCATACAGATCTCCTCCAGATCTTTAAAGTTTCTGGGCTGTTGCTGGGCTACATTGAGTTTCAGCTCTGTCCAAAGATTTTCGATTGGGTTCAGGTCTGGAGACTGGCTACGCCACTCCACAACCTTGAAATGCTTCTTATGCAGAAGCCCCAGCCACAACCCATCTTCAATGCTCTTACTGAGGGAAGGAGCTTGTTGGCCAAAATCTCGCAATTCATGGCCCTATCCATCCTCCCTTCAATACGGTACAGTCGTCCTGTCCACTTTGCAGAAAAGCACCCCCAAAGTATGATGTTTCCACTTCCATGTTTCACAGTTGGGGCGGTGTTCTTGGGGTTATACTCATCCTTCTTCTTTCTCCAAACACAATGCGAGTGGAGTTGATAATAAAAAGTTATATTTTGGTCTCATCTGACCACATGATCTTCGTCCCATGCCTCCTCTGGATCATCCAGATGGTCATTGGCGAACTTCAAACGGGCCTGGACATGTGCTAGTGTGAGCAGGAGGCCTTGCGTGCCCTGCAGGATTTTAATCCATGACGGCATAGTGTGCTACTAATGGTAATCTTTGAGACTGGAGTCCCATCTCTTTTAGGTCGTTGACCAAGTCCTACCGTGTAGTCCTGGGCTGATTCCTGACCTTTCTCAGAATCATCCTTACCCCACGCGGCAAGATCTTGCATGGAGCCCCAGACTCCTATTGCTTAACCCTTTCTTTACTGAACCACACAGCAGCAAAGAAAAACAATAACATAACCACAAATGGGCAGATAGCCCCTCCCCTTAGACCCAGTATCCCAGTATAAAGGGAACTCCTCTCAAGTCATCGTTCTCTTTCTTTGCTGCTGCCACCCAGCTAAGTATTCCACTGACCTGTTCTGCAGGTTTTGGTGTTTTTTTATTCTAGGATTTTCCCCCTCTTTTCTTCCTATTAGAGCTTCTGCCTCATTTGTTTTTATAGGGTGTTTAATCTCCTCAATTTTAGTTTTTTTCATATTCATGTATATAATATAAATGTTTATTCCTGGTTCATATAGGTCCTCTTAGTGCCCTGTGGTCTGGAGGGGAGCTCTCTCCCTGTCTCACCTCCGACCGACCGCTCTTGGTGGTCGGGGACACTTCCCTTAACTTTATCGTCGTTGCAGTGGTTCCCCATTGGGCCCATTTCCAGTGGTTCTTTTCCCCTTTATCCGCTCGGTCGCGCCCGAGATCTCGCAAATTTTTGCTGAATCTCAGGCGCCATCTTAGTTTACTGCGTCCGCATTACACCTATCGGCGTCCGAAGTCTCGCGAGATTTCGGATGCCATCTTCCGCATCGCCGCACCGCTATTTGTATTCGGCGGGCGGCCTCTTCACTGCACACATCGTTTCCTGCAGGCTCTCAGTTTTTAAGTGGGGTGACTAACCCTACTTCTGGTTCGGGGGGGATTGTTATTATTGTAGTAGCATCTTCTTATTCTAGTTTTTTGTCCCATATATCATGTCCTCTCATAGGACCCCTACACCGGCTCGTGATAGCCCCAATCAGGAGGAAAACCCTCCCCCTCCCTCTAGGCAAGGGGTTATGCCGGCATCAGGGGGGATATTACCTGTGGACTCTGAGGCGCAGGCTCTGGCCCTTCAACAGTCGATATCAAATGCCATTATGACGGCCATGGGCTCCATGTCATCTGTGCTAACACACTCCATTTCCCAGGTCCTGATTGCCAACCCATCCTCTAGTCTGGCCTCTAACCCATCTCCCTTACCAGCCTCAGCTGCCTCCAGAAATGATGACAATGATGGCCTGGTACCATCCCATGACGACGCGCTGAGGTCGCGTAAACGAGCCTATCCGCGCCAGGCAGAACGTGCACGGCAATGGAAGTCGGCCCGGTCTCAACTCGAGTCCGATTCTGACTCTGTTAGAGAGTCTGAGGAGGAGGCTTTGCTGGAATCTCCGAGGTCACTACGGCTGAGTCGGCAACAACATCCGGTCCGCCTGTTCCCCTTACGGACCCTACGGGCGACCCGTTATTTGATCCGGACTCCCTCCACCACCCTAGGTCCGCAGAATGGCTCCCGGTTCCTCATGTGACCAGCTATTTGGAGACCATGGTCCGTAGACCTCTTAGTAAGGCGGCACAGAATAAGCTACGGGCCGAGTGCCTACGTCCGGCTATCCCAAACAAGGTGTGCAAAACACCTGTTGTGGACCCTAAAATGGTCCAGTTTCTGTCTAAATCGGGGTTTAGTCCCCGGAGAGGCCTAGATTCGGCTCTACGAGCCTGCCAAGACAAACTGCTAGACATCCTGGGGCCCCTAGCAAAAATATTTGATATGTCAGAGTCTGCCAAAGCAGAGGGACAGCAGGTTGACCCGGAGGAGCTCCGAGGTTGGGTCCAGAGAGCCATTTGCATGGCAGGAAATGCAAACACGTCGCTGGCTATCGAGCGACGCAAGGCCATTTTGATGAAAATAGAGCCTAAACTGACCAATATGGCCCTAACAGAGTCAGGGAAGGAGGCTCAGGGGTTTCTCTTTGGAAACCCGTTTATAAAGGAACTCGGGAAGTTCGTAGGAACCTTCACCGCCCTGGATAAAGCGCAGACATCCATGCATAGGGTCTTCAGCGGTAGGGTCTCCTCCAGGGCCGGCAGTGCAAGGGGCCGTCTGTCCGGCCGCTCCTCTTTTCAGACCCAGGGCACGGGTCGAGGCTCCTTCCCATCCTACCGATCTTCAGGCCATGACCCAAGACATCAACCGTCCTTTTTCCCATCCCGCGGCGCTGCAGGAAGAGGGAGAGCATATAGAGGAAATCCGAACCTCAGGCGTCCCTTCGGTAAGTCTCCCACCTCGTCTCCTTTCTTCAGACAATTATGTCGGGGGCAGACTCCAACATTTTTCTCATGTTTGGGCGTCCATTACCAGCGACCCGTGGGTTTTATCCACGATTCGGGGGTTTCACATAGAACTAGTGGGGCCTCCGCTAGTGGCTTCCCTGCTTCATCCCATAATCCGGTCTCAAGCTTCACAGTCCCTCATAGACACGGAATTACAAGCCTTATACCTCAAGGGAGCCGTGGAGCTGGCCTCTCACGCTCACGGTGGGGTAATCAGCAATATTTTTCTTGTCGAGAAGAAAGGGGGTCAACATCGCCCCGTTATCAACCTCAAGGCACTGAATGCCTTCGTCAGGTATCGGCATTTCAAAATGAAAGGCATCCACCTTCTAAGGGACATGCTTCTTCCAGACGATTGGATGGCCAAGTTGGACCTCAAAGATGCGTACTTGACTGTCCCGGTTGCACCCTTCTCCAGGGATCTGCTCCGGTTTCACTGGCAAGGGACCATTTGGCGTTTCACGTGCCTTCCCTTTGGCCTCTCGTCTGCCCCCTGGTGTTTCACCAAACTCATGCGTCCGGTTGTTGCATGGCTCCGCAGTCGGGGGGTGAGACTTATAATTTACCTGGATGACATTCTGATCATGGCCAGGGACTGTGCTACCCTCCAGGCCCATCTCCAGATGTCTATACACCTCATCTCCACCTTAGGTTTCATAATCAACCGCAAGAAGTCCTGTCTTACCCCGTCCCAAACCATGGAGTTTCTCGGTTTCATGGTGGACTCTGCCTCTTTGACACTCAGCCTCCCATCAGCGAAGGTTCGGATGATTCGCAAGGAATTGTGCCGCACCCTGACTTTATCGCAGATTTCTCTCTCTCATCTAGCCCGGGTGATAGGTCTCCTGTCGTCTTCCATTCAAGCTATCTTCCCGGCACCTCTGCATTATCGAGCTCTCCAACGACTCAAAATCGCCCACCTGCAGGCGGGTGCGTCGTATGCAGATCTGATCTCCTTGGATCCAGAGACGCGGGACGAGCTGGAATGGTGAATTGGCAACCTTTCCGCATGGAACGGCAGAGCAATCTTCGGTCAGCATATACTAGTGGAGTCGGATGCCAGCCTCCACGGCTGGGGAGCCCACTGCGAGGGAGTATCCACCGGAGGCCCATGGTGAGCGATCGAGTCCCACCTACACATCAACGCTCTGGAACTCCTGGCAGGTTCTTTTGCGATTCGCAGCTTCACCAGTGGGAGAGCCAGGGCATGTATCCGCCTCCGGATGGACAATGTCTCCGCGGTTCGCTACATCAACTCCATGGGGGGTACCTGCTCCACCACGTTGACACACTTGGCGAAGGAATTGTGGGGCTATTGCCTGACCAACAACATCTCGGTAGGGCAGGATATCTTCCCGGAATCCACAACACGTTGGCCGATTGGAACTCACGTTACATTTCAGATGCCAGCGACTGGAGGTTAGATGTGGAGGTATTCTCCACCATCGCGTCACGTTGGGTTCCGTTCTCTATCGACCTCTGCATCTCGCTGGAACGCCCAACTCCCCAGATATTTAAGTTGGAGGCCAGATCCGACCGTGGAGGCGATGGACGCGTTTCTTCAACAATGGTCGGACGACTTGATGTACCCAGTTCCTCACCTCTCTCTACGAGGAAGGCAAGGCCTATCGCACTATTAATGTGTTTAGGCCGGCTATTTCCTCTGGTATGTTGGTTACTTAGAGGTTCCCGCTGCACTCGGCCTCGCTTTACTAGCTCATGGGACGTCTCCACGGTTTTGTCATTCCTTTCGGCTTGGCCGGCTAATGATGTTTTGTCGCTTCGCCAATTGTCGGCTAAGTTGGTCACTCTCTTTTGTCTTATCTCATGAAAGAGAGTTTCGGATGTCCGAGCTTTGGATCATAACGCCTGGTCATTCACTCCGGAAGGGGTGACATTTAACATTTCTCGACGTACAAAGACCAATATCAGTTCTGTCTCTGATCCTAGTTTCCCTTCATCTTTGTCGTTCTGTCCGGTTGCATGTTTGAAGGAGTACGAGTCCAGAACTCGGTTGCTACGGCCCCCGTCCGCTTCACAGTTATTCATTTAATTTCGTAGACCGCATGCTCCGGTTACCTCGGTCACGCTGTCTCGGTGGGTGAAGTGGATTCTATCACTGTCGGGTATAGACACTTCTATCTTTACGGCACATTCCGTTCGTGGTGCTTCAGCCATGTCTTTGGCTATGTCGGGTGCGCGCTTAGAGGATGTCATGAAGTTGGCGGACTGGTCGCGAGTCTCCACTTTTAGGAAGTTTTATTTCAGACCGGATCCTCATGTGTTCGCCTCTATTGTTAACCGGCTTTAAACTAGCAATAGGAGCCTCCGTGTCTTGAGATAAAATTGCATGATTTTCCTACTTTATGACGTAAAGTCATGATTTTATGAAAGACACGGAGGCGAGTATTGACCCACCCCCTTTTTTCCCTCCTCTATTTGACCTTTGCATCATACTGACCTTGCATTGTATTTTTTCTGATATGTATATTTATTTTGCCTTTGTATTGTATTTTTCTGATATATATGCTTATTTATAATTGCACTCTGTTTACCTGTTCTAGTGTTGATAATGTAGACGCCTTGGTTGCATTCTCTCTACTATTTCCCCTTTTTTATTTCTTCTCAAAGGTTGAATCTGAAAAACATCGGATGGGAGGTTGATTCCCTACATATGCAGATGGTGCTTCGCTGTCAGGCTCACCATTTCGATTGTTTCAAATTGGTTCATCTACGGTTCAAGTTGATCAGTTCCTTCAGGTGGCGTTTGTTCTGATTCCTTTGAGGAGGGTGTCAAGTCGACAAAGAAAGAGGAAGATGACTTGAGAGGAGTTCCCTTTATACTGGGACTAAGGGGAGGGGCTGCTGTGCGGTTCAGTAAAGAAAGGGTTAAGCAATACTCGCCTCCGTGTCTTTCATAAAATCATGACTTTATGTCATAAACTAGGAAAATTATGCAATTGCCAATTGTATTCTGTAATGGATTTTTATCCATTACAGAATACAGAATTCAGTATTTTCCAATGCAGTGCTGCCACCTGCAGGCCAGCACTGGAATATACCAGTAATTGGCCTGGAAGTCATATAGAGGCTCAGGACTATTACTACTATGGAACGCCTTCCCGGATCTCAGCCAGGCCGGGAAGCACACCCTTCCAGTTTTAGCGGTCTACGATGCCGTGCTCACATCTCTCAAAATAACTGTATAACCCTCACCTTATGTAACCCCAGCCTAGGACGTATTGAAGGTATATTACTTTAAAATTCCCTCCATTCCACCATAACATTTTTCTTCCATGCTTGCATAAAATATTTCTTTAATGTGATCATTCCTGGCTGTTGCATGAGCGTGGGATCGCAGCCTGTCCTTTCCAAACAGCACATATTGGAATGTGAACGTAATATTATGAACACAAGCACCAAACCACACATGCTGACGTCAAAAGAAAGGCGAAAATGAAATGATCTGAAAATATAGCAGATTTGCCTGCTTGCTACAGATGGGACTAATATGGAATTTGTAAATGATGCTTTCGATTTTTTTTTTTGTTTGTTTAAATGGCAGATTTGTTCGACTCCATGCATGCTGCATCTGAGCCCTTTATGGTGGGCAAAGAAAAAAATACCTAGTATTGCCCCGATAAGGTCACTCTTAGTTCTCAGAGGGTCTATACTACACAGTCTCATGGGTATTTTCAAAGGTTCCTGTCGCGGTGTGGAGTGGGCGGAAACTCCACACTGTACAATGTAGGTTGGCGGGATATGCCACAAGGCCTGGAAACAGGAATAAAGGGAGCAGGTCACCTTCTAACACATCCCTAAATCCTAGCACTAACCTCCTAACTGTCGGAGCGAACCCTAATGGTGGGAGGGCTTATACCCGGAACCTCTGGCCCTACTAACCCTAGAGATCCCTGGTAATAATGTCAGACCTAAGAGACGACCTGTTCATCCACGACACGGATGTACCGGAGTCTCCAGCAGGCCTAGCAACAAGAAAGGAGCAGACAGTAACATAAACCAGATTGGCAGGTAAGCACCCAGTGCAAACAACGCACACTAGAACAACAGCACTTACCTGCCACAATAACTGGATGAAACCACAACTGCTACTGACTAGTGGTTCCCCCTCTGTGAAACCCTGGAGCCCACTTCCGCAGGCAGGTGGTCAACGCGGTTCCCCCTCCGAGGAACCCAGGAGCCCCCTCACCAGAGGCACAACACACAGGGAAACGCCTTGCATACATGCTGGACGAACAACACCAAAAGACCAGACATGAAACTACAACAAGACGTACACCACATCCTGAACATAAACCCACACCAAACATCAACACAGGTAAGGGAGGGAACATGGAGGATATATAAGGGATGACAATCTATGTCCAACAAAGTGGCCCTTAAACTGGACAGATGGTAAGGTCCAGGATGGCAGCATAACTCCAGCTCCACAAGAAGCTGAAGTTCCAATAACCTCAGGCTCCAAGCTCAAGTACTATGATCCCACACCCAGCTCCACCTTGCTCACACTTTAATCCCATACCCACTAGAATGGGAAGTGACAACAACCTTAAAGGGGAAGTGTGTAAACATGCAGGGCTAAAGCGTCACGGTCCACTACCACCAGACCATGACACAGCCGTGACAGTTCCGACGCGTTTCTCCAATTTTATTGGTTCATCAGGGGACAATACAGAGACATCTAAAAGTCCAGATGTCAGGGGCAACCCAAGAAAAAAGAGTTCATGTACATAGGTGCTCCTGTCAATATATTGTCACGCTTCGGTGTGGGAGGGAAACACCACACCGAGCATAAGAGGGAAGGGGGGAACAGGGAATCAGGCCTGAGAACTAGGAAAGGAAGATGGACACCTCCTAGTAAAACCCTAGTAAAACCAAAATCCTGACTTGAGTACCAGTATGAACAGACCTCAGAAGTAGGTGTGTTCATACACAGGAATACCTAGAGTCTTATGTTGCCCTATAGCACCCTGGTACTAATGGCAGGGACGAGACTGCCTTTTCCTCTAAAAGGAAGGACAAACAGGAGTCTCCTTCAGGCCTTATACAAACAATAGGGAAGTGCAACACACAGAACCCAAACAAAATACAAAAGGGAAAGGAAAGACTTAATTTCAAAGGAGCAATGGAAGCACTCCGCCAAGATCCACACACCAGCTATTCACAACTGAGACTGAAGCTATAAACTGCACAGCATTGTGGGAGAAGCAACAATAAATAAGGAAGGTTAAATGACCACATTAGCAACACCTGAGACAAGGGGTGTGGCCATTACCAGAAACAACACAGACGCATAATGATCCACAAGGAAAACCAGTCAGATCAAATCAAGTATTGCCAGTCTCACCGAACCCCTGCCACCTGTCACGGGAACGTCCGTGACATATACAGGGAGTGCAGAATTATTAGGCAAATGAGTATTTTGACCACATCATCTTCTTTATGCATGTTGTCTTACTCCAAGCTGTATAGGCTCGAAAGCCTACTACCAATTAAGCATATTAGGTGATGTGCATCTCTGTAATGAGAAGGGGTGTGGTCTAATGACATCAACACCCTATATTAGGTGTGCATAATTATTAGGCAACTTCCTTTCCTTTGGCAAAATGGGTCAAAAGAAGGACTTGACAGGCTCAGAAAAGTCAAAAATAGTGAGATATCTTGCAGAGGGATGCAGCACTCTTAAAATTGCAAAGCTTCTGAAGCGTGATCATCGAACAATCAAGCGTTTCATTCAAAATAGTCAACAGGGTCGCAAGAAGCGTGTGGAAAAACCAAGGCGCAAAATAACTGCCCATGAACTGAGAAAAGTCAAGCGTGCAGCTGCCAAGATGCCACTTGCCACCAGTTTGGCCATATTTCAGAGCTGCAACATCACTGGAGTGCCCAAAAGCACAAGGTGTGCAATACTCAGAGACATGGCCAAGGTAAGAAAGGCTGAAAGACGACCACCACTGAACAAGACACACAAGCTGAAACGTCAACACTGGGCCAAGAAATATCTCAAGACTGATTTTTCTAAGGTTTTATGGACTGATGAAATGAGAGTGAGTCTTGATGGGCCAGATGGATGGGCCCGTGGCTGGATTGGTAAAGGGCAGAGAGCTCCAGTCCGACTCAGACGCCAGCAAGGTGGAGGTGGAGTACTGGTTTGGGCTGGTATCATCAAAGATGAGCTTGTGGGGCCTTTTCGGGTTGAGGATGGAGTCAAGCTCAACTCCCAGTCCTACTGCCAGTTTCTGGAAGACACCTTCTTCAAGCAGTGGTACAGGAAGAAGTCTGCATCCTTCAAGAAAAACATGATTTTCATGCAGGACAATGCTCCATCACACGCGTCCAAGTACTCCACAGCGTGGCTGGCAAGAAAGGGTATAAAAGAAGAAAATCTAATGACATGGCCTCCTTGTTCGCCTGATCTGAACCCCATTGAGAACCTGTGGTCCATCATCAAATGTGAGATTTACAAGGAGGGAAAACAGTACACCTCTCTGAACAGTGTCTGGGAGGTTGTGGTTGCTGCTGCACGCAATGTTGATGGTGAACAGATCAAAACACTGACAGAATCCATGGATGGCAGGCTTTTGAGTGTCCTTGCAAAGAAAGGTGGCTATATTGGTCACTGATTTGTTTTTGTTTTGTTTTTGAATGTCAGAAATGTATATTTGTGAATGTTGAGATGTTATATTGGTTTCACTGGTAAAAATAAATAATTGAAATGGGTATATATTTGTTTTTTGTTAAGTTGCCTAATAATTATGCACAGTAATAGTCACCTGCACACACAGATATCCCCCTAAAATAGCTAAAACTAAAAACAAACTAAAAACTACTTCCAAAAATATTCAGCTTTGATATTAATGAGTTTTTTGGGTTCATTGAGAACATGGTTGTTGTTCAATATTAAAATTAATCCTCAAAAATACAACTTGCCTAATAATTCTGCACTCCCTGTATACCAGAAACTGGCAGCCAACAAAACTGAATTATTTAGATTTTTGGTAATTTTTTATGGGGGGTTTTTCGCCATTGCAGTTGCATGCCTTTAGTGCTTGCACATAACCAATAACCCCTGCTTCCCAATTAAATTATTCAATTCGATAATTTTAACTAGAATACTGCAGTGTTTGCTGTCATTTATCCCTTTCCTTCTTGGCTTTTTTGATAATGTATTCAGCCCTCATACCACTCATCATCTCAGAGAAAGCTTTAAAGAAATTGTAGTTTGCATTCCAATGGTTCCCATCTGTCAAGATTGCCTTTATAAAAGTGGACATATAAAAGTTAAACCTACGCCAGCATGAAAAAGCTAGGAAAGCTAGGAAAATAGTTTTTGTTTGTGTGTGTGTGTATATATATATACACTGCTCAAAAAATAAAGGGAACACAAAAATAACACATCCTAGATCTGAATTAATTGAATATTCTTCTGAAATACTTTGTTCTTTACATAGTTGAATGTGCTGACAACAAAATCACACAAAAAAACAAAAAATATGGAAATCTAATTTTTTAACCCATGGAGGTCTGGATTTGGAGTCACCCTCAAAATTAAAGTGGAAAAACACACTACAGGCTGATCCAACTTTGATGTAATGTCCTTAAAACAAGTCAAAATGAGGCTCAGTAGTGTGTGTGGCTTCCACGTGCCTGTATGACCTCCCTACAACGCCTGTGCATGCTCCTGATGAGGTGGCGGACGGTCTCCTGAGGGATCTCCTCCCAGACCTGGACTAAAGCATCTGCCAACTCCTGGACAGTCTGTGGTGCAACGTGACGTTGGTGGATAGAGCGAGACGTGATGTCCCAGATGTGCTCAATTGGATTCAGGTCTGGGGAACGGGCGGGTCAGTCCATAGCATCAATGCCTTCGTCTTGCAGGAACTGCTGACACACTCCAGCCACATGAGGTCTAGCATTGTCTTGCATTAGGAGGAACCCAGGGCCAACCGCACCAGCGTATGGTCTCACAAGGGGTCTGAGGATCTCATCTCGGTACCTAATGGCAGTCAGGCTACCTCTGGCGAGCACATGGAGGGCTGTGCGGCCGTCCAAAGTAATGCCACCCCACACCATTACTGACCCAATGCCAAACCGGTCATGCTGGAGGATGTTGCAGGCAGCAGAACGTTCTCTATGGCGTCTCCAGACTCTGTCACGTCTGTCACATGTGCTCAGTGTGAACCTGCTTTCATCTGTGAAGAGCACAGGGCGCCAGTGGCGAATTTGCCAATCTTGGTGTTTTCTGGCAAATGCCAAACGTCCTGCACGGTGTTGGGCTGTAAGCATAACCCCCACCTGTGGACGTCGGGCCCTCATGGAGTCTGTTTCTGACCGTTTGAGCAGACACATGCACATTTGTGGCCTGCTGGAGGTCATTTTGCAGGGCTCTGGCAGTGCTCCTCCTGTTCCTCCTTGCACAAAGGTGGAGGTAGCGGTCCTGCTGCTGGGTTGTTGCCCTCCTACGGCCTCCTCCACGTCTCCTGATGTACTGGCCTGTCTCCTGGTAGCGCCTCCATGCTCTGGACACTACACTGACAGACACAGCAAACCTTCTTGCCACAGCTCGCATTGATGTGCCATCCAGGATAAGCTGCACTACCTGAGCCACTTGTGTGGGTTGTAGACTCCGTCTCATGCTACCACTAGAGTGAAAGCACCGGCAGCATTCAAAAGTGACCAAAACATCAGCCAGGAAGCATAGGAACTGAGAAGTGGTCACCACCTGCAGAACCACTCCTTTATTGGGGGTGTCTTGCTAATTGCCTATAATTTCCACCTGTTGTCGATCCCATTTGCACAACAGCATGTGAAATTGATTGTCACTCAGTGTTGCTTCCTAAGTGGACAGTTTGATTTTACAGAAGTGTGATTGACTTGGAGTTACATTGTGTTGTTTAAGTGTTCCCTTTATTCCCTTTTGAGCAGTGTATATATATAAATATATATATATATATATATATATACAGTGCTGCCCATAATTATTCATACCCCTGGCAAATTTTGACTTAAAGTTACTTTTATTCAACCAGCAAGTAATTTTTTGACGGGAAATTACATAGGTATCTCCCAAAAGATAATAAGATGATGTACAAGAGGCATTATTGTGGAAAAAAAACATTTCTTTTATTTACATTTGAGCAAAAAGTGTCCAGTCCAAAATTATTCATATCCTTCTCAATAATCAACAGAAAATCCTTTATTGGCTATTACAGCATTCAAACGCTTCCTATAATTGCAGACCAACTTTTTGCATGTCTCCACAGGTATTTTTGCCCATTCATCTTTAGCAATGAGCTCCAAATCTTTCAGGTTGGAGGGTCTTCTTGCCATCACCTTGATCTTTAGCTCCCTCCACAGATTCTCAATTGGATTCAAGTCTGGACTCTGGCTGGGCCACTCCAAAACGTTAATGTTGTTGTCTGCTAACCATTTCTTCACCCCCTGCTGTGTGTTTTGGGTCATTGTCATGCTGAAATGTCCACTGGTGCCCAAGGCCAAGTTTCTCTGCAGACTGCCTGATGTTGTCGTTGAGAATCCTCATGTATTGCTCTTTTTTGACGGTGCCATTTACTGTGATTAGGTTCCTTGGTGCATTGGCTGAAAAACACCACCAAAGAATAAGGTTCCCGGGGGGCGTGGCTAACTGCCGGCATGACCGCACGCACTTGAGAGCGGCTCCGGTCCCTGGTATCAATCCTGACTAATCCTGCCAAGCTGCATTCCTCAGACTCAGAGTGGCAAGTGCAGAGGAGACGGAGGAAACCCAGGAACCAAGATATGGGTCCCAGCAAGGCGCAGACCGCGGCCGACAAACTTAAAGAATATGCCCGCCAGGAAAACCAACATGGCGCCGCGGCTCCCGCCACTCCACGTGCAGCGGTGACGCGCGGACAGGCCGCGCAGCAGATAGAAACTGATGAGGCTGGAGAACCGGAGATAACGCTGAAAGCGGTCTCTGAGCAGCTCCTCACAGCGATCTCCTCCTGCCAATCCTCCCTTACCTGCAAAATTGAGGAGGTGCGTGTCGACCTGGGCCTGTTGAGGCAAGACGTGCAACAGCTGAGGGAAAGAGTTAAACACACTGAAGACCGGGTGTCGGAGCTGGAGGATTACACCAGGCCGCTGGATTCGAGGCTGACGGAGGTGGAAAGAGCCGTTGGATTATGGAGGCAGAAATGCGACGACCTGGAGAACCGGGCCCGACGCAATAATGTAAGAATCCTGGGGATGCCAGAGAGAGCGGAGGGGAGAGATCCTGCCAGCTTTTTGGAGCTTTGGTTTAAGGCCCAGTTCCCTACAGCCACATTCTCAGCGGCCTATGCAGTTGAAAGGGCGCACAGAGTACCGGCCAGACCACCACCTCCAGGCGCACCGCCAAGGCCCCTGCTCGCCCGTCTATTAAATTGGAAGGATCGAGATTTAATTCTTAGCCAAGCAAGGAGCAAAGGTGTATTGATGCACGAAAACACCAACGTGTCACTTTTTCCGGACTTCTCTGCGGATTTGCAGAAAAAGAGGGCCACCTTCGTCTTGGTCAAGAGACGCCTCAGGGAATTAAATTTGCAATACTCGATGGCCTACCCAGCGCGACTACGCGTAGTGGATGGCGAACGGCCGATATTTTTCACCGACCCAAAGGAGGCTGAGGACTGGGTTGCTAGACGTCCAAGAATGCACTGATCTGAAACACTGGGACTGAGTTGCAAGTATTACTGAGTTCTGGAAAGGCACTTTATAGAGGCCTTGTCACTGAGTGGTTTATCCTTATTATATGGTGCAATATTTAGCTTTACCTGAATGCAATATGCTTTACCTGAATGCAATACGGTGCTCTTTCAGATAGCAGATCATTGTAAGCATGGTTATAGTCCTACTGCAGATGTTGATTCATAGGCTGTCTGAATATGAGTGTCTGCACCTATTGAGGCTTAGATGCACCTGCAGCTATGAAACTCACATTGACCAGGGAATGCTCGGCTACCTGTGCGGGCATAACATCTTCACCCCGCACTGGTCTCCGAATATAGATTGTCACCTAGTTAATACTATGATGCATGCACTGGATGTTTGCTCAGAGGTATTAGAAGTTTACCTGTTATGTTATATGTTTGGTAAGTTGTTGAAAGCATGGTCACATCAATTATGCATCAGTAGTGTGGGAGGAGGGCGAACTATTAAAATGGGTGAGGTTATTCCACAAGGGCCGGATGACATCCTGTACTACTGGAAGGATAACTTTAAGATTGTACTATGGGACCTCTAGTAGTGATGTCCTGGAATGTGAGGGGACTTGGAAATCCGAATAAAAGGATAGCGGTGTTCTCGCATGTACGACGTTATAGCCCTCACATTCTGGGACTTCAAGAGACTCATCTGACGGCTGACACTGGGCACAGAATTGTAAAACAGTGGGTCCAGTGGTCACTTCAGTCATATGGATCATCAAATTCTAGAGGCGCGGCTATATTAGTGCGCAAGGGCCTCCTGTGGGAACCGCAGCAGTCAGTTGCTGATCCGGAGGGACAATATATACTGGCGTATGGCTTTATTGACCACATCCCGTATGTAATAATTAACATATATAATCCCCCCCCGGCGAGTATTTCACTCCTTCATGTTATCCTAGGGTTTGCGGCGCAATATCCCTCAGCCCGGCTGATTTGCATGGGAGACTTTAATATGGTAATGCAGGAAGAGGTAGATAGATTTAGACCGCCTGAAGGGAGGGAGACTGGGGTCCACTCGACGACCACTCTGTTTAGAATTGCTGCAGAAATGGGATGGATAGATATGTGGAGGATTAGAAACCCGCAGTTGAGGGAATACTCCTGTTTCACTCCCGCTAGGGGGGCACTCTCGAGAATTGACTATGTCCTGGGAAATGCTGCTAGTTATACTGACTTGATTGCAATTAACTATGAGTCGCGGGGACCCTCAGATCATGCTGCGGTTGTGGCATGTTTTGACACTCCCGGGATTGCATCTAGAGGGGGGAAGATGAGAATACATCCCTTCTGGCTCTCTTTATTGACAAAAAATGATAGAATCCCCGATCAGCTGAGAGTATTCCTGGATGTGCAGGGAGATGAAACAGAGGAATTGTTATTGTGGGACACCCTGAAGGCCTTCCTGAGGGGATGTCTGAAGTCCTCAATATCCTATGTAAAAAAGGACACGTCCCGCCAGGAAGTAGAATTGCATAATAAATGTAGGGAGGCGGAGGTATTGTTCTGTTCGGACCCCACAGAAGGGAATAGGATAGAGTGGATGACTAGAGGAAGGGAGTATATGATGCATCTTAAGGAGAAAAGTGAACGCAAAATGTTCTTTATGAAGCAACAGTCATTTGAATCTGGTGATAGAGCGGGTAAGCTTTTAGCGCAGATTGCTAGAGCCAACCAGTCCCCCCCCCCCCCGGTACTTCGAATTCTGAACCCTGAGGGACAATTGGTGGAATCCGGGCAGAGAATACTTGACGCTTTCAAACGGTTTTATCAATCGCTGTACAGCACAGCAGCTAACTACACGGAGAGGGAGTTAAGTGATTA